>NW_026606129.1:43627500-44227500 GCF_029834395.1 Sorex fumeus
TTGAAGAATACAAAAACACTAATTCAAAAAGCGAATTCCTGGGCCATGAAATGTATGCATTTTTACCAGAAGAAAAGGTCAAAACTAGATTGCAAGCAAGAGTTCTGGGCTTGAGACCCCGTATCATGTGGTACCCTGAGAACTGTCAGGACAGTCTCCTAAGCACTGAACTGAGAGTAGCCCTGGAGCATTAGCGGGTGTGTCCCCTAAACATATATATGTGTATAAATATATACATATACACATACTTCTATCTTCAAAGCAGCTCCATTCATAATAGCCAAGAAGTACAAACAAACTCATACATGTTGATGGACAAATGGATAAAGAGGGGATAACTGGTCAGTGGAATATGACTCAGATTCAGGAATAAAAAAATAAAAGATGAGGGCTGGAACAATAGCACAGTAGGTACAGCATTTGCCTTGCACGCAGCCAACCTGGGTTCAATTCCCAGCATCCCATATGATCCCCCAAGCACCACCAGGAGTAATTCCTGAGTGCATGAGCCAGAAGTAACCCCTGTGCACCGGCGGATGTGACCCAAAAAGGAAAAAAAAAAGAAAAGAAATGATGAAAATATGCATTGGCTACATGGTGGCCCTTAAGGGGATTATTCTTGGGGGAATTATGCTAAGGTAAAAAAGTCACAAAGAGTATTGGTGAATATAAAGAAACAAAGTAGGCAAATGAAAGAAAGTCCTTTGACTCTGACAGGGCAATGGTGGGTACCCGATGGGATGTGAGTAAGAGGTAGAGAAGCTGATTGATGATTCTGGGTAATAACTAGACCTTTGTTGATGGATATAATGTGAGTCTGAAGTTGTACTCCTAAATTTTATACACCAATTGTCACCTAGTCCATTTGCTACAATGGGTACATGTTAAATGCAATTTTCTGCTGTAAAATCTTTAAGGCTAGAGTCTGATGCTTTGGTGTCATTCTGGGGAAGGTGGCTACTTTTGCACTTGCAACTTAAGAAAATCTTCACTGTGCTGGGGAAATGACCAAAGTAATCAAGTTGCCTACACTTGGTGTTTCACTGTTTGCATTTACAGGTGGGTCAGTGTACATTCAGAGGGAGTCTAAACAGTCAATCAGGGATCTGTATTTAGAAGTTTTGCTGATAAGCATGCCTTAGTGTATTCTGGTTTCTCAACCCATCCTTGGCAGGATGCCCAACTAGACTAGCCTCTGCTCAGCCACAGCAAATGCAGACAACAGTTGATGCTAGATTCTTCCTTTCAGGTGGAACATTGTGGAGACCCGTGGTATAAAGAATAGGAAAACTACAACTTCTCAGAGTACTGCTAACTGAAGCATGAAAGTTCCTGAGTCTGACAACACTAAATTATGAATTTTTTGAGGAAATATTAAGTAGAGAGAATTTGTGATTATATTAGGGGCTGACTGTTAATAAAGCAAAGATAAGTTAGGAACATTCAAATCAGAAACAATTTATAAAAATAGGCTCTTGCAGGATCTTGCCAATTCTCTCAAACATTTGTTTTTCCCAAATTGCTTTTGTTCTGACAAAATACATACATCATAAAATTTACCATCTTAACCATTTCAGGTATACAATCTCTCTTCCTTAGAGTAAATATGATATATTCTTCATGATGGTTTAAAGAATGTTATATATTTGGGCAGGGTGAGTAAACAGGATATAAAAGGTCAGTTATAAGGTGAAACTGTAAACATTTGTTATTGAACATAATGTAGTGTTATAGATGTTGGTTTATAAGGCTACATACCCGAAATATGCAAAATGTTAAAAGTTAGTGTTACTTTAACGGGGGGGGGGGGGCAAGAAAAGTGAAGTGGAGAAGGGAAAGCCTCTTTAACAACTTTAACAAATTGTGCTCGCAAAACTGGATGGCTACACGCAAAAAAGTGGGCTCAGATCTCTGCCTAATGCCATGTACAAAAATAAGATCAAAATGGATTAAAGACCTCAACATCAGACCGGAGTCCATAAAGTTCACTGAAGACAAAATTGGCAAAACCCTCCATGATATTGAAGCTAATGGTATCTTCAAAGATGCCACACCACTGGCCAAGCAAGTGAAAACAGAGATAGACAAATGGGACTATCTTAAACTAAGAAACTTCTGCACCTCAAAAGAAACAGTGACCAAAATACAAAGACAGTCTACAGAATGGGAAAGGATATTCACCGAATACACATTTGACAAGGGGTTGATGTTAAGGATATACAAGATACTGGTTGAACTCCACAAGAAGAAAACATCCAACCCCATCAAAAAATGGGGCGATAATGAACAGAAACTTTCTCAAAGACGAAATCTGAATGACTAAAAGGCACATGAGAAAATGCTCTACATCATTTATCATCAGGGAGATGCAGATCAAAACAGCAATGAGATATCACACACCACAGAGACTGGCCCACATCCAAAAGAACAAAAGCAACCAGTGTTGGCGCAGATGTGGCGAGAGAGGGACCCTCCTTCACTGGTGGTGGTTATGCCGACTGGTTAAGCCCTTTTGGAAAACAGTATGGACGATTCTCCAAAAATTAGAAATTGAGTTCCCATTTCACCCAGCAATACCACTCCTGGGAATATATCCCAGAGAGGCAAAAAAGTATAGTCGAAGTGACATCTGCACTTGTTTGTTCATTGCAGCACTCTTTACAATAGCCAGAAACTGGAAGAAACCTGAATGCCCAAGAACAGATGACTGGTTAAAGAAACTTTGGTACATCTACAAAATGGAGTACTATGTAGCTGTTAGAAAAGATGAAGTCATGAAATTTACATCTAAGTGGTACTACATGGAAAGTATCATGCTAAGTGAAATGAGTCAGAAAGAGAGGGACAGACAGAGAAAGATTGCAATTATCTGGGGAACATAAAGTAACAAAATGGACTAACACCCAAGAATAGTCGAGATAAGTACCAGGAGGCTCACTCCATGGCTTGGAGACCAGACGCACATGCTAGGGGAAAAGGCAGCTCAGATAGAAAAGGGAGCACCAAATAAAGGGTGTTGGGAGGATCCTCCCAGGATGGGAGAACCATGCTAAAAGTAGACTATAGACTGAACATGATTGCCACACAATGCCTCCATTGCAAATCACAGTACCCAAAAGGAGAGAAACAAAAGGGAATGCCCTGCCATAGAGGCAGGGTGGGTTGGGGGGGATGGGGGTGGGAGGGATACTGGGACCCGTGGTGGTGGAAAATGGGCACTGGTGGAGGGATGGGTACTTGATCATTGTACAACTGAAACCCAAGCATAAAAATGTGTAAGTCTATAACTGTACCTCATGGTGTTTCACTAATAAAAAAAATTAGTGTTACTTTAATTAAAAAAAAAACATATTTGGGTTAAAATCCTTGCCTTACCACCTACTCATTTTGATCTGTGTCTCAGTTTACTCTATTAGAAAAAATGGGCTACCAATTACTATTTCCCTTCATTGATTTGCTCTAATACCCACACTCAAGGACTCAGTCAATAGTAAGTACTTGATGAATATTGGTTCCTTACCACTATTAAGAGGTTGATTAAAACAGTGACTTTGAAGAGTATCTGTTCTTAGAGACATTTCTAAACAGCTGGCGAAACAAGGCTGTCCTTGGAATCAGCACTTAGCTGTGGAGATCATCTGAGCACCGAGGCAGTAAACACAGGGTTAGAGCACTGCGCTGGCACACTTCTCCTAGAAAGTTTCTGCATGGCGGCAAAACTATCTCTGCGTCATTCACTGAGGGCTCTGCCTGGCCATGCTCCAGCCTTTGTAGTGGAAATGGAGTGCACTTCTGTTCCGTGGACTCTCCTCTGGCCCGAGACTGCCTCAGGGCCACTCAGGAGGTTGATCCAAGAGGCTTGAGTTCTAACTGGCCACACAATTAAGCCTAACAAGGCACAAGGAGTTCCTAGTGGGGATGGGGAGTGGTAGGGGTGAGGGTGGGGAAGGGGAGGGAGGTGGGGTGGAGGACGGGGACTGGTTTGCAAAGAGTGATACCCACAGTAATTGGCAACAGGCCTCTGGTTCCCAAGGGCTAAGGATTATGTACTGGCAGCAGGGAGGGTCAAGGAAAGGTCAAGACCTTGAGGGAGGCCAGATGGATCACCTAACTCCATGAATAAGTAATAAGCAGCTCCACACAGGACTCAGCTCTGTCCTGGGTGAGATGCAGCGAGGCCGGTCCCTGGTCTGGGGAAGTGGCCAGCAGAGGCCCCCTCTGTGCCGGGAGACTGGAGCTGGCCTCAGTTTGCTCCCCAATGTCCGACTGTGGCTGAAGCAAAGAGACTTCAGAGCTCTGGATTCTTGCACGGGCGAGTGATTAAAACCCAGGCCAGCTGAGCCCTTTGCTATATTAGGGCCTCACTGCCACCAACGATATTCCTTTTCAGATAGCATGTGGGCTGGCGGCTGCCATCTCACAGGGACCTACTGCATTTCACAGCACATACACGGCAGACTTTCATGCCCAGATTTGTTGCAAGAAAGTGTGGTGCAACCATCGTGTGAAACTTGCTTTTCCCCCCAAATCATGCCAGTATAACTTAAAAAAGGAATGCAATGATGGTGTAGTGAAATCAGATATGCCTTGGTTCTGCGTAATTATGAAGATGCTTTCATTTACAAAGCAATTGTGTGTGTAGATAGGTATTTTTTTTTTGTTTGTTTGTTTGTTTTTGCTAGATGGCTTTCTCTACTCCACAACAAACTTTGTAGTTGGCTATACGAGATCCTTGGCATGGCTACCCCTGAGCCTTCTGTAAACCAGTAAAGAGCACTCAACTTGGAAATAGTAAGTGACTTGTCTAAGGAACCACAACAGGTAAGAGACAGAATAAAGTTCTGGACCTATTTCTAAGTCTCTCTTCTTAAGTCTAGACACTAGTGATCCTCTATAAGGGGTCAGCAGCCTGGCCCCAACTCCATTTTCTGCTTTTGGGCCCTGCAATGGTTGATCAGGAGCTCAGCATGGGGGGGTCTCCAAAAGACCCTAAGATGTGTGCAGGGCCCGTATGGCTACATCACTGATCCTTCAGTGTCTAGATAAGATCACATTAAGCAGTAAGAAAACCTATACTTCGTGCTAGTCTGTTTCAGAGGTTTATTGAATGCTTCTTCTCTTACTGCTATTTTATTTCTAGGGATGTTCACACGCTCTCCTCTTGGGGCTATGGTTTTGGTTGAGTGGGGCTAGTGTATTCTTTCATGGATAAGGCCCTACACGCCAAGCCAGCATCCCCAAATGAAAAAGCTTTCCCTCCTGTGAACTCTGTGACTAGAGATCCTAGCCTTCAGGACAGGAACCATCCACAGTTGTGACAATCTTAAATGCTAATACCTATTAAGATTTGTTTTGTGGGGGGAGGGCCACACTTAGTGCTGCTCAGTGGACCATAGGTGGTGGCAGGGATCAAACCAGAGTTGGGTGTATGCAAAAGGTAAGTGCCTTAAAACGTGTACTATCTCTCCAGTCCTAATGCCTTAAAAACAAAAACAAACAAACAAAAAAGAGAAGAAATGGATATTTTCCAAAGCAAATATTAGCAGACTTCTAGAAATAAATGAACCAACAGAAATTGAAGTTCTAGTCCTCTATTCAGCAAACATAACTGAAAGAATACTGATCTGGCTGTAGCACTATTGTCCTGTTGTTCATCGATTTGCTTGAGTGGGCAACAGTAATGTCTCCATTGTGAGGTCTGTTGTTACCGTTTTTGGCATATTGAATACGCCACAGGGAGCTTGCCAGGCTCTGCCATTCGGGAGGGATACTCTCTGTAGCTTGCCAGGCTCTCCGTGAGGGACGGAGGAGTTGAACCCAGGTCAACTGTGTGCAAGGCAAATGCCCTACCCACTCTGCTATCGTTCCATCTGGCTAGAGAGACTAAATCCTTGAAAGAGAATTCTCTTGAACTCAAATTTTTGTTCAGCTGTGGTATGCACTGAAGTTTCCAGAGCAAACTGAGACACTTCTCAAAGGATATGCTACAGGCTACATGGGGTAGTGTAGGGTCTAAATCAGCAGGTGCCAAGTGGGAGTCAGATTCTGCATTTCCAGTGAGCTCCCAAGGCATGAAAATGCTCAGATCTACATGACAGCACCCTGGGGCCCTTGAGAACAGCTGGGGAGGCCCCTATAAAAATAATTAATAAAAATAAGTTAAAGATGAGAGAAGGAGGAATGGTCTTTTACTATAATATTGGAAATATGGTAACTGCATAGAAAATGTGTACTTCGAAAAGCAGTATTTTATTTAGGGATTAAAAAATAAAACATTTATATTTATTTAATCTAAAGAAAAATGTGACAAAAATTTTATTCAATAGTTTAAAATAAGTGAGCTAGAGAAATTGTACAAGGATTGAGCCGCTTATCTTGTGTTATGCCAACCATGATTCAAATCTGTGGCATCACATACAGTCCTCGGAATATTGCCAAGGGTTACTCCTGAGCACAAAGCCAGTAGTAAGCCCTGAGCACACAACAATCCACTCCACGCACCCAAAGTCTGCACATAAAATGCCCAATATACTTATCTTTGGAAAGTATAGCTGAATATACATATGTACACATCTCACTTATTATACAACACAACATCCACAAAACAATCTGCATATATGTATTCTATCTATATATATACTTATGCATATATACAAAATGCAAACTGCCCTCCTGTGGCCCACATATCATATTTGTTGCTTTTCTCTACGTCAAGAGAGTATTTAGTCAGAGTGGCACACTAGAACTGCGGGGCTAATAAAAACTCCCCGGAAGGACTGCAGAATTTCTGGATCTTTCTCCCATAATTATTTGTTTTGGGGGAATATTTTTCTCCAAATTTTATTTTATTAAAGCTTTATGCATTACAAAGTCATTCATAGTTGGGTTTTGGATATACAGTATTCCATCGCCAATCCTGTCACCAGTTTGAACTTCCTTCCACCCGTTCCCAGGTTCCCTCTGCTACCCCCCCCCCCCCCCACACACACACACACACACACAACCAGTCCCAACCTGCCATCTTGACAGGCAACTTTTAAACCTGGTTATTGAAATTTGGGTCTCTGGGAATGCCGACTGGTTCAGCCCTTTTGAAAAACGGTATGGACGATTCTCAAAAAATTAGAAATTGAGCTCCCATTTGACCTAGCAATACCACTCCTGGGAATATATCCCAGAGAGGAAAATAAGTATAGTCTAAATGACATCTGCACTTGTATGTTCATTGCTGCACTCTTCACAATAGCCAAAATCTGGAAAACACTGAGTGCCCGAGAACAGATGACTGGTTAAAGAAACTTTGGTACATCTACACAATGGAATACTATGCAGCAGTTACAAAGAATGAAGTCATGAAATTCAAAAACAAGTGGTTCTACAAGGAAAGTATCATGCTATGTGAAATGAGGCAGAAAGAGAGGGACAGACAGAAAGACTGCACTCATCTAGGGAATATAAAGTAACTGAATGGGAGGAGCTGGAGTGATAGGACAGCAGTTAGGGTGTTTGCCTTGCACGCGGCTGACCTGGGTTCGATTCCCAGCATTCCAATTGGTCCGCTGAGCACCACCAGGGGTAATTCCTGAATGCATGAGTCAGGAGTAACCCCTGTGCATCGCTGGGTGTGACCCAAAAAACAAACAAACAAAAAGTACCAGAATGGGAGCCGAACACCCAAGAATAGTTGAGATAAGTAACAGGAGGTCTGCTCCACATCTTGGAAGCCAGCAGTACATGCTGGGGAAAAAACTCAGCTCAGATAGAGAAGGGAACACCAAGTAAAGGGTGTCTGGAGGACTCTCTTGGGATGCGAGACGAGCGCTGAAAGTCGACTATAGACCGAACACGATTGTCACTCAATACCTCTGTTGCAAACCACAACACCCTAAAGGAAAGGGAGAGCTAAAGGGAATGTCATAGAGGTGGGGTGGGGGGTGGGGCTACTGGGTTCATTGGTGGTTCACTGGGGGGTGGGGCTACTGGGTTCATTGGTGGTGGAGAATGGGCACTGGTGGAGGGATGGGCACTTGGTCATTGTATAACTAAAACCCAAACACAAAAATATATAAGTCTACAACTCTACCTCATGGTGTTTCACTAATTAAAAAAAAAATGGGGTCTCAAGACTTCAATGTTAAGTCTGTGGTTTGAATATTTAGCTCTAACATTCCTTTACACCACTCATGTATCTGAGTCCCTTTGACCCCTTCTCTTGTAGCCTCTCATCTATCTCTTCTCCCTTTCCTCTTCACTCTATTTCTTCCCCTCTTCTCTATAAACTCTTGGGCTAAGAGTGGTGTAGGCTAAAGGGTGAAAGATTTCTATGATCTGAAGAGAAACCAGGGTAGTTCCCAACAATTCTTAACACTTCTCTTACATTACATTCAGAGAAAAATTCTGAAATGTGTTTTTTTTTTATCAATAATTCATCAGACTTTTGTCAGCACTTATTCTGTTATTCCATCCCTCTATGGGAATTTAACATTTGAAAGCCATGCTTTGTCTTACAGCTGTAATCAATTTTCAAGTCTTCGAGAGGATACGAATTAGAATTGTGTGGTTTCTCTTTTGGGGGGTGGGGCATACCTGACGGGGCTCTTTGTTTTTGAGCCACACCTAGAGAAGCTACTGTACCCAGGAATTATTTCTTGTGGGGCTGGGGGAGCGTGGCAAGTGGGGTTCCAGCAATCGAATCCAGGTAGGCCTGGTGGAAGGCAAATATCTTACCTGCTACACTACACTCTCCTTCTGGTCCCTAGAATCGTCCTTCCTATCGTCCTTCCTATCGTCCTTCCTTCCTTCCTTCCTTCCTTCCTTCCTTCCTTCCTTCCTTCCTCCCTCCCTCCCTCCCTCCCTCCTTCCTTCCTTCCTTCCTTCCTTCCTTCCTTCCTCCCTCCCTCCCTCCCTCCCTTTTTCCTTTCTCTCTTTCTGCTTTTTGGGCCATACCTGGAGATGCTTAAGGGTTACTCCTGGTTCTGCATTCAGAAATTACTCCTGGCCGTGTCCTAGGGAACCTTTTGGGGTACTGGGGATCGAACCCGGGTTGGCCTCGTGCAAGGCAAACATCCTACCCACTGTACTATCACTCTGTCCTCTCCTCCCCGCCAACCCAAACTGGTTTTAAGTCTTACTGCTGCCCTCTGGTTCTGTAGTCATTGATTTTTCTAGTTCACTGATGGTCAATCTTACCTGCTTTTCTTTTCAACAAAATTTCTTTGTTGGTATTCATGAATGAAGGCCTTATATGAGGAAATCTGGGGAGACTGATGAGCTACCTCAGGGATTTTAATATATCACTTGATTTCCTTGGGGTCTCTCCTCCATAGTGAATGCTGCAAAGATCTGGGGGGAAACCTTCCCTTGACTTTATTATTTGAAAAATGAATAGAAACAGATAAAAACATATATTCTGAAGAGGTGAAGCTGGCTGGAGCGATAGCACAGCGGTAGGGCGTTTGCCTTGCACATAGCCAACATGGCCGACTCGAGTTCGATTCCTCTACCCCTCTCAAAGAGCCCAGCAAGCTACCGAGAGTATCTTGCCCACACAGCAGAGCCTGGCAAGCTACCCCGTGATGTATTTGATATGCCAAACACAGTAACAACAAAGTCTCCAATGGAGATGTTACTGGGCCCGCTTGAGCAAATCGATGAACAATGGGAGGACAGTGACAGGACAGTGATTCTGAAGAGGAACAGGGATGAAAGTTTGAGTATCCTCTTTGGCGAGTCCAAGAGGCCAGAGCAACTCAACTAGGAATCTGGTTACTTTTTTTTCCTGTTTGTGTTTTGGGCCATACCCAGTGATGCCCGGGGCTTACTCCCGGTGCTGAGCTTACGTGGGTTTCTGGTGAGCTCAGGTGACCATATCTGATGCTGCAGACTGAACCTGGGTCAGCTGCATACAAGGCAGGCACCCTGCTGCTGTTCCCATCACTCCAGCCCATGGCTAATCTTGTGCTCAACATGGGGATCTGGGAGAGGAGAACTTAGAGTGAACAGCTCTGCCCTTCCTCTGAGAGCCTGCTGTTCTAAGGTCAGAGATCCTTCCAGAATTTCACTGGATGTCAGGCTCTTTGTCAATGAATCCTCACTGACAAAGGTGGTCTCCTAAATGTTGAACACTTATTTTTCTTGTAAATTGGTACCATCTTCCAGCAATTTCTCCTATTAGACAACTGTTATTGGTACCCTTTGTCTTTGAGATTTTTCTTGTTTCTTGATGGAGACCTTAACACCATATATTTTCCTCTCAGTACCACCTTTGCTGCACCCCCAAAACTTTGATATATTAAAAGGTAAAGGTAAAGGCCCTCCCGTTGATCGTCGATTTGCTCGAGCGGGCCCAGTAACGTCTCCATTGGAGACTTTGTTGTTACTGTGTCTGGCATATCGAATACTCTCGGCAGCTTGCCCGGCTCTCCGAGAGGGGCGGAGGAATCGAACTCGGGTCGGCCATTTTGGCCGCTTGTAAGGCGAACGCCCTACCCGCTGTGCTATCGCTCCAGCCTTGATATATTAAGATTTTATTTGTCTTGGGTTTTAAAATGTATCCCTTAATATCCTCACTGATGCAATGGTTATTGATAGCCCTGTTTTTATCTCCCTTTTGAGGTTATTTTCATTTTTCCCTTTTCTTTTCTTGGTTTGGTTTCTAGTTTTTTTTTTTATAGCTCTGGGCTTCATGGTTAAAAGATATACTTGGTGTGAATATTAATCTTCATAAGTTTGCTGACCATTTTATACTGTATTTGTTTCATTTCAGTGGGCTTGAGGGAACTAAGAAAAAAACCAAACTTTTCACCATCATGATTTTAAATTTCACATTTTTAAAAATATATATTAATATATGGGGCTGGAGTGATAGGACAGCAGTTAGGGCATTTGCCTCGCACGTGGCCAATCCGGGTTCAATTCCTCCATCCCTCTTGGCGAGCCCGACAAGCTACCGAGAGTAACCTGCCCGCATGGCAGAGCCTGATAAGCTCCCTGTGGTGTATTCGATATGCCAAAAACAGTAACAAGTTTCACAATGGAGATGATACTGGTGCCCGCTTGAGCAAATTGATGAACAATGGGAAGATACTGCTACAGAGCATTAACATATGTATATTGTATTGTGCATTTTTATCTACATTTGTATCTTAGCAATAAAGAAAGCAAAGATAATTGTAGTAATATATGAATTTTAAGTTTAAGAATGAAGGCTTTTTCTCATATATTCATTCCCCAAAATATCTGCCTTGACCATTTATTCTTTGAGGGGGCACTATTATTTTTCATTAAAAAATCCATAAATAATAAAATGTACTATTTTATTTATTTACTATTTTATTTTATTTTCTGACTTTTTGGGTTACACCCGGCAATGCTCAGGGGGTACTCCTAGCTTTGCACTCAAGAATTACTCCTGACAGTGATCGGGGGATCATATGGATGGCCAGAGATCAAACCCAGGTCAGTGGCGTGCTAGACAAATACTCTACCCACTATACTATCACTCCGGCCCCTGAAATATACCATTTTAAAATGCAGTAAGTGAAATGTACCATTTTAAAATACATTCACAGAGTTGTGCAGCTATAACCACAGCACACCAACCTCATCTGTTCCCCTATTTGAAACAATTCTTACTCATTAGCAGTCTTTCTCCACCTCCTCTTTCTCTGGCCCATGAAAACCACTAATGTTTCTGGTGACACTTTTGTCTATTCTGATATTTCATAGAAATGGAATCATACTACTTCCTGCGCCTGACTTCTTTCACTTAGCACCATGCTTTCAAGGTTCCTCTATGATGAAGCACATATCAAGCTTTCATTCCTTTTTATGGCTGAATAATATAGATAATACCACATTTTTTTCATCCATTCATCAATTGATGGACATTGAATGGCTTCAACTTTAAAAGCAATGCTTCAATGCTCTTCCATTCTAAATTGCATGTTCCCTTTATAATTTAAAAAAATACTCCTTTAAAAATTGCAAAAACAGTTGATAAGTGAAACTTTTCATAATGTAGACTGGCTTGACTCCTAATACTCTAAAATATAAGGTTTTATGATACTCTTCAAACTTGTCTAATATTTGCAAAACCTAGATAGAATAAATTAATTCAAAATGAGCTGACATCCTTGCAATGACTGGCGGTCAACTAATTAATTCAATCTTTTCAACATGGCTTACAATTTCTATGGTATTTACAATCATTATTTCAGAAGACTGGGCCTTGCTTTTAAGAATATCATCTTAGAATATATTTCATTTTGTCACATGCAACATTCAGAAAACAATACTGGAGCACTGAATTAAAACCTGCCTAGACCGTGAAAAAAGAAAAAAAAATCTATTTTGCCGCCCACTCATAGAGTGCAACCTTTCGAAAGGGATTATTTCCATTACATTTTCATCAGGGACTGGCAAAGAAAAGTGTATCATGTTATTACAGAGCCTGGAAATGTAATGACTTCCAGGTTGCTAAGCAACGGTGCAATGTTAAAGGCCCCAGTATCTGTGATCTCTAGAGACACTCTTAAATTTCATTAAAAACCTGCTCATAACCATTACACAAAAGGCCCATGTAGAGTTTATAAACAGCCTTCATTTCTTGACATAATAATGAAGGAATAAAAAAAGTGGCATCAAAACTTTTATATGACATGCAAAACCAAATATTTTTGAGACTCAATTAATGAAATTTATAATGTTTCTCAGGGTGTATCACAGAAAGCAAGCAAGTGCTATCAGTGTGTAGTAAATAATAGTATTTAGTATCCTGAAAAAAAAGTAATACTGTGTAGGGTTTTGAGGCTTTTTTTGAAGAAAGGATGAATGTGTTCTGGGTATAAGTTGGGAAGGGAAGCAAAGATAACTTGAAATGAGAACCCCAATCATTATTTGCTTCAAGGAGGTCATGATAGTAGCAGCTTTCAACTGAAAGAGGAAAGCAAGATATCACAGGAAATAATTTGCAGGAACACCTTTTTAGCAATGGCATGGAAAAAAAGCAAATCTCTGAGACAGAGTACAGATCTCAATCGCAACCCCATGCACTGGATTGGGACACTGACTGGAAGCTTATAAGACCAGTTCCCTCCATGGGTCACCTAAACTTGCCTTATCCATCTCCTAAATGTTCCAAGAAACAAAACCATACAGAGTTCATGGGGTTAGCTCAGCCTCATTCATCATTCCTACAATTCAGAATACCAAAAAAAACCTCAAAGTATATGTCTTTTACATTAAAGAGTAGGGCTATTTCTGTGATGCATGATGACTTTTTAATCACTTAAAACTTTTCCATTTGTTAAATTGATTTGTCATTTATTTGAAATATTAATCCAGGGACTGGAGTTATAGCACAACAGGTAGGGCGTTTGCCTTGCACGCGGCCGACCCAGGTTTGATTCCCAGCATCCCCATATGGTCCCCTGAGCACCGCCAGGAGTAATTCCTGAGTGCAGAGCCAGGAGTAATCCCTGTGCATTGCTGGGTGTGACTCAAAAAGAAAAAAAATCAATCTAATTTCAGGGGTATAGCTTAACATTGCTTTAAATGTGCAGGATTCACTGAATCCACCACCAACAATCAAGTGCCATCTCAAACCTAAAAAGCCCAGCCCCGCCTTCTACCCCCCAAAAAAGCCCAGAAAAATCCCTCTGTCCATTCCTCCAACCCAATCCTCTTTCTGTTTGGTAGCCATCATAGTTTCATAGAGTACAGGGGTTAGTGGTAGTGTTTTTCACAAGTCTTGATTTTAGAGGCAAATTTTAAAACAACCACTAAGTCTGCATATGAGATCATCAGATTTGTTAACCAAAAGGTTACAGAGTGGCAGAGGGTTCTTATTTACTCAGTGTTTATTTTCAGTGACCAAGTCCCCAGGAACTTTGTCTAGGGAAGCACATGGAATGGGGCATGAATAAGCTCATTGACAAATTGCTGAATGGTTACTTCTTAGAAACTGATGCAAAGAAGTGACTATCCAGGCCTACGTAATACTGAGGGTGGGGTAGTAGAGGGTGCTGGGCCAGATAGTACAGTTGGGAAAATGCTTGCTTTGGATGTATTCAACCCAAGTTTGATCTGCGGCACTGCATATGGTTCCTGGCATTGCTAGAAGTGATCTCTGAGCACAGATCCAAGGGTAAATCCTAAGCACCTCTGGTTGAGACCGACCCCCACCCCTGTAAATTAAAAATTTTTTAAATTAAAGGGCACTTTTGTATTATAGGAAATCAATTGCAAAATGAAAATTCAAATCTTGCAAAAGATGTAGGATTTCACAGAGCCACTGTGAGTGTGAGTGATGATGGAAGAGTCACAACAAAGTTTTTGATGAGCCAAGATAGAATTACAACAAGAAAGAACACAAAAATCTTACCAAGTGTGAAGTCACAACAGGCACTTGGACAGGGAATACCAGTTTTATTTTTTTTAATAGCTTCTTATTTGCTATGTAAAATAAGCAAGGGAGACCAGAAATAGCTTGGCTAGAGAGATGACTCTTTATGAGAGTGCTGTGGGCTAACTACAAATGATCTGATGGTATCATCATGAAATTCTGATAGACATCAACCAAGTCTAAACACACATGAAGAGCCCCAGGTGATAAGGTGACAGGATCGAGCAACAGGTGAACTTGGCCAGTTCCAGGGAACTACACACTCAGACCAGCACTGACCCTGGGAACACAGTCACTCTTTAGGGCTCACCTCTCTTTGGGCTAAAGCCACAAGGGTCTTCCCCCTCACCCTCTTTTCTACCTCAACCTATGGAACCCATATCATCATGTCCTTTCTCTTTGGCTTATATGGGACAAATTCCAAGGCCCAGGTCCTCCAGGCCTCTTCTCCCCTGGATTCACGCCCCCCTCTCCCCCCACTGCCAAAGCGCTCCTAGGAACTCCTTCCCCGCCCTTCTGAACTGTGTCCACTGCGCTCTCAGGCCATTCTCAATGGCTTTCCAGGAAACAGTCTTTGCTTTTCTGCTCTCTTGGACCTTCCTCCTCCTAAGAAGCACTCTCCCGCAGTCATCTCTCACACCTGGGATATACTGGGCCTCTTAGTTTCCATGGCTTCTTTCCCATGCCTCCTCCATCATAGCCTAGGTTTGAATCTCATCTCACTAGGGAAAGTTTCCTCCTACCCTTTTCTGGGATAGTGATCTGTGGGTTCCCAGCTCTCTGCTCTTGTCTTCAACACCACCCCCCAGCATAGTCCCTGTTTACTTCAATGTCCCTAGAGAAGCCCTTCTGACACCAGCCTGTTCAGAGGCTTTCCCTCTTGAGACCTTGTCCTCTGCACTTCACCCCAAATTTGGTCTTGTCCATGTTCTGGGAGCCCACAATCAATATCCAGGCCCCCAGGTTTTGCTCACCACCTCCCACCACTTCAGGTCATATTCTCTCTTGCTCAAAATTCCAGATATGTAGATCCAACAGACAGCTGAAAAGTCCCAGGGATATCTGACAGGCATCTGGGATATGTCCAAAATTGAGGTTTTTTACATCTGCCCTCCTTCCAAAATATCTCCTGAGTTCTGGACTACACATTGGTCAGGTGTCTTTGATTTCTCTATCTCAGAGCCCATATTTGATCTGTCAGCAAATCCAATTGGTTCCATTTACATACGCATGGTATGGCCACTCCAGTCAGGACTCTGTTGGACACTGGTGGCCTCCTGACCTCTCTAACCCCCTCACCCACGTCACTGCTGTCCTTAGATAGCAGCTACGTCCTCTCAGCCTCTACCCACCAGCAGGCAAGGACTGCAGCCAGTCAGGAGGAAGGTCAGTCTTTCCATGAATGAATACAGCTTCCGCTTCTTCCCTCCACCAGGTCTCCTTCACATCTTACCTGCCCCCTCCTTGATCATGTAGCTCAGGGCAACTGGCTTAGATAAAGCTCTTGAGCCTGGGCAAGTGTAGGACTCCCATGTGGGTTTGCCCCAGGCTGCTCCTCCCTTTCCTTCGGGTCTTGACTGGGGCTGCTGTATTCAAAGAGGAGACTACCCTTCTATACTTCTTTCCTTCCTTCCTGTCTAAAACTGGACATCATTATCTAATAAACTCGCCTCATTTTCCCTGAGGAACTGCAGAGCAGAGGCCTGTTTCGCTCAGTGCTGAATCTCCAGCATTTGTGGCATGGACTCCTGAGGAGCAGGATCTTGTGACCCAATGCTGAGTGGGTCAGCCTGAGGAAAACTTTTTCTGCCTCATATTGTAAAGCAGGCAAGAGCAGCGTAAGAAAGTCTTTATTGTGTTGTTAAAGAACCAACAATTCCCTTCAACACATTTTAGTTGCGATTTTGGAGTCCCAACCAAACATTTTGTCATGATTTGCCATGATGGTTATCTGGCCTCTTGACGCAAATTGACATACTTGGCTCATTTTCCTGTACCACTGACTTGTGGTTTTTAAAGATCTACCTGAACATAACTCTATTGATCAATTTTAAAATATTAGTTGACAAGAAATAAAAAGAGGCCTTACTATACCTAGTCTAACAGCTTTAAACTACTCTTTTGGATATTTAAGAAATGTATTGAAATTCATTTTTTTTTCTTTTGGGGTCACACCTGGCAATGAAAAGGGATTACTTCTGGCTCCGCACTCAGGAATTACTCCTTGCGGTGCTCAGGGGACCAAATTCATTTTCATCTTCACTTATGTATGATGATTTATTATGATTTATTATAATTATTATCATTACTATTATTTTGGTTTGGGGGTCACACCTGGTGGTGTTCAGAGCTTATTCCTGTCTCTGTGTTCAAAGATCACTCTTGGTGGGGCTCAGGAGACCAGACATGGTGACACTTGTTACTGTGTTTGGCATCTCGAATACATCATGGGTAGTTTGTCAGGCTTTGCCATGCAGGAGAAATACTCTCGGTAGCTTGCTGGGCTCTCCGAGAGGGGCAAAGGAATCAAACCCGGCTCGCCCAGGCTGGCAGCATGCAAGGCAAACGCCCTACTGTTGTGCTATGGCTCCAGGATCAAACCCAGGTCAGCTGTGCATAACGCAGGTGCCTTTCCTTTGTATTGTCTCTCTAGTACTTAGAAACCAAAAACTAAAAACTAACTGATTCTATATTATATATAGCATGACTGACTTCCAAGCAAAGAAATGAAGGGTGGTAAAATAGCAACAATTCTAATATACTGACCTCATTATGCTTCTACTCATCATGCTATTATTTCAAATTTTCTGTACTTTTGAGATTTTCCATAATTAAAAGTAAAAGTAATAAAATGGCAATGAAAACTAGACAGAGGAAGGTGTCATTAGGAGCAAGAGAGAATAAATTTTACCTGATAGGTTTGAAGCAGATTTTGTTGTTGTTATTATTATGTGTTTTTGTTCGGTTTTTGCAGGCAATGCTCAGGCTTACTCCTGTCTCTGGGCTCAGTAAACACTCCAAGAGGTGTGCAGGGGGCCATATGCTGTGATGGGGGTTGAACTTTGGTTGGCCATGTGCAAAGTAAGCACATTAACCCCTGTACTATCTCGCTCAGGCCCTGGGTTTTTTTGGAGAGGGACTGGGCCAGAGGAGGGGTTGGGCCAAACACAGCTGTGTTTGGGACTTACTCCTGGCTCTGTGCTCAGATATCATTCCTGGCAATGTTCATGGAACCATATGCATATGGGAGATTGAACCTGGGTCTGTACATACAAGACAAATACCTTAATCCTTGACTATGTATCCAGGCCTCAGAGCAGACTTCAGGATTCTTCCTTCATTACCTGTACACCCTCAGGAAGCTAAAGGCATGAACTCATGCTTTCTCTGGCTGCCAAGATGGGCCTTGCTGCTTTCCTGACAGCAACCCAAAAGTCCCACTCTTCAGAGTATCTATCAAAGACCCTATTTTAACAGCCATCTGCTTCTTAATTCTTTCTCAAAGTCTCAGGACTATTTCAAGCCTAGGCAAGGTATTTATTCTCTTTGCTGGAAAATTTTGAATAAATCATACAAAGACATGAGAATCCTACAAGAGAAATAGAGGAATGATAGAGAAAGTGTGTACTGTGTCCACTACTAGGTACATGGATTCAAATGAGGGTACATGAAATTCAACATGTCTCTGATTTCACATCAATCATCCTAGACCCCTCCCCTCAAGTTTTTCCCTTTATTTTTTAAAAAATAAATCAAGAACAGAGGAAAATTACCACAAGAAAATTAAGCTATGAGAGAGATAGTGGAACATAGTTTTTTGCTCTACCTTGAAGAATAGTTTGCATTATATCATATGCCATACCTAAAAAAGAATGGTTGCAAAATTCTCATTGGTCTCTTTAAAGCTTTGAAAATTCTAGTTTAAGAGACACCCTCTGCCACAGGTACTAACTCTGGTCTCAAGAAGGGAGAGATGAAAATAACTAGGAGACCTACACTAGAATTAGCAAGGATGGGCTAGGGAGATATTACAGGGTTAAGGTTTTTACCTTGCTTTAGACCAACTTGGATTCAATCCAGGCACCACATATGGTCCTTCAAGTAGTGCACACCATGACCCCTGAGCACAGAGGCAAAAGTAAGCCCTGAGTACCATCAAGTGTGTACCCCCTATTTCCCCCCAAAAGAAAATAGTGATGAGGTAGCAAGAGTTTCTAAAGACAGAGGGTGAGAGGTCTCCAAGAGATGGATATTTGTAATAATCTCTAACATGAATTGTCTCCAGAGAACCATCCCAAACCAACCCTTGCCACGCTGTGGCCTCAGAGAAGAACAAAAGTCAGTCATACTGGTACTTTCCAATTACTGTCCATGGTTGCATCTTGGCTACCATAAAGTTGTGGATAGTATACGATGAACCCAATGTGACCAAGTAAGCTTGTGGAGGATAATTTGCAATCGATGGTATTTCGAGAGTCCAAGTAGTCAGTTTTAATTAAAAGACAAAGAGCATCCCTAAACTGAGGATGCTGGGAAAACACCCTCGGGTATCAAGTCAGAAGGACAGGTGATCCTCTTGGCAGTTCAGAGGATTTCCATTGGTTTTAAAGCTTCAGCACAACATATAATTATAAAAAAATCCCAACTTCCTGCTAAAATACAATAGATAATTAAATTCTTAGACTTCCCCCAACATTCTGACTGTTTTGAATACAGAGCAGATAAGGACGAGCACTCTAGAGGGCAAAACACACTCCAACTCCATTAGCAAAAATTAAACATCCTATGTTGTGAATCTGCTAGTGAAAACTATTCCAAAAGGACAGTCTCAAGACTGGGGTTTTTAAGGGATGATTCAGGTATCCAGGGTCTTGTGTCATTCTCAGAGATTTCCCCAGGGCGTACTCCCTACCCGAGTCTGTAAATTTTGTATTTTGGGGTCACTCTCTGTGAAATCATTCAGCTCTCTCAGCTTTGGGGGGAATCAGGTTATGTCTCCATCAGGGTTCATGGCTAGGGCCCTCTTTTCCTAAGATGCCTCCAAACTCTTCGTCCCCAGAAGGGAGTGCACAGAAAATGAATGTTCTTTGGTGAGAGGGGAGGTCCCCAAGGAGCTTGTCTGGGGCCATAAAAATAGTACAGCAGGTAGGGGATTTGCCTTGCATGCAGCTGACCTGGGTTTGATCTCCAGCATCCCATATGGTCCCCTAAACACCACCAGGAATGATTCCTAAGTGTAGTCAGGAGAAAGCTCAAGGCATTGCCGGGCATGCCATGTTCCCCTTTACACTCTCCCCGCCAACCAAAAATACATCAAGGAGCTTTGTCTTTCTGTCTTTCTCTCAATTTTTCTTCAGCCAGAAGGTTTGCACTGGAGCGTGCCCTAACCCAGGGACTAATAGGTAAAAACTCCTAAGTCCTGCCTGCTTCTTTGTGAAATCTGATTTTTTTCAGCCCTAGGAGGTGAGCCTGAGATGCTGGTCTCTCTGCAGCTGTGGGAACTCTGCAGACATTCTGAGATCTCTCAGGTTCCTATCTTGCTCTTGACCAACCCAGTGTTACTCACATCTCAGAAACGTGGCAGGGATACTGTGGAGAGGACTGAAGCATGAGACTGTGGAAGAACTAGATGCCTTTTAAGGCTCCTCTCAATTGAACCTTTGTGTCTCTAAGGCACTAAAATAAATTTACGGTATAAGTAACCAAAGAGCAAAAAAATGAGCAACTGTGAATGACAAAAGCACAGCTTTTCTAGACGTATCTTACTCAGCATAGCACATACTTATTAAATATTGATATTTTCCATTTTTTGTCTTAATCTATCAGATCACCCTTACTGGTGCCTGCTTGAGCAAATCGATGAACAAGGGGAAGATAGTGACAGTGACAACGAATCTACCAGATGTACACAGTACCACATCTACACAGCATTCATATCATTATTCTTTTTAGTAGTTGTCCTCACATTAACTCACTTTTTAATTAATTATTATTATTGGTTTTGGGGCCATACCCAGCAGTGCTCAAGACTTACTCCTGGTTCTGCACTTACGGATCACTCCTGGAGATGTGCAGCGCCAGGAGTCAAACCTGGGTGGGTACATGCACTTACCCACTTACACTGTATTTTTTCTACCCTTTCACTATTTTATTTGATTATAAAATAAGTTTCTAAAGAAACATCTCTGCTGTAAAAGATGATCATCTGCCCATTCTGCCCTCTGCTAAAAAAGGGATATTCTGAAGGATACAAGATAAGTTCAAGACACAGCAGTACCAAACTGAGACTCTGACTTTAAATTATCAGAAGGTTCAGTGAAAGTCCTGGGATGAGGCTCAGCAGCAAAATGTGTCCCTTGCATGGGCAAGACTCCGTGTTTGATCTGGACACTGCACACAAACAGTCTTACTACATAATCTACTGTCAGCTATTGCTAGATTAACAGACCATCTCCAAGATCTATGATCCCCCAAAGTATTTACTCTATACTTTGGGAAAATTATCTAGATTATACCTGTCACTCAAGACATGGCCTCCCTTAAAATAGTCTTCTTGAGAGGTCAGAGAGTCCTGGCTAATCAAAAGCAGAATGCAGCCAGAAGGAGACCTCATTTCTTTATTCTCTTCTGGTTCTGTGATCCAAACTTGCCACAGAACTTTAGCAGGTTCTAAAGCTGGCTCTCATATTTCCTCTCACATATCAAAACCCAAAAGTCATCTGCAGTGTGACTGTCTGGAACATCCATAATTTCTACCTGCCGTAATATCCCCCAAGATAGTCTGATCTAGAGGTGGACACAGATTGTCAAGCAGTGCAAGGTGCAGATGAATAAACAGGACAGTCACTCCCACTTTAATGTTAACTGAAGCTCCTGTTAATCACGGAACTGCAAGCTGGAATATTCAATGTAAAAGAACATATCAGTCTTCAAAACAACTTTTAAATAACCAAAGCCACATACAGTACGAAAAACAAAAATACACAGGGATAAAAGAGAAAGTTTTTCCTTATGCAGAATATTGGGGTTAGAAATATTGTTAGAAAATCTCCATCTCATAACCATTACAAAACTTAAAATACAACTATACACTAAGGAAGTTATCAATACTCTCCAATAGATAAAAAAAAAACCCAAAACACTAAAACCAAGTATGTGTGTATTCAGAAAAACAGGCAGTGTGATGAATGTCAATAACAGATCACTGTGAAGGAGATGCAAGAGGGTCATTCTTTTATTGAAAGGGACCCCTCCCTGTCCATAGGCTCATTGAACGTTGAAGTGCCCCCCCACCTCACATACACACACATACCTAGTGTACTATGGACTCACCATTCTTTTCAGAATCCTCAATAGAAGCTTCTGCTCTTTCGGATCCACCTTGCAAGTAAGCACATCAGCAAAGTTCTCTGTATTTTCAGGAGACAGGCTGTCTGGGTTTTCCCCTCCATACAGCTGAACCAGTATAGACAGACACTTGGATGCAACTTCAAAAATCTCAGGATCCTCGTTAGGAAGCTGGAAATTAACAGACAGGACGATTAGGCGCCATCAAAGATGGGGGAGGTAGTGCCCGAGAAAGACAGTGAAATTTGGTGTAATGGTGGGAACATGAGTCTGGGAAGACAGTTTAGTGTGTGGGATATTTTCTCCCATGGATATTTTCAAAATGCATATAGTAACTCAAAGGAGTCTAATCACAGAAAAGCCAGGAGAGTTCTGTAGCCCTTTTTGAAATCTATAGCAAAGAATGACCAAATATGCTTTCCTACATATCGAATACACATACATGTAAAAATTTGTGAGGACTGGAAGAGTGATTTTTTCAGAGAATATTTTTACATTCCTTATTACTACTAACTTTCTCAGGAAAAATCCACTTCCTATATTAAGGGGTTTGATCTCACCTGCATCCAAATAATTTGGATTAAACAAAGCAAGTATTGTTTCACTTTGCATTAAGAGCTGTAAGATGATGATTATATCATAAAGATTTTAACCTATTTACTAATTGTTGGGCTGGAGCAATAGCACAGCAGGCAGGGCGTTTGCCTTGCACGCAGCCAACATGGCCGACCCAAGTTCGATTCCTCCGCCCCTCTCGGAGAGCCCGGCAAGCTACTGAGAGTATCTCATCTGCACAGCAAAGCCTGGCAAGCTACCTGTGACGTATTCGATATGCCAAACACAGTAACAAGTCTCACAATATTACTGGGCCGGCTCGAGCAAATTGATGAACAACAGGAGAACAGTGACCGTGACTAATTGTTTATTTGGGGGCCATACCCAGCAGTGCTCTGTGCTTTCTTCCAACTCTGCTCAGGGATCACACTTAGTGGGGTCCAGGGGACTATTCATGGTGCTGGAGATGATGATGGGTTGGCTGCATATAAAGGAGAGCACCTGAAATCTACACTATCTCTCTGGTCTCTAACCTGTTTGTTTTTAAAGTTTTCTCCATAATAGCTTTTTTTTCTTTTTCAAGATAATTCTCATGCCATATAATTCACTCTTACACTCAAAGGATACACTTTCAGCTGCTTTCAGGATATTCAGAGTTGTAAAAGCCTCTCCACAATCAATTTCAGAGTTTGTTCATCAACCCAGAAAGAGACCTTATGCCCTTTAGAGCAGTCACCTTGCTCTCTATTCTACTCTTCTCTCTTCTCTCAGCTCTTGCCTGCTTTGGGATCCTGCAGATACAAACTTGCTTGCTTTATCTTAGCCTTTCAGTTTCTTGGCTGTTACGGTTCCCCCAAAGTCTGCTAGTCTTTGATTTTCTATTTTATGAATTAATGTTAATGATCTTGGGCCATAGACCTGCATTTTTCTCTATACTCCTCTTTCTTTTATCAAGTGACTTTCCTCCCCAGTGTTCTGTCCTAAAACTCAGCAGTGGTTCTTCTTAGGCCCCATTCCTAGAAATCAGAGCAGGTAGCTCAGCTTCTTTACAGTACAACTTCTTATTTATCAGGATGGAAGAGGGTGGATAAATACAGATATGGAGAGGACCTGGTTGGCCTTCCCTTTCTGAATGTTAACTTACAATTAGACTGCTAAGTCCTTTGGGTCTTCGCCAGTTTTTCACCTCTCTCTGCCTTTATAGATCTTCTGCATCTGTTTCTTCCTTCTGTTTTTTTGCCTATGTGTGATCTCAGTAATAGGTTTCTTTTCTATTTCAATTCAGTCCCATCTGCTTTAAATCATCTACTAATTACACAACATTTCTTTGCCATTAACAGCTCCCCTTTCTTTTTTCATAGCTTAGAAGACACATTCCTCCCTCTTTTCTGATCTCATAGATCTGGGGTAGCTGGTAAGGTAGGTATAAGTTCTTCATTTATCTGCTTTAACATTTCTTCACATTTGAGTTAAATCTGCTCTAATATTCAAATAACAGGAATATGTTTATCATAAGCCAAATTTTCAAGATTGGTTTATTTCCCTGATTTTTATAAATCTGTTCATGTATATTGCACACAATCTTCAAAAATCTTGCCATCTTCCCTGAAAATAACAAGGAAAGGATATGCCCAACTGGCAACAACAAACAAGCCAATAGTGATGACTCCAACTATCAGGCAAAGCAGACAATGACATACCCAAAGAATAGAAAACTTCTACTATTGTTCCAGATTCAAGATTTGAGGAAGTTCTAGGCTTATGTAGAAGAAACCAACATATCCCTTAAGTTGAAGAGACAAAGTAAAACATCTCCAAAGATAGGACAGCATGATTTTTATAGGGCAATGAATTGAAGAGAAGAAAGCAGACCAAAGGTCAATAAATAAGAAACAGAGGACCAGGAAGAAAGTGCAAACATACTTCGCATGTTCAATCCCAAGTAACCCATGACACCCTCCCCCTCGCCCCCGAGAAACACAGGGAGCAATCTTTGAGCACTGGAGAATAGGCCTTGAGCACTGCTGAATATGGTCCAATAGAATAACAACAACTAAATAATATATAACCTGAGGAGCACATTATCCCCAAGAGAAAAAGGAATTTATGGTTAAAAACCTCATCGAGAAAAGTTCAGGTCCAGATTCCTTTCCTGGCAAATTCTACCAAGTATCCAGAGAAGGAGTAATTACAGATTCTACACAAACTCTTCCAGAAAGCTAAAGATAAGCCAAACTCATTTTATATGGCTCGGATTACCTTGATACCAAAATCAAATGAACATTTTACAAGAAAGAAAACAATTAATAGCTCTTATGAAAATAGAGGGAAGGGACTCAAAATAAGGTCAGCAAACCAAATCCAGCAACATATTAAAGGAATTCTATATCATAGCCAAATAGAGATTTATCCTTAAGATGAAAGGCTAGAATACCATCCAAAAATTGAGGCTACATGCAGTATTAATGAAAGACAAATGCATGATCCTCTCAATAGCCCCCAAAATAAGTATTGGAGAAAATTATGTGCCCTTACATGATAAAGTTACTCAATAAATTAGAAACAGAAAAAAAATATTGGTTTTGCTGTGGTGATGCTGCCGGGGGACCAGGCTACAGCTGGCAGAGCCTGGTGATCACGCAGTGCCAGGGATTAAGCCGAGACTCACATGTGCTTTACCATCTGAGTCACATTCCTGGCCAGAGAACCTTCTTGTAATGACAAATGACACATAAGAAAAATATATAACACACATCACACTTAATAGATAAAGAGTGAATTCTTTGTCCCTATGATCATAAATAATACAGGGATGTGCACTCTCATCACTTTGTCATTATATTGAAAGTTTTGGATTGGGCAATTAGGCATGGCAAATAAATAAATAAATAGCATCCAGAAAGCAAAACTCTATTTTGAGATGACATGCATTTAGAAAATCCCAAGGAATTCACTAAACAACCTAGAGTAAACAAGTACAGCATGGTTGTAAAGTAAGAGAGATCAATATATAAAAATCAATTCTATTTCTATGCACTAGTAATGAAGAGTCTGAAAAAGAAACTGAGAAAATTCAATCTTAAATATCATAAAAAGAATAGAATATTTAGGACTAACGTACAAAATATGTATATAATTTCTACACTGAAAACTATAAAGCTAGTGCTCAAAAATTAAATAAGGTCTACATAGATGGGAACAACATTACATGTTTGAGGTTAAAAAGAGTTAAAATGAGCAAAATGTTCCCAATTGATCTATAGGTTTTACTCAGAGTTGCAGCTTTTGTCTTTTTTTTTAGAAACTGACAAGGTGTTTCTAAGGATCAAAAGAAAATACTTGGAGAAGCTATTAAGGAACAAGTTTGGAAGGCTTACATTTGAAAATTTTAAAGTTCACTACCCAGCTGCAATATCCCAGCCAGCTGCATACTGTTATAAAGACATCATAAATAATCACTGAAATAGAAGCAAGAGCCCAGAAACAAACCCGTGTATCTCTGGCAAATTTATTTCCAACAAAAGCACCAAAACAATTCAACAGAAAGGAGATAATGAGGAAGGGATTTTTTTTCAAACGGTGGTAGAACAAGTGTGTGTGTGTGTGTGTGTGTGTGTGTGTGTGTGTGTGTAAAATAAAGTTATCATGTTATGCAAATGTGATCTCAAAAAGAAACAGCTAAATACAAGAGAGTAACACATGTAATTTTTTTGTTTTTGTTTGCTTTGGGGCCACACCTGGCTCTGCATTCATGGATCACCCCTAGTGGGATTCCAGCAAACCATATGTAGTGCCAGGGATCAAACCAGGGCCAGCTGTGTGCAAGGCAAGCGCCTTACCCACTGCATTAGCTCTCCAGTCTCAACATATACAGTTTTTTAAAGACCACGTAGAAGTCAGCCATTGTGATTCTGGGTTAGCCAACTATTTTTTTTTAGCCAACTATTTAAAGGAATGACACCAAATCAAAAGCTCCAAAAGAAAAATAAATACATTGGACTTCACAAAATCTCTAAAATTTTGTGTCATCAAGAAAGTGAAAGACAACAATTAATTGAACTAGAAAATATTTTTGTAAATGAATATCAGGGAAAGGGACATATATTCATATAATATATAAAAACTCTTATCACTGTATCACTGTCATCCTGTTGTTCATTGATTTACTCGAGTAGATGCCAGTAATGTCTTCATTCATCCCAGCCCTGAGATTTTAGCAGTCTCTCCTTACTCGTCTTTATGAGTAAGAGGAGTAAGGAAAAAAAAAAACTCTTATAAATCAATTTTTAAAACCCCAATTTTTCAAAGGGCAAGAATAGGCTTTGCTCCAAAGAAGATATGTAAATAGCCAATGGGCATACAAAAAAGCATGATCAACATCACTAACCACAAAGACGAATCAAAATCATTAGGAGAAATATTTCATGCCCATTAGAAAAACTATAACCAAAAACATAAATACTAACCAGGAATGGTGAGAATGTGAAGAAACTAGAAACCTCATGCACTTGGAATATGGATGGTGTGGGCAGTTTGGAAAACACTCTGGTATTTTCTCTAAAGGTTAATACAGACTTACAATGTGACCCAGCATATCCACTCCTAGATATTTTTACTCAAGAGAAAAAAATATATTCACACAAAACTTTGTCCTGGAATGCTCATGGAATTAAGAATCAATAAGCAGATATAGTCAAAATGTATTTGAACTGATTAGTGGGCAAACAAGTAATATCTATCCATGTGATAGAGTATTAATCAAGAAAAACAACCCCCCCAAAAATTACTGATACAGAAAAGCATTAATGGACCCTGAAAAACATTGTTAAGGAGAAGAAGAAAAGATCAGATATTATTCCTCACATACAAAATATACGGAATAGTCAATCGGTATAGCAGGGTTGGAGAATGTCTAGCCTGTGGACTGTATAAGATGCACAAAATCACATGGTCTGGCCCTGGTACATGATGTAACAGATACATATACTTCTTGTTGGCTGCCTAAAGCCCAAATAACTATAGTGTATGGTCCATGAATGATGTTCTAAATGCCCAAGTGGCCGTTGGCCGAAAAAGATTCCCTACTCCAGCTATTGAGATAGAAAGTAAATTGATTTTGAAAAGTTGTAGAGGGCTGGAGATATAGTACAGAGGGTACAGCACTTATATTGCACATGGCTTACCCAGATTCAATCCCTGGCATCCCATATGATACTCTGTGCACCATCAGGAGCAATTTCAGAGCACAGAACCAGGAGTAACCACAAAGCATTACCCGGTGTGGCCCAAACACAAAAACAAAACATTGTCCAGTGAAGGAAATAAAAAGCGATTTCTAGTGGATATGACACTTCTCTTAGGAGTGATAAAACTGTTTTGGAATTAGAAAACAATGATGGTTATAAAATTGTGTATCTATAAAACAGCACTGAGTCATCCATTTCAAGAGAGTAATGTTAAAAGTACAAATTATTTCTCAAGAAATCTGTTGTTTTGGATGTTTTGATTTTTTATATTTTTGGGGGGGCACACCCAGCAGTACTTGGGGCTGGTCCTGGCTCTATGGATGGGGGTTGATGCCAGTGGTGCTCGGCGCACCATGTGGTACTCGGGACTGAACCGAGGTTCCCCACATGCAGCGCTTGCCTACTGAGCCATTACTCTTGCCCCCTAAATAAACCTACTAAAAATTATGAGCCTGGAAAAATAGGTCAGGGGCTTAGAGACCTGTTTAGAGACCAAGCATGTGGCATCATCCTGACTGCTCCGCTTATAGATGATCCCCAGCCCTGCAAGTGATTCCCAGCCACATTGCAACAGGATGTGAGCACCCCCACAAAGGGGGACAGCCGCCAGGAGCACTGCAACTAAAAAGATGTACCAGCATCACAACCATGAAGTATGATGCCCGCACCCTGGCACGTGTGCAAGCACCATGATTAAAGAAAAGCACCCCTCGGTGAGCACTGTGGCTGAGCACAAAAGCTCCATAACCTGACATGCAACCACAGAGAGTGTGGTGCCTGATCATCACAAGAAAAACATCATCAACAACAACAAAGGGGGAGGGTGGATTAAGAACATTAATTCTACACAAATTTCAATAAAACTGAAGCAGAGGAAATAATCTCAACTGATTCTCTAAGACCAGCATTACTGCTACCCAAAACAGACAGAAAGAATATAAATAAATGAATAAATAATGAACAATATACCAATGGCCTCATGAAAATAGATACATGTTTTCTAAACAAATTATTATTTATTAAATTATAGCAAATTAACAGAAAATTCATTATATAGCAAATTAATTATAGCAAATTAATTCCCCCAGGAAATAGTAAAATGAGCTACACAACTATAACATATATTAGCTAAAAAGAATATACCGTAAGAGCACAGAGTCAGTTTAATGTTCAAAAAAAAAATCAGTGTTAAGCACATGTATTAATTTCCTAGAATGACTATTAAAAAGGGACCATAAATCGAGTGGCATAAAGCTTCAAAACTTTATTCTGTCTCTGGGAGCTAAAATCTGAAATCAAAATGTTGCAAGGACTTTATATGTCTCTATGGTGAATTTGTTCTTGCCTCCTGTTGCAGTTTTGGTCACTCATATGTCTTGACAGAGGTCACTTTAGTCTCACTCTCCACCCTCACACTGTTCTTCCCAGAGGTTTCAATCATTTCCCAGGGACAACAACCCTGTTGGCGCAGGGAGTCTGCAGGAGTCCACCATGACTCATCTGAAATTACATCGGCTATGATCCCGTTTCCAAAGGTCATTGAGGTACTGGTGATTAGAACTTTAGCTGCTCTGAATTTGAGGAATATGCCAACTCATTATATCAGATTACTAAGTGAAAAATAAAATGATCATTATCATTTATTATTAAGGGAAATCCAAGTAAAAATGACAATGTGATATCACTTCATACCTGTGATATATTTATATATAAACATATACATACATATTTTAACATATACAGATATTTATATGTTTAAATTTATATAAAATAAATATATAGAGAGGTAGAGAGAGAGAGAGAGAGATAGAAATATAGTGCCAGCAAGGATGGAGTGAGAAAGGAACCCTCTTTCACTGTTGACAGGAAAGTCTTCTGACTCAGCCTCTATGGAAAACAGTCTGGATATTTCACAAAAATGAAAGAATAGAGCTTCCATATGACCCGGTGATTCAATTTTTTGTCCTCTACTACCACAACACAAACATATTAATTAAAAAATATTTATGTACAACTATGTTCATTGCATACACTTAGTATATTAGCCAGGATATGGAAACAGCCCAAACCTCCAACAATAGATGAATGGATAATAAAGTTGTGGTATATACACAGTGGAATACTATACAATTACAAGAAAAGAGGAAATCTTCCAGTATCATGTTAAGTGAAGTAAGTCAGAAGGAGAAGGACAAATACTGCATGCACTCACTAATATGTGGCATTCAGAGAAATTAAATATAGAAATGGATGACAACAATGACAAACTTTTGACTTTGTTTTTTTTTTTTTCTTTTTGGGTCACACCTGGCGATGCACAGGGGTTACTCCTGGCTCTGCACTTAGGAGTTACTCCTGGCGGTGCTCAGGGGACCCTATGGGATGCTGGAACTTGAACTTGGGTCGGCGGTGTGCAAGGCAAACGCCCTACCCGCTGTGCTATCTCTCCAGCCCCAAACTTTTGACTTTGGATTAAAAAACAGAGAATAAAAATGAGAGGAGGGTAAGGAAGGGGCGGGGGAAGGAGGAGGTGAGTTAAGTGATACTAAGTCATTGTTGGGCTGGAGCGATAGCACAGCAGTAGCGCGTTTGCCTTGCACGCAGCCAACATGGCCGACCTGAGTTCGATTCCTCCACCCCTCTCGGAGAGCCCGGCAAGCTACCAAGAGTATTCGATATGCCAGACACAGTAACAACAAAGTCTCCAATGGAGACGTCACTGGGCCTGTTCGAGCAAATCAATGAACAACGGGAGGGCCTTTACCTTTTACCTTTTAAGTCATTGGTAGAGAGCACTCTGGTAGTGGTGAGACGGGACAAAAAGATCATAACCATTAATACTACTGTCAACAAGATACTTAGACTATAATGATAAAAAGAAAACTTAAAAAGAAAATGATCTGAACATCTCAAGAGGAATATTTGAGGAGATGGAGAGATATTACAATAGTTAAGGTGTAGGCTTGCACATTTCCAGTACCACATATGGTTCACACAAAATAGGAGTAAGCCCTGAGCACAGCCAGTTAACGCCCAAATCTCCCCCTCCACACAAACACCAAAAAAGAAAAGATTTGACAATATTCAATACCTACCTGAAAAAAGATCACAGCAAAGTAAAAATAAGAAAATGTCTTTTATCTGATGAAAAGCCTGTGGAAAACAATGTCTCATTCTGAGATGAGGGATAACAACAAGACGATACATTTAGCTCTTCCAAGAAAATCTAACTTCTTATGGGAAGAAGACTTGAGCTTCTCCATAAAAAAATCCAGTGGGATTTACACTCCAGACAGACGTAAACTCAACAGGATTCAAGAGCAACATACAAAATAGATAATGTTCATTTTGATAATGTAAACAATTAGAAAACAGATATAAACCAGTATCATATATCACAGAATTTAATAACTGAAATATTAGGGATACATCTGATAAAGTATGAAAAACCTGCAATACTAAAAAGTAAAACATTGTTGCTGAAATTTTAAAAGATTTAAAAAATTTTAAAAGATCCTAAAAGGTGGGTTTTTTTGGGGGGGGGCGTGGGTGAGGGTAATTTTATCCCTGACCCCCAAAAATCCCCAAATTACCTTACAGATTCAACATAATTCTAATCAAAATTTTAGCATTTAAACAAATGAGTGCATCAAAGGGCTGGTTAGTACCAGGTAAGGTTCTTGCCTTCCATGTGGCCAACTCCAGTTCAAGGCCTGAACACAGAGTCAGGAGTAAGTCCTGAGAACTGCCCAAATCACCCTCCCCACAATTAATACATTGATTCTGTTATCTGGGTATGCAAAGGACATAAAGCTGGCCAAACAAACTAGAAAGAAAAAATGTTGAAAATACTATTTAGTCAAATACATTATAAAGCTAATGTAACCCAAACAAGAAGAGCCTGAAGAAACATAAGTCGATGATGCAGAACAAAATGGCCAGAAGACATACAGATTCAGCCAGCTCACCTTTGACAAAAGTTCAATGGCAATGTGGCAGAGGACACATTTCCAAGGAATGATGGTCAAATGACATGCAATACCACATACTTCAATTTATACCTTTCCTCAGACACCAAAATTAACTCCAAATGGTTGACAGAAGTAAATATACTGTTAAAAAAAACCATAAAAATTCTAGAGAAAACATAGGAAAATCTTCTGACCTTTTATGAGCGGAAAATTACTCAGAGATGACTTTGAAAGTGCAAGTCACAAAAGGAAAAGAAAAGAATTAATGGACTTCAACTAAATTTAAATTTTCTGCTCTTTTAAAGTCACTATTTAGCTCACAACATGTCTTTTTAATGGAAACACATGAAAGAGTATTCTTCCAGACATCCAAACTGAAAAATGTTTGTTGCCCCAAGGACTGTCTTTTCTTCCAGCCTTTATGGACATTTACATTTTGTAAATGATTGCATTTCCACCACTGCCCAGCAAACAGGATTCTTGAGGCCAAAATCATGTTCCAAGTTTAGCCATATTAGACCACATTCATATGGAAATTTTATCCTATTTCATTTTACTGTGTTTTCTATCAATTTAGGGTTTCCAGGCTTTAACAAAAAGAACACACAATAAAGTTGGATTTTCAGATAAGCATCTATCTCTTTCGTATAAGTATGTCCATTTGGCATCTTGCAGTTTGTCAACCCTAATTTTATTGTGAACACTCTTATTAGCCAACTCAAATGCCTTGTAGGAGAGATGTGTATCTATTCATAAGTATAAATTGGAAATAGCTCAAATAAAATCCACACTCGAATTTTTATAACTTCAAAAAATATTAGTACTATCTGTTTTCTTTCATACAATCATCTCCGCAATAGAACACATTTAAAAATCTTTCTCAGTTTTTACTCTATTTTAAAATACTGTTGTCTATAGTGCTTTGTCATATTATATATATAGTTATATATCAAAACACAGATTCAACAACACTGAAAACATGAGATCTAAGCTGCAAGTACTAAACTTTGTAATGTGCACGTCCAGGTGATAGGCCAAGGGTGGAGGTGGGAGTGAATGGAATATGGGAACAGTGGTGGAGGGAAGTTGACACCGGTGGTGGGATTGGGAAATATTATATCTTAAGACTCAACTATCAATACCTTTGTAAAACACAGTTCTTTAATTTAAAAATAATAAAATTTTAAAATCATATTGGAGGGACCGAAGTGATAGAACAGAGCTTGCCTTGCACGCATTCAACCTGGGTTCAATCCTGGAACCCCATACAGTTCCCTGAATCTGCCAGGAATGAGCCCTGAGTACCACTGGGTGTGGTCCAACAACAACAACAACAACAAATCATATTGGAGTATTTTCAGAGACAGGAACACATTGATCGAGAAAAAAAATGCAATAGTTTGTAAACTTTTATGCTACCAAAATGCACCTCAAGAAAAGACTTGCTCTTGTACTGTTAGGACATCTTTAACAAGATTTCATATTAGGCCATTCATCCCTGTTCCTCTTTATTTTAATATATCACTCCTGCAGAAATTCAGCTGAAGAGGCAACAGAAAATATCATTAAGTTGATGAATGGTGGTAATTCCACATGACACTTGCCCAAGGAAACATCATTGCCCACAACCTTGACATTGCCCCCACTCCCTTGAGAAGTGAGGATACTCTTTAGTCTCACTCACCCCCAGGCACATTATATTCTTAAATGTGGGAATTTAGAGGGAAGAAAAACTGCCATGACTATTATTGATTTAGTTGGAAGTTCATATATCACAGACCAGCGTATCAAGACTGGGGGGAAAAAAACAGCTAAATCTGAAAATAAGTTCAAAGTCATTGGTAGGTCAAATTGGCCTTAACTCCTGGGCCTCCTTTTCTGCCCTAATGTTCCTAGTGCACTCCACATTTTCCTTGTTAAACTAAAGAATGGGGAAACATGGCTGACTTAACTAGAACCAGTCAATACAAAGGGAAATAAACACAGGACTCCCCAAATCACAAAACTACAGAGAGCACAGGGGAGTAAGAAAGTCACTCTTCACCTTCAGCATTCAGCTCAAATCTTCTGCACTGATTAGAGCGGGATGAAGCTATGATGAAAATTCAGGTACTTGAGGGGGTCGAGAGACAGCACAGGAGTTAAGGTTGACTCTGGCTAAATCTCTGCATAACATAGGGGACCCCCCTAGCAATGCCAGGAGTGATCTCTTAACACAGAGCCAGGAGTAATCCCTGAGCACCTGCAGGGTGCCGTTCTATCCCTTCTGCAAAATTAAAGTACTTTATATTTATATATTAATTTGGGAGCTATTACATTTGTAGGTGTTACAACCAGATACTCAGCAGGTTTCTCCATTTTATGTTTTTCAAAATGTTTTAGAATTATATGAATTGTATTATTGTTTCATGTATTTTTAGAATTTCTTTGTGCTTTTCACTTACTGTGAATCATAGAGTTTCAGGCATACAATGTTCCAACTCCAAACCCACCACCAGTGTCAGTGTCACTTCACTAATATCCCAAGATTCATACCCACCCTCCTATACATTTTTAAAAGAAATGTAATTATTATATTTTGGGTCACATATTCACAATAGTATTGACACTTCGGTTTTAATGAATACAGCTACCTCACCTTACCACCACCAGTGTCCCAGACCCTTGACCGATATCCTTTGTTACATCCAGTCCACCTCATCATCCCTCCACAAACTCCTCCCTTAGCTTTCTCTATGTGGTAACTTTGATTACTGTGTAAATAATCCCCATATATATCAACCTTTGTTAAACAACTAATAGCAACACAAAGGCAGCTATGAATTTTTAATATATCACTCCTGCAGAAATTCAGCTGAAGAGGCAACAGAAAATAAGTTGCTTTATACTCATAACAAATTATTTCGATCTCTCTTTTTCTTAGATATAGAAAGAAAACTCCACTGCAAGTAATAATTGTACTTAGATTTAATTATTTCTCTTATCTTATACCACTTCTATAACCTACCCCTCCATCACTGTTGATTGTTAGTGGTAGAAGATAAGTTTCTTTTTCCAACTTTAATGAAAATGCATTCAGAGTTTATTAAAATGTTAACTGAGTTTCTAGGAAACAAAGTTAAATATGTTTTGAATATTCATTCTATTTTAAATAAAGTTTTTTTAAAAGATTGGTGAGTGGAACTTGTAGCATCTATTAGTGTTTTCATACTCCTTCAATTTATTAAAATATGAAGTTATATTTTTCTAGTGTTTGAATTATTTTTAAATTTCTGGATAAAACCCTATTTGGTTTTATTATTTTATAAATACATCACTATATTTAATATACTATTTTAAAATTCTATTAATTATACACATAAATGACAGTGGTGTTAGATTATCTTATATTATTTAAAAATAGGTTATGGCATTATATTATATCTTAATGAAAACAAACCAGGAGACTGGAGAGATATAGCAAAATGGGTAAGACAATTGTGTTGCATGTAGCTGACCTGAGTTTGATCCTCAGTTTTGCATATGGTCCCCCAAGTAATGCCAGGAGTGATCCCGGAGCAAGGAATAATCCCTGAGCACCACAGGTATGGCCCCCAAATAAAAATATTTAATACGAATCAGCAAGCTACACATCTTTTTTCATGACTCTGAATTAGCATAGGAGAGATATCCAATTCTTTGAAAATTTAGGAATGACATTTAAAACCCAGGTGTATCTGCAATATTTCGTTTTAGTCATTCATTCATTCATTCATTCATTCAGATAAAATGAAGCAAATTTAGAGACTCAGATATAAAGGTAGAAGTTTGCATTCTACCACTAAGCTCCAGCCCTAGCTTTGGTATCTTAATGACAGGTCGCACAGACATAACATAATATTACCACAATCTGGTTGCCTGCTGAGTTTCTTTTTTCCTATCTTCAGTCCTAGAAATTACCCTTCAAACTGGCACTATTCTAACTGCTTGTGAAAGAAATCTTAGTAGGATAATAAAGAGAAGAATATTTCCTCTTTTCCCACAGCTGCAGACAGTGGATTCTAGTTTGTGCCATGAAATTGCTCTTGAAGATGTCATTTATAATAAAGAAGTCTTGCAAAATATCTAAAAGGTGAAGGGGTGGGAGGAGGATGGGAAGACAACTATCTCTAGTGAAATAAAAGTCTAACTTTTAAGACAAGTAATTCTTAGGGTTATATTAAAATATTTCCCTAGTGATAATACTTACATTGATCTTGTGAATTTCTGCATGGTATATGTCACTGTACAATGTTTATTGCTATATCCATATTTACCACCTGCTTATGGTGAAAACAACTTAGGCATTTTTTGGTTCTTATTTAAGTAAAGAGGATGAGAGACATCATTAATCAATTTTAGGTGCTTTTGAAGTTTGTATTTCATAATGTATTATAATTTTCTGTAAAATTATCTATTTCTCTGTATTTACAAAGCTCATAAGTAAATTATACATATGTGTGTATGTCTCTATGTTCTTTATTCCCTGATGCCATACTGTTAAACTTTGTGCAGGCTCTTGTCCTCAAGCAGTTGAGGCTGAAAGCAAGAAACCAGAGATGAGGTGGCCAAATTCAGAAGAAATTTGATTTAAAAAAAGGAAGGAGAGGGCAGGAAAGTTAAGGTATGAGATATCCAAAATTAGGAGGTCCAGGAGAAGGTGAAAACCTTTCCTTTTTTATTTTCTTTTGTTTCTTTTGGGGCCATACCTGTGCTCAAGGATCACTCTTGGAAATGCTCAGGGGACCATATAAGATGCTGGGGATTGAACCAGGCAAGCATACTTCATCTGCTGTACAATCATTTAAGTTCAACCTTTTTAACTTCTTAACTAGGAGGATTGGTGAGCACCTTGCTGTCACTTTGAGATATGCAAGGTGGTAAGACAAAATGGCTAAGTTAGAAGATGATGTCTGAAAGGGCATTATTTTATATTCTGGGTACATATCCTGGACCTATCCTCTTTACAGTTTACATTTCATTTTACATTTACAGTTACACTTTAGATTTCATACAAGGATTTTCTTTTTTTTAAAGGGACATTCTGATTTCTCTAAAGTCAGCCTATTTTCTCCTGTCTCAGTATCACTACATCAATACCACAGAATTCACAGTGAAATAGTCACACATTATGTCATTGTTATATATTAGATTGATAATGGCCATTAATAATGACCCAAAAGAGGCAGTTTGCTGAAAATGTAGGAAAATATATACAATGATATATTTTTAGAATAAAAATTGCCAGTTTTTTAAAAGACTATATGGTAATACTTAACTGAAGTTGAAAAACCTTTTAATCTAGTTAAGTCATTTCTGGATCCTTCTTTGATCAATGAAACAGCAGAAGCATTACAAATCATATTAAGATGTCTATTTTTACCATGATTATAGTGATTGATGGTCTCAGTAGTCACCCATATGGAGATACTAAGCTGAGTAAATAATGGTACATCATTATATGAAATACTATGAAGCTATTAAAAGAATAAGACATACATAACTACAGAGCTATAAAGATGTTTAAGATTTTGAGATAAGATTAAAGGACCAAATGTGATAATATTTCAGTATCTATATAACAAACCATGATGCCCAAAAGTAGAGAGAGTATGGGGGAAATTGTTTGTCATAGAGACAAGGAACGGGCTAGGAGTGGGGCAGATACTAAGGGCATTGGTGGTAGAAAATGTGCACTGATGGTGGAATGGGTGCTCGATCACTGTATGACTAAAACTCAAATATAAAAGCTTTGCAACTGTATCTCACAGGAACTCAATAAAAAAGAAACTGAGATAGCTTAAAGATCTATAGATCTATGTACAGATATATATGTACATGCTTTAATTTTAGAAAGAAAACCAAAAGTGTTACAAAGAATCAATTATACAAGTCATCTGATAGTAAGCAAATAGGAAAAAGTAAGGACACGTGTTAAATGTAATCGGCAACTATACCGGGAGGTAGCATCATGGCATAGGAAGCAGGGGAGATCTTTTAAATTTTAATCAATTCTTGGTTTGGCTTCTAATATGCTATGGCTCCCTTTGTAATTCAAGTATCTGGACTAAATTTGCTTCCCCTACCCCAATCTGAAAAAGGGAAAATGCTCTGCCCCCTGCTTCACTTATTGCCAGAAATTAAATGTAAGACTCACTCTTAGCAATAATAACAATAATGGCTGGAGAGAATGGAAGAGGCTATTTTTTTAATTGAATCAAATGAGATAAACTGAGGGGAGGGGTGGAAAGAGGCTATTCTCGAACAGTTTAATAGTCTGTCTTGATTGCTATGGCCATCTAATAAGGTTCTCAGAAAAAAAAAACCCTCAGAAATGTTACTTTTGACTTTAAGATTAAAAAGATATAAAACAGAATTCTATTAAAATGACTGCTTACTAAATCTAGGATATTGAAAAAAAAACCCTCTAATGCTCTTCATTCTAAAAGGAGTCCCTTCCCCTCTTTAACTCTGGGAACTTTTCAGCAATGATTTCTTTCACTGTGGCTTTTTCATTGGAGTTGCCTCCCTGTCCTTCTGGTACTCTGATGGTTCTAATGTTGTTCCTCTTGGAGTCATTCCCTAGTTCTCTGATTCACCTTAGAGCTATTTTGAGGTCTTTTCCCATTGTTTGTTGTTTCCTGTACGATTTCTGTTGCTCATCTTCAAGATTACTAATTCTGTCTTCAGCTGTAGTCATTCTACTGCTGAGGGCATCCACTCAGTTTTTAATTTCATATACTGAATCCTTTATATGTGACACTTCTTTTTGTAGCTTTCTTATTTCTGCTCTCATTTCTTTCTGTATTTTCTCAACTATCCATTCATGCTAAGTGAAATAATTAAGAAAGAGAGGGACAGACATAGAAATACTGCTCTCATCTGGGGAATATAAAGACTGCACTCATCTGGGGAATGGGAGATGAACACCCAAGAATAGTTGAGGTAAGTACAAGGAGGTCTGCTTCATGGTTTGGAAGCTGACTGCACATGCTGAGGGAAAATGCAGCTCAGATAGGGAAGGGAACACTAAGTAAAGGGTGTTTGGAGGACTCGCTCGGGATACGAGATGTCTGCTTAAAGTAGACTATAGACGAAACACGATAGCCACTCAATACCTCTATTGCAAACCACAACACCCTAAAGGAAAGAGAAAGCAAAAGGGAATACCCTGCCATAGAGGTGGGGCGGGGTGGAAGGGATTGGGAAGGTGGGAGGGCAACCGGGTTCATTGGTGGTGGAGAATTGGCACTGATGGAGGGATGGGTACCTGATCATTGTATAACTGAAACCTAAACATGAAAGTTCGTAAGTCTACAACTGTACCTCATGGTGTCTCACTAATTAAAAAAAAAGATTATATTCATAATCAAGTAGTAAATAAATAAATAAATAAATAAAAGGAGTACCCTCCCAATGTGCTCAAAGCTAAATAACAAAGACTGGAGATGGAGCCTATTCCCCAAAGGGAAAATAGGAGATAATAAGCTTATCCCTAAAACAGGTGAGATATTCCCACCACAGGTATGGATATTTTATACTAACTTGAAGGGCTACTAAATTTTAAAAAATATTTTCAAACACTAAAAGCTTAATCAAACCGGGTAATTTTTATAACCAGAAGATAAATTTGTGTACAAAACTGGTTAAACACAGTTAAGTTTTCATTATCTATTTAGCATAAATTCAGAAGGTAAAGTGTCAGTTTTATAAACTAATAACAATCCTATTTAAAGACACTGATCCAGAATCAAAGTTCAAAAGAAACTTTTTAAAGTTTCAACCTACAGGACTTCATGGCCCCCAAAGTACTTTCAGCAGGAGCTGTGGTGCTGTCCCTTCATGATGGGCAGACCTCTGCAGAAGGCCACTGTTTGGAGCTGATATGGCAGTTTCCCCACCAAACGAGCAGTAGGGGCAGCTAACTTTAGAGCTATGATGGAAATGCCCCTGGGTGCATTATTTCAGTGCATTAATGAAGCTGCTCACAAGGGGAGTTTATTACAATAAGAGATAGATGTTTATTAGATCAGTAATCTGATTACAGAACATGCTGTATGGGAAGGACCTCTGGGAGCCATAGGCAGGATAATTTTGCAGGCATTAAACAAAACAGAAAGCCAAACATCATTATCAAAACTGCTAACTTTACTGTGTTGCACTTACGGGCAAATACCCACACTATTAAATATCTATGTTATTTTTATGCTTCAAAAATGATAAATAGGCATAAATCTGAGTTTATGTAAAACAAAACAAAGAGTGTTTGTTTGTTATTCAGGGGAGTACACCTGGTGGTGCATAGGGGTTGTCACTGGTTCTGTGTCCAGGTATCGCTCCCTGTGGGGCTGGATATGTGATGTGGGAGGTCAAAGCTAGTTTGCCCATCTGGAAGGCATGTGCCTTATCCACTGTACTATCTCTTTGACCCTGAGGCCTCCCCCCTTCTTTTAAGGCTGGGAAAATAAAACAAAGTAAACTAGGGACACTGGAGTTTCTTACACATGCTCCACTTCTAAAAACAACTGGGAATTACATTTAGATATTGTAGCCACAATGGTTTTTCATCCCACATTATGTACTCCTACTGAGTAATAAAGATAACACTGCCATCAATGATGACATAACAAAGAGATAAATGCACGTATTTGGAGAGGGGGGATTTACTATATGTCAAGTATTGCACTGTGCCAGTTCTTCACATTTTGCTGTTTTTATTCTCCCAGTAACTCTGTAGGGTTTTGAATCTTTTTATGACATGAAAATCATGAGTTATTAACTTACCCATTGTCATTCATTTGATAAGACAAAAGTACAGGTATTCAGAGATAACCTTCATCTGAGTGATAAAAACACCTATATGATTTTCCAAACAGCCTAATGTAGAATGTCAAATCAACCAGAAAACAGTTTTGATTTCATTTTTTAGAGGCATGATCATTTCTTCATCTAAAAATGGTCAACCAATATGAGCACATACAAAAAGATACTCTAAGATATAGAGAGACCAATATAATCTTTATGGTAACCACAAAACAAAAATACAGAGACACCGAGGGTGAAAAATTGAATCACCAAAGAGAACCACAAAAAGAAAAAGAAAAAAAAAAGGAAAGCAAAGTCATAGGAAACAAAAGGATAAAGAAAAAACATAAATATGAAAGAGCAGGGAAAACTGAATAGACAATAAGTTAATCCCATATATCAATGATCACATTGAATGCAAAATTACCTGATCTCACCAATCAAATCAAAATACAAAGAATGACTAGACGGCTTTTATACAACAGGATTCACTTTTGCTAGCATTCTTCAACTTTCTATTCCTGTGGGCCAGCACAAGTCCACAGAAGATTCATTATAACCTAGGCTGTAGACATATAACTTTTGACCTTCCTATGACTACAGGCCAGCACCATTTTGTAGATTCGTGGTGAAGACCACTCCTCTAAACAACTGCTCTGTATTCTGCATATGAGAATATGAGATAAGACATAGAGACAAACATAGGGTCAGAGTACAAGGCTGGAGCAAGGTGTTACAATCCATAGATGCAGAGGAAGGGGCAGGGACTATAGCTCTCATATTATAAATGAGAATTTCAATGAAAAGAGATAATAAGAGTCAAAAATAGTTATTATATATTGATCAAGGAATAAATCTAGGAGGAAGGTATGTGTCAGCAATACATATGAAACCAACATGGGGGCACCCAAATACACAAAACAATTATCAACACATCTCAAGGAATACATTGCCAGCCACATAATTATAGGGGATCTTATCATAACCTTTCTCGTGATAGATCATCTAGACAACAAGGAAATCAAGGCATTAAATGAGGTAACTGATGAGGTAGACAGATATTTCCATCCTCAAAGAAATGAATACACTCTGTTCAAGTGCACATGCAAATTTCTTAAAAATAAATTGCATGTTTGGGGCACAAAAAAGTTCTTTTAAAATTTTTAAATTGAGTTTCTGTGATTTACACTGCTAGTAATGATTATTTCTCATGTAGATAATTCTAACACCACACCTATTACTAGTGTAACCCCTCAAGAGAATTTTATTTTGTGGGGGGGAGAGGGGGGAGAGTTGGATTTTTTTGGGCCACACCCAGTAATTCTCAGGGCTTATCTGTGGCTCTGCCCTCAGGAATCACTCCTGTTGGGCTCAGGGGACCAGCTGGGGTGCTGGGAATTGAACCTGGGTTGGCCACTTGTAAGGTAAATGCCTTACCCACTATACTATCACTCCAGCCCCATCAAATGAATTTTTAATACATAGGTGAAGAATCAAGTCATAGAAAGCATGGTGTCTGATCACAATGACACAATCCTAAAAATCAGCAACAATAACAACAAAATCCAGAAACAAAACCTAAAATATATGATGACTAAAAAGACACTTTTGAATATTTCTTGGGTCAGTGGAGAAATGAGAAGAGAATTTAAGTTACACAAAGAACAATGAAAACAATGATATTAATTATTAGATATTATTGGTTGCAGCAAAAGCAATGTTAAGGAAACAGTCAGAGAGCAACATGTCCATATCAAGGAAAGTTCAAGTAAGCCATCTAACCTTACTTCTAAAATAACTAGAAAAGGACTGAACAGAACCAAAAGTAGGAAGTAATAGAAAATGAAGGAAATGATAAGATTAGAGGAGAAATAAGTAAAATAGAAAATATCATTGAAACCAAGAGTCTGTTCTTTTAAAGGGTCAATATGATTGAGAAACCCTTCTTGGCTCACCAGGGCGGAAAAAAAAAGAGAGAAGCTGAATGAAACTAATCAGAAATGGAAGAGGTAAAACTACAATGGAGACTGGGATTATAAACATTACTATTAATGGCTACATGAAAATAAATTGAACAACCTAATAGAGGTGGACAAATTTTACAATCACACAACCTTCCAAGACTGACCAGGCAGGAAAAACGTTAACTTGAATAGACCAATAACAAGTACAGAAATCAAATATCTCTAGTAATAAAAGCCAAGGCAGAACCAAATGGCTTAATCAGCGGGATTTCTAAATTGTAAAATTTCTGAATTTTACAAAATTTTCAAAGATGAACTAACATTCAACCTGGTCCAATTCCTTTAAGATATCAGAGAGTGGGCTCAGGAGATCAGAGGGTGGACACATTTCCTGTCAACAGGAAATGATCAATCCCCAACACTGAATATTCCCTGTACAATATGCTGGCCTCCAAATACTGTTAGAATGGCCCTGGTAGCTCTCAGCACTGCTTATCTAAGCACCAAGACATCAAGTTCCCAATACAGGGCTACAGGGTTGAGTTAACTGAGAGTAGTTCTAAACCTCAGAAGAGAGGAACACCAAATGTAACAAAGAGAGAAGATTCCCAAGCACATTCTAGGAATCAGTTGTCACTCTAACTTGCAAACCAGAAAAGGACAGCACAGAAAAAGAAAACTGTATACCAAAATCTCTGATGAATATAGATGCAAAATTTTTCAAAACAATCTTGGAAAATTGAATGTACAGCATATCAAGAGAATCATCCATCAGGCACAAGTGGAATTTATCCCAGAGATACAAGGATGATTCAACATAAGTAAATCAATTATTGTAATATATCGCATCAACAACAAGATTAAAACTACATACTAATATCAACAGATGCTGAAAAAGCTTTTTACAAGATTTAACATCCATTTATGGTAAAAGTGTTCAATAAAATGAGAATGGAAGGAACATACCTCAGCATTATAAAGGTCATAAATGACAAAGCCACATTTAATGGTGGGTTATATACTTAATTGTGAAAAAATGAAATGTTTCCCTTAAGATGTAGAACAAAAATAGGATGTCCACTCTTATAAACTATCTACTCTTTAAGCAGGTTTTATTAATTTGTTTTATTCTTGTGTTTTGGGTCCACATTCAGCAGTGCTCAGAAGCTATTCTTTGCTCTGAGCTTATGGGTCACTCCAGGCAGTGCTTGGAGAACTATATGGTCCAGGTGTTGAAACTCGGTCAGTCACAAGCAAGGCAATGCCTAAATCCATATTGAATCTCTATTGCCCCTCTTCAAAATAGTTTTGGAAGTTCTAGACAGAAACATTAGGCAAGAGAAAGATATAAAAGGAATCCAAATCAGAAAAGAAACTGAACTATCACCATGTGTGAATAAAATTAGAGTTTAAAATTTTAAAACACCTAAGACTCCATGAAAAGATTACTAGATACAATTAACTAGTTCAGTAAAGTGGAAGAATACAAATTAGATTCATATAAATTTGTGGCATTTTTATATGCAATTATTGAATTGAAAGAAAGGGAAATAACATAACAATTCCATTTATAATTGTGGGACAAAAAATAAAATGTCTGGAGGTGAAGGAAAGTGAAAAACATACACCAAAAACTATATGCCATTACTAAACAAACAAAACAAATAAGCAGAAAGATATTCCATGCTCATAAAAGAACATTATTAAAATATGGTGTTTTTTAAATCTAAAGCAATCTAAATATTCAATGAACCCCATAAAAACACCAAAGGCATTTTTATAATAAATAGAACAAATAATTTAAACATTGTATGGAACCACAAAGGGCCCCAAATAGTCAACGGGATTCTCAGAGAAAACGAGAAAAAAATGGAAGTATCACACTGCCTTTCTTCAATCTACACTACAAAGGAATAATAATTAAAAGTGTGTGGCATTGGAACAAAAATAGACAAACACCCATGAAACAAAAAAAAGTTCCACATATGCATGGATATCTGACCGACGGCAGAGGAGTACTTTATATAATGAAGAAAAGAAAGCAATCTCTTCAAGCAAGAGATAATGAGAAAACAGAAAAGGCATGCTTAAAAAAGAAACTAGATCACGATTGAATATGATGCACAACAATTAATACAGATGAACAACTTGAGTATTAGACCTGAAACTATGAAATAAATAGAAGGCAAGTAAGTGATAGACTTCCTGACCTCAACAACATAGATTCATTTGCCACTAGCCATCACTGGGAAGGGAAACAAAAACAAGACTAATGGAATCACATTAGATGAAAATCCTGCTTCATGGTAAAAGAAACTACCACAAAAACAAAAAGGCAACCTATCAATTGGGAGAAGATGTTTGCAAATCACACATCTGACAAAGGGCTGATAAGCAAGGTATGTAAAGAACTCACACAACTCAGTAACAACAAAATAACCCAAAGATGGGCAACAAACCTGGAGAGACTTCTCCAAAGAAAACATACAGAAGACGCACAGGTAGATAAAACAGGCTGTTACCGTGACGTATTCGATATGCCAAACACAGTAACAACAAAGTCTCATGATGGAGACGTTACTGGGCCCGCTCGAGAAAATCGATGAACAATGGGAAGACACTGACAGTGAAAGTTACAGTGGAATTGCTGCCATTATTACAAGAGGGATGAAACTTAAAGTGATTTTGTTAAGTGGAATAAGGAAGTGAAATCAGACAGTGCCTGTCTTGTGGATATAAATAATGAAAGCAAGCAATGGCAAAAAAGCAACAAAACTAACTCCAAGTTAGTGAAAACTATGAAGATTGCAAGAGAGAAAGGGATATGGGTAGGAGAAAAGGATAAAGGGGCCTTTTTGGTGTGTGATGACATTGGAACTTTGGGTATAGTGAGCCCCATACACTTATGGGGATGTTAGGCTATATGTCTAAAATATACATTGTTGTAAACTAATGATGAACCAATTAGAAAAGACCTAAAACAACACAACTCCTTCTCTTTTTTGTTGCTGTCACCCCTGTAAATGCACAGTTCTGTGTAACTAGGTGATTATCCTCACCAACAACAAAGCAACTGCTGTTCCCATGGAATCTATCATACAGTTTAGGTGGCTGAGATATCAAGAACCAGCACTGACAAAGTAAGACACAATAATATATACAGTATGATCTTGAAATATATTTGTATATAGTTGTATATATAATATACCTACATTCCTGACGTATACATAGACTCATCGGCAGAGCCTGGCAAGCTACCCATGATGTACTCGATATGCCAAACACAGTAACAACAAGTCTCATGATGGAGACATTACTGGGCCCGCTCGAGCAAATCGATGAACAACGGGAGGACCAGGACCGTGACCGTGACCGTGACATAGACTCATAGTTATCTGTTATCCATTAAAACCTCAACTTTAAATGGAGTTTCCATCCATACCGAATCTGCTTTTCCATAAATGAATGAATAAATTCTTGTACAAGGTTGCCAATCCTAAGAATTCTTCCCCCCCACCCCCCCACCTAAGGATCAATGCAAACACTAGACCCTGCATTGTAACCCTTGGGGAATAAATTAGAAGGGTGTTCCCAAGTGGGAGCTCACTACTCACCTCCATTTTTTGTGGAATAAGAGAATCATAATGCTTTGATTCCTTTTGCTTAGTTTAGTAGAAAGCCATCAAATTAGGTCAATGAGATATTTTCGCAGGATATACTGTGCTATTGTCTCCAAGGGCAGAAACTACTCCCACTAATTTAATTAAAGAGGTATAAAAAACACAACTGTATAAAAAAAACTTGTATCTTATATCTTCATAAGATATATAGGTGTTACTTATCTAATAATTACATGGCAAATGATACATTCAATGAAACAAAATCTTTTTTGTATGTGGAGCACACCCATGGTACTTATGACTTACTCTTGGCTCTGTGTTCAGGGATCATTCATAATGGTGTTTGGGGAACCATATGTGGTGCTCGGAATAGAATCTGGATTTGTTGTGTGCAAGGCAAGTAAGTACCTTATCCACTGTACTATTTTTCTGGCTCAAAATATCTTAATAGTACTAATATTAAAAGTCTTTTATAAATACCCCACCATGTATATCTACTTTATTCCTTTCAACAGATGAATCCTGAACAAAAGTAAAATACATAAATGCAAAAAAAATTTCATAAACCCCATAAGACTACTAGAATAAATTAAATAAATATATTTATTGGAGTGGGAAGATTTGTTAAAACGACACAAAATGCTAAGTTCTGGGACAAAGAGATGTCTCAAAAGGTAGGAGGGATTCCAACCTGTGGTACCAGAAATCAAACTCTAGGTCTTCACGTATGACAGATAAATGCATCAATGCTTTAAGTCATCTCTAAGGACAGAAATTTGACTATCAGGTGAAAATACCTATGTAAAGTACCATAAATATCTAAGAAACAAATGCAAAAACTCATATTATGGCAAATTTTGAGCAAAGTTAATATAGAAAGAACATTAAAAATCAGTAAGGTAAGGTAAAGGTAAAGGCCCTCCCGTTGATCGTCGATTTGCTCGAGCGGGCCCAGTAACGTCTCCATTGGAGACTTTGTTGTTACTGTGTCTGGCATATCGAATACTCTCGGTAGCTTGCCGGGCTCTCCGAAAATCAGTAGAATAAGAAAAATGAGCAAAGAGAACACTAAAGAAATTTATATAAAAGATAATGTACCTACTAAAGAGGCTAAACTTCATTAATGATAAAATAGACGGCATGAAAGATATATAAATGTTCATGTGCATCAGAATGGAAAAATGTTTATTTTCATTGAACTTAGTAGCTACAAAGTTGTGATGGGTTTCTGTTTCAGTGGGAAAAACCCTTCTGGGATGGGCCATTAGCTATATCAAAATAAAATATTTACAATCTTTTAATGAGCATGTAGATGGCCTTCTTCACAGAGACAGAGCCAGTGGGAGAGGGAGAGACAGAGATAGAGATTATTATGAAGGATCTCATTCTCTATAATTACAGAGGATGAGACATTCCATGACCTAGACCTGCAAACTAGAAACGCAGATGAGCTGTGGTACAGTTCCAATTCAAACCCACACAGGTAAATCGAGGACTGAGGGCAATGGTATAAATCCCAACCTAAATCCAAAGACTCAAGAACCAGGATTTCCAATATGAGAGGACAGGAGAAGGCAATGGCTGGGCTCAGGCATCAAGCAAATTCATCCTTTCTTAGTCTTTTTATTCTATTCAGACCCTCAACAGACTGGATGATAGTCACCTTGTACTTGAGGATCTTTATTAATTCTGTGGATTCAAAGGCTAATCTCTTTCAGAAACCCTCTCACAGATAAACCCAGAATAGTGTATACCAGCTGTCACGGCATCCCTTGAGCAGACAAGATGACCTAAAAAATTAACCCTTTCACCTAAAACTTCATTTCTGGGATTATCTTCCATAATTATATACATGCAAGTAAACAAATTTAGCTAACAGGAATTTTGAGTACAGCTGCACTTATGAGAAAAACCACCCACCCCACATTAAATGTCCAATAACAGGGTAACTAATTAACTTAATTGGTTTTGCTTTACAGTGCCAAAGCCATCAAAATAGTTATGCTTATAGGCGCTGCTAAGAAAATTTTACTAAAATAGCAAAATGGGGTGGAGACCAAGTGAGAAATCAGTTTGTAGACTTAGAATTACATTTGTAAAACAGAGGCCACTATACATTTACTTACCAAGAGTATCCCGCCTGCATGGCAGAGCCTGGCAAGCTCCCTGTGGAGTATTCCATATGCCAAAAACAGTAACAACAAGTCTCACAATGGAGATGTTACTGGTGCCCACTCAAGCAAATCGATGAACAATGGGAGGACAGTGCTATAGTGCTACATTCATAGATTTAAATCATACAGATACATATTTATAATAATACATCTTTCCTGTGGGTCTCAGTAGGAAACTCTTCTATTTTTGTTTTGGGACCACACCCAGCATTTCTAAGAGTTTATTTCTTGCTCTGCTCAGGGATCACTCTTGACAGTGCTTGGGGGACCCAATGTGGTGCCAGGAATTGAACCTGGGTCTGTCACATGCAAGGCAAATGCCATTCTCACTGCACTATCGCTACAGCCCTCCTATTCCCTAATGTTTTTAAAGTTTAAGAGCAGAACTTTAGAATTTTGGGAAGTTTAGAAATTTTTAGAACTTTAGAATTTTAGAAAGTTACAATTTTAACTTTTCTAAAGAAGAGAGTAAATTTTAATGTCTATATGTAATTTTCATAGTTTAAAAATGATGCAAGTATACTGAATTACTTTATTCTGTCACTGTCACTGTCCTCTCATTGTTCATCGATTTTCTCGAGTGGGCACCAGTAACATCTCTATTGTGAGACTTGCTGTTACTGTTTTTGGAATATCGAATACGTCACGGGCAGCTTGCCAGGCTTTGCCATGTGGGTGCAATACTCTCGGTAGTTTTCCGGGCGCTCCGAGAGGGATGGAGGAATCGAACCAGGGCTGGCCCAGGTCAGCCGCGTGCAAGGCAAACACCTACCCGCTGTGCTATGATACATACAAGTCAGGTATATACATTACAAACTCAGTGGTAGAATTCTGTCCATCCATCTGATAGCCAACTAAGGTTTCCTTTATTTCCCTTTTTTGTTTTTGGGCCACACCTAGCAATTCCATATGGAGTGCTGGAATTCAAACCAGTGGTATAGCTGCTTGCTGGGCAAGGGCATAAATTCCTTGGCATAATCTCTCTGGACCTAATTTTTTCACTAATATTCACACCTTTTGATAGGTATGTGAAATATATTATTGTTTTAGTATTTGTGTAGTATTTGTTATTGGTCAAAGTGTTTGAACTTCTTTTTCAAGAATAACTACAGGAAAAGGAAATTCAGTTCTTAAATATTCAACTTCTTTTTCTCTCAGTGATAAATAAAGAGAAACCGATCACTGGATTAAACATTGAATTTTCTGTATTTGCAGTGTTTCTGCATGATGGATTTTGTAATTATCTTGGCCTCCACATTCCAAACAGCTTTGGGGTTTCATTTACATGAAATGTGTTTCCTATTTTTGCCTCAAGTGTATCTTTAATTATGAGCTAAACCATAATTACAAAAAAAGTTATGAGTTGAAAATTTTACCCTTCAATTCACACTGACAAAAAAAGAAATATAGGAATAGCTTAACCAACCAAACAATTTATACTTAAATTTACTTCTCTGTAAAATGAGTGGCTGTCTGCTGCGTTTAGACTGCAATCCAGCCAACCTGCTCTGGAGGGTAGAAGGATGGCAGGAAATGAATTCCACATGCCCAGTCTTCAACAACGCCACACTATTGTTCTTAAAAGAGCTTGATAGAAAGGGCAGAAACTAAGGAAAACCTCTCAAAGCAAAAATAAAATACCTAATAGAAAATAATTACACCTGATTACCATCCAAAATAATAATATACCTATTTCTAAGAAGTATGCCAATGAGACCAAGTCAATAAAGCTTAATGTTTACCAGTTCTACCAGATCATGTAGCCATAACCCCAAGGAAGTAACAATTTATGAATATAATTATACTTGAGAATTAATGATAACTTTGAAATGAAAAAAAAGTAAGAAAACTGTTTGGCCTAGATGATACTTTATTTCTGTTTTCTTTGGGGTGCACTTGTTGGTACTCTGGGGACCACATCAGAGCAAAGCAGGAATTTCAAACGATTTCCCTGGCTCTTGACTTTTTTTTAAGTCGTTCTCATTGTCACTGTCCTCCCATTGTTCATTGATTTGCTCAAGCAGGCCCAGTAATGTCTCCATTTCTAAACTTGTTACTGTGTTTGGCATGTCGAATATGTCACGGGGAGCTTGCCAGGCTTTACTGTGCGGGGGAGATACTCTCGGTAGCTTGCCAGGCTCTCCAAGAGGGGCAGAGGAATCAAACCTGGGTCGGCCGCATACAAACAAACACCCTACCTGTTGTGCGATTGCTCCAGCCCTAAGTAACATCACATTATAACAACTCCTTAATTTTCATGTGTGCACCATTGAAAATTATCATACTTCTAAACCTCATTATGGTTACCATGAGTATCCAGTCCTTTCCTCTAAAATAGGAAAATGAAAATGCATGTAGCCAACACTTCTGAGGAATAATTTTGGTTGCTACTTTTTTAAAAACAACAAGTGATTTTAAATGAATACAATTTCTTGGGACATTTTTAAGGCATAGAGCTTGAAGGGGTCAGCAGAACTTTCTGGTAGAACCAATGACTCTCGGGAAGGGGAGGGTCATTTTAACTTACCTAGTGAATCTTTTAAACCAACTTCATGAAGTAGTGCCTTCATGCTCTGTGCCAATTGGCCGCACCAGGCCACTGGGAAAGGACATTGAAGGGCAATGTGCCCACACGCCAGCTTAAAAGGGAGAGTAGATCTTTTTTTCTTTTATTAGTGAAACAGTTATAGATTTAAAATTTTTTGTGCTTGGGTTTCGATTATACAATGATCAAATACCCATCCCTCCATCAGTGCCCACTTTCCACCACCATGTATAATATCCCTCCCATCCCACCCCCCATCCCACCCTGCCTCTGTGACAGGGCACTTAAAAGGGAGAGTAGATCTTTGACATAACCAAAGAGCAAAGGCAGGACTGGGCCACTGACACGTGACCTCTGCAGCCTGGGTGCACAATTCAGGTACCTTCGGGAAAACCAAGAATGCCTGATGAGAATGGACAGGGAGAAGGTCTGAGTACACGCTTAGCACAGGGAAGGGATTGGCTTGATTTCCATCACCCCAGGGTTCCTCTCTTTGTCCCTAAAAAAAAAACAATAAAAAGAATTGCAGACTAGCTATCTAGATCACGCACATTTAGATTCCCAAAGCTTGCCCTATTTCCTTCACAAAAATATTATAATTTGTATTTCAAGAGATGGGACACTCACTGAGCTGGAAAGAACGAGTTTTTTGTTCATTTTTGTTTTTTTTTTTGTTTTGTTTTGTTTTTTAAATCCCACAAATACCTTTAAGCTCTGTTAAGGCAAATCTTGCCACTAATGTTGGATATCTGAGAAAAGAATTTTTTTTTCTCACAGCACTAGAGAGACAATCTATGGCTTTATAAAATCTAACCACATTGTTCACGGTCTCTACTTTTCCCTTTCCTGGCAGAAGGAAGTGAAATCTGTGATAGAAGCTCTGGGGAACCTTGGTGCTTCATCTTTGGTGATATTTATGCAGTCTCCCAACTATCTGGGCCACAGAAGGAGGGCTGGAGGTGGGTGGAGCAGAAAGGGTGCTTTTGTGGCACCCCTGGGGTTTAGGGAGTCTGGGATGGTGAATTTTAGGTTTAGGAAAAAATATTTAAAAATCACTGCTAAACATGGTACAGTGTGTTAAGAAAGATGTTTAAGATTGGAAAGCTCAAAATTCAACCCAGACCCTTGTCTCCAAAGGATCAAGAGGGGCTAGAGCAGTAGTACAGAGGGTAGGGCATTTGTCTTGTACACAGCTGACCTGGGTTCAGTTCCGGCACCCCATATGGTCACCAGGAGTGATCTCTGAGAGCAGAGCAGGAGTAAGCCCTGAGCATTGGTGGAGTAGCCTCAAAACCTAAATAAATAAAATTAATTTTAAAAAAATTTAAGAGACCTCGGATCCCTTGAGGGTAGAAGCCCTGGCAGTGAGCCCGAATGGCCTTGTTGGTTTATAGGCGTAATCCAGTATGTCAGGGGAAGAGCAGGAAAACCCCTTGACCATCATCCCCCTACAACATCTCCCCATGCTGGCTGAGGGAGGGCTCTGAGGTCAGCTTCTAGCACCTCCTCAGTGAGAAAGGCAGTTGAGGCTGAAGCTGAATATCCTGAGGCCTCTCAGAAGCATCACTGCCCCCCAACATGGAACATAAAACTCTGCTTTTATCCCCACATTCCAAACCAAACCAGAAACATCCTGGATGGCATCACTGGCATCCCAGAAAGGCACGTACACCAGCATGTTAACTTTTCCAGGGAGGCAATTGCATGCCTAAACACTCACATTTTCTAAACCTGACAAAAGGAACTTCAGACAGAAAGCAGCAGATGGAATCACTTTTTGAAAGGAGACGAGGGAGCGATTTTGTTTATTTCCACAAGCCCTTTTAGAGCTGCCGAGCGTTAGGTCCTGGACGAACAGAGGCTGATGAGAAAGATAGCCTAAATCACGGCAAAAGTGGTTTGAGGTCTAGGAGAAGGAATGAGGTGGTATCTCAACGGAACTGGGGAGAAGGGGGGAGTAAGGGGCAGGATAAGGGATCATTTATCTCCTCCACCCAAAAATATGTATTAGTGACTGTGAAATTCATGGTTGTTGTAGGAAGAAAATGAAGAGGGAGACAGCATAAAAAACCATTTTCAAATTAAAACATCATAATGAAGTATTCTATTCAGCACTTGGCATATGAGGCTCCACTGCAGACCCCTATCGGCCCTTGAAATACATATACCAAAAAGCCGGCATTAAGCACTATTTTTGTAGCCAGATGTTGACCCTTAGTGCCACTCCCTCACGCACCTCACATTTATTTATTGAGAACCTGAGAAGCCCAAATACCTTTTAGGGTCAGGGATAATGCTCTGAACTAAGATCTCTAGGGGCTAGACATGGAATGGCAATTCAGAAGCTTGAGGTTCAGAAACATCAAAGGGAGCCCCCAGAAACTGGGATCTGCCAGAGAAGGGAAGTCAAACCCCCAGGTGAGATGAAAACAAAAGGCAGGTAAAGAAAGAAGAAAATGTTGGGGTCTCTTCATTGCCCACAAAAGGAGACTGAGGTAGCTGGGGAGCCTAGGGATCCCCAAGCTATAAAACAAAACTCCTCTTGTTGAAAGTCACACCAGCACCTGGGTCAGACTCCCTGCAGGCTCGGACCATTGTAAGTGTCTCCTCACCAACACCTTGCTGCTCAACAATGAATTCTGAAATCAGGCAGTGTTTACTCTTTCAGTTTTGTTAACTTCCAAAGTGTACGTGGCTACATTAAGACCCGCAGTATTTCATACTGCCTTCAGAACCAGTTCATTAATTACTAAAAAAGAAGTGGGCAGGGTGAGGTGGGGTAGGTGGGATATGGCTTGAAGACTGGGAGTGCACACTTTGTATTTAGGTCTGAGTTTGATCCCTAGCACCACAAACTCCCTGAAGCATCACCAAAAAAGATCCCTGAGCAAAGATCCAGGAGTGGCCCAATTATTATCCCCTCCCCACAACACATCACTGTATCACTGTCACTGTCATCCTGTTGTTCATAGATTTGCTCGAGCAGGCACCAGTAACATCTGCATTCATTGTAGCCCTGAGATTTTAGCAGCCTTCCCCTTACTCGTCCTTCCCAATGGTGCCACACTGGAGGCTCTTTCAGGGTCAGGGGAATAAGACACATCATTGTTACTGTTTTGGGCATATCAAATACTCCATGGGAGCTTCCCCAGGCTCTGCCATGAGGGCAGGATACTCTCGGTAGCTTGTTGGGTTCTCTGAGGACAACTAGAGTATAAGAGGTAGCAAGGCTGCATATGTGGCTGCATGCTTCTGGGAGCTGTGTTTTATAATGGATCTTGGCCATTGATGGGATTTTATGGCGCCAGGGGCAGTTTGTGGCGGTAACTGCCTAGCTACTGGAAAATGAGGGATCTGGGTGGAGGAGGCCCAGTCCTGATCCGAGCAGGCTTGGAGATTTCAGCCCCAGGATCCACACACCCTCCAACATATAAACATTTTTTTTGTCATGCATTTCATTTAGAACAAATATTTCTACTTGACTAACTAATCACATTATCATTAGAAAATATCCTTTGGGGGCCAGAACAGTAGGGAGGGCACTTGCCTTGCACACAACCAGAGTTTGAACCACATATGGCCCCTGATTCCCACCAGGGGAGATGACTGAGTTCAGGGCCAGAAATAAGCCCTGAGCATCGCTAGGTGTGGACCATATACAAAACAAAAAGAAAATATCCTTTGGGACTGAAGCAGAGACACATACTTTGCATGCAGGGGACCTGAGTTTGATAACTAGTACCACAGGGTGGACCCAGACAACCTCCAGGTATGGCCTGATGGCCCCAGGCATGGAAGGGCCTGTGTAGTATCACATCCTGATCCACTGGCTCTGTTGGCTGAGAGTCACTGTGAGTGGCCCTAGGACCACTGAGCACTGTTGGGGAGCCTAATTCACCCAAAAGTCACACTGTAGTACTGTCCTCCCATTGTTCATCGAGTTGCTCGAGTGGGTCCAGTAATGTCTCCATTGTGACACTTGTTACTGTGTTTGGCATATCAAATACATCATGGGTAGCTTACCAGGCTTTGCTGTGTGGGCGAGATACTCTTGGTAGCTTGCCAGGCTCTCTGAGAGGGGCAGAGGAATAGAACTCGGGTCGGCTGAGTCGGCCACATGCAAGGAAAATGCCCTACCTGCTGTGCTATCACTCCAGCCCCTGCCCAAAAGTTTACCCCTGGTAATATTGTTTGCTATGCAAACTACTTTGTCTACTATTCAAACCATAGTTATCTTTTGATTAGTGTTAGCACGGCATATCATCATCCTTTTCTTTTTTTTTTCTTCTTTTTTTCTTTTTTTGTGGAGGGAAACAGCTGGCAATGCTCAGGGATTACTCATGGAGGTTCTCAGGAAACCACATATGGTAGTGGAGACAGAACCTGGGTCAGCCACATTCAAGACAAGTGCCTTACCTGCTATACTCTCTAGTCCCTCTTCTTTTGTTCTTTTAACCTAGTGCTTTTATATTTAAAAGGAGTCCCTGTTTTTGTTTTTCAAATGAAGTTTCTTATAGGCAATATGTAATTAAGTCTTCCTCTCTCATCCAATACAATTAATCAACTCTGCCTTTTAATTGTGGTGTTTACACAGTTTACGTTTTATAGTAACGTCTCCATTAGAGATTTTGTTGTTACTGTGTTTGGCATATCGAATACATCACAGGTGACTTGCCAGGCTCTGTCGTGCAGGCGAGATACTCTCGGTAGCTTGCCGGGCTCTCCGAGAGGGGTGGAGGAATCGAACTCGGGTCGGCCATGTTGGCTGCGTGCAAGGCAAACGCCCTACGGCTGTGCTATCGCTCCAGCCCAATAATAATAATAATAATAATAATAAATAAAATATATATACTAGATAGATAGATAGATAGATAGGTAGATAGATAGATACCACCAGCATGGGCTGGAGTGATAGCACAGCCAGTGGGGCTTTTATAGAACTTTTGATACTATTTTGCTCGATTTGCTCGAGTGGGCTGGAGCGATAGCACAGCGGTAGGGCGTTCGCCTTACACGCGGCCAACATGGCCGACCCGAGTTCGATTCCTCCGCCCCTCTCGGAGAGCCCGGCAAGCTACCGAGAGTATTCGATATGCCAGACACAGTAACAACAAAGTCTCCAATGGAGACGTTACTGGGCCCGCTCGAGCAAATCGACGATCAACGGGAGGGCCTTTACCTTTACCTTTACCTTGCTCGAGTGGGCCCAGTAACGTCTCCATTGGAGACTTCGTTGTTACTGTGTTTGGCATATCGAATACGTCACGGGGAGCTTGCCAGGCTCTGCCGTGCAGGTGAGATACTCTCGGTAGCTTGTCCGGCTCTCCGAGAGGGGCGGAGGAATCGAACTCGGGTCGGCCATGTTGGCTGCGTGCAAGGCAAACGCCCTACCGCTGCGCTATCTCTCCAGCCCTTGATACTATTTAAGTCTAATTATTTTGTTTATGTTATTTAGGAGCCACATTTCTGTGGCTTAGGGGATCATTTCTGATAGTGCTCATGTGCTCACACATGGTGCCAGGGATAAAATGGGAGTTGGCAACATGCAAGGCAAGCACTCTACCCACTGTACTATCCTGCTGGGCTCAAGATCAACTTCTTCATAATTTTTTTCTATTTGTTCCAGAAGGTTTTGTTCTCCTTCACTCCTTTTTTAATGCCTTATTTTAAATTATTTCATTTATCTCTTGGTTTATGATTTATAGCATCATCTTTTACTTAACTGTCTGCCTTCAAGTGATATTACAGCATTTCACATTAATATTAAGAACTTTATAACTGCCTAATTCTGTTTCTTCCCTCCCAGCTTCATCCTATATTTGTTAAGTGTATTTTACATCACAAAACTTTCGATATACACAACATTAAATTGCAGGGATCAATCTCTTGTATGGAGAAGTAGGGGGTGCATAGGGGATGACACAGTGGCAGAAATGCTTGCCTCTTGCTGTGAAAAAAATGAGAGTTTAATTATCAGTATCACCCACATGCACTGAGTGCTCTCCCAACACTTATGCTGTTTGGATGTCCTGGTGCTGACAGAAGGCTCGATCTCCAGCACACCGAAGTCAGGTGTGTGTGAGCACCACCACTAGAGAATTTGACCCCTGGTGAACACTAAAACTATCTGAGTACCAAGAACAGTGCTGTAACCCCTGGTGAACACATGTAAGCACCAAAGACCTTCCAGCAAGCACAGTGGTCAGAAAGTCCTTGGTCCTTGCATGCATGCTCACCAGGGGTTATATTCTTAATGCATGAGCACCACTAAAGAATGTGACCCCTGGTGAGCATGCATGCAAGGACCAAAACTAAAAGTGTGAGACCCCTTAGCAAACACCACAACTAAGTGTGGGTGTGAGTCATTGCAATCCCCACCACCCTACAACCAGTGAAGAAGGAAAAATAAGGAGAAGCCAGTAGGTCAATTTTACCTTGTTGAGTGTTTGATAATTGGTGTATAACTAAAAATAGTTCTTTGCTTGGAGGCAGTTTAGTTACTTGAAAACCATTTGAGACTCGCCAACCTTGTTTGTGCTATTTGTGAGGTGCATCCAGAGCAGCCCCAAGTTTAGACTCACTACTGTGCACTACTGAGGCAAGAGGTATCCTGCTTCATGCCCTACCGAGGTCAAGAGTTGCCCCCCACGAGCGGCTCTCCAGCACGGCCATGGCTCCAGAGGCACAAGGACTGGCAGCTTGTGGCAGAAAAGTGAATGGACTATGCGTTAATCCACGGTACCAAGCCTCCCTGGGAGGGAAGGGGTGTCACTCCCTTTCACCTTTTTCCCCGTGGGCAGCAAGACGGCGGCCACCTCGGAGCTTTTTGGAAAGCCAGATATGAGCCAGCGATGACGGGGCAACTGCAATCTCATGGGAAAGGAGGCATTCCCGGCTCGTCCTTCACGCCCTACAGAGGTCACGAGTTGCCCCCCCACGAGCGGTTTTCTGGCACTGCCATGGCTCCAGAGCCACAGAAACCAATCTCATAATTATCTGCCTCTTGGCAGAAATCCCTCCAGGCTTAATAAGTAAAATATCAGAAATCCAGTATCGCCCAATATCGCGTGGCTTGCAGCTGTGCGACATCATATGGTTCTTATAACCAGCTGTAGAAAACAAATTATTTCACAATGCCTTTTCAGCAGTTCTGATTGTTGGGTGTAAACTAAACAATAATGATGCATCTTTTGTCGAAATAGTGAATGTAATCAAAGTAGATAGAGAGTTAAGTAGAATTCATCTGCCGCACAGGCATTGGGAGGGATGGGAAGGGGGTATATTGTTGTTCTTGGTGGTGAAAAATAAGTACTGGTGAAGGGAAAGGTGTTTGATCATTGCATGACCGAGACTTAAACCTGAAAGCTTTGTAACTTTTCCCACAGTGATTCAATAAAAAAAAAAAAAGATCCTGGTATCCTTTCCAATGCTCCCATAGATCTATGGGTCAGTGGGTGGGGGTGCAATTCTTGGCTTTGTATGAGCAAGGAGGGCTATTTTTTATCCTCATAGGCTCTTGTCTCTGGTTTCGGGGTATTGCCTCATAAACACATACTCTGCTAAACACCTTGGGAGGTCCTCTCAAGGTCTCTGGGATTCTCTCCTTGTGCAACTTCCTATCCTTATTCTGTCCAGTTAATGCATTGATGTCTTGGTATGCCTAATATTTTCCTGTGATAAAATTTATATTCTTTCTTTTATCAAAAATGCTGTGTAAGTGAGGCCAAGCCACCAATCAATGTCCTGCACCAGGAGGTACAGGACATAAACCTATGGAATCACTGGTGATGTTAACCTTGATTACTTGGTTAGGGCATAAAACCTGCCTATAAAATAATCATTTTTCCTTTGCATTTACTAAGTAACTTGTAGAGAGATAACTGCAGGTTTTATTTGTTTCTCATGATCATTATATTTGTCCTCACTAATTTTAGCATCTTTTAATGATGCCAGATTTCGGTTGACTTAGAAAAAGTGATATTTGTTACACCCAATTAAAATGTACAGTTGCAAAAAGGCTTACATATTTTTTTCATAATCTGTCCCTGAAATATTTTTAAGGTATGTTTCTTGTCACTACCCTTAGCTTCAATATCACCATTTTTGCAGAACTCTAAATTTCTCATTATGTTTTATGCCTATGAAGGTGTCCTCTACCTGGGACGTAGTTTTCTAGTACTTTTATACCCTATTATCAGGCTGAATATGCTTGGTTTATTATAATATTCTTTAATCAAAATTCAGAAAGTCATGAAGGATTCTGGGAAGATGTCATTGTAGGAAGAATCAGGAAACCCGTTGCCCACTTAAACAATAACTGCATTGACAAAATCAGTCTGACATATTTTGGAAATTCTGTAGCTAAATAAAGAAATGCAACTTCTAAGGAATAATTTAGACAGTCGATTGCAGTTTTTGTTGGTTCACTTCAACTCTTAGTACATGAGGAGCTATCATTTCCAACCCTTAGCCAATACTGATGGCCAGGCAAGTATTCCTGGCAGCTTATACACAGCTTGTGGGAATCAAGGTAGGCAAAAAGGCCCCAGCTATCCATGCAGCAAGAACTTATTTGCTGATAGCTGCGTCCAATCACAGAGGTATGGTAAAAGAAGCAGGTATCCTTTGTAACTTGATGACCACCATTGTTACCAAGCCTTCCCCTTCAAGATGAAATGGGGCTGGAGAGATGGTATATCTAGTAGGATGCTTGCCTTGCACACGGCTGACCATGGTTCAATGATCCCTGGCACTCCATATGATTCCCTATGTGATCAAGACTGATTCCTGAGTACAATGAGAACTACAAGGTATGTCTCCCCCGCAAAAATATGAAGTGACTTTGAGGGTACTTAATGAAGCAGTGAACTTCCAGGATGCTCCAGCACATGAAAATAAACAAATGAAACTAATATAATATACCATACTACTTATTCTAGGTGATCTCTAGGGCAATATCTACCATATTACCAAAGATGGTTTCTATAGTAGAAGTTAAAAAAAATTCCACCCTAAATTTCACAGTGAATTTGGAAATTTAAAGAAATACCAAGTACACAAAATACTCTTTAAAAAAGAAAAGTGAAGTTAGAATGCCTCCTGATTTCTAGAGTTACTATAAAACTTCCATAACCTAATTAGTATGATGCTAGCATAAAGACGGAGACACAGATCAATATAACAGAACTGAGATCCCAGAAATAAACCCTCCCATATATGGATCAGGGGTTTTGATCTAAGGTCAATCAGTTGGAAGAAATATAGTCTTCTTAACAAATAGTGCTAAGACAATTAAGTTTCCCCTTGCAAATAAATGAAATTGGACATCTACCTAACACTACATATAGAATTTAACTCATACTGTATCAAAGACTTAAAGACATAAATCTATAAAATTTCTATAATAAACATAGGGTGAAAGCTTCCCGAAATTGAATGGGGACATAATATCTTGAATCTAAAATGAAAGGCAAAAGCAACACACACACACACACACACAAACCAGACAAATTAGACTGTAGAATTTTTTAAAAATTGGAACCTCTAAAGATATCAGAGTAAAAGGCAATCACCAGAATAGGAAAAAATATTTGCAAACCACTTATCTGGTAACAGATTAATACTCATATTATGTAGAGTTTCTAAAACTCAACCGTGAAATTTCAAACAAGTTGATTTATAAATATGTCAGTGATTTGGGTAATATTTCTCCAAAGAAGATACACAATAAGAATTAAGAAATAGTTAATAATTAATAGTTTTTTATACAATAAGAATTCAACAAGCACATGAAAAGATGCTCAGTATCACTGATAAGATTAGGAAGATGCAAATTCAAACTTCAATAGGATATATATGTCAGGAAAGCTACTATAAATAACAGAGAAAATACATATTGCTGCACACGGAAAGAAATTAGAATCCTTTGTGCACTGTTCGTGGGAATGCAAGATGGCAACCTGCTATAAAATAAAAGTGTATAGTGATAATATCTCAAAAAATTAAGATAAAATAACCATTTGACTTAGCAGTTCCATTAACTGTAATTCCAGTTAACATTTCATATACCCTGAAGAATTGAAAGAAGAGTCTAAAAAAAATAAAGTATTTGAATACCCATGTTCACAGCAGTGTTATTCACAGTAACTAAAATGTGGAAGAAAGGGAAGGGTCAACCAATAGTTAAGAGGATGAATAATATGTTGTATTCACAGACAACAGAATATTATTTGGCCATTTAAAAATTGATATGACACTAATTTACAAGAATGGTAAACTTCATTGGTCTCATCACCGTTGTCCACATTTAACAAGAATATTAAATTTCATTGGTCTCTTCACCTTTCTGTCCACTCACCTGCCCTCCTTGATCACCCCAATTCTCTCATGATTGTTCAAGGGTTTGTTTTCATTAGACACAGTCTGTTCCCTTGCCTTTCTTCATTATTCATAAGTGATATTATTCACACAAGTATTTATTTTTCCCCTTAGAGTGTATTTCACTTAGCTGGATACCTTCTAGTTTCAAACACGGTGTATGTAGCAAAAGGGAACACTTCATCTTTTCTTATAGCTGAGTAGTTTTTCCATTGTTTAAAAATACCACACTTTATCCACTCATCTATCATCAGACACTCGGGCTGTTTCCAAATCTTGGCTATTGTAATATACTTCAGTGAACATAGATGTGCATATATCTTTTTGAATGAGTGCTTTTGTGTTCTTGGAATAGATACCTAACAGTGGAACTGCTGGATCATATGGAATTTACTTCAATATAACAAAAGCCACATACAATAAACCCATAGCTAACATCACACTCAATGGTAAAAAATGAAAACTTTTCTGCTAAGGCTCAAGAAAAGTATGTCTACTACTATTACTCAGTATACTATAGAAAGTCCTAGACATAGTAATTTGTCAAGAAACAAAAATTAAAAGGTTTCATATTGGAAAAGAAGCTAAACTATTACTATTTTCAGATATCATAATAAGAGAAAATGCTAAAGATTTCACTTTAATAATAAGCCAATACAGTAAAGTGGCCAGGCTTAAAATAAGTATGCAAAAAATGCTGTGTTTTTATATGGAAACTAAAAGAATTCAATGAACTAGAAGAGAAAGAAGTTTTTAAAATAACAAAAATCCATTTTTAAAATCCAATTATCTAGAATTCAACTTAACAAAGAAAGTAAAGATAACATAGTTAACTAAGTCATTATTAAAAGAAACACGATACAAAGAAATGTAAAAATAATCTATATGTGTGGACTGGAAAAATATTAAAGTGACCATCCTACCCAACACAATGCAATAATCCAGTGGTGTTCTTTAAGGGTATGAGAAACATTTCACTAAATATTATATGAAACCATAAGCCCCACTTCCATGCAACAGCCAAAATAGTCTTGAGGGAAAAGATGGAAGACACCATGTTCCCTTGACTTTAAACTTTCCTTGGCTAAGGAACTCTAACAATCAAAAGTGTGAAATAACAAAATCAGACAGAGAAATCCAATGGAATTGAGAGGCCAGAAATAAACCTTCAGATAGAGGTATGGTTAATTTATAACAAAGAGCATAAAATGGGGAAAAAAGACGAAGTCCTCTTAAAAAATGGTGCCGGAAAAACTTGTTACTCACATGCAAAAGAATGAAACAAAACCATGCATAAAAGTTAACTCAAGTGTACTAAATGAAACTTTCGTACCATGCATAAAAGTTAACTCAAGTGGACTAAAGATTTTGATGTTATCCTATAATCTGGAAAATACATCAAAGAAAATATAAGCAAGACATTCCATGATACTATTGGCTTTAGTGAAGATGTCAACTGCAACAATGCACAAGCAAAGCAAAACAAAAATTAGCTACATCAAACCAAAAAGATTTTATCAAATGTGCTGAAACTTGTCAAAAATCTCTCTGCATCAACTGATAGAAATGATGTAGCATATTGATTGATTTGCCTATATTGAACTATCCTTGCATCCCTAGAATAAATACCACTATTCATGTGCTATGATTCTTTAAATGTATTGTTGAGTGTTTTGCTGAGATTTTGTTGATGATGTCTGCATCTTTATAAGGGGTATTGGTCTATAAATTTTTTCTTATCTCTGCTTTTGGTATCAGGGTGATGTTAACTTCATAAAAAGTAGGATTCTTGCTTTAATTTTCGAAACAGCTTGTGAAGTAATAGATCATCTTTGAAAGATTCTTAAATCACACTGGCAAAGTCCAACTGGAACTGGGCTATTGTTTTAGGAAAGATTTGATTACTGTTTCCTTGTTTGTAATTGACTTTTTGGGTTTTCTATTTCTTTGTGATTAAATGTTGTGACGCCACGTGATCCTAAAGATTTATCCAATTCTTCTAGGGTCTATAATTTAGTGGCATGAAATTGTTCTTAATAATCTCTTATAAGCCTTTGTATTATTGTGAAATCTGTTTTAACTTATTCCACTAATTTCTAATTCTATTTATTAGACTTATTTCTTTTTATCATGAGTCTAAGGGGTTATCAGTCTGTTTATTCTTTCAATGAGTCAGACTTAGTTTCCTTGATTTATTGAATTTTATTTCTATTTTTTCTATAGATTTTATTATTTTGGTCCTACTTACTTTGAAATTTTAAACAGAAGAAAATTTTAGCATATGCTATGACCTGTATGATCCTTGAAGACATGATATTAGATGAAATCAGACAATTGCAATAAAATATATTTTATCTGTTATTTCTTTAATGAGGTAGTTAAAAATCATAGAAAAAGAGTAGTAGGGTTGTTAGCAGATTATGGGGTAAAGAATAAGTTGAGGGTGGGTGTTTAATATATATATGATTTCAATTACAGAATGTTATAAACATGGTTAGGATGGCAAATTTTGCGTCTAACTTCACAGTTTACAAAATTGAAGAAAAAGACAGTAGGTTTTTATTATTTGCTTTTTGCACAAACCAGGTGGTTTCTCCCTATTCAGGGCCTCATGTCACCTTTTTGCATATTAGAGGGCTTGCTATATTGTTTTAAATGATTTATTTGAGTATTTGTGTTCCTTGATCTTATACAGAATGCTTATGAGGGTACATTAGAATACACTGTTATCTTCAGAGTATATGCTGTATAGCCATAATTCAAAGATTTGTTGCCGAGAGGCAGTAAATTTAAAGTTGTGAAAAGCTGATACATACCTCACTGAAAGAAAGTTGCTTAAAAGACATTAAAGAAGATGAAAATAACGAGACTTAGCAGTAAGACTAGAAAAAAAAGCCTTATGTAGACAAGTTGTGGCTGATGGAAAAAGACTCATGGATTAGAGGTTATTAGCAAACTGGGAAGGTAGAAACTCAATGTTATAAACTGTTCTTGCTGGGTAAAAATGTATTCTATAGGTAGAAATGGAAAGTCAAACTTTTTATGATTATGAAAGCATTAAAAGCTGCATTTGTAAAAATCTGAAGTATACTGGTAGTAGCAGTGTAGCACTATCCTCCCGTTGTTCATAGATTTGCTCGACCGGGCACCATAACATCTCCATTGCGAGACTTGTTGTTACTGTTTTTGGCATATCGAATATGCCACGGGGAGCTTGCCAGGCTCTGCCCTGAGGGCGGACAATCTCAGTAGCTTGTCGGATTCTCCAAGAGGGATGGAGGAATTAAAACCGGGTTGGCCACTTGCAAGGCAAAAGCCCCACCCGCTGTGCTATCACTCCAGCCTATACTGGTGGTGTATATATGTATATATATATATATACATATATTATATATATTTTTATTTATTATTATTATTATTATTACTATTATTGGGCTGGAGAAATAGCACAGTGGTAGGACGTTTGCCTTGCGCGTGGCTGGTCTGACCAAGCCCGGTTCGATTTCTCCACCCCTCTCGGAGAGCCCGGCAAGCTACCGAGAGTATCTTGCCTGCAAGGCAGAGTCTGACAAGCTACCCGTGGCATATTCAATATGCCAAACACAGTAACAACAAGTCTCACGATGAAGACGTTACTGGGCCCACTTGAGTAAATCGAAGAACAACAGGAGGACAGTGCATATATATGTGTGTGTGTGTGTGTGTGTGTGTGTGTGTGTGTGTGTATAAAAATCACATGTACTTCTACCACCTAGAGTTAAATAGAATGCTTGAGGCATTGCAGTTTATGCCTGGTTTATAAAATATACAGGTTGCTCTCACTTTGCATGGTAATATGGGACCATAAAAATGATTATGCAGATTTAAACATCATGGCCCCATGACCAATCTGGGAGAGAAGCTGCACTTGCACAGAACCTGGTAGACCCAGTCTCTGGGCACAGATCTGTGGAGCCTTCTCAGCCTGGAATAGACTGAATCCCCACCCTGTAGGAGGGCTCCCTTCTTCACCAACCCACAACACTTCCACTTGTATATAAATGGCCTAGCACCCAGCATCATGCTGCTGAATCCTCCTAGTACCACAGCTACTGGAGCACGTGGCCCAAAAAGCAGCCATGCGACATATCCAAGGTTTACAGTATGGATAGCCCAGTAGGAACACAGATAAGTAGATGATGGGAAAGTTTTGTAGAAGCCCACTAAGCTCAGTGAACAAAAATAACAGCACAGAAGGCTCGACTAACCACTCAGCAAATCCTTGAACAACGACTTTCTTAGTAACATTATTATGAGAAAGATGTTGTAATAAGCAATAAAAAGTAAATCATTTGTGCCTGCTAAAATGGCAGGCTGGGAACGGGGGGTGGGAGGGTAACTGGGAACACAGGTGGAAGGAAGGTCACACTGGTGTGTGTTGATGTTGGAGTATTGAATACCTGAAATGACTGAACAGCTTCGTAAATCACCATGTTTAAGTAAACTTTCAAATTGAAAAAAAAAAGGCCAGGCAAAATGATCTTAATAATGAACAGGGAAACTAATTGTTAAGAAAATTAATCGTTAATTGAAACTTAATTAATCAATTAGTTAATTGACTAATAATATTTGTTATAGCATTAAGAATTCTTAAGATCTGGGGGTGGAGTGATAGTACAGGGGGTAGGGCACTTACTTGAACATGGTTGACCTGGGTTTGATCTCAGCAACCCACATATTTCCCCCAAACTCCACCACAAGAAGTGATCCCTGAGTGCAGAAGTGCAGAGCCAGAAGTAGACCTTGAACACAGTCAGGTGTGGACTCCAAACAAAAAGAATCCGCCCCCCTCAAAAAAACAAAATAAAACAAAACCCAAAAGACAAAACAAAACAAAACAAAACCCAACTCTTTGTAGCAATTATAAGTATATAGTTATAAGTGTGTGGGGCAATTGAAAAAGGAGCAAACTCAATATTTATGTAAAATCTTATCATCTAAAGCATTAGAAACATCAAGAGTTTTTTAAGATGTTTCTTTGAAATTTTATAAGCTAGTCGGCAAGATAAATATATTTTCTGCAGCTTATGGGGTTTTACTTTGAAAGTGTATGAAAATGAAAACCAGTAATTGTCAGAATCTAAATCCTTGAGTGTTTTTACAATGACTTGAGAATCTTTCCAAGATTAAAAATATGAAACAGTTTTAAAAGTGAAGACTATAACTGAGACACTCGTTATATAATCTGAACCACTACACAGGTATATTTTCTTGGCTGCAGTTTCAAGAGCTTCTCAATCCAGTGGAACATTTTTCCTTTTGGGGGGTGGGGGGTGGGGATGAGGGGTGGGAACACCAGGTGGTGCTCAGGTCTTACTCTTGGCTCTGTCCTTAGGGATCAATTCTGGTGGACTAGGGGATCAAACCTGGGTCACGCATGTGCAAGGAAAGTCCTTGCCTTCTGGACTCTCTCTCCAGGCCATGACCTGGGTACAGTGAAACATTTCCAACAAAGCCAACTACAAGAACAGGTAGAGCAACTACTATAATGGCAGCTGGAGTGGAGAAGGGAGATTTGAGTCTGGTGTGTGAATAATAATAAAAAAATTTAATTAAAAAATTAAAAAAATATTTTTGAAATTTTATTTTATATTTAGAGCATTACAAAGCTGTTTATGATTGTATTTCAGTCAAACAGTATTCCAACACCCTTCCCTCTGTCAGCATTCATTTCCCAGCACCAGTGTCCCCAGGTTCCCTCCCATCACCTCTCATCCCTAGCTTGCCTCTTTAGCAGGCATTTTTCTTTTCTCTCTCTCTCTCACTCTCTCTCTCCTTCTCTCTCTCTCCCCCTCTCTTTCTCTTTCTCTCTCTTCCTCTCTCTCTCTCTCCTTTTCAGCATTGTGGTTTGTGGTTTTCATTAATTAAAAAACTTTATTTTTCTCTGTAATACTGAAAGAGTAGTCTGTAATTTTCTCATTTACCTTTAGAAGTTGTAAGTTTACATGCCTCTTTTCTATGTTCTGGGTAACTGAAATGCTCCTTTCTAAGCACAGCTCATTCCTAAATTCTGAAACAACTGCCAACATCTATGTGCTTTGCTTTTCATGTTGTAACGTAGCACCCAGAGTTTCCTTAATAGATGAGGTTGGATTTATATTTTTCCTGTATCCTGTCCCTTGAGACTCCCTCATTCTTTCTTCAAACCCACTTTTCTAAGTTATGTAGGGATCTTCACTCCCCTAAGTCAATCTATAGATTCTCTGACATGGTCCCACCTTTAATACTCCCAAAGTTCCCCATTTTGCCTACAGTTCCTTTCGCATCCTTCCCTCCAAGCATCATTTTTTTTTGTCTCTTTGCTGGACACTGAGTTCTGTTGGCCAATCCTTCTTTCAATTACCCACTTTCATAAAGTGCTACGTGAATCTATCCATGGGAGAGAGGGAGGAAACATAACAAGCGTTGCTGTCTGTGCATGAACTAAATAACAATGTACAGGGACCAACTGCAGATAGATTTTGAAATAAGTGTCTGGTTAGTCACTGATGATGCCTCTGTTATTTACATTGTGACCTGTTCACTGGAGAGCTAGCAGTAGTCTGCACTTCAATGCAATTACTCAGTTAATAAAAGGTGATAACTGAAACCTGAACTGTGCTGTGAGGGTGTTATTTAGCTGAATTTTGAAAATAACAGAATCATGTAAAGCAAGGACTGCTCAGGGTGTGTGTGTGTGTGTGTGTGTGTGTGTGTGTGTATGTACACACACATATATATACATCAGGAGAATGTATATATATGTATACATATATATGATTCAAACTTTTAAATATATTTATGTAATTCCAAGTATACATGCACTCAAATATATTTTAAAGTAGCATATTGTAATTAATATATTCTGGCGTTTCACCTTATGTTACACTTCTGTAGTGGTAGCCTTGCATGTGGCTGACCTGGGTTCAATCCCTGCCAATCCATATGGCCTTCTGAGTACTGCCAGGAGTGATCCTGAGTGTAATGTCAGAACTAAGACACGAGCACGGCTGTGTATGGCCCAAAAAACAAAAATCAAAACAAATTTAAAAAAACACCCAACGTTATGCAACAAATTTCTCCACAATGCTAAAATAGTAAGTTTAGAACTTAGTTTAATGGCATCATAGAATTCAGTCTCCAAGAATGAAGTTTAATTTTCAGTTGAGCAGCCCATAGGTTATTAACAAAGTGCTTAATATTAAAGACAACACTGTGAGAATAATGTTTGCAGAATTCATTAGGCGCTTTTATAATTATTCCCTATTTATCAATTGATAGAAGCAAAATGACTACACTCAAGGACATGAATAATTTCAGAGTGCTTGATTCACGGTCATTTATGCTTTTATTACTATTATATGTCCCACAATTTCAACTTCCAATTTTAAAACCTGTATGGAGTTTCTCTGATTTTCATTTTTTCTCTTTGTTTGTTTTTGGCCTACACCTGGCAGTAACTCAGGGTTTACTCCTGGCTCTTTGCCCAATGATCACTCCAGGCAGATCTCAAGGGACGATATATGGTGCTGGGGAACGAACCCAGAATGGGTTCATGTAAGGCAAGAGCCCTAGCCTTTGTGCTATCTTTCCAGTCTGATGTTCCTTTATTATTAGGGGGTTTAGATGTGGTTGGTGACATTAACGTTGGACATTTGCATTTTTGTCTTGTGAATTGCCTACTCAAACCCATCATCCACTTTTCTCAGATGTCTATTGGTTCCTAAATGATTCATAGGACCTTTTCATATAGATTATATCCTTATGGATACTGATTTAAAGTTTTGCAATTACAAAACTGATGGGTTCTTATTATCTCCCAGTACATTTTTCATATGATTAAAAAATGGGATATGCAACTTTGAAAAACTCACGCCATTTGATTTTCATTTGTATTTGTTATCAGGGGGTCTCCCCAGCAGTGCCCAGGGTAGTGGGACAGAGATCACACCCAGAAGTCAGTCACTCAATCTGTGTGGGCTCTGGGGATGCAGTGGTGTTCAGACTCAGTGGCACTGGGGCATGGGAAACACAGTGCAGGCTTCAACTCATAGTCCGTGCATGCAAGGCGTTTGCTCCATCTCCTGGCACTGTCTCCTAAGCCTTTTACTTGGGTTTAATGATCAACCTTTAGAGCTGATTGAAAGAATCTAATTATCAAGACTCATTTTTCTCACTGAGGCACCTAAAAACACAACAATTAATTATGGGGGAAAAACACAATATTCTGCTATCCTTTAAATCCAAATTAATGAATTAAAAACAAAAATTAAAGCAGACCTTGAAAAAAAAGTAATAAATTTGACTTTGCTTTTGGCACAACCTGTTTCATAGTTCAGTGTTCAATCCTTTCTCCTGTCTAACTCCTGCTTTCTGTTTTCCTTCCACCAGTCTTTTTTTTTAATTGAATCACTGTGAGATACAGTTACAAAGCTTTCATGTTTTGAGCTTCAGCCATACAATGATCGAACACCCATCCCTCCACCAGTGCACATTTTCCACCACCGATGTCCCAAGTATCCCCACCACCTTCTCCACCCCATCCTCACCCTGCCTCTAGGGAAGACAACTTCCTCAATACTGTCTCTCTACTTTTGGACATTATAGTTCACTCGGATATTTCCACTACCATCCAAACCTGCCTGCCAGGGGCAGATGCTAGGTAATTTATTTTCTATTCCTCACTTTGAATATCATAAGAGGTCATTCGCAGATGCATGCTTCCCGAATTCTAAGATTGTAAATGGTTGGGGTTGAGAGAAATCTCAGTAGAGTGCTAATCCATTTTGGGATTCAAATGGGAGTCTCTGGACCAGGGCTATTGGTGCGCTGCGATAGCACTCAGAGGCAGAATGTGGGCATGACAGCCAGGGTCTCGAGTGGGCGGGGAGCTGGGAAGGGACAGCCTGACTCTTCTGCCACCACCGGTTGGCCTGGAGTCTTGGTCTCGCATACGTGGGCCTTGCTTCTGAAAGCTCATGGTGCCTGGGTTTCATCTAGAGAGGGGAGGGAAAGCACACCTGCTCCATCTGAAGTACCCCAGTGAAACTGGCTTGGTAAGGGGTCAGAGAGATCTCCGGCAAAGTGATGTCTTTTGGGACTCGCCATTGTGTCTTTCCACCAATCTTGTTTTGTAAAACAAGTGGCATGCATCACATTAAAGCATTACTATTTGAAGGCAGAACTTTCAAGGAGAGCAGTAAAAGTGTGGGGCTCAGGTCATCGATGGGCAAGAATAATTTTCTAGAGGAGTTACTTTCTACGCCTACTAATTTTCTACCACACAAGCCCATCATTCCCTACTCAACTTAGAGCAGGAAGCTTTGGCTAATAACAAAGTGCTATTTAAGACATCATACCAGGTCAGAGACTGCACTGTGGGTAAGGTGCTTGCCTTGCATGCAACCAACCTGGCTCCAATCCCCAGCATCACATATAAAACTTTTAGCCCTGCCAGGAATAATCCCTGAGAACAGAGCCAGGAATAAGCCCTGAGCACAGAAAGGTGTAGTCCGAATAACAATAAAATCATGCTGTTTGCTATATCACATGTCAAAACAAAGGTATATGAAGAAATGAGAGAAAACAGAACCTTGTGGAATGGAATTTCCCCCTTCTACCCCTCACCACCCACCACATACTAGTCAAGTCACCATTGTTCAGGCTTTTGTTGGAAAAGACTGACAAGGGCTGGAGAAATAGTAAGGAGGGAAGGTGCTTGTCTTGCACACAGCTAACTTGAGCTTGATCTTCAGAATCACATGTAGTCTTTTCAGCCCTTCCAAGAGTCATGCCTGACAACTACTGTTGAATGAGGGGGGAAAGACAGACAGACAGCCTAGTGAGCTGATCACCTTGTCCCCTCAAGGAGTACAAGTTCCCACATATAGGACAGTCCAGTGCAGTCAAACTTTCTGGCCATACCTATATTGAATACCTGTCTTAGATTAGGATGAGTGATGCTGAAAAAGGTCAAATGCATACAATATTTGTTGGTCATTGCCTTCCTTTTCTCTACTAGGACCTCACATGAAGCAAATAAATATGGCTCCTAACCTCCAAAGGCTAACTGTCTAGTGGGATGGGGCAGACACAAAAGAAATTTCATCACCTTTTAATAAAAAACTATGGGGTTAAGGATGCTGAAGACAGTCAGTGAGTGGGGGCAGGGATGATCTAACTCAGTCTAGGTGGGTCTAAGTGGGCATCCAGAAAGAGGGGGCATCTAAACACAGTGGAGGGGATACACCCAGGCAGAGATGTGAGGCAGAAGGCCACCTGGACCCTGCACTCCCATGATGATGGTTGCCATGGGGGCTTCCACAGGGCTAGGACAAAGTGAGTGTATAATGAGCTTGGGTGGCTTGTTGTGCGTGAGGCAGGTCATGGAAAGGGAGAGCAGAGGTAAGAGTGACAGTCACACTCAGGCTGGGCGACTACAGAGAAGTTAGTTGCAGCCACTGACAAAGAGAACACAAGAAGAGGAACAGAAGAAGCAATCCTGGAGCACATGTGCCACCGCTTCAGAATGGGAGGTATTTATCAACTCCCGGGAGAAACATACAATAGACAGATGGGTTGGGACATATCCTTGTGAAGCAGCCTAGCAACTCCTCAGCGCAGCTGTTAAGTACAAAATAAGATGCCTGACACTTGGGAGTTTGACTTGCAGAATACTAAGTACTGCTGGGCTCCATCACTATCAACCATAATGGCTATAAATTGTTCCCTATGTTTCATGCCACTGACCAACAAGACAACAACATGCATGGAAAAAAATTTAAAAATCACACAAGTCCACTGCAATTCAAAGACAAAAATTTGAGCAGTTATTTCTTGAGAGGTATAAATAAAAAAATAAAATGTAAAAATTATTTCCCCTTCCTCCTCCCTAGCCCTGCCACCCCTTGGCCATTGACTTTGTGGTCCATGGTTTATTTTTTAAATTGTCACAGTATTCTCAGAAACAAGAATTGTAAGTGTCATGCCACCACTGGTTTAGATGACTGGCAGAATCATTAACTGCTCCAGCTATGGCTTGATGCACCAGCATCCAACACAGGAAGTTCCAGCACAAGCACAGAGAGATCTCCTTTCAGTAACCTAGAAAGGCCTGGCTAGTATAAAACAAGCTAAAACTTGACATCTTTGTCATATAATAAAGAAAGATTCAAAGCTAATGTACCTTATAAGTTTGCAAAGGTATATTTTAATTGAGGGAAAAGGAGGCTGTTGCATATTTTAGCAATTATCTAGTTATAAAACTCATTGAAAAAGTACAGTCCTACTTTCTCTTTTTAAGGACTGACAAGTAATTAAAAGTCAAACAATTAACCTTGCTTTAACTTTTCTTTTTTGCCCCTAAAGACATGGCCAATTCATGTCTTATTAGAAAAATTTTATACTATGTTTATCAATGGAGGACTCAGATTATCCTGAAATTAGAATTGAATGCAGCATACAAGCCCATCTGAGCATTTTTCCCCCCAGGGAGATATGTCTATACTTATTTTCTAAGCACTTCACATGCAGACTAAGAATCACGCCTTATTCCCACATTTCACTGAGATTCTCCTACAGGGTATAGTATAAATACTGATCACCAATTATGGGTTCATGATTAAGAATGTCTACTTTCATAGGAGCATAACTAGAAAGAACCTCAAAAGCTATGAAGTTTATTCTCTTGCTTGTAGGCAAAATACCTCCCAAAGTATTCAAGTCAGATAAAAACTCATTCTGTTTATTATTTTCCCTGTGGGAAAGCAATTCTAACACCTCATTCTGTAACCTATAACATTTTTAAGAAACACTGTAAAATTTTTCTTTGGTCTGCGTATACTCAAGTTTAGGTCCTCAATAATCCTATTACTATTCTTTAAGCGTAGCTTTCAATTTGTATTCCTCTTTTCTAGAAGACACATTACAATGCTCTTGTCACATGTGATAAATGTCTATGGACATGAGCCAGCTCACACATGTCAAGCCGGCATCTAGCCAATACCCTAGGATCCTTGTATGATCCAGTTACCAGTAAGAGTGCACAGGGCACACTGTAGGAAGAAGAGGTTCTTCTGCCATCCTGGCAGCTGCACTGAGGGCCAGAGTGTGTGTTGGGAGCATCTGCTGGACAGTCAACATCACCAGGGGCCTTCATCTCAGTCCTCAACCTGAGATCAAGTTCTTGCCTCCCCCTCAGCAATGGATTCTGAGCACTGACACCCCACTCTTTTGCTCGCCTGTCTATTGCCTGAGTTTATCTCCAGAGAATCTCCCAAGCACTCGGCACTGCAAACCACCCACAAATGTGCACCCCAACCCCCAAACTCTGCAGACTACCCAATCAATGTCAGAATCATTCCCAACTCTGTACAGCTGCTTCTTGTTTTCCCCAGGGACAAAAGGCCTGGTCTAGCTTGGGCCACCCAACAACTATCCACTGTCCTCAGGTATACAGCTGCCACGAAGGCCTAACCTGTGGCTTGAGGAAAGGGGCCCTTTTTAAACTTGTCTTTGCTTGGGTATTACCCTTAATTTTAGGGCACCCCACAGGATGCTCTTTAAATCTCAGTTACTATTCTATGTGGTTCAACAATTCCTTATATTAAACTTCAGTCAGTATGATTCCTATTTCTCATTAGTCCAACCCAGAATAAAATAATTACACTTATTCATTGGCTGTACTCACTGGTAGTATTTTCTAAGGGTACCTCTTCAGTAGTTTTTATTTTTCCTTCAAGTTGAATTGTATTAAGGTTAAACAATGTAGTGTAAACATTCCCTATTTACTGGAATTTATTGATATGCTTTGAATATAAAGCATGATCAACTTTTAAAAGGTCTTCCCAGAAAGCTACAAAGAAGGGACAGTTTTTATCATCAGAATACAGAAATGGATCTAATTTGTAAGTTTGAACTTATTAACATTTTCATATCCTCCATACTGGAATTAAAATTTTTATTCCACAAAGAGACAGGTGGCAAATAAAGGATTTGGGGCTGGAAGAGCTTCACTACAACTCAACTCTACTGCTGAGGTGCAGTAGGAGCTACAGATGATATGTAAATGAATTCTACCTGGGACTATATTCAGTAAGACTTTATTTCCAAAAGAGGGCCAGAGTTAACCATAACCAGTAGTTATAGTTTGTCAACTCCTGCTCCCCATTATTGGTATCTATTTGGTCTATAAAGGAATGAGAAAGATACATTAACTCTTACAAGAGTAGTATGACTCTTTGATTTCTCCGTTTGTTCTCAGTCGATCCGACTTACATAGTCCTATGCCCTGATTACTTAGCCAAAAGGGAATAGTTAAATCTACTGTGGATTTTATTACTCACCATTGTAAAATATTTATCTTTAAAAGTTTTTATTTTGTTGTGTTTTTTTTTAGGGGGAGGGCATTAAACCTATGTTTAATACAAAACATTAGAAAGAAAATATAAAACATGACAATAAAATTAAGTTTTAAGAGATAACTTTCTCAATAAATCAAGTGGATAAGTTTACCTATTAAAGGAACACAAATCTTCTTGGTATAAGATTAATATAAGAATAAATACAAGCTGTTGAAGCGATAGTACAGCAGGTAGGGCATTTTCCTTGCACACAGTCCCCCTATGTTGGATTTCTGACACCCCGTGTGGTCCCCTGAGCACTGTCAGGAGTAATTCCTGAGTGCAGAGCCAGGAGAAATCTCTGAGCATCACCAGGTATGTCCTACCCCAAAAACAAAACAGAAAAAAATAAAAGTTAAAGTAGTAAAATAATATTAATAATAATAATAATAAAGCACTAAATCTCAGAAGATGGCAAATACCAAAATTTTATCTCTAAACTTATATACTAAAGATATATCATATATGTTTTACTGATAAGAGTCTTCATATGTGTGACTTTTAATTTTATTTTTATTCTACGGGTATAATCATTCTCAGTATCACATATTGCATCAATTAAGTTATTTGAAGATGTCTTGAGTATTTTCTCTGTCCTAAAGAGCTTGTGAGTTGCTGATGGTGCCCTTCACTCACTGGAGCCCTTGGCCTCTGAGACAGGGCTGTAGGATTGGGCTGAGACTCTGAATTAGAAAATTTAAATGCTGCTCTTTTCCCAGTAATCTCACAGTGTAAAGTTCTATACACAAACTCCTTCTATCCTGTCAGGAGACTTCTATCCCATTCCCTGGGGGCTGGGGCAGTCCCCTTGCATCAGGGTGCACCCACTTCCCCTCTATCATGACAGCTCTTCTGTGGCCACTGGTATTAACAGGGACCAACCGTCTGCCTGGTTTCCTTCTCACTTGGCTGAAAAAACCCTTATGGTCAAGCACAGTGAAGGCTACAGAAATTATTCCTCCAAACAGCACTGACCTCCTTTTCAGCCAGTGGGTAGAAAAAGACAAGTATAGGCATTTTGGAGAGCAGTGAGTTGCTGGGTGCCTTTGTGGTGGGTGAAGCCCTAATGATGCCTTCCCTGATGTGGCCTGGCCCTGAGTACTTGGGCCCATAAATTGGGAGAGGGGTGCAGGAAGCTTTATGGAATGGCACCAAGTGACTCTCTAACCACTGCTCTGTCTGGCCCTGAGCATATGCCAGTTGTGTATCCCTTGGGAACTTGACGTTTGGCTGAACTTCTTTCCTAGATTCAAACCCAAAAGCTTGTGATGGACTTTTTTACACTCAGCGCTTTCCTGGCTTTATTACATTTTACTTATTTCTCTTTCTGTGGAAACCAAGAGGGAGAATCTCTAAGTCTGTGTATCTCCCTTGCCAAGGACTCCTGCAAGCCAGAGCAACTCTAAGATACTGGAAGAGAGTGGACACTACCCATGGAGCATTGCTTCTCTCTTTCAATCTTAATTTTTTTTAAATACCTTTCTTTTTTTTTAATTTTTCCATCTTACATTCATTAAAGATTGAGATTCTGCTCTCCTTAAATATCTATTTAAATGAGTGAAATGCCACCTGGTTTTAGAATAAAACAGTTTTGTATTTCTATGCCAAATACTCCTCTGAAATCCCTTTGGGGTTGAGTTTTGAAAGCATGCACTCAAGACATCCTGAAATTCCAACAAAGAGAAAATGATCCCCGCCTTGGAGATGTTCCCATGTGCACATGCACACAGAGGCCGGCTCTTACCAAGGGAACCAGCAGGCTGATGAGGTCCGTCAGAGGCTTGCTGACCAGCAGAAGATCTTCAGCCATCTGTGTGTCCCGACCCGAGCCTAATTTCTGTGCCTTAAATGGGGAAAAAAGAAAAGCAAGGTCTTAGGGATTTGTCAGCTTGTACACAGGAGATAGGGTCACTCCAGTCTAGCACTGGGGTTCTCCAACTTACTTGGCATTCTTATTTGTTTGTGTTTTGGGGTCACACCTCGAAGTGCTCAGGCATCACTCCCGGCAGTGTGTGTGGTGGGTGGGGGGGTGGGGAGGGGAGCACCATAAGGCACCAAGGATCAAACCTGGGTCTCTGGTCTCTAGTATTCCAGACTACTGAGTGATCTTCCTAGACTACTTCTGGGCATTTTAATGCGCATTATATGATGCAGTTTGATTATATTCTGCTATGTATTCCTTTCCTATATGAATGCCCACACTCAAATAATTACTAGAACATTTGTCCAGTGTTCTACTACCTGAACAGGCTGGAGTGATAGCACAGCAGTAGGGCGTTTGCCTTATGCACGGCCGGCCCGGCCAACTCGGGTTCAATTCCTCCACCCCTCTCGGAGAGCCCAGCAAGCTACCGAGAGTATCTCACCTGCACGGCAAAGCCTGGCAAGCTACCCATGACATATTCTATATGCCAAATACAGTAACAACAAATCTCACAATGAAGACATTACTGGGCCCTCTGGGGTAACTCGATGAACAACGGGACAGTGCTACAGTGCTATTGCCTGAACAGGCCTCGGATACAGGTTTACATTGCCTGGCAGTAGTCCTGGCCTAAACTGCAATGTAAATCAGGAATAAGGAGTCACTCTGAGTGTAAACTCTCAGAGGAGCTTTACAGAACTAATTTCTACAGATTTCTATTGAATGGCTCATTGAACATTGAAAAGGCCACTGGTTATTTAGTTTGCAATAGTATATTTCATTCACTTATGTCCTCACTGTTCCTAATTTCACTCAGAACCAACAAAACCACATTGAGCTAATGACCCTGGCCAGAGGGGGGCTTCAGGCTGCTTGCTGCAGGTCATTAACATGTACTCCCTGGTGCTGCTCCTGATGGCAGAACTTGCCTTCTGCTCTTTGCAAAGCAGGCAGAAGTGCAGTTGTCTGCTTTCTCTGGCTCAGGAAGAGTTAAATGAAAACCAGGCACCTGCCTTCAACAGATTTGTACTTCTGGGCAGCCAGGAGCCACAGTGGCGATCGCTTTTCATGAAACCCCATCTCCAGGTTTCCCTCCCAGACCCTTCCCAATGGACCATATCAGAAAGGTACAATTTTTCTCCAAGAAAACAAGTGTGAAGCTCTAGCCTAGAGATCAGAACTTTTCTGAATCGTGACTGCTTTGTCACAATTAAATCCTATGACTTTTCACTGCTAACACATTCTCCCTTGGGCAGATGCTCTCTTGGAGAACAGGACACAGTCTTGTAAACCAGCACCCAAAAAGTAAGGGCCATGGGGGTCACAGAAAGCAGGTGGGGCCACAAGGATGCTCACTCACTGGGGCAGGTTTTTTTTTCATCATATATTCCATGGTCCTATAGATCCTCCAAAATCTTTAGTTCATTTGTCTTTAACCAGCAAGAAACATCTAGACGCTGCCTGACTCCTTGCAAAGTTGTCAAAGGTTCCAGAAAGGGAAATGCTGTGGCTTGACACACCAAGCAGGCACATATCAAAGGTTAGTGAGAATTTCAACAATTCTCACAAAATCAGGGTTCCACAATGGAAGTTCTGTGCACCAAAGGAGTGTCTGCACAGAGCCCGGAGTGAGCAGAGAAAATAAACTAGAAATTCAGGGCCAGCCTTTTCTCTAAATTCCCAGCACCACTCTCCCTTCAGGCCAGCCAGCCTCTGGATCTGACTTCTCCGTGCATTTTGCAAAGGGTTCTTTCCAAAGATAGCAAGTTCCTTTATCTGCTATGAGAGTGCCACACCAGGACTTAGCCCACTCCTGTCCTCTCAATTTCTCAACTAAGCCAGTTGTTAGGACCCAAGCAAGAGCAGATGGCCAAAAGAGCTGAGATGCTAAGAAGAGGGTCTGACCCAAGTAGTTCTATTTTTCATTTAAAATAAACTATACATTATTTGGTGATGGATTAAACATAGGACGTGAAAAAGAGGAACATGTTAGAATGATCCAAGGTTCCAGTTTGCAACACAGGATGAAGATAGCACAGCTTACTAGCAGGAAACTGGTTTTGGGAGGTGGATCCTGAGTTCAGCTTTGGACAACTTGAATTTGAGTTGATTAGTGGGGCATTCCAGTTGTAATATTGAGGGACCCACTGAGTATAAAAGTTATGAACCTCAGAGGAGAACAGCAGGTAGAAATAGAATTTTAACACTTTACCATATAAAAAAATGGTATGTCAACTTCTGAGTCCTATTTAATATGAAATGGCAAATTAGTATTCCCCCAAACAAGAGAAGCGAATATAGTTAACTTTTCAGCATAATCAAAAGAAAAAGTCATAATTATCCCAGCTATTTCTTCTAGCATTGCTATATGAATCTAAATCACCAGGGTAGGGGGTTGGTAAGGAAGGAAAAGTAGAAAAAAAGTGGAATGCTGCCAAGAATTACATGAAGATAAGCATAAGGGTGATAAAGTGCAGACTCCATTTGGAAGTTGCAACTGTTAGAAATGGATTTGGGGACCATGGGAGTCAGGCAGACAGAGTCAGAAAAGTATTCTAAGACTGAATGTTTCACCAAGGATATAGAAAACGCTATTCTAACGGGAGCTTTTACAGGAAGGGAGAGACATGATGGGTACTATGGACAATTGCAGCGAAGTGTCACATACATTCAGAGGAATGCCTATGGATAAGATAATGGTAGGGTGAGGTGGGGAATGGGACCAGAGTCAAATGGATGACAAGAGCCATTAAACAGGGACCATGGCCCCACCACCAGGTGTGTGAGACCGAGAGGAATCCAGTGGCTATGCTTCCTCTCTCAGCAATAGCAACATATCTGTAAATAAGCAATAAGTGAACTTCCTTACCACCAGTCTGTCAAGTTCCCCCCCCAACCCCCATTTCTGAAATGACAGATATGGCTCAAGTTAGGCAACTAGGATTTTAATAGTGAATGTTTGCCTTCGTAGACCCCAAGACTGGAGTAGGATCCCCATCTCCTATACTCACTCTGCAGTGTTCACAAGACTCACCAGGGCAAAATGAAAACAAAATTAATCTGATAAGCTGACTAGGTGCCAATTTATTCAGTAAATGAGAATGGAGGACTCTGCCACTCACTGTGATCCAGAAAGGAGGACTAGGACATCTGGCTAACAGGAAGTCCCTTGTAAACAGGAAGGTGGGGTGAGTACCTGTCTTTTTGTTGCTAATGACATAGCAACCAATCCTTGCTTACCCTCCCTAGACCAGTTCCACATAAGGCACTTTAGATATCCTTAATCTCTCATTGAAACAACCCATGATAAGAAGGTAGAGTACTTACTACCTACTTATCTCCATGCCAAAGATGAGAAAAATGATCCTTAGAAGAAGTAATTTGTCTGGGTCATACAGGTAGCAAGTGATGTGGCTGGGATTCAAATACCAGATCATCCAGCCTGTGAGGCTTCCATGCTCTCACTACATCTGTGAGCCTTGATCCATTTCTCTCACCAAACTCTCAGGGTGAGTTAGAGTCAGATTCAGTCAATTCTGAATCACCCAGGAAGTGGAGGTGTCTAAACCCAGGAGAGTATGATTTCTTCAGCTCTTTCTTGCCTTTCTACCACACACACTTGTATCATATCATTCTAGTTTCACAGGAAGTGTTTTGCAAAGCTAAGCACAATTACAATTTTATTTTTGCTTTTTTGGTCACACCCAATGATACTCACTGGTTACTCCTGGCTCTGCACTCAGGAACTACTCCTGGCAATACTTAGGGGACCATGTAGGATGCTGGGGATTGAACCAGGTTGGTCATATGCAAGGCAAACGCCCTACCTGCTGTACTATGGCTCCAGCCCCCACATTTATAATTTTTAACATTATAATTGTTCATTTGTTCTACACTAGAGATGTTTCTGTTAATAGACACTGTTTTTGAATGCAGAGGAATTCTCAGAGCAGATCATACTTAAAAAAGAAAGAGGTAACTTAAACTTTGGAAAATACATATTACTCAGTGTCCTAAGAGGAACTGTTTTTTATTTTTAGTTTTTAAAAAAAATTTTTTTTATTGAATCACTGTGAGATAGATGCTTACAAAGCTGTTCATGATTAGGTTTCAGTTATACAGTGTTCAAACACCCAGTGTACATTTTCCAGCACCATGTCCCCAGTTTCCCTCCCATCACCACGTTCCCCTCCCCCCACCAGCCTGCCTAATGCAAACTCCATTTCTTTTCCACCCTTTCCCCCTAATTCAGTCTCAAGGACTCTACCTCTTTCACACTGACACCACAGAGATCAAAGTCTGCAGTCAAGGCCAAATGTAATATGTGGGAGGATTTAGAAAGATAGAGTCTTAAAAACAAACAGAGGTGTTGAAGAAAATAAGGGAAGGAAAACAATCGTGATTTCTTGGCTCACTAGCAGCAAATTGAAAAGAGATTTAAAAAATACTTTTTACTGAGGAATTCACTTTGCAATTCCCTTGAATACCTAATCATTTCAACTAAAAAGGATTTCAATAATTTTTAAACTTCTGATCCTCTTTATCTATAATCTATAAAACATGGTCTTTTATAGCCTGATAATATCAGACATCTTGTGAGAGCAACTATCAACTGCCTCTGGAAGAATTATTGTAAACTACCACTACAGCAACTAAAATAACAAGAGGCAATGTCTTCTGAAGAGACACTGGCTAGGAAAACAAATAGGAAAAGCTAAAATAAATTCTTGATTCAAGATTCCATAAATGTTATTTCTGTTTTGCCATTAATTTATAATCACTTCAGATAAGCAAATACAGACAAGGTAGTTCAAAGATAATTTTCAACTATTGTCTTTATAGGTTTGCATTAAAAAACATGGACTACCAGGCTTGTGGAGGGCAATTCTGGATTTATTAAACTACTAGACAAACTAAAAATGTGATCAGAGTAACTGTGGAAAAAAAGAAACCAGTTATTGTACCGATGAGTAACAGAGACTACACCAGGGCTGAGGGAGTCATTCGTGATTCTGCTACTATGACTCTTGGCAATGTATCATAGCAGTCTGGTCTCAGCTTCAGCTTCTATCCCAGCCAGGATGTGACCACTGATATACTTTCTCTTACAACTTTAACAGGTTTTAAAAGAGATTCATAACTTCACACTGGCTGTGCTTTCACAAGTAGAAGCAACTCTATTGATTAAAGGGGGCTAAATCCAAGAGGTATGTAGAGGTATCTAACCCCAAGGTAAATGATCAACAAACATACATCCTTGAAGCTTCATGTAAAGGAAGTCCAGACTGCAGTTTGGGACAAACTAACTTTCCAGAACCATTCAATACATTTTTGTCACCAAAACTATCTTGCAGCTCCATGATATTTGGATGTACGGGAAACCATGTAAGAGACCTTATGTTATATATGTGTACATGTGCGTGAATATCTCTGTATGTACAATCTTGTGTGTGTGCATGCGTGTATGCACCTCAAAACTCAACCCACTGCTCCCAACAAGGTGGAGCCCCATCTCCGGCCATGAAAAGATAGCACAAGGCCTGTCCTAGAAAGTGATTAGGCAAATGATCGCCTTGCTCAGGGAAGATACACAGCCAGAGTTCACTAAGTCTTTGCTTAGTCATGTGCTGGTTTCCATGATGGTTTTGCAATCAAGTTAACTGTTCTTGACATTGTTCACTCCACAATGGCTTCCTTCTTAGCCTCTGTCCTAGCACATAAGTCTTTTTTTTTATTGAATCATCCCAAGATACACAGTAACAGAGCTTTTCATAGTTGATTTTCAGTCATACAATGATTTAACACCCATTCCTCCACCAGTGTACTTTTCCTACTACCAATGTTCCCAGTTTCCCCCCTCCCCCCACACACCTATTTAAAAATTTTATTGAATCACCGTGAGATAGTTACAAGCTTTCATGTTTGGGTTACAATCACACAATGATCAAACACCTGTCTCTCCACCAGTGCACATTCCCCACCACCAATATCCCCGGTATACCCCCCTTTCCCACCCTCCCCCTGCCTCCATGGCAGAAAATATTCCCCATACTCTCTCTCTACTTTGGGGCATTATAGTTTGCAATATAGACACTGAGAGGCTATCATGTTTGGTCCTTCATCTACTCCCATCCCAACCAGTTCCTCAAGCCATCATTTTCTTAGTGATCCCTTCTCTATTCCATCTGTCTTCTCCCCTTTGCTCATGAGGCAGGCTTCCAGCTATGGAGCAATCTTCCTGTCCTGTGTATCTGCTATCCTTAAGTGTCAGCCTCATGTTATGTTGTTTTATATTCCACAAATGAGTGCAGTCCTTCTATGTCTGTCCCTCTCTGACTCATTTCACTTAGCATGATACTCTCCAACTCATTTCATTTATAAGCAAAGTTCATAACTTCATCTCTCCTAACAGCTGCATAGTATTCCATTGTGTAGATGTACCAAAGTTTGGAATCATCTTAACCAAAGAGGTGAAGGACCTATACATGGAAAATTACAAAACACTACTTCAAGAAATAAAAGAGGATACTAGGAAATGGAGACACATCCTCTGCTCATGGATAGGGAGGATTAACATTATCAAAATGGCAATACTCCCCAAAGAACTATACAAATTTAATGTGGTCTCTATCAAGATACCCATGACATTTATCAAAGAAATAGACAAAACACTCCTGAAATTCATATGCAACAATAACCCCCCTCCAACCCATGAATAGTTAAAACAATCCTTGGGAAAAAAGAAGACGGGTGGCATCACCTTTCCCAACTTCAACTGTACTACAAATCAGTAGTAATTAAAACAGCATGGTACTGGGCTAGAAACAGACATACAGACCAATGGAATAGAGTTGAATATTCTGCCACAGACCTCCAAATATATGACCACTTAATCTTTGACAAAGGAGCAAGACATGTGAAGTGGAACAAGGAAAGCCTCTTCAGTAAGTGGTGCTGGGAAAACTGGATAGCTACCTGCAAAAAATGAACTCTGACCTTTTTCTAATGCCAGGCACAAAAGTCAGATCAAAGTGTATTAAAGACCTCAATAACAGACATGAATCTATAAGGTACATAGAGGAAAATGTAGGCAGAACTCTCCACGACATTGAAGCTAAAAGCATCTTTTTTTCCCTTTTTTTGCGGGGGAGGTCACACCTGGCAATGCTCAGGGGTCACTCCTGGCTCTGCACTCAGGAATTACCCCTGGCGGTGCTCAGGAAATATGGGCTGCTGGGAATCGAAGCTGGGTCGGCCGTGTGCAAGGCAAATGCCCTACCTGCTGTGCTATCACGCCAGCCCCCGTGAAGCTAAAAGCATCTTTAAGGATGAAACAGCACTGACCATGCAAGTGGAAGCATACATAAACAAATGGGACTACATTAAATTAAGAAGCTTCTGCACCGCAAAAGAAACAGTGACCAAAATACAGAAAGTGCCTGCAGAATGAGAAAGAATATTTATCCAATACCCATCTGATAAGGGATTAATATCCAGGACATACAAGACACTAGTAGAACTGTACAAGAAAAAACTTCCAACCCCATCAAAAAATGGGGAGAAGAAATGAACAGAAGTTTCCTCAAAAAAGAAATACAAATGGCCAAAAGGCACATGAAAAAGTGCTCTACATCACCAGTTTCCCCTCTTGCCCACCCCCAGCCTGTCTCAAAGGCAGGCACTCTCATTCTACTCTTCTCTCTCTCTCTCTCTCTCTCTCTCTCTCTCTCTCTCTCTCTCTCTCTCAGTCTTTCTCCCCCCTTTCTTTTCCCTCTCCCCCCCTCTCTTTCCTTTTCTCTCCCTCTCTCTGTCTCTCCTTCTCTCTCCTCCTGCCTCTCTGTCTCTCTACCCCTCCCCCTCTCCTTTTGGGAATTATGATTTTTAATATAATACTGAGAGATTATCATGTTTGGTCCTTTACCTATTTTCAGCACTCAGTTCTAATCCAGAGTGACCATTTCCAGTTATCTTTGTCATAGTGGTCCCTTCCCTATCCCAACTGCCTTCTTCCCCAGCACTTGAGGAAGGCTTCCAACTGTGGAACAATCCTCCTTGCTATTTTTTCTACCGTCCGTGGGTATTAGTCTCATGTTATGTTTTTTAGTCTCATATTCCACGAATGAGTCCAATCATTTTATGTCTGTCCCTCTCCTTCTGACTCATTTCACTCAGCATGATACTCTCCATGTCCATCCATTTACAAGAGAATTTTATAACTTCATTTTTCCTAGTAGTTGCGTAGTATCCCCATTGTGCAGATGTACCATAGTGCCAGTCATCTGTTCTCAGGCACTCAGGTTGTTTCCAGATTCTGGCTATTGTGAATGAGTCTTTAACATGCTATTATGTTTCGGTTGCCAAGCTTTCAACACACAACTGCATATTCTCTTTTCAAAGACAAACCCATTCTGAAGAAGAGAGTGAAAGGAAGTGTGACATGTATTAGCGTTGCTCAAAATAAGGGCAAAGGGGTTCTCTACCTGCAGAGCCAGCCGCACAATGCCAGATGTATAGGTCAGCATGCCATGCAGAATTTCAAGCAGGGAAAACAGCAGTGCAGCAGACGTCTCATTGTTGTTCTTATTCTCCACATCCAAGCAGATTGTAGCAGTTTTAGTAAACAGGTTACAGATATGACTGACTAGTCCTGCAGAGAAAAGAAGGGAGGGGGGCAAAATGTGCATCACAAAAGGTGTATAAACCCATAAACCTAGCAAAGCAAGGCACTGATATTCTATGCTGCCTAAACACTATGAGGTCCAACTTCAGTCTGGACCAAATTTGTTTAGAACATATTTGTTATGTTTTTGGAATCCACCTGACGAAACTATAAGCTTATTCCTGGCTCTGTGCTCAGGAATCACTCCTGGAGGTGCTCAGAAGATCACACTGGGTGCTGAGAATTGAACCCAGATCATTCACTTGCCAGGCAAGTGCCTTATCCTCTGTACTAACACTCTGTTTGGGAAAGATTTTTAATGTAGTTTCCTGGGCCCCACTCCGACAGAGTCTGAGAAAGAAACAAGCTCCTGGCATGATTTTTATTCATGCTTCTAAAAGTACACTTGAAGCAAACTATCCTACATGGTTGTAGTTCATAGCAGTGATTCTGAAACATTGGTCCACATACCAGTGACAGTCTGCAGGTGTGAAAAAGGCTAAATGTGACTGGGTTATAAGGAGAGAAGACTCCCCATTATTAGTAGAAAACAGGTTATATATAAACATACTTTCCTACACTCTATGTTTAAACTCATTACTTTTTATAGCACAGAGAGACCCGGGGCTCTATCTTGGAACCTAGAAGCTACTGAATCATTACAAGCAATTAAGTGAAAAAAGAATTTTTATCCCACATACATTCATTTTTTAAAAAAGATTATGATCTTAAAGTGCCAGTTTTTATCATGTTGGTTCTGCAAATGTCATAGATGCTGTCAACTGTGATCAACTTTTGGTCTGATGTAGTCTATCACAACAAAGTCATTTTTCACATTTAGGAGGGGCATTGAAGTCGAAGTTGTCTTTATTGTTTCCATTATGTAACATTACACTTCCAATTCACACAAATAATTCTGATTTAAATGTGACCGAGACATAACACAAATCATATTATAAAGCTAAATTGGCTTTAAGCAGGGATCTCTGCTCAGGATCTGAGTGTTCCAAGAAAACTGTATCTTCAAAGAAGACTGTTTTATATAAAGAGAGAGGAAAAGAGCAAGGTGAGAAAACCTGGCATGTAATGAAAGTACCTATCACTGAACTCACTACCTTTTGTCCCTCATCCTAGGATGATCAATTAATGGAAACCCTGCCAAGCACTGCCATCCAAGCTTTGGCATCATTTCCCCCCAGTGTGCACAGACTTCCAGTAAATCAATCTAGTTTTCCTAAATATGTGTAATAGCATTCTTGGACTACAAAAGTAATTAATGTGGTCATTAAACACAGAACAGCCAAAATTATAGGGGCATCATTCAAAGTTGTACTCCTTGTGGCAAACACTAGTGTTTAAGTCACAAAGCTGAAGATGAATAGGCTGGAGGCAAAAGTAGAATGAATTACTGGCAAAATTTCCTTATCAAATGACGGGGTTTGATAGTCCATATCATCAATGACACATAGTACAGAGAAGCAATTACTATGACATCTACATTATGCCAGCAGGCATCCTTCTGCAAGGCAGACGGCATCACTCACGTGCATGCCATGAATCAGCACTTGGCATTTGTGAGTTACAGATAGCAGAGAGGGGACTTTTAATAGTAGCATTTGGTAAATGTTGGCTGCAAAAGATGTTTTCCTTTGTGAGGCTCACAGTTACTTTGTGACACATCATGGATGAGATTAGACCTGAGGTATGACATAAAACATTTCTACAACAACAGAGATATTGCCGGCCAAGCCTATTCGTATGATTTCAAGTGCCTCTCTCAGCCACAGTCAGTATTCTTCATGGCCACAGCTTTATGCTTCAGTCTTAAAATACATGTTTTACTCATTTAACTTTTTTCCTTATTATGAAAAGTCATGAGACAGTTCAGGAAAATGAGTATCTTTCACTCTCATCAATAATTTATCAAGTTTCCCCTTCTTGTTTTTAATACCCTCATATTTGTTTCAGTATTTAAGACAAATGCCTAACATCATATTTCTTCTTTAAATTGCTCTGTATAGTTAATAAAGACTCTGATAAGTAGAACTACAATGCCATGACCACTCAATAAAATTAACAGTTTGAATACATTCAATACACAGTCTAGGTTCAGAACAATCTCAAAATCCTTAACATGTGTGAATAAGAACAAGCCCATGGCACTCAATCCATTTGGTTGCAGACCTTCAGTGTTGTCCTTCAAAACAGAAATGTCCTTTCTCCACCAGCATTTTTATACCTTTGGAGAAATAGAGCATTTTTCCTGAAGATTTTTTTCATGGCATTACTCCAATTTTTTACCTAGAGCCTCAATTTAATTCCATTTTAATTATTTGGGCACTTTGACTTGGGACAGGGTATTTCACTTCCTGATACCTGTGTTCAAGGACATACCATGTAGCTGTTCCGCCTTCCTTTTCCAGTAAGACAGTAAGTGATAATTGGGCAGAGCCAGAGCCTGCCCCCATCTCTACCTGCTGTCTGGTCTGGGAAAGGATCTGGCATTCCATTTTCATGTTGTTGGTGGCACTTCTTGTCTCTCCCATTCTCTTTCATTTGGATCCAGCCTGAGATGCTGGAGCTACCTGTGGCATAGGTTAACATTCCAGACCCTGAGCAAACTCACAGGCTGGAGAGATGGAAGGCAACTTAGGAAAAGAACAGGAAGACTTCTCTGTACCACAGGAATCAGATCCAAGCTGAAGTACTAGTGTCTACATTGTGGCAAAGATATGGGAGCAAGAGCCAGACAACTTGAGTTCCAGAACAGCAGAACTTGGTAGAGAGAAGCTACAAAGAGCCCTCGACAGAGAAACAACCCAGTGATACATCTCCAAAAGAATATACCTCTGAATCTTCCCAGTAGACTAGTCTGGGCTGAGAATTCTTAGGCCTTCTGGGAATGGTGGCAGACAGACTCCCCTTTCAGCCTGAAGATACAGCATCCCACACCTGACACTCTCGGACATAGAAACCACCCAGCACCACAACTCATCAAACTGACGTATTCGATATGCCAAACACAGTAACAACAAAGTCTCCAATGGAGACGTTACTGGGCCCGCTCGAGCAAATCAAACTGCTAAGCTACCATTTTTTCCCCCAGATCTATATCTTCTGTACAGCACAGCCATGCAGTACCTCAAAATTTCGTAGTATTGGGGCTGGAGTGATAGCTCAGTGTGTAGGGTGTTTGCTTTGCATGCGGCCAACCCGGGTTCAATTCCCAGCATCCTACATGGTCCCCCAAGCACCGCCAGGAGTAATTCCTGAGTGAAGAGTAACCCCTGTGCATCTCCAGGTGTGACCAAAAAAGTCTTAGTACTGTCAGTTCCAGCTGGATCACAGCAAATGTGATGGGAAAGTTGCATAGAAGACCATCAAGCTCAGTGGGCTAAACAATAACACAGGAGGCTCAACAAGCACTGACCAGCACAGACAATGACTTTAGTAACATTATTGTGAAATATAACAATGATTACAAGTTGACTTCTGTGGGTCTAAATTTTGAGTGTTGCTACTTCCAAGTGAAGTAAATTTGCTTCTGCCTGCAAAAGGGCAGGCTTGGGTGGTGGGTGGGAAACTGGGGACATGGTAGAGGGAAGGGTACACACAACTGTATTATGAACAACCTAGTAAATATTATAATCAGTTATAATAAAAATAGATAAATAAAAGGAACGGACTTTAGACCAGAAAGGGGTTTCTGGGTCTTGCTTGCCTGTCAGGTTCCCCAGAGATTCTGCACAGAAGTATCTAGAAGAACTTTCTAACACATCCCAAGTGCCCAGTCAACTACTATCGTAGCTTATGTTTTACCATAAAATCTCTTCTATGAAGAAAAAAAATTCATTAAGTCAAAGAATGCAGGAATTTACAATTAATTTATGACCAACTCTTCATAAAAATCCCAGAGTTTATTATTGCGTTAGTTAGAAGGAACTTTCTAAAGAATTCATCCCTATAACTCAGTTTCAAGGATTTAAAGTTCTGGGAATATTAATGTGTACGAACTATTCCCTGCTCTGGTCACTGTGTCCTCATTAGTAATTTTTCAAAATTCAGTAGTGTAGAGAACATGAGCGCACTTTGAATTTCCAAGTTCTTGGAAGTCCTTTATATTTCTATCATTACTGATCAAATACAACATTCTAAATCCAGGGATAATCATCTCAAAATAATTTTATGGTTATATTATACAAACATGGCCATTACTACTGGTGTTCACTGGAGAGTCCACCTAAACATAAAATCTGGAAGAAGTGTATAAAAGGATCTGTGAAGTTCCATGTGGGAAAATTGTTCCCTCCTGAAATGACCCATGCTTAACCATCCAAACCAGAAGTCACACTAAATCCATTGTGTTCCTAGTCTGCTTTTACACAGAAATGCATGACAGGTGGAAGTGGCTACACTGTCTAAGACAGGCTAATGAGAGAACCTGTGAACTGTGGGGTCTTGGGCATGGCAGCCAATGCACTCATTCTCCTCTGGCCAATAGTCACCCACACTAAGGTCAATGACCCCACCCCAAAAACATCTCTGTGGTTAGAAATGATCGAACCATCTGCATCCAGCAGCTTTTAATGTGCTTACACAGGCTTGTAGGGGTGACACCCTTGAAGTTACAGTGTCTGTACTTGGTACCAGGTCCCTCATCCTGGCTTTCGGGCTCCTGTTGAACCTGTGTGCCCTGTGATTCTGCACACTCTCTACCTTGCAGCTCTGACCTTCTCCGGAAACCCAAATGCAAAGGGAAATCGTGCTGGCTTTCCCCAGTCAGCAGAAGGAAACAGAACCAGCTTCCCCTGAGGCCTCCCCAGCTGGTTCCTCATTCTCATTCCTCATTCGTTTGTGCTGAAACAAACCCAAACGTTCCTTTTGGATCACATTTTGGGCGCTTCTCAAACATGATGGGAGTAGTGGCTTTATTTTGTTTCTTTAATTCAAAGAACTTGAAGGAATTTAGTGTTTAAGGCATCCATTCCCAATTATTTTCCTGAGAAAAATATTCGTATGAGAACATGTCCCCAGCTTCCCTGGGTCCTGAATTATCCCAGAATCCCGTTAGCACTTAGTTCCATAAGGAGAGAACACTTCATTGAATTATTTCATGTATATAATTTATTCTGGTCGCCTGTTCTAGGAGGCTGCAAATGCCCTTATCTGGATTAAACAGAGCTCTGAATTATCACTGTACTCATGGCTTCAGTGCTCAGTGAGCCAGAACCACATGGACTGATGCTCAGGGGACCTTGATGCAGGGAATCAAACCCAGGATCTCTCTTATTCAGGGCACGTGCTCTACTACTGGAGCGACATCCTCAATCCAGATACACTGCATTTAAGCTACATGTGTTCTTTTTTCTTTTTTGGGGGGCAGGGGGTGGAGCACATGCAGCAATGCTCAGAATATCCAACCCAGTTTGGCCACCTGCAAGGTAATGCCCTAACCACTGTTCTATCTGTCTCTTCTGCCCTAACATGTATCTACTTCTATGTGGTCAAAAAAAGAGAACCTAGTTGTGTTCTTGAGAGAAAATGGACTCCATGACAAATTTAATAGTTGGATCTAACATTTAAGGGTGTTTTTGTACTGGAAGTATATTTTGATTATTCAGAAAGCTACAATACCTTAGGCTTGATTTAAACAAATACAGCACTGTAGCACTGTCCTCCCATTGTGCATTGATTTGCTTGAGTGGGTACCAGTAACGTTTCCATTGTGAGACTTGTTACTGTTTTTGGCATATTGAATACCTCACGGGTAACTTGCCAGGCTCTGCCATGTGGGCGGGATACTCTCAGTGGCTTGCCGGTTCTCCAAGAGGGATGGAGGAATGGAACCTGGGTCGGCCGCATGCAAGGCAAACACCCTACCTGCTATGCTATCACTCCGGCCCACCATCGCTGGGCTGGAGCCCTAAAAATGTACTTTTTGGATTTCTCATAGCACTATATTGTAAGCTTTGGTTATGAAATTATTCTTTATATTCTGACTTTCAAAAAGTGAGATGAACTTCTGCATTTGATTCATCTGCTTTTGCAGATGCCAAGAACAAGAGAGGCTAATCCAAAACCACTGAGACCCTCCATACTTTTCACTTGCACATGAGGAAAATCTCAAGAATTTGGCTTCTTTGGGGTCCATCAAAACCAGAGAGAGATGCCATAGGACTTAAATGATAGCAGTGAAAGCTCACTGGGATGGAAGCCTGGAATAGGACATCCTGGGTCTCAGCGCACCCAGAAAAAAGCACCTAATGACAGGGGCCCCACTCACTCCCCCTACATTGAACCTCCTCATTCAAAATATCAGGATAAAGCACTGAGTGATGGCTGAGCATTCCTTCCCTTCTGCTGTTTTTTTATGATGATTCAGAGTACTCCTTATCTCTAAATATTGAAATGCTACAGAGAAGTGTATTTACACATCATTTAATAAAGATGCATTCTTTTGAGGGTGGGTGGGAATGGAGAGAGCGGGTCATACCTGGCGATACTCAGGGATTATTCCTGGCTTTGCACTCAGAAATTTCTCCTGGTGGTGCTTGAGGATCATATGGGATACTGGGGATCAAAGGTAGGCAAGAGTACAACTCACTGTAATATCTCCCTACCCCCTGGCTAAGCATTCTAAGGGCCTTTAGTAGGCACCTCTAATGTGACCCCCTTCAACAACTCCACTTCACAGTTGATGACAAGCGAGGCTTGGAAAGCTATGATCAAACCACCAGGGTTCACAGCCAGCTCTGTTGCCCACTATGCAACAATGCTGGACTACCACTGAAATACCTAGACATGGAAAGGAAGGGAAATATGAACGTTAAATTTAATGTATAAATGGAAACAAAACAGAACAAAAAAAAAGATATTTGCTTAAAGAGAGTAGGAACGGATGAAGGTTGAAAGGTGGAGGGCTTCACATGTGCAACTGAATCTCTCCCAACAGTGAAGAAATAGAAAAAACTAAAAATAAATTAATTAATGAAAGAATAGGGCATTACCACAGCACACAGGCACTTTGCCTTAAATGTAAACCTGCTTCATAAAAATCTTAGTTTGCAAGATTTTATTTTAGCTTGTGTGTTCACAGCAGGTCTACTGTGCCATGACAATCATCTACTCTGGGGACATGGTTCCCAAATCCGTTAATGAGCAGGTGCCACTCACAGGGAGCGCCTCCTCGAGTCAGTGCAGTGGTGGATACAGAGGAGGGTCAGGCCTTTGCCAGCAGTGCTGTCAGGGACGTGCCCACCATGGGCAGGGAGTACGCCTCGCTCTCAGGATGTGGGCGGGCAAGATAATTATTAGGAAGAATTCGATATGTACCTTTTTTACATATCAAATCTCAGAAAAAATTGGAAGCCAGAGGAGAAAGCAAGTCAAGCTATAAAAGAACTTGCAAGTGCTGCTTAAATTAGAGCAGAAAGCTCCAGCTGGAGAGTTGGTACAGGAGGTTAAGGCATTTGCCTTGTATGCTGCCAGGCCCAGTTCAAATCCCTAGTCCCCCAGAACCACCAGGGGACACCACTGAGCATAGAGCCAGGAACATCTTTCTTCTTAGTTTATTTTCTTCACAATAAAAATCACGGTCATGGTCCTCCCATTGTTCATCGATTTGCTTGAACGGGCCCAGTAACGTCTCCATCATGAGACTTGTTGTTACTGTGTTTGGCATATCAAGTATGTCACAGGTAGCTTGCCAGCTCGCCGGGCTCTCCGAGAGGGGCGGAGGAATCGAACTCGAGTCAGCCATGTTGGCTGCGTGCAAGGCAAACGCCCTACCGCTGTGCTATCGCTCCAGCCCTTGTGGCAGCAAAGGAAATGAGAAAAATAAGGAAACCTGGTGGAAAGGAGAAGGCAGAATATCCTTTATCTCCTACCTGCATGGGACTTTGGCACATTTGGCCTTTTGTAAGCTTCCATTGACTAATAGGACACCATACGCTAGTGAGTCTCCCATGACTGTTTCTTAAGCTCTTTTCTCCCCTTCCACGACAATCATGGGGACTCCTTTGATAAATGTCTGGCTGCAAATTCCACAAGCAAAGAGATCAGTTACTAGTTTATTTACTCCCGTCTCACCTAAATTCAGCACAGTCCAATAGTAGAGCTGGCACTTGCTTTGCACACAGCTGACCCAGGTTCAATCACTGGAACTTCTTATGGTCCCCTAAGCACTGGTAGGAGTGATTCCTGAGTGCAGAGAACAGAGTAAAGCCTGAGCACCACCAGGTGTGCCTTCCTTCCAAGCCCCAAATCTAGCACAGTGTCTGGCTCTTAGGAAGTGCTTGAAAAACATATGTCGAAGATCTGATACAGAAATGTGACCAGAGAGGGCCCCAAAAGATGATTTGATGGGTAGAGCACCTTCCTGGCAGACATGAGGCTTTGAGTTATATCCCTAGCACAGTCCTACATGATTGGATCCCTGCTGGTTCTGACCTGACATAACAAGAGTAGAAGGAAGGAAACCTGAGGAGAGTTTGTTCCAGAAATTCACATCGAGAATCCTTAGAAAACCCACTCATGGAAACTATACTAAACAAAACCTACCCCTGAGAGAATAAGCAGAAGCTATTCCTTTTAAGTTTGCTCTGTGAGGGAGGCAGCTCTATCAGCTGATGAAAGAGACTCAAAGACAGGCAGGCGAATGGGAAGGCTCTTAGCTGACAGGCAGGCTCTGGGATACATTACCTGGAGCAGGATGGCTCACAGTATCGACACAGCATGGGGAGCATACTGGACATTCCATGGAAGGCATGGAAAGTTCCATACTGGACTCAGGGACCAAAATGAAGGGAGCTGCCCGTAACTGACCAAGTGCTGATTGACTTGAGTCAGCTGCTACAGAGGGAGCTCTTTTATATTCTGAATAGAGTTCGGATTGATCTCATGAGAGAGCTAGACACACATACCACAATACACACATGGGGAGAGAGAGAGAGAGAGAGAGAGAGAGAGAGAGAGAGAGAGAGAGAGAGAGAGAGATCCCCGCCAGAGCAGAGGCATCTGTGTATCTGTGTTCAGGTGAGGAATCAAAGAGGGTCCCACACTCACAGTTTTCATTCAAAATTCTGTAGAATAATTGAATCAACTCAATAATCTTATTAGTAAGCTGCCTTTAGATTCTTTTGTGGAAAGTAGAAAAGTTTATTGAAAGCACAAGAAAAAGGAAAAGGAACTCCCCGTGTGGGGAGGAACATAGTAGAGGACTAAATTCAGCCTTTAGAATCTTTTAAAAGCCTAATTAGGGAAGGAGAACAATGAGATTTGAAAACTTGTTTTAAAAGATGAAGCAGAATTACATTTACTGACATAGACATGTCAATGAAATAAAAAACCAAGACATCACTGTTTAAAAATACTACTTCTAGTACAGAGAGAAGAAGGACCACATGGAGGGCTGGCTCCACAGCTCCCGGAGAAGAAACCAGGTTCCAAAAAGAGCCGAGATCACCGGGAAGTCCCAGATGGGGTAGGTGCCGCATCCCGCCTCCCCCAGATGGAACCCCGGTGACCAGAAGCCTCCACAAGCATAGCTCGAGTATGCGGGAACTAGGACTTTTCCTCCAAACCGCCGGGACCATCCCGGCCACCATATAACCTCTGATCCGGGAAGTCATGCCCACGGCCCGCCCCCCAGCGCCATCTTTGCAGCACACTACCATACAGAGAGAAGAAGGACCACATGGAGGGCTGGCTCCACAGCTCCCGGAGAAGAAACTAGGTTTCAAAAAGAGCCGAGATCACCGGGAAGTCCCAGATGGGGTAGGTGCCACATCCTGCCTCCCCCAGATGGAACCCCGGTGACCAGAAGCCTCCAACAAGCATAGCTCAAGTATGCGGGAACTAGGATTTTTCCTCCAAACCGCGCGGCCAATTACGAGGCCACGCGACATCTCTCTATATACAAAGTGATCAATGGGAAGTAAATCACCCAACGTTTCTCCCTGAAAATCAGAGTTAAGTTTGGAGCACGGCCACAGCCCCAGAAGCACAAGGACTTAATGCAGAACCCAGCAGCTTGGAGCAGAAAAGTGAATGGACTATGCGTTAATCCAGGCCATCATGTCTGCCCGGAGGGGAAAGGGTGTTGCCCCATTCGCCCTCTCCTCCCTGGAAAGAAAGATGGCGGCCGCAAGGGAGCCTTGTGGACAGCAGGCATGAGCCGGGGGTGCGGGGGCGACTAAAACCTCATGGGAAGGGGGGCGTTCCGGTCCGTCCTTCACGCCCTACCGAGGTCACCAGTTGCCCTCCACGAGCGGCTCTCCAGCACGGCCATGGCCCCAGAAGCACAAGGACTTAATGCAGAACCCAGCAGCTTGGAGCAGAAAAGTGAACGGACTATGTGTTAATCCAGGCCATCATTTTGCCCAGAGGGGAAAGGGTGTTGCCCCATTCGCCCTCTCCTCTCTGGAAAGAAGATGGCAGCCACATGGGTGCCTTGTGGAGAGCAGGTGTGAGCCGGGGGTGTAGGGGAGACTAAAACCTCATGGGAAGGGAGGCATTCCAGTCCATCCTTCACGCCCTACCGAGGCCGCCAGTTGCCCCCCACGAGCGGCTCTCCAGCACGGCCACGACTCCAGAGCACAGAAACCAATCTCTTAATTATCTGACTCTCAGTAGAAATACTTCCAGGGTTAATTAGCAAAAATAGCGGAAATCCAAAACCAACATTTAATTCTTGAACCCAGCTGTAGAAAGCGAATCACTTCACAATGCTTTCTCAGCATGTCTGATTTGGGGGGAGGGGGTAAACTCTAAATAATAGTGGTGCATCTTTTATTGAAACAATGAATCTAACCAAAGCATATAGAGTGTCAACTAGAATTCATCTGCCTCGCAGGCATTGGGAGGGGTGGGGGGTGGGGTTTTATTGGGGTTCTTCGTGGTAAAAAATAAGTATTGGTAAAGGGAAAGGTGTTTGATATTTGCATGACTGAGACCTAAACCTGAAAGCTTTGTAACTTTTCCCACAGTGATTCAATAAATAAATAAATTATAAAAAAATACTACTTCTAGTAGCATAAACATAAGCATTTGTGAGTGACTTTATTGAACACTTTAGTTTTTCAAGGACTGTGTTGTGTACACATTATCTCGTTTAATTCTCCCTGGCGACCCACTTATTATTCCCAGTACTTTGCAGATGAGCAGCAAGAGCTTTCCAGAAAAGAAAGGCAAGCCAGCCTAGACCCATATTCCCCGTGCCTAGAACCCAGGACAGCTCACTTTAGGTGTGGGTTCTCCTCATTACCTAGCTCTGCTTCATAAAATACATGTGCGCGCGCACACACACACACACACACACACACACACACACACATGCTCACACAGAGAATCATCTTTGGAGGATGAAGACATTTTAAAATTTATACATTTTTGCATTGTTAAAATTATTTTTATAATGAGTGTTGCTCCTCTGGTTAGAAAAGGTAAAATTCTTTATTTTGTAAAAATACAAAAGAAGAATAACTAGATGCATTTTTTTAAAAGAAATATGCTCTGAAACTTATAAATATGCTAATGAAGAGCAAAGATTTCAAGGTTCTGAAGAATCTTACCTATGAAAAATGTTGTCACCAAGAAAAGAAATACTATTGTGGGGGCCACTTAAAGTGTTGGCTTTGCTTTTTTATCTCAGCTGACTTTAGAATGGGGGGACATACATTGCCTCTTTTGCGAACCACAACACCCAACAGGAGAGAGAGAACAAAAGGGAATGCCCTGCCACAGAGGCAGGGTGGGATGGTGGGTGGGGGGGAGGTTGGGAGGGATACTGGGATCCGTGGTGGTGAGAAATGGGCACTGGTGGAGGGATGGGTATTTGATCATTGTATAATTGAAACCCAAGCACAAAAATTTGTAAGTCTACAACTGTACCTCATGGTGTCTCACTAATAAAAATTTTTAAAAAAAAGAGTGGGGGAGCATAAAATAAAAAATCTAGAACACATAAAAAAGAGCTGGTGTAGTCATCCTTGGAGATTTCAGAGCAAAAGCAATTTCATTCTTCTATTTAAGCTTCCTCTACTTAAGCTCCATCCTAGGCCCTTCACCATCTCTGAACATTCCACCCCTCCAATTCCATTCAGGCCATTCACTGTCATGTAAATTTCCTCCATCTCTCCCCTTCATCTATCTTTTTTTTGACTAAGCCATTTCTCACTCCAAAGGAAACTTAACTGGCCTTGGTCTCCCCTGAAAATACCATCCTATCCTTTCTTTCAGACAATGGGGACAAATCTGTTTCCTTTATGTTTTTCTTTTCTTCCTGATTTAAAGTGATTATTAGCATCCTTGGAAGATCCTTATTCCAAGCTCTCTATGGCTGCAAATGTCGGTCAAAAAGTGAATCTCCTCTAATAATGGAGCCCTTGCAACAGCATGAGTTAAAAGCAGCAGCAGTTCCTCTTCTGGTACGGTCTTTTCTCTCAGTCCAGCTTCATCTCTGCTAACACAATTTGCAAAGTTCTTCTTTCCCAGACAAAAATGCACCCATGTTTCAGCACTAACAACATCATCTCTAAGAAGCACAGGGTGGATTGAACTCATCCCACTCAAGGAAGAGTCACCTTCTTCCACCAGCCTCAGCTGGCAAGAGTCTCCTCCCCAAGTTCAGATTCTAAAGCCCAGGACAGAAGCATTGCTATGAAGGTAGCACTGTAGCACTGTCCTCCCATTGTTCATTAATTTTCTTGAGTGGGCACCAGTAAGGTCTCCATTGTGAGACTTGCTGTTATTGTTTTTGGCATATTGAATGTGCCACGGGGAGCTTGCCGGGATTTGTCGTGCGGGTGGAATACTCTCCGTAGCTCGCCAGGCTCTCTAAGAGGGGCGGAGGACTCGAATCCGGTTCGACCGCATGCAAGGCAAATGCCGTACCCGCTATGCTATCGTTCTGGCCCATGAAGGTACATGGGCTAATTCCAGTGTGATTTTTCACATCATTCTTTCACTTTCCCAACTTGCATTATGAACCAACCTTAGAGAACTGGATTCCCAAACGGATTCAGAAAGAAGCCAAAGGCATGATGAATGTTTCTATCCTGACCCCTGACATTTTGGTGACAATGCCATCTCCCTCACAACCCAAAATACTCAATCCTGGCAGTGCCCTCCACATCACCCCCAACCCCATCCCCACCCTCCATGTTCCTGTAAGAGACGACCATGTCAGTTCTTTTCCTGTTCCAGATTTGACTTTAGCAAGAGCCACCTTTCTAAAATTTTTGTTTCAGTCTCTGTCAGTCAATTCTGCCCCCAATCTCTCTCACAAGTGGGGCAACCTATCTTGCTAGCATCACTGATACACAGCCCTCCCCCTTCCCTACCCCCTACCTACCTAGGGATCCTGAGCACCATGCCATTGTTTACTGGAATGAGTCAAGGCCAGCCTGACATTCACACCTTGGCTTCCATCACTTAAGCCATCCCAGACCCTCACCTCCAGGCAGAATGGACATTCTCAGCCCCCATGAGCCTCATCCCTGACTCCTCCCTCTGCATTCTCCCCTCTTCTCTTTAAGGTGTTCTTTCCTCCTCATCTTTTATAGCCAAGGGACCTATTTCAACTTGCAACCTTTTCTTGGAGACCAAAAATTGTCAACCATTTAGTGCATTTCCATCCCATCCTATACTGATACTATCCTTTTGCATAAATTGTTTCCTTCCAACTGACTTCGAAATGTTTCTAACTAGTTCTCCAAAGAAAGGAATGACAATGGAATAAAAACACATTTTAAAAAGCTGAGTATATATATTTGGCTGTAATAGGGTGCTTTTTTGAGTTTTACAGTGTCTGTCTTGGTTTGGAATCCAGGTGTTCAGTAAATGCTTTCTGAATGAATATGTAAATTAATTTAGATACAAGAGACAGGAAGACTACTAGAACTTGGAGTATGGACCTTATCTTCTGCATTATTCTACCTAGAGAAAGCCTGCAGGAGTGACTGATACTTACCACCTTGTTAAACAAACAGCTGTGGGAAAAGCAGGCAGAAGGGTACAAGTACTTAGGTGAAAAGTATCATTTAACTGCACTGATAGCACTAAGGAGTCATGAAGTAATTCATTCTATTCTTTAAACATAAAATCCAAACAAATCCCAGAAAGACTGATCATTTAATGAAACCGAATCCATAAAATTAATAAAATGAGGAAATTTGAAAGGTTATCTGTGAAAAGTCATTCCTAATATAACACAAAAATCAGAAGTCACAAAATATTTCTAAACACTTCGAAATCCCATTTTTCTGTAGCAAATTACAACTTAAACAAAATCAAAAATCAAGCAGCTAAGTGGTAAACATTGTATAAAATATCCCTGGGGTCAACTTTCATTTATCATGAAGAAAACTGACAAACCAGTAAGAAAATACTGAAAACATGGGAGAAAACTGTGGAAAGGATGCCCAAATGTATTTCAAAGAGAAGAAAACACAAAGGACCTCCGAATGAAAGGATGCTCACAAGTAGAAAACCCAAAAACACCCTGGCATTCTCACCTCCAGTCACAACAGTGAACCGACATGCCAGCTGTCCTTCACCATAAACAATATTATGTCTCAGCACCACGCAGGGCAGCGCAGGCCAGGCAACAATTGATACAGTTCTCTGAGAGAAAAGGATGCAGAAGATGAGCTCCCTACTCACCCTTTCTGCCTGCAGGAACTTTCCAATATAAGGGATGCAGAAGTAATAATTCCTTGTTTCTGTTTATTTTGGATGTAACAGGTGATTTTCATCCTGGATTCCTAAGGTGGGCATTTTCAGAACTGACAGTAAGTCTTTCCTTTCCAGCACTTCGAGCTGGATGTCTGTTTGGGTTCAGAGTTCTTTCTGGGCCTGTTCTATTTTTATTATCATTCATTTTGACATATGTTCTCATTTCCTTGGGGTTTCTTCTTTAGCTGAGGTGTTTAAGAGCGAAACTGTTTAATTTCCATGTGGGGATTTTATAGATGCTTTGTTGTTATTGATCTGTGGTCTATTTCCAGCTGTGTGGAAAGAACACACTGGAAGATTTCAGCTGCTTTCTGAAATGTGCTGAGGCGTACTATTTTCCCTTGGCTTGTGGTCTGGCTGGAAGACTTCATCTTTACTGGTAAAAATACTCTATAAAAGCAGTGACTGGTCCGGCATTACTGCAAGGTTTCTCCCATCTCTCTTCCTGGGAGATTCCTACATGGAGCTTCAGCACCTCACAGCACCTCTAGCCCAAGTTCACTGGTCATTTTGCAGCCTTCTAACCTAGCTTTGCCATCCTGCTTCTCTCTGCAAAACAGGGGAAATGCTCTGAAATCCTCTTGGCTGTCCATTTTTTTTAAATGATTTTTTCCCTTAAATTTTTATTAGTGAAACACCATGAGGTGCAGTTGTAGACTTACAAATTTTTGTACTTGGGTTTCAGTTATACAATGATTGAATACCCATCCCTCCACCAGTGCCTGTGCTCTACCACCACTGAACCCAGTATCCCTCCCACACCCATCCCCTTCCCCCCATCCCACCCTACCTCTGTGGCAGGGCATTCCCTTTTGTTATCTCTCTCCTTTTGAGTGCTGTGGTTTGCAAAAGAGACATTGAGTGGCAATCTTGTTCGGCTGTCCATTTTAACTTTCAACCTTCCATCAGTTGGTTAGAACCCTTCACTCCAATCCATGGCTACTTTCATTTGACATCCCTGATTTCAACACTTAATCCATGTTTTCCTTCACTGTTCTTTTGAGGGGCAAAGGGGGAGTTGGGACATACCCAGCTGTGCTCAGGGCTTACTCCTGGCTCTGTGCTCAGGAATAATAGTTGGTAGTGTTTGGTGAACTGTATGTGGTGCTGGAGATGGAAATGAGGTTAAGGGGGAGGGTGGAGGAGGGGGGTGAGCCACATGTAAGGCAAATGCCCTACCTGCAATACTATCTCTCTGGCCTGTACTTTTCTTAATTTAAAAAAAAAAAACTGCAAAACTGCAACCTATTAACTTTTTTTTTCCTTTATTTTTTTTTTTGCATCACACCCAGCAATGCTCAGGAGTTACTCCTGGCTCATGCATTCAGGAATTACTCCTGGCAGTGCTTGGGGGACCATATGGGATGCCGGGGATCGATCCTGGGTGGGCCGCGTGCAAGGCAAATGCCCTACCCGCTGTACTATCACTCCAGTCCCAGCCTATTAACTTTAATACAAGAAATGTTTAACCAATTTAATACAAGAAATGTTTAACCAAATACACAAAGTGTAATATGTAGGGTTTATTTTGCTTGGGGGCCCACACCTGGTGGTACTAAGGGCGTACCCTTAGCAGTGCTCAGGGGATCAGACTCAGACTGTTGCATGCAAAGCAGTCCTTTGAGTTATTTCCCTGGCTCCATGACATACAGCTTTTCCTGGGCAACTACATTCTAAATAACATGCAGTTATAATTATGATTTTTAAAAGAATATTCCATTCTAAATAACATGTAGTTATAATTATGATTTTAAAATAATATTCTATCAGAGTATGGCACAAAAAATTGATGCATTAGTAAGACATAAAAATAAAATGATTAGTTATAAGTATCATACTCCATGTGAAAATCATACCCACAGAGGCCAGAGATAGTACACATGTAAGGAACTGGTTTGACCCAAGCACCACCTAGAGTGATCCCTGAGCACAGATCCAGGAGCAAAGAATATAAGAATAACGCCAACTACATTTCATCTGCCTGGATAATAAAATATAACCTACGAGCTGGGTTTTGGGTGTTTTATTTTCTTCCTTTTACTTTCACTTTTATGCGTTGCATTGTTTCATCTTGTTTCAAGTTTTATAAAATTGGTTATTACACTACATGTAAAATTGTGTCTCAGTATTTTGTTGATGGATATAGCTACCATTCATTCTGAAACTATAAAACATTCCAGTGTGTGAATTTGCCATATTTATTTATCCCTTCGTTTATTGGTGTTCACGAGATTGTTTTTATGCTGCTGTGAATATTTTTGTACATTACTCTTCATTCACATGCAGTAACTTATCTGAGATCAAGTGGCGGAAGAGGGATTGCTCAGCCACAGGAATACAAACATTCAACATACCATCATGCAGCTTCTGTGCAGTGGTAAAAATGCACACTTCCATCTACAGTGTCTCTGACCCACAGTTTTACCAGTAATCAAAAGCAAAACTGCAGGATTAAAATGCGATCTCATTGGTAACTTAACTTGTATTCTGCCATTATTACAGTTTCATTTTTACTTGCATTTTATATTTGTCATTTATCTCTGCAGCAAATAACTCCTTCTTGTGATTTTCTATCATGCTTCACTGAATTAATCTAATTCTGTGTCAATTCTGTGTATCAAAAACAGTTTCTCTTGATTTATGCCTAGTCTTTTCACTTTCTATATGGAGTTTTGCATTGGGAATATTTAATTTTTTTAAGGTACTCTAATCCATCTTTTGTGACTAGGGTCTAAGAAATCTTTAGATATCTGGAGATCATTATCCTATTTTTTCTAAAAGTTTTAAAGTGTAGCATTCTATATATGAATATATAACATACATGGACTTGGCTCTTGTGAGTGGCAGGAAATGTAAGCCCCTTCCTTTTCTCATACTGAGAAATTATCCAGGACGATCAATCAAACATGCCACCATTTCCTCAAGGTCTTACATGCCATATCATAGAACAAGATTCTTAATCACTGTAAAAAAATGACAATTTAATTTTTTTTATAACTGATATATTTTTAGACCCTTAAAATGTCATAGCTTACATTTATTGGCTGTTTTGGCAAATAGTCCAGTTAAGAAAGTCTCTTGTCTTAATGTCATGCTTTCTCTACAGGAAAGTTAGATTTTACCAAATGACCTTCTGAATCAATGGATGTTATAATTTTTCTACTTTAATGAATGAAAGTAGTCGATGACTTCTCTTCCCATTCCCATCCCTTCTCTGACATGTGACCTTCCTCGTGTAGGTCACATGTACATGAGGTCCTGATGCTGGAGGTCACATTGAATGATGGCAGACTACATGCTCACCAGGGGCTGGCTGCGTCCCTATCTTGACCTACATTCTGACTGTTGATTGCCAGAGTCATTGTCATGCTCTCATGTGCACTTTCACAGGTTGGGCAGTCCTGGCTGCAGTGCCAACACACATTTCATTTGTGGTGTTGCCTGGCAGATGCACACTTCAGTTCTGGTGCTTCACAAATGCACTGAGTTGTACTGGGCCAGAGATGGCCCAGAGGTTGCAGTGCCAGGAGTCCCTGAGAGACGAGCGGTATAGACTGCACTGGGCAACTGTGAGTGGAACCAGTGATCACACCTTCCTACCTTTCAAGGCAGGAACATGTCTTTTACTGTGGAACAATCCCCCAAGCACAGTTAGGGACACGTTCAGAAGATTTTTCTAATGTTAAATGACTCTTTTCTATTTTCTAATGTTAAATGTTAAACATTAGATTTTTCTAATGTTAAATGACGGCCAAGACTCAGAGACTATAAAAACCAGTTCCTGGAAGAGAACAGTGCAGTCTCCTGTCCCCACGCCTGGCTGTCCTTACCGGGGGCCCTTGGAGGGGAGCGGGTTGAGCTTTCTTCCCCGCCCCGACCAGGGCTCCGGCAGCCAAAGACCTCCAGGACCAGTCACCACCATGCTGAGACCACTCTCCGCACACATGAAGGTACTGGCAGAGGGACAAAGTCACGCGGGTTCCGGGGCCGAGAATCTCCAAGCCTACTCGGATTGGGGCCGAGCATCCTCCACCCAGATCCTCCAAATTCCAGTAGGCTGGGGTCACACCCACCAACTGGCCCCCTGGCGCCGTGTAATCCCATCAGCGGCCAAGACTCAGAGACTATAAAAACCAGCTCCCGGAACCGTGCAGGCCACGCGACATCTTATTATGGCATCTTACTATCTCATTCCTACTTTGGACAAACTGGCAGACTACCGAATGTAGCCTGCCCACAAGGCAGAGTCTGGCAAACTCCCCGTGGCGTACCCAATATGCCAAATACCAGTAACAATGATGGGTCTCATTTTCCTAAAGAGCCTTGAATATAATCTCAGGGCTAGGATGAAGGAGATGTTACTGGGGCCTGCTCGAGGCAACCGACGAATAACAGGATGATTTGTGATTTGTGTGAAATGACTCTTAAAGTAAGGGTCAAAGCCAGGATGTTTCTACTATATTTTTTATATTTCACAGCACTCTGCCTGGCACTTCTTTCATGTGTTAGACTGTAATGTCCGAGGCTAGTTTCAATATGAGATTAGATTGACCTCAGAAAGTGAGTTGGAATATTATGTTATTTTATTCAGTGAAAGGCTGTAAGATTGAAATTATCTGGCCTTTGAACTCCAGATACAACTCCCCTGAAGAACTATCTGAGCCTAATAGAGTCTTCTCCAGAAGCTACTTTAATTTCCCCATTGATTAAAGTTAAAGTGGTCATACATTCCAAATGGATGATCAGGGACATTCCTCCAGGTTAATACCTATTGAGTCAAACATTCAAAATATGTGGTAAAGTAAGAATGTTCAATTATATTCTTAAATTAGTTAATTCAATGTCTCCTTCAAGTTTATCTTTATTTTTTATTAGTGAAACACCATGAGGTACAGTTATAGACTTACAAATTTTTGTGCTTGGGTTTCAGTTTTTAAAATACATTTCTCTACTTTTAAAAATTATTGGCATACTAGTTCCATACATACTCTCTTGTTTCCCAAGCTATTGCCCGATCCATGTGCTTCCTTTTTTCCCTTTCTTGATAGTGTTTATCTGTACCTTTGCTCCTCTTTATCTTGAGATTTTCTTGAGTTTTATCTGTTACATTAGCTGTCTGAAAGACTTGCAGTTTGCTTTGTTGATCTTCTATGCTACATGAACAAAATTTCCTGCTTCATTAATTTCTTCTCATCTTTCGTATAGCTTGTCTTCTTTTCCTAACATCTTGGGTTTTATCCTAGCTCATTAATTTTCTTCTTTCACTCTAAGTATTTAAGGTAGCTGTTCTCAATCCTGCTAGAGAAACTAATACTTAAAATATATGAGAACCAGGGTTCTAATATACAAGAACTGTAATATCACTGGTGAGGTAAGACCAAGGTATCAGTTATCATATTTTAGTTTCTTCTTCTGGTGGTGGATGGTGGGAAGAGAGGGCCAGCAGCAGCAGGCAGCCTTTTTTAGGAAGACGGAGTTTCTCCTTTTCTCCTGCAGCCTGTCACCCAGCACTCAGAATCTGAGAATGTAGAAATTCTCAGAAATGCTGGGGCAGTCTCAGAATCCCTAGACTGACACAAACCCCAATGTGACATTTTTGTTGTTGGTACTATTTTTTTTAATTTTTATTAGTGAGACACCATGAGGTACAGTTGTAGGCTTACAAATTTTTGTGCTTGGGTTTCAATTATACAATGATCAAATACCTATCCCTCCACCAGTGCCCATTTCCCACCACCACGGATCCCAGTATCCCTCCCATCCTCCATCCCCCCCATCACATCCTGCCTCTGTGGGCAGCAGGCCCTCTGTTCTCTCTCTCCTTTTAGGTGTTGTGGTTTGCAAAAGAGGCAATGGGTGACAATCATGTTTGGTCTATAGTCTACTTTCAGCATGCTTCTCTCATCCTGGAAGTATCTTCCCAACACCCTTTATTTGGTGCTCCTGTCTCTATCTGAGCTGCCTTTTCCCCTAGCATGTGTGGCTGGCCTCCGGGCCATGGAGCAAAATTCCTGGTATTAATCTCGGCTATTCTTGGGTGTTAGTCTTCTATTTTGTTACTTTATGTTCCCCAGATGTGTGCCATCTTTCTATGTCTATTCCTCTCTTTCTGACTCATTTCGCTTAGCATGATACTTTGCATGTAGTACCACTTGTATGTAAATTTCATGACTTCATCTTTTCTAACAGCTACATAGTACTCCATTGTGTAGATGTACCAAAGTTTCTTTAACCAGTCATCTGTTCTCGGGCACTCAGGTTTTTTCCAGATTCTGGCTATTGTAAAGAGTGCTGCAATGAACAAACAAGTGCAGATATGACTTCAACTATACTTTTTCTTGCCTCTCTGGGATATATTCCCAAGAGTGGTATTGCTGGGTCAAATGAGAGCTCAATTTCTAATTTTTTGAGAATCATCCATACTGTTTTCCAAAAGGGCTGAACCAGTCAGCGTTCCCACCAGCAGTTAAGGAGGGTCCCTTTCTCGCCACATCCATGCCAGCACCGGTTGCTTTTGTTCTGGTGTTCAATCCCCAAACACCAATCTCTGTGGTGTGAAATGATATCTCATTGTGGTTTTGATCTGCATCTCCCTGATGATTACGCTAATGGTATCTTCAAAGATGTCACGCCACTGGCCGAGCAAGTGAAAACAGAGATAGACAAATGGGACTATCTTAAACTAAGAAGCTTCTGCACCTCAAAAGAAACAGTGACCAAAATACAAAGACAGTCTACAGAATGGGAAAGGATATTCGCCGAATACACATCCAACAAGGGGTTGATATCAAGGATATACAAAGTACTGGTTGAACTCCACAAGAAGAAAACATCCAACCTCATCAAAAAATGGGGAGATGAAATGAACAGAAACATTTTCAAAGAAGAAATCCAAATGTCTAAAAGACACATGAGAAAATGCTCCACATCAATGTGACATTTTTAAAAGACAGAATTAGGGGCTGGGGCAATAGCACAGCAGAAAGGGCATTTTCCTTCATATGGCCGACCTGGGTTCGATCCCCGGCATCGCCAGGAGAAATTCCTGAGTGCAGAGCCAGGAGTGACCCCTGAGCATCGCTGAGTGTGACCCAAAAGGCAATAAATAAATAAATAAATAACAGAATTAGAGAGATAAAAACTTGTTGGTGGCCCAGGGCTGAATGTGGTTAAGGATGAATCGATTCACTGCAAGCAGGCCAAGGAACAAGCTCAAAGGCCTAGAGCACATGTAGACATCCCAAGTTCAATCCCCAAACACTTGTATTAGATTAGAAAATTATAATGCAATCAATCTGGATAAACACAAATTTAGCACCTACATCTTAATAATAAAATACTTGTACTTTCATATGAACTTTTCAAAAATTACAGCAGTTTAAAGCAGATATTAATATATAACCAAACTGGCAAATGAAGGCAAAAACATTTAGCCCTTTACACGTCTTTAAAAAATCCCTAAATCTAAGAGACTAAGTTAAAATAATCACTAAACATCAACTAGTGAATGCTTTAGTTTCTAGAAGTAAGGTATTTCTCCCAGTCTTCCCAGTCACAAAAAGTCAGGTTTTGTTTCTTTGGGGGCCACAACCAGCAGTGTACAGGGGTTTCTCCTGGTTCTGTGCCCAGGAATCACTCCTGGAAAGATTGGGGGATTAGAAGGTACCAGGTATTGAACCCAGATTAGCCACAACCAAGGCAAGCACCCTACCAATTGTACTTAACTCTCTGACCCCACAAAAAGTCAGGTTTGAGTAAAAGAACAGTCTCAGAGTTGGACATTTCAATATAACTGAAAACCCAAAGGGTCACCATGGCTGCACCACATAAAACATAAAGGCAAACATGCAAAATCAATAAGAAATCAATGCTTAGTTATTAACAGATGGAGGTAGCATAGTAGGTAGGGGGCTTGCCTTTCATGTGACCAACCAGGTTTGATCCCTGGCACCTGAATGGTCCCCTGAGTACACTAGGAGTGATTCCTGAGCAGAGTCAGGAGTCAGCCTTGAGCACCACCAAGTGTGACATGCCCCCCCATAAAAACTACCCCCCAAAATTGGAAAATGTTTCAGACATTTCAGAGATCATTCACTCAAAAAACCAAGTCCCCAGCTCCTTGTCATGGTACAAGCACACTGACCTAAACCTGACACACAAAGTGAGGAAGAGGATATCGGCTTTGGAGTTCATTTTCCAGCACGCTGTTCTCCTACTGCAGGGCGCACATCTTCCTTCAGCCCTGCTGCTGACATTATAAGTTAGGTTAAAGGAGCTCTAAGGATCCATCTAAGATACTCTGAGAAAAATCCCTATTCATCCTACACAACATTAATCTCCCAAAAATCATGTACATAGATTAGAAAACTGAGAAATATTAAAGACATTGAGCTCTGAACTGAGTAAAATATTAATTTAAGTCAAGGCAGATCTCTTTACAGTGTACTCAAATTTAAAAATACTTATAATTTGCTTACATGCTTCATGAGTCATTTGGAATTTTCTCATCTTTGAACAAAAATCCCAGATGATTAACAACTGATATTTGAATGTTCTAACATAATACTCTATATGCTTTTTTAAAACATCTGAATCTTACTCCTGATATAAATACAAATTTAGCATAAATGAGTGCTCTGAAGTGAGAAACCAGCACTCAAAATATTGAATTTCAGAGCCTTACTACCCGAATAACCATTGCAATGACTGCCACTTTGATTTCAGAGAAAGGAAAATGTCATGCTTGTTGAGACCCAGTATATAAAAACAAAGTAAATAAAACAAGTACAACATAAACATCTCAAAGAAGCAAAGATATCTTTTTTTGAATATTTACTCTGGATCACCTGATTCTCAACAAAGACAGGGTGGTTCAGCTGACTGGGTCAAGAATGCTTGTCCCCTACAATTGGTAGGACTCTCCTTTCCTTCCCATTTCTGTGCAAATATCACTGTAAAAGCAGGGTCTGCTCCAGCCATGGTGCATACACTACCTCCATCTTGTGTGTGCTGCCTTCTTTGGTCAGAATCTGCCACATCTCAGATCTATCATTCCCCGACTCTGTCCCCTTGTATATGATCAGAGTCAAGTCAGGGGTATTGGTTTTGTTCATGATGTGACCAGTGCCTAGAATACTAGGTTGAGGGAGTCAATTCTTAATGTTCAGGTAAGTGAATATTAAAATATTAAGTGAATGGAAATAAAAAAATGTTTCCAGTGAGACTATGAAATGGATCATACTGATGTATGCAAATATGTAAGTGTAGAGCATAACTTTGAATTTCATTTTCCATCAATGTCTGATTACCCACTGATTAAAGCTGACAAGCTGCAAAGAGAGAAAAATCATTGTTAGATCCCAAGCTATCATCTATAACAACCTAAATGTAACTAATGATACATTCTGTAATACATAATAGCTTTGGAGGAATATATATGGCCACAGTGTCGGTATAAAAAACTGTCAAGGAACTTTGTCCTATATTTGAACACAGTCACATTAATACATAGTTATACTCAGGTCTATAAATGTAAACTGTAAACATATACTTAGATATAACATTTCTATTTATAGAAAGATCATTTTGAATCTAATTATAGATCATGGTTTAAAATTCACTGACTTGTTGCTTTTTATCATAGATGCTGCATGTTTAAATATTTTTTACCTTCTTGTCACACCACCTATGATCTTGAATAAAATGTTTAATAACAGTATGAGATAAAATGGGACTCTGCAACAGGCTGTTTTCACTCAGGGTGTCCCAGAGTGGGGCAGGTGGGAGCCTTTCACAAGGAACCCAGCCCCAGCAGCCGACCTCCACTACCCAACCGCCGCCATGCTCCAGGCAGCTTACCGGACTGCTCAATTGCTAAGTGGCCACTTGACACATCATAAGACACTTCCTACCCATTTTTTACAATTACCACACCATATCTGATGAGGTTCAGACAGTAGGCAACAAATCATAGGGAGAAATATATATATTATAGATATGCCTCTCAGAGAGCCCGGACAGCTATCCAGAGTATCCTGCCCACACAGGCAAAGCCTGGCAAGCTTCCCGTGTTGTATTCAATATGCCAAAAACAGTAACTATAACAGGTCTCATTCCCCTGACCCTGAAATAGCCTCCAATCATTGGGAAAGATGAGTAAAGAGAGGCTGCTAAAATCTCAGGGCTGGGAGGAATAGAGACATTACTGGTGCCCGCTTGAGTAAATCAACTAACAACGGGATAACAGTGATACAGTGATGAGATAAAATGTTTATAAAATGTTTAATAACAGGTGGCTATGATGTGTTCAACTCTCAGAATGAGGAATTTAATATTCCAATTCAAGTGGGACATTTGATTGAGATATTTAAAAAATTCTTTCCAAATCAAGGAAATTCCTATATAATCTTAGTAAGTCAATAATTTTTAAATTATGAATAAGCATATTTTGTCAAATGCATTTTATAGGGTTATTCGTCTAACTGTTCATTTCCAATTGGTGAAACTGTAAATTGGTGCCACTCTTATAAAAAAGCAGTATAAAGATTCTGCCAAAAAGAAAAAAATGAAATTCCACCTGATACTATGGTCCCATATCTGGGTGTTTGCCTAAGGAATACAAAAATACTAATTCAAAAATATATTTACATCCCCATTTTCACTGAAGCATCATTCTCACCATACCCAAAATTCCAAACAATCTAAATGGCCATGTACAAATGGTATATACATCACACCTTCTTTATATGTATGTATGTAATTAAAATACTGCTCAACTACAAAACAGGTAAAATCTTGCCATTTGCAGAAGCCTGGATATATGTGGAAGACAAGGTTCAGCAAAGTCAGACAGAGCAAGACAAGCGCTATGCTATTTCATTCCTACATGGCATCTAAAGAAACCAAACAAATGAACTACGCAAAAATTTAAGCTATAAAAATGGAAATAGACATCACAAGGGAAAAGAATAAACTGGATAAAAGGAGCCAACTATATGATGAAGAGTAGAGACGGACTCAAAGATGAGCTTAATGAAGTATCTGTCAACACTGGCTTATCATGATGCATTTCAGAAACAATGTTATTGTACAAGTCAATGCAATAAAAATTTTAATATTAAAAAAAACATTAAAACAGTACCTGTGAGGTGAGTGCATCACCAGCCTGATGGCAACATCAGACCTTCAGATACCCCAAAATTGCTGCTGTGCATTTGGGCAGAGCCCAAAAACTTGGGGCAAAGTTTACCAAGAAAGTAAACGGCCAAAAGTTAGGTATGTGGGAGACACACCCACAAACCACCGCCAGCTCAGCTATATCATTGGAGGCATGGCCTCTCTGGTTCCTGATCGAACTGCTTAATGGCCATGATCCCAGAGTCTCAGAAACAAATCTCGGAACCCAAAGGCTTTTGGCAGAAATGCGTCCTGTGCCTGCAGTAGGTTACTGGCGCTGGACCACTCCAGGTGGGAATAGGTTTCATGCCTTGGCCTGTTCCCCCTGGTGGCCTGGTGACCACCATCCTCCAGAGGCCACAGGACAGTCAGGTTTGGGTCTGCAGTGACAAGACATGTGGGGCCTCACCACATGGGGGTGGAGCCAACTCTTTCTCCCCATCCAAACAAGACCCCAAGTTGCCGCCTACAAACGGCTTCTCTGGCTCCTGATCAAGCTGATTAATAGCCATGATACCAGAGACTCAGAAACAAATCTTGAAACCCAGGAGCTTTTGGCAGAAATGCATCTGAACTGCATACAAGGTGGCCACCGCCTCAGAGCTTATTGGAAAGTCAGGCATGAGCTGGTGGTGACGGGGCAACTGCAGTCTCATGGGAAGGGGGGCGATACCGGCTCATCCTTCACGCCCTACTGAGGTCACAAGTTGTCCCCCACAAGCGGCTTTCTGGTGTGGCCAAGGCTCCAAAGGCAAAAGGACTTAATCCAGAGCCCGAAAGCTTGCGGCAGAAAAGTGAATGGATGATGCGTGAAACTATGGCGCCATGCCTCCCCGGGAGGGAAAGAGTGTTGCTCCCTTTCGCCTTTTCCCCCCTGGGCAGCAAGGTGGCTGCCACCTCAGAGCATATTGGAAAGCCAGGTATGAACCGGCAGTGAAGGGGCAACTGCAGTCTCATGGGAAGGGGGATGGTATTGGCTCGCCCTTCATGCCCTACCGCGGTCATGAGTTGCCCCCCACAAGCAGCTCTCTGGCACGGCCATGGCTCCAGAGGCAAAATGACTTAGTCCAGAGTCCAGCAGCTTGCAGAAGAAAAGTGAATGGACCATGTGTTAAACTCCGGCACCATGCCTCCCCAGGAGGGAAAGGGTGTTGCTCCCTTCCTCCTTTTTCCCCCTGGCAGCAAGGTGGCCGCTGCCTCAGAGCTTATAGGAAAGCCAGAGTTGAGTCGGCGGTGACGGGGCAACTGCAGTCTCATGGGAAGGGGGGCGGTACCGGCACGTCCTTTACGCCCTACCAAAGTCACGAGTTGCCCCCCATGAGCGGCTCTCCGGCACGGCCATAACACCAGACACAAAGAAACCAATCTCGTAATTATCTGGCTCTTTGCAGAAATCCAAAATCATGGCCGCATGACATTATATGATTCTCATAACCAGCTATAGAAAACAAAATATTTCACAATGCCTTTTCAGCAATTCTGATTGTTTGGGGGGAAATTCTAAACAATAATGGTGCATCTTTTGTCGAAATTATGAATGTAATCAATGTAGAGAAGAGTTAAGTAGAAATCATCTGCCTCACAGGCATTTGGAGGGGTGGGAGGGGGGGTATACTGGGGTTCTTGGTGGTGAAGAATGAGTACTGGTGAAGGGAAAGGTGTTTGATCATTGTATGACCGAGACTTAAACATGAAAGCTTAGTAACTTTTCCCAAAGTGATTCAATAAATAAATATAAAAAGAAAAAAATAAATAAAAATAAGGTGGAGTTCATGCCCAATTCAATCAGCTAATCAATGACTGAATAAATAGCAGTACTCCTACAAAAAAAAATTAAAACAGACAAGACGGTCCCATGTAAAAAGTACATGAATACATTAATGAAAATCACCTTAAACTTTTATTGCAGATGCATTACCAGTTTTAAAATCAGTCTACTGGAAAGCTTCATTTCACTTGGCTGATGGTACTGACATTAATTAGTGTGAAGAAGTAAATGCAGAGGAAAAAATACCCAGGCCTCTGTACACAGAGGCAGAAAGCAAAGAGCCAGTGCTCTGACAGCAGAACTGCGAGTGTGGGTAGGTGTGCTTGCCACGTGTGGAAACGATACATACAGCCGCAGCATAATGCAGTTTCCACCACTGCAGGACAGCTGACAGTGATTGTACCTCACACTCTCCCTCACAGGGAGACATAAAGCAAGGGCTTTGTGTGAAATCCCAAATTAGAGTCTTTTTCATCTTGCTTGTTTTTTTTTCTTCCTTGTTCTTTGTTGCTTCCCTTTCGGACTCTCCTCTCTTTGAAGACCTTTCTTTACATCTCCACAAACATTATCATCAACTTCCCTGTTGTTCCTCTCAGATCTCTTTCCTTGCCTTCCAACTCTGAGTCCTTCATTACAGAATCATTTCCTTTTGATAACTTGGAAGTTTTGTGACATTAGACCAGAAGTCTCCAAAGTGAACCACTAAAGTGTAATGAAAATAAATATGAAGGGGCCAGAGAAAGACCTCAATAGGCCGGAGCACAGGCTTTGCATTCAGGAGGTGCTGTTCAGTCCCCAGCACTGCATGGCTTCCTGAGTATTTCCACAAGTGACCCCCAAACACTGAGAGAGTGGGAACCCCTGAGCAGCACTGGGGGAAGTCCCCTACAATATATTTTTTTAAAAAAGTTAGGGCTTGTGATTAATTACTTTTACCATGACAGAGTACAAACATGGGGCTGGAGCAATAGCACAGTGGGTAGGGCATTTGCCTTGCACACAGCCAACCTGGGTTCAATTCTCAGCATCCCATATGGTTCTCCCCCCCCGCCCCCGCCCCCAGCACCGCCAAGAGTAATTCCTGAGTGCAGAGCCAGGAGTAACCCCTGAGTATTGTTGGGTGTGACCCAAAAAGGAAAAAAAAAAGAAAAGAAAGAAAGAAAAGAAAAAAGAGTATCAACAAATGGTCTTTTCACTGGCTCCATGCACTCTGTCTCTGTGGGACAGTCCCAAGAGCTTTGCAACTTTCAGCTAACCAGGATATAAAAGAAGTGGGGGTGTGTCTAGGTTAATAGATGTACCAATGAAATGATCTAGATTTAGCTTATTTTCTATTTAATTAACAAATTATAAAGTAGACTATCTTATCATGATGTCGACAAGAAGGAAAGTGAACTACTATTCCACAAATACAAGCAAACAGAAATTCCAGAATGCTTCTGTTCCTGTGTCATCTGACATTTTAAAAATAATTGGCAAGCTAATAAGGTCTGGAAAGAAAGCTTTAAAACATGATATTATGAAAAATGACTAATGCTGTAATGATGTCTTAAATTTGTAGCTAGCAATGACACTAATCATAATTAGCAATATAATTTAAAACTGAGCATATCCAATAGAAAAATAAGACCATTTTATGTGAAATAAAGTTCAATATTTTTCAGCATTTTATGAAACTTGATAACTATATGGAAGGCATAACGAGGTTTTACACTTTACAGTGAAAGTCAGAAAAATCATGAACATTTTTCTTCTTGTGGTAACCCTGCCCCATCCTTGACATTTAATCTAATAATTATCAATAACTACCATTAATCATTTTTGTGCTACTGAAAACTTAGTAAAATATTAGAAAAAATTACATACTATAAGCAAATGGATCACAATACAGTGGAGAATATAGAACTAATAGATCTGTTTGTTATCAAGAAATGCCCAAATAATTACTTTTCTTATGTGTCACAAAAAAAAGATGTTCAGGAGAAGATCAATTTTGGGTTTAATTTATTTACCAGAGATGTTTTTATTAAAACCAAGTAAAACTGATGCATTTGAATTTTTCACGAAGTATCGAAGTATCGTCAGCCTAAGATGACAAAGATAACTCCACAAGAAAAACTGGTTCCCAGCACCATTACTGGCAAACTATTGAAGGGCAGAGATAAAGTTGTCAAAGAAAATTAACAACATTCAGTTTCTATGACCCTATGCATACCAGATATTCCTGGAGCAGGAACTCTGATCAAGACAACCTGGGGATGTGGCTAAGTGGTAGAGCACGTGACTTGCATGTGTGAGGCCTGTGTTCAACCCCGGGAACTGTTTGCCCTCTGACCCACCATCATCAGGCCTGGTCCTGGTGGCATCCACTCCCTAATGCCAGCTACTGTGCCCTGACCCCAGCAACTAACAGCCATAATTCAACGAAATAAGAGCAACGATCTCATCTCTTTAAATTCAGTCTCAAGAAAGACTCGGTGAAATATGCTGGGTGTTTTTCATTAAACCTGTTGTTAGAAGGGAGCCTTTGAGATTTGCTCAAGGTCATGGGAGATGTAAGATGCAGAGCCAGGGCTGACCCCGCACAACCTGGGCCAAGAGGGCCACTGTCAATCACTGAGCCAGGGATGTCAGAAACAAGAGCTCAAGAAAAACCTTTGTGGTGTCTCATAATGAGATCAGGGTGATCAGAAAAACACAGACTCATTGCTTATCTCACACTCAGATTTTAAAAGAAAACTTGACGATGATATGCTGTTTTTTTCCTCTGGGAAAAGATACTTGCTAGGATTCTGTGTGGTTACAAAAAGGCTGCCGATACACTATGACACAGATACACATGCATCTTAACACAGGCGCTTTGCCTATCCCTCCAAGGAGAGGGAGGATAACGCTGACTTTGACGCTGCTGATCGTGGGCCCCATTAAAAGAAACTATGACCAAAAAATTGAAACTATTTTTACACTCAATTTAATGTATTTCAAGCAAATCTCAGTCGGTCTTGAATTTTAAGTCTATGCACAACATCTTCCAATTCCTTTAAAAGAATAAGCAATGTTCTGGAAAACGAAATTGTATGAGGAAAATATTTTATAGCCTTTGCAGAACTTGTGTGGTGTGGAGTGTACAATTCAGGAAGGGGACACTGGTGTGCTGGTGTACTTTCCTCCACGCAGATCTCTGCAGTTATGAGATTTGTGTCCCAACTATCAAGTTATTGAAACCCAGTATCAAAATGAATTAAACTAGAAGAAAATAAGAAGACAGGCCACAGACTGCGAACAAATATTTGTGAAAACCTCTCTGAGAAATGAGTCCTATCCAAAATATACAAAGAATCTTTTACAGCTCAACAAAAGAAAACAAACACGCAATTAAGAAACAGGCTAGAGATCTGACTGCGAGCTTCATCAAAGGAGATACACAGATGGCAAATAAGCATATGAAAAGACGAGCACCTCGGAAGACATTGGCAGCTGCCAATGCAAACAGCAATGCGATATCCACACAAACTTATCAGAACCTGGAAATCCAAAACCCTGACACCAACTGCTGGCAATAATGAGGAGACACAGAACTCTCCCCCTCACTGCAGGTGCAAAGTAGAGGCGCCATTTTGCACTTCCTTAAATAATTTAATATGGGGATGCCCTTGTCCACATCCCCCTGTCCTTGCCCACATTCCCCCCACTTTCTTATTTTAGGGAGCATCTTCCCAATCTGGGCAAACAGCCTGCGTGTCCCTGTTTGGGAAATGTTCTTTGTTTTTCCCTTCTGGGGAATCCCTTGTTCCCACTCTCATTCTCTCCACTCACATTTCCCTAAGCAAATTTCTTTAAATAAAACTATTCTGCTTCACTGAAAAACAACAACAAAAGAAACTAAACACAGACTTCCTTCATAATTCTGCGATTGAGCTCGTGGGTGTTTTCTAAAGTGAGCAGAAAACCTAAGTTCACACAAAATCTTGCACATGCATGTGTATGGCAGATTTATTCATAATTACCAAACCTTGAATGCAACCAAGATGCCCTTCACAAAGAGGAGAAACTGTGGCATATTTACAGAGCATATATATCATAACACTATAGTTATAGATATATAATTTTTTAATTTGGGTTTTTGGTTTATGGTCCACAGTCAATGTTGCTCAGGGCTATAAGTACCTGGCTCTGTACTAAGGGGCCACTCCTGAGAGGTTTTCAGAGGGACTGTATCCGATGCCAGAGACTGGCTGGGTATAAGGCAGGCACCTCACTGTAATAACTCTCTGGCTTCCATATGATAATTAAAATAAAATATTACTCATAAATAAAAATAAGTGCGCTATGAGGGCTGAAGAGATAGTACAGCAGGTAAGGCACTTAACTGGCACAAAGCTGCCCCAGATTTGATCACTGGTATGGAATATGGTCCCCCAGCACTGCTAGGATTGCAGAAGTGATCAATGAGCAAAGAACCAGGAGTAAACAATAAGCAATACTAGGTATGGCTGAAAAAAAAATTCAAAGAAAAAGAAATGAGTGATCTAATCTCTCTCTCTCTATCTCTCTCTCTCTCTTTCTCCCTCTCTCTCTTTCTCTCTCTCTCACACACATACACACACAAAACAGGGAAGAACTCAAATGTTGGTCAGAATAATAGTATAGTTAAGGTTAAGGCATGTGGCTGATTCAGGTTGGATCCCCAGCCCCACAAATGGTCCTGAATATCCCTTAGTACAGAGGCAGGAGAAATTCCGGGGCAGTCAGGTGTGACCCCATCCCTAACCTCAAAATAAAACACTACTGTTAGGCAAAAGAAGCCAGTATGAAAAGGCTCTCTGATTTGATTCCTACTTTCCCCTTTTCCTTCCCTGCCCTATTCTGATGACCTGAGGTCACACACACTGTATTATGGTGCCTGCTGTAGGGTGCTCACTAGCCATGGTACTTGTACACACTTGGCTATGGTAACTAGAGACGGTGCACTTTGTGATTATGGCATGAAGGATAACATGAGCAGGGCTGTGCTGGGGATGAAACTCAGGGTCCCACACTTGCAAGGTAGGCACTCAGCCACTGAGTCGTCTCCTGGCTTTTAAATATGTGACTTTCTGGAAAAGGCAAAACTATAGAGGCAGTAGAAATATTGACAGCTTGGTGGAAGATAAAGAATAGATGAATAGTTGGGGTCTCAAGGATTCGAGAGTTGTGAAGTCGCTCAGTGTGATACTGCAGTGAGGAGTATACGACAGCATGAACTTGGCAAAGCCACAGAGGGTACAGCATGAAGTCTGAAGCACACCACGGATTTTATATAATAACAATAATTTTGTTATAATAACATTGACTCAGCAATTGTAACATCTCTGACACACTAGTGGAAAAATGTTAACAAAACTGGGGTCTGTTGGAAGAAGAGTGGGATATATGAGGATTTTTTAATTTCGGCTTAATTTTTCTGTAAACCCCAAGCTGCTCTAGAATAAAGTCTCCCATTCAAGGGGGGGAAAGCTAAACAAAATAAATGTACATACTTCTCTACCATAAAATGCTAATATTTAAAAAAATAAAGCATATTCGATTACCCCCACCAAAAGATATTTAGTAGCAGGGCGGGAGGTACTTGCCTGGCATCATGAACCCAGGTATAGACCCCAGCACCCCGTATGGTCCCTGAAGCTTTTTCAGGAGTAATCCCTGAGCACAAAGCCAAGAGGAAGCCCTGGCAGAGCCCAGTGTGCATCCCCCCAAAACAAAAATAATCAAAAAGATACTTTGTAGCATAGAAATGAATAGAAGCCGGAGAGATACTACACTGGGCAGGATGATTGTCTTGCAGGTGGTTAAACAGGAGGTTTAACTCTAGCACCACATATGGTCCCCCAGTCCTGCCATGACTGACCCCTGACCAATGCCACGTGCAGCACTCCCACCAATAAAGGAAGAAACTTTATCTAACACTGTTTCTTTCCTTTGTCGCTTAAAATAATAGGATTGCCTGCCCTTTTATCCTGACCAGGACACACACAGTGACCCTGTACATCCAGACTTGTGTAGGGAGGAAGTGAGGAGAAAACGGACTTGATCAGAATCAACTGACTTAAAATCAAGGCCATTTTATTTTTATTTATTTATTTATTTAATGTAGGAGTACTGCTATTTATTCAGCCACTGATTAGCTGATTGAATTGTGCATGAACTCCACCTTACTTTTGTCTTTCATTTTTTTACAATTTTATTTATTGAATCACCATGAGAGCAGTTACAAAGCTTTTGGGTCTAAGTCTCGGTCATATAATGAAACACCCATACCTTCACCAGTGCCCATTCTCCACCCCCAACAACCCCAGTATACCCCCATCCCATACCCTCCCCCTACCTGTGGGGCAGATGATTTCCACATTACTCTCTCTCTACTTTGATCACACAACATCGTATGTTATTCATAACCAGCAATAGAAAACAAATTGTCTACTGTTGCCTTTTCAGCAGATCTGAGTGTTGGGGTAAAATCTCATTTTAAATAAGAATTAAGCAAGTCTGGACAGGCAAAAAAGAATGCCTAACCATGCCTTGATTAACACTTGCTGTTATGAATACAGAAGTAAGTCAGCTCTTGGTAAAGAAGTGTAAGGGGTAGCGGGGAGGGGAACTCAAGTTGAATCTTCTGCATCACAGAACCATCTCAGAACCATCAGCAAGGTTTTCACCTCACTGACTTCACTTTCGTCAGATAATAAGATGTCTAAATGATAGGGTGAGGAGTCACATGTCCAGCAATATTCAGGGCCATATGGTACCAGGGATTGAAACCAAGGCTCTTACATGCAAAGTATGAACTCCAGTTCTTTGAACATTCTATCTGGTCACTAAATGATTTTTACAGAATACTCCAATTCTACACACTTTCATGATTCCAAAAAAGGTCTCAATGAAAGGTCTGAAGCAAAACCTACATTAGAACAGAAGTCTGCAAAATTGAAAATAACTTTTTTATACATAGTATGGGGAAAAGAGATCCATTAGGAGGGAGTGAAGGACAGGTGTAATGGCTAGAAAGACCAAGTTATAAGTGGCACTTGTTAGTGAAATGGGAACTCAGTGGCTTACAATTTATTCAGAGATGTAAAGCTGTTATCTGGGAGCTATCTAACAAAAACATAAACTCTGGTGCTTATCTCGATGCAGATCATTTTATTGTCAATCACTTTTCTATACATGTGTGAATGGATAGAGTTGTTAACTTACATTTTATCAACAACGTTGATGTTAGGTCAGAGTTCTTTGGGGAATCATTTTGTAAGAAATGTGCAAAATTCTACAGGACTTCATAATAAGTTGTACCTAAAGACATTTGAAATCTAAGTGATCTCTTGACATTTGACTAAAAGTCAAAGCGGTGGCCCACAGAACAAATTGAACACTTCACCCATGAAGGTTGACTATTAGCTTTGTTTCATGGTCTGTAAATGAGTTATTAAACTCCTCTATAAAGTTTTATTGTTCTTCTAATCCCATTAATAATAGTTCTCATTTTAAATGTCCTACTGTTTGCTGAGTATGGCAGCCACGTGCCACAGTAATTGCTGCTTGATACCAGTCACTTTTTTTCCCCCTCAAAAACTAAGGCTATAAAATCCACCGCATGGATTATATCAATTCAAGAGAAGAGAAAGCCAGCTGCAAGCGGTCTTTCTTGATATGGGAATAACCTGCGTGGTCCCCACATTTCCATCTTTAGTTCCCAAGTGCCAGCAGCAGCACCAACATAAGGGAATAAAAGTGAATGTATATTTCAGCTCACTGTGAGAGCGCTTAGAGAAAAACAATTTTCATCTTAATAGCTTTCCTTCAGTACACTCACTTCTCTGCTTTTTGTCTTGAAAGACAACAGAGATGTTCAGGCAAGCACGAGAGAAAAAAGAATCACAGTATCTCCACCCTGCTCGGGGACTGCCCCCTGCACAGAAATCACCTCCCTGCCCACCATTCTTGCAGGCTTGTCCTCAGGCTGTCTGGACATTGCAGTCGCCAGCCAGAAATCTTTCAGCAGTTGGAAAGAACTTTCTCATGCAATACCGGAAGGGCTGCCCTGGAATGTCACTAGGACCCCAGGATATGCCTTTCTGGGGGACTCACTGCAGGAAATACCCTCCATCTCACAAGAGTGTTGACCTATCTGTGCCCACAGTGCTGATGGTTCCAAGGAGGCGCCTCCCATCCGTGGTCCCTGGCACAGTTTCTGCCTCTCCATCGCATCACCCAGAGCTAAACAGCCTCTAGTTTTAGCTGCAGGATTTCGTTAGGGGTTTTCTCTCATAGGAAAACTCAGCATTAGGTCTCAGACAAAAGACATGTTTGCTGTCCCAGCTTAAACTCATAGTGTGATAGAGAATTTAAAGCGCCTAAATTGTGCTCATCTATTTTGAAGATGTATGAAATTCTGTCCCCCTAAAACAGATGAATATGCCAGTGTTATTGCAATTTTAAAAGCTAAATTTTAAAAATGTGGTTTTGTTTTTCGACGAGTCAGGGAGCTTGTATAAGTGGCAGGGCATTTGCCTAGCATGTATGAGACCCTGAACTGGGTTCTCAACACCACTGAGCCTGGTCCTGGTATCCCTCTGTCCCCTAGCACCAAATCTTCAGGCCTGCATCATACCAGGTTGAGTATCACTAGGATAGGCTCCCCCCAAACACTGCCAATAGTAGCAACAATCAACCTGCTTTAATAATAGAGTCACTGTCACTGTCACTGTCCTCCTGTTGTTCATCAATTTGCTCGAGTGGGCCCAGTAACGTCTCCATTGGAGATTTTGTTGTTACTGTGTTTGGCATATCAAATACATCACAGGTAGCTTGCCAGGCTCTGCCGTGCGGGCGAGATACTCTTGGTAGCTTGCCGGGCTTTCCGAGAGGGCCGGAGGAATCGAACTCGGGTCGAACATGTTGGCTGCGTGCAAGGCAAACGCCCTACCACTGTGCTATCGCTCCAGCTCAATAATAGAGTGAAGAAAAAAAAACATACGGGGAAAATCCACATTAAAAAAGCAGAGTAGATTAAGAAAGACAGTGACAGAACCTCACTTAGAAACATCTGCACTTCAATTTTCTCTTTTAAATAACAGCCGATCCTAACACATGTGAAAATGACTTTTCCGCCCTCCCCTTCCCTTTTTTCCACCTGTTGCTGTGATGACTGGGGTCACACAACTTTCTATTACTGCTTGTCTGCCAGCAGACACACTTGTCAGCTGCAGTGCTTGCTAAGGTCACACATAAGGCAAGGATGCTCACTCAGCTGTCATAACTGCTGTAGGAGGTCACCCCCTTTAGCTGCAGTCCCTTGGACCCCCTTTAGCTGAAGTGCCTGAAACTTGGCTGTAGTGTGCCAGAAATCAAATCTTCACGGTGGGACCAGAGTTCAAAAGGCAGTACCCCTGATCCTATTCTGCATGTGGTGCTGTGCATCTTTGCATATGACCAATGGCTTTATATGTTATATATTTATATAAAGAGCTATCTGTTTATGTATGATATATATTTATATATAAAGCAACTTGTCTATGTATGAGTCCAAATATATATACATACATATACAACATAGTCATTCAAATTCTTGGCTGCTTTTCGAGTCATGTCGACATTTGGGATTTTGCAGTTGTAATGGAGAAATTATTTTCATGTTCTGAAAATTAATCCCATACCAGATGATTTGCAAATAGTTTCACCTGTGGATGGCATCAACAAATCCCCCTCCCCCAGTATCCCTTCACTATGTTGTTGTTCTTTCTGCATGAGGCATAGATTTCCAAACCGAAGAGGGTGGTAGGGGGATGGGGGTGGAGGGTGTGATTGATGGCATCAGGACACCCTGGGAAACAAAGTCAGCAACCAAGTAGAAATGCCTCTTTCCACTGCCACATAAGTGATACACTTCTTTTGTGCTAATCCACTGAAAAGAGGAATTTGGGTTCTATCTCCTCACAAGCTGGTATCACTATGCTGACATTGTCCTAATGTCCAGTCTCCTGACCAAAAGATCCTCAAGCTCCAGATTTCCCACCACCTTAATCTCGTCTCAGTCACTCTCCTCATCAGAGGGTCCCCTAATTACATGATCTTTTTTCTCTTTATCCCAGATTTATTTTTTTTAATTTAGTCACTGTGAAACTGCAAAGTTATTCATAATTAGGTTTCAGGAATAACATGTTTCAACGTCACTCCCTTCGCCGGTGTCCACGTCCCTCCAACAACTCCCCCACCCCACCACCAGCATTGCCTCCCTACCACCCACCAGCCAGCTTCTAGGAGAGGCACTTTTTTCTTTTTCTAAATAAGGTTTGCACTATGATTTATAATACTGTTGCTGATAGGGTTTCTCAGACATAACACTTTTTTTTTAATCACCACAACAAACAGCAGCAGCATTTGGTTAAGATAAATTTAGCTGTCATTGGGAAGCTCTCCATTCCTTTTAATATTTATCCCAAGATTTCAGGCACCCTTATTTCTTTAAGAATAATGGTCCTGCATATAAATTCCAAACATGAAACTAATAGGTTCTGAGGGTGTAAATGATTATTGTTAACAATACTGTCTCATTTATCTATACATATGGAAGGGAATAGTACTTAGTTAAGAAAGGGAGAGAGGGAGAGAGAGAGGGAGAGAAAGAAGGAGAGAGGAGAGAGAGATAAATAAAGAAATTAGTAGGTCAGAAATATACAAGGTTACAACTTGCCTTACTCATGACTGAATCTGGTTCTATTTCTGATATCACATATGGTCCCTGAAAACCACCAGGGATGATATCAGAGCATAGACTAAGCCCTAAGCACTTCCAGAAGTGACCTCTGAGCACTGCTATGTATGGCCCCAACCCAAAGTAAATAGAGAACTGGTGATTATGTGACACAATATTGCTTTGCAATATATGTATATCAAATTAACCTTAAACAATATGCCTATTATATCAATAAAGCTGCAGAGGCAGAAAGACAGAAAAAAAATCCCACAAATTTCTGATTGTTAAAAAAAGAATCATGATTCTGAGATTCTTTTTTTATGGATAATTTTGTACTCCACACAGTAGCCTATTGAGAAGATAAAGTTTAACTCATTTATTTTGGGGCTCATCCACTGGTCATCAGGGTCAATTCAGGCTGTGCTGGGGGACCATGTAGTATATGAAGGACTTGAACTTATGACCATTTGATTGCAAGGCAGATGCTCTAAGTTCTGATTTAGTCTTCTGGGGCCTTTGCTCCTTTTAAATGATTAATACTATCTTAAATCTAACAACTTAGATTGACTTTTACTTCTCTCACCCAAATGATCTTTTTATATGGTCCCTTATGAGGAGCACTCAGCTATTTTTAGTACTTACTTTAAATTTCTATGCAAATTTCATTAATTATTCACAAATTTACATATATTATCATTTAACTCTCAAAACAAACATATAAAATAGATACCATTATCTTTAAAAAATATTAAGAGCACACTCTGGTCAAAAATTGAGTGCTAAAAGGAGGTAAAATGATATGCAGTATGCAGGATTGCAAACCATAGAGCTTAAAAGGAAAATGTGAGAAAAAGAGTGAGAGAGAGAAAGAAAGAGAGAGAGAGAGAGAGAGAGAGAGGTGTCAGTCATAGAGGCAGGCTGTGGAGGTGGGCGGGAGGGAAACTGGGGACACTGATGGCAGGAAATGTGCCAACTGCTTAAGGGATGGGTGTTGGAACATGGTATGAGTGAAATTCAATCGTGAACAGTTTTTAACTATGTCTCATGGTAGTAATTCAATAAAACATTAAAAAATTAAATTAAAATCAGGGGTTGGCTGGGGCTGAAGTGATAGTACAGCGGGTAGGGCATTTGCCTTGCACGTGGCCAACTTGGGTTCAATTCCCAGCATCCCATATGGTCGCCTGAGCACGGCCAGGAGTGATTCCTGAGTGCAATGCCAGAAGTAACCCATGTGCATCGCCAGGTGTGACCCAAAAGGCAAAATAAATAAATAAATAAATAAATAAAATCAGGGACTGGAAAGATAAAATAATATGCAAGCCTTGCAATGACCCACCTGGGTTTGATCCTCACTCAGCATCTGTGTGATCCCCCCCCAAACCCACACCAAAAGTGATTCCTGAGAACAAACCAAAAAAAAAATTTATACACACACACACACATACATACAATATACAAACACACAAAACACACACACACACACACACACACACACACACAAACACAGAGTACCTAATCAAGTAAGTTGTAGATTCAGGATTCAAACCTAATGACTCTAATGACCAAATCCTATTACCTTCTTCCACTCACAAAACTCCCCAAATTCCTAATACACATCTCCTTTTTTGGAAGACAGTTTCAAAGATCTTCCAGGAATTCTTTGTCATACTTAAAAGGTGTGACACATTATAACTTATTATGTGCTATTTCTGACACTATTATAGATTCAGTTGCTATTATATATCCCTCCTTCCTATTTTTAATTTTAATCTGATCCAGAAAACTATTCTTCCTTTATGTCAAAACAGTTAAAACAAACAGAAATAAAGCGACAATGTGGCATGGCCAAGGGGACTCTTGGAAGGGAAAAGAAACACAGGCCTCTCCAGCTTTATGAAACATAAAAGGAGGGCAATATGATCTAGGTAACACACTGCTCCCCCTATTTCAAAAGAAAGGTCAGATAAAATGAAAGAAGCAAAATCATGATCACCGCGTCTAAATCCTTGGCTCGCAAACATTGCCCTGCTAAACCCGAGATTATGGTGTCCTTCTCTGCCTGTGATTTGCACTGTGCTCCCAAACCACAGAGATTAGCCACCTGGACACAACTCCCCTTCTCCCCACCCCCCCCAAAAAAGAAAAAGAACGGAATAGGACCTGATGAAAAAAATCTTTTGGAAGCTCAAATTTGATTCCTTAGAGAAACCCAGCACAGAGCATTTCATGCAAAGAGGTTCGCACAGAACATATACACAGGAAAGAGAGTACAACAGTCATCCCTGCCGGGGTCAGAAATAGGTGCCGGGATTCTGAGGCTGACATGGTGAGCAGGGAGGGGATGGAGGCCAGGAGCATTTCCACTAGAGACAGAACTGGATCACTAGGCCATTCATCCATCCTTAGACATTCATTCACCAGTGCAATGTTGTGTAGCAGCTGCCGCCCACCAGGAATTCTGTCGGGAGTTCTACCGTGACTGGACAAACATGTCTCTGCCTTTGTGGCGCTTTCCCTCTAGCCAGTGACACCGAGATTAATCATTCTCTGACTCATATTGTAGGTGAAATAGTGGTAAGCTCAACCAAGGAGAGCAGGAGGAACTGTTCTTGGAGAAAATGAGCAAAGTGTTGATGGAAATAGCTGGTGGAAAGGATGGGAAGCAGCAGATGGGATGGTCTAGTGAAAAGCCCAGGAGCGATAGCAGCAGAGACGAGTAAATGTGAAGGCCAGAGAGCAGAGGGAACGTGGCTTATGATAAATCTGATGAAATCTGGACTGCCTGCTACATTAGTGACTACAGTCTTATTCCTAAAGCAATAGAAAGCTAGTCGGGGAGAACAGTAATATTTGTCCCCCAAAATGATCACTCTGCAAGCAACAGATCTGAGAATTTGCTTATCTCTCATCTCCTACTGTGGAGGTCAGTCTCCTCCAAATCATCTCAAAAATTCCTCCTTTATAGCGTTGCAGCTAAAATGTTTGAAATTTAAAAAATTAAATTCTTACAAGTTACAAGTCAATAATAAATGACAACCCAATCTAAAGAGCTATTTCATCAAAGAAGATAAACAAGGGCCAATAAGCCCATGAACAGATGCTTGAGATCATTAATCATTAGAGAAATGAAAATCAAGACCATATGAGATAGCACTTCTCACCATTACTATGGCTATATTTATTCTTCAAGATGAAAGAAAAACCACACATAACAACAAGGATTGGCAAAGTTTTGCAGAAATTAGAACCCTCATACATTGTTAGTGAGAAATGCAAAATGTAGACATTTTGAAAAACAGTATGGTAGTTCCTCAAAAGGTTAATTGTATCATAATATGATATAACATTTGAGTTATATGTGAGAGTTAGATCATATTATAGCTAAATCATAAGCCCTGCATTCCATTCCTTGTAGACACCCAAGAGAAATAAAGAAATGCATTCACACAAAAATTCACAAATGTTCACAGCTTTGTAAGAGCTGGAATAGGAGCTACCCAGCTGTTCATGACCTGATCAATGAGTAAACAGAATGTGCATATCAGTATAATGGAATATTCTTTGGCCATTAAAAGGAATAAAGTTCTGAAAATTGCTACAATACAGATGAAACTGGCAAAGAGAGGACAGGGTGTGGTTCAGTGGCAGAGTGCTTATGCAGAGCACTGTAAGCGTGAAGCCTGGGTTCAGTTTCCAGCACTGCATGTTTCCCCAGGTATGGCCCAAGATGAAACAAAAATAAGCTGGAAAACACTGTCCTAAGCAAAAGCAGTTACAAAAGATGACAGAGTCAAAATTTCAAAGGCCAGGCCAATCCATGGGTAGAGAATACCAACGGAAGATGTAATGGGGTCCAGGTGAGTGTTTGAGGATTCTAAAACACGTGCCCACTCTATCGTGCCTGAGTTTTATTCCATCTGGCTATCCAACTGGGGAGTCAATGTGAAGGAAAGGAGTGAGAGACACAAGTCCCTTCCACGTCTCCTCTAGCATCTCTATGAAACCAAAGTCCTCCAGGTGGTTCAGGAGGTCATCAAGGCAGCATTAAGCACACTGACTTAGCATTTCTAGTATTGCCTTTTCCTAGATACAAAGCAGTCCAAAGGAAATTTTAACTTTGGGTTAAATTATTTGGGTTCCCCTATAGTCACCAGTTCCCTGGTCTGCTGTCTCTCCACCCATATTCTGGGCATCACACGGGGACTGATAAGCTGAGTAGACTGGAAGGCCATCAGTGCAATCTCCTCTGCCCTGGAGTGCAGCCAAAGGAAGCCCTGCAGTTCACAGGGCAGGATAAGAGTGAGGTTCTTGCTTTTGATAGTGCAATGAAGGAATATTTTATATCACTATTATAGGATACATGGAATTTTTAAAATACTGCATGTTTATTTCTGCACCATTTTCTTCCATGCTTTATTTTTTTATCCACTTTCCCCAATCCCCCCCTTTTTTGTAGAATATGGATCAGGCTTGAATTCCATCTTGTTTCTTTATTTATATTTTATTCATTTTGAAAACTATTTGCTTGGGGCTGAAAAGAGACTATAGTGCAAAAGGTGCTTGCATGGCATGAAGCTGACCCTGATTCCATCCCCAGCACTACACGAGAGGAATGTAAGACCTGAGCACCACACTCTCTTCAAGAGTTCCTGAAGCCTGTTCAGTCCATGACATCCCCAAGGATACTTCTAGTTGTGTGCTCACTCAGTCCTTCACAGCCTCCATTATGGCTTCCCCTCTCTGTGGATCCACAAGACCATGGCATCCACCATCCCTCCCTGCACTTCCTCCCAGTGTCTCTCAATTGGCTCTTCACTTCCTTCTGTCTCCTCTTTGCTCTGACATCTCATTTTTTTTTAGACTAAGCCTACTTGAATCTCTCGCAAAATGCAGATACTTCTATTTCTCTAGTTATGTTTGTCCTTTCTCTACCTTTCACCTATGAACATTGCCTTCTTCCTGTTTTCTTTTTATCATTAGAAAAAGCTTCATTTTTATTTTGCTTTCTCATTCTGTTTCTGCCTTCAACACTTTCACAATGACTTTCTGCTGCTCAGCAAAGAACCACACATGGAACCACCAGTGGCGCTGCTGACATAGTGGTGGGTTTTTTTTTTTTTTGTCTTTTGTTTTTGCTTTAAAATGGTCTCTTACCAATGTTAATGTCAAGGTGTAAATCCCTAGAAGTCAGCCTGAACACACACCACATGAAGGTTTTGGTGCCTTGGTATAAAGGTAATGAGTCTATTTCCAGAGCTTTGGGACAGCCTAATTTTGCAGGAGAACTTACGATGGCATGGCATATGCTGGACCAATCTGAAGACCTTTAGACACTGTGCTGGAAAAGCCTTCCTCCAGTTTCATGGACTTATTCCTTCCCAGTTGTTTCTCTTCTTAGAAATAGCCCATGAATAAGTGGACAGGGCAGGGACAGCATCAAGGCCACTGTGAGCTGGTACAGCCTCCATATTTCTTTCTGTAAAACATATGAGACCAGCCTGGCTTCCACTGAACCAATCCAACCCTAAGCTCCCACAACACCCTCTCCTGTTCTTGGCTTAAGGACATCAGGGACATCACCACCTGTCCCCTAGCTTGTCCCTCTAATCAAAGACATTTTACTTGTCTCTCAGGACTACAGTTCTTATTTTGGAGGGAGTAGTTGTACCTTATTCAAAGTCCACTAAGGCTTCTATTGCTTGGCTTTGTAGAGAATTCACATTTAGCAGGCATATATCACAGGTTTGGGCCACTGAAGATGAATTTGTGCTCCTCTTGTTTTAAGCGGCCTTGGGAATATAAGATTATACTAAATGTTTTCTTTGTTGTTGTTCCTTTAACCAGGAAACATTCAAAGGGGCCTGAAAAATCTAAATTTTAATTCAGCTAGCAAGTAAGTTCAGCACAGGTGGTATCATGTAATCAAAGCAGTAGGAGCTCCCATGCACTGAGAGGCGATAATTTGTTAAGCACTTGATAGATAATATCTCCCTTAAACACAACCAACCCCACAAAGAAGATCTAAGCTCTATTGGACTAATGAAGAAACCAACTCCATGGTCCTGGCTCTTCTGTGAGGGCAGAACACGGAACACAGGCAGTCCCACAAGCAGCATTTGACTCACAATTTTTGGAGGGGGCATTTGAAAGGGATTTGAGCCACACTGAAATTGCTCAAGGATTACTCTTAACTCTACTCCGGGATCACTCTGACAGTGCTCAGGGTACTCTGCAGTGCCGGGACTCGAGCCAGGGTCAGTTGCATTTATGGGGCTAAAGTGATAGCAGAGCGGGTAGGGCGTTTGCCTTCCACCCAGCCAACCCAAGTTCAATTCCCAGCATCCCATAAGGTCCCCCAAACCCCACCAGGAGTGATTTCTGAGTGCAGAGCCAGGGGGAATCCCTGAGCATCACTGGGTGTGACTCAAAAGAGAAAGAAAAAAAAAAGAAGACAAGTACCTTAACCCCTGTGATGTCTCTCCAGCTTCCCTGGATCACTGTCTTCAGGTCCCTTCTGATCTCAACCAGAGATTAACAAATCTCTAAACTGAGATTAACAAACAGAGGCACAATAACACCACCCCCCACAACCCCTCCCCCACCAAGTTGGAAGCATTGTAGGGAGCAAAGGGAAGGCAGAAAGTACTCTCCTCATGGCATCCCTAGTTCATGGACTGCTGTCTTTACCTTAGTTTTTTGTTACAGCCAAAGATTAATTACATACTTGAATTTATCAATAGAAATGTGGAGATTTATAGGAAATTCAATCTTGAGCCTACTCGTTTGAGGTATTCTGTTAGCAACAGCACCTTTTCTGTGGAGTTTCAAAGATCTCAAGCAATCCGTTCACCTGTATAGTAACTAGTTAAGTAAGGTTTCAGTCACTTAGAAAATCATGTAAAAGTACTGATTCTGCCATTGATTCTGTGAGTAAGGTAAACTGCTGGTTGGTGTGAGTACAAAAGACAAGAAGAGAAAAGACAGACTTTGTAGCTATACAAATTGCAAGATAACTATGTGCCATACCTCATGGTCTCATGAAAGGAAAACACAGGACGTTACAGATACCTAGCTTTATCTTGTGCCCACATGATATCAGAAAAGTGTATTCTAAGACACAAGATGGGATCCTGTTGCTAACAAACTTAAACAAAAGTCTGTCTTTAAGTAGCAGCTTAACAGAGTCCTCAAAGCAGCTTTCAGAGAAAAAAATACCTATATCATAGTATACGTATATCACAATACCTGTGGCCTATATCATATTTTTTTCTATCACCGTTGACTTATCATTGGTTTCTAGTTTTATGGAAGTTCAGTTGTTCCGAGGTGTAAATAACACTTACCAAACACAACCAAGTCCCAGAGCCATCCCATCATTAAAGACCTTTCTACCCATTCCTCCCTCCACATCTCTGCTCTTTCTCTCCTATAATCACCATCATTCTCACCAGGTCTAGCAGTTAGTTCTGGTGTTTACCAGTTCCTTTGCTTTATTCATATTCCATACATGTATGGCACTGTCCAGTAATTTCAAGGTTTCTAAACCATTTAAGTCTTTCATTTCTTTAGTTATTTTACTTAGTATAATCATCTCCAGTTCCAACCATTTTGTCTTAAAAGGCCTAATTTTTTTAAAGGCACAGCAGCATCTCACTGAGTGTATCCATCACAACTTTTCTATCTAGTCATCTGTTGACGAACATTTAGATTTATTCCATGTTTTGGTTGAGTGTGAATAATGCTGCTAAAAGCACAGATACCATTTAAGTGTCGAAGAGTGGTATTGCTGGATCATAGAGAACACGATTTTTATTTTTACTTTACCCTATTCTTAAATAAAGTTTGGTAACATAACTTGAGTAAATAGGAGTTGAGGAGACAGCTCAAAGGGCTGGAGCATGTGGAATACCTGTGTTTGATTTCCAAGACCAGATGGTGCCCTGAGCACTACCATGACTGACCCCTTAACATTGAGCCAGGAGTAGCTCCTAAGAACCACTAATGGTGGCCCACTCCTCACCAATAAAAACCATATGTCAAATTGAAGCAATGTTCCTATGTCTGGTTAAAAGTTCAATTTCTTAGAGCAGTCTTACTTTATATACATTTTCCTTATAGTCACTTAAAATGAGGACAGATTTTAAAAGTTAAAGCAATTACAGAATTAAACTTAGCATTCACACGAAAATTTACTTCTGATTCAAGTCTTCATATAGACATTTAAATAGTCTCTGGAGCAAAAAGGGATAATGTTACCCACAAAGTTTCAGTGGCATCAAGATACTAAGAAGCTAAAGTTTAAACACATGACAAAAATAAGTATTTTATTGATGCTCAAAGTAAATATTGTTAGTTATTACAAATGATAAAAGTAACCTGTCATCTATTCATCATGCTAATAGAAGCCATACACCAAGGCAACATGTCACATAATACCAACCTTATAAGATATACAGAATATACAGATCTAGATAGAAAGCCCACATTATAGAAGCTAAAGGCAACTTTAAGAATGAAACAGCATTGACCAAGTAAGTAGAAGCAAAGATAAACAAATGGGACTATATTAAACTAAGAAGCTTCTGCACATCAAAGGAAATGACCAGAATAGAAAGATAGCCATGGATGGGGAAGATTATTTACCCAACACTCATCTGATAATGGGTTAATATCCAAGATATATAAGGCACTGGTAGAACTTTAGAAGAAAAAGACATACATCCCTATTAAAAACTGGAAAGAGATGAACAGAAACTTCTTCAAAGAATAAATACACGTGGTTAAAAGGCACAGTAAAAAGTCCTCTACATCACTAGTTATCAGGAAGATGCAAATCAAAACAACAATGAGGTATCATCTCATGTCACAGAGAATGGGCACACATCAAAAAGAACAATCAGTGCTGGCATGGATGCATAGAAAAGGACTCTCATTTACTGCTGGTGGGAATGTCAATTGGTCCAGTATTTCTGGAGAACAATGTGAATATTCCTCAAAAAACTGAAATTGAACTTCCATAAGAACCAGAAATGCTACTCCTGGAAATTTACCACAGTGGCCCAAATACACAATGCAGAAAAGCCATTTGTTCACTGTAGCACTGTTCACAATAGTCATAATCTGGAAACAACCCAAGTGTCTGAGAACAGATGAGTGGATAAAGAAAATATGGTACATCTATGGGTACCATATGGCTATTATGGTACCTACGGCTGTTAGGAAAAATGAAGTCATGAATTTGCTTCTTCATGGATGTACATGGAAAGTATCATTCTGAGTGAAATCAGTCAGAGGGATAAACAGAGAATGACTCCACTCATTTGCAGGATCTAAAAAAAAAAATCCCAAAACCATAGTATGCAACTAATTCCCAAAGAAAGTAGGAACAAGGGCAAAGAAGACTGGTCCATGGTAGGAAGCTTACCATAAAGGAGAAGAGGGAGGGCACTTAAGACAAAGAAGCAGGGGCGGGGAGGGTATAGTGTCACCAACAGGTGGACCTGTACCTGCAGGGTGAGTTCATCAGCAGCCTGATAGTGCCTTTAGGCTTCCTGATATCCCAAAATTGCCATTGTGCCTTTGGCTAGACCCCAACAATTTGGGACTAAGTTTACCAAGAAATTAAACTGCCAAAAGTTAGCTTTGTGGGAGCCATGCCCACAAACCACCTCTGGCTCAGCTACATAAGCTCATTTATTGGCCTCATTTCAGAGACCTATAGATAAATCTCAAAAGAGATCAAAAGCTGCAGTTAATCTCAGACCTGCGCCTGGCTAAACAGACCAGGGTAAATTGGAGGGGGTCAGGTTGGGCTGGTGGCCCGCAGAACAGAGCCCTGCCCAAACAGAGCCCCCAGCAACCACTTGCTTCCACAATTCAAAATCACCACCATACACCCAGCCTGATTCTATTGTCTAAGGATGAACCCCATCAAGATATAATCTGTTGAAAATTCTCACATGCAGGTTTTGTGACTGAAATCTCCAGGTTTTCTTGAGTTGGGATGGGCTACCTTCTCCCCACTTCCCAATACTCATGGAGGCTCTAACAGTCACCCCCATGAATCAACTTCAGCACCACCCTGTAAGCTTTACTACCGGCCTTGCTTTAGAGACCCATAAATAAATCTGAAAAGAGATCAAAAGCCATAGTTAATTTCAGACCAGCGCATGGCTGAACAGATCAGAGGGGGATGGGTTGGCCTGGGGCCCGCCCAAACAGTGGGCCCGGCAGCCACTTGCTTCCACAATCCAAATTCACTGCCATACCCCCGGCCTGACTCCACCATGTCAGGACAGACCTCGCCAAGATATAATCTGTTGAGAATTGTGGTATGTGGGTTTTGTGACTGAAATCTCCAGGCTTTCTCAGGATTAGGATGGGCTACCTCCCCCCACATCCCTGTACTTCCGGGAGCCTCAGCAGTCACATCCACACCCCAAAGCTCCCAAAAACTGAAAAGCTACTCCAGCCTTACTATCCCGATAAAAATACTGAATGCCCTAAACAAACACCATGACCTCTTAGCACCTGTATTGCAAATCATAATGCTTAAAAGAAAAAGGAGAGAGAGAACAAGAAGAAAAGTGCCTCCCATAGAAGGAGGCTGGAGGTGGGCGTTGGGGGTTCAAGGAGGTGGTGGGGAAATGGGAAGACATTGGTGGTGGAAAATGTACACTCGTGGAGGCATAGGCTTTGGATCATTATATAACTAAAACCCAATTGTGAACAGCTTTGTAATGATCTGTCTCAGGGATATCTAAGTAAAAAAAATTTTTTTAAAAAGTAATGTGGAGTTCATGCCCAATTCAATCAGCTTAATCAATGGCTGAATAAATTGCAGTTCTCCTACATTAAAAAAAAAGAGAAGGGAACACTATGACAATGATAGTTGGACATGATCACTTTGGACACAAACTGAGTGCTGAAAGGAAGTAAAGTAATATGAATGTTACCCTTTCGGTAACACATTGGAAAGCACAGTGCCTAAAAGAAAAATAAGAGGGAAAGAGAGAAGAAAACTAGATGGCTGTGAGGGTGTGGCTTCAGGAGGCAGGCAGGAGGGAAACCAGGGACACTGATGATAGGAAATGTGCATTGGTGAAGTGTTGGGTGTTGGAACATTGTATGACTGAGATTCGATTGTGAACAACTTTTAAATGGTGTATCTTACAGGGATTTAATTCTTCAACAAAGGGGGCAAAAAAATGAAAAAGAAAATTGATGTCAAGAACTGGGCAAAGAAGAGATGAGGGTGAGGGAGAGAAAGATAGAACACTGGGCAGGGATCTTGCCTTGCACATTGTCGACCTGAATTTGATCCCAAAAACCCCAGATGGTCCCCCAAGCCTGTCAGAAGCAATGCTTGAGCATAGAGCTGGGTGTGACCCAAAACCAAAAGAAAAAGAAAGTGGACAGGATGACTGTTAAGGGGTATATAGGAAGCTGGGTTTGCTTACAGCAATAGCAAAGTTCTGGAACGGGAAAGTGCAGATAGCTCCACAACCCATGGGTATTAGAACCACTATTCACACACTTTATTTTTTTTAAACTTTAAAATGGTTTTATTTTTTTTTAATTTAATCATTTTTTTATTAGTGAAACACCATGAGGTACAGTTATAGACTTATAAATTTTTGTGCTTGGGTTTCAGTTATACAATGATCAAGTACCCATCCCTCTACCAGTGTCCATCCTCCCCCACCACGGGTCCTAGCATCCCTCCCACCCCCCATACCCCCACCCCCGTCCCACCCTGCTGCTGTGGCAGGGCATTCCCCCTTGTTCTCTCTCTCTTCTTTTGGGTACTGTGTTTTGCCAGAGAAGCATTGAGTGGCAATCATGTTTGGTCTATAGACTACTTTTAGCATGTCTCTCCCACCCTGGGAGGGTCTTCACATCACCCTTTATTTGGTGCTTTCTTCTCTATCTGAGCTTCCTTTTCACCTAGCACATGTGGCTGGCCTTCAAGTCATGGAGCAAAATTCCTGGTACTAATCTCAGCCATTCCTGGGTGTTAGTCTCCCATTTTGTTGCTTTATGTTCCCCAGATGAATGCAATCTTTCTGTGTCTATCCCGCTCTTTCTGACTCATTTCGCTTAACATGATACTTTCCATGTAGTACCACTTGTATGTAAATTTCATAACTTCATCTTTTCTAACAGCTACATAGTACTCCATTGTGTAAATGTACCAAAGTTTCTTTACCAGTCATCTGTTCTCGGGCACTCAGGTTTTATCCAGATTCTGGCTATTGTAAAGAGTGCTGCAATGAACAAACAAGTGCAGATGTCACTTCGACTATACCTTTTTGCCTCTCTGGGATATATTCCCAGGAGTGCTATAGCTGGGTCAAATGGGAGATCAAATTCTAATTTTTTGAGAATCGTCCATACTGTTTTCCAAAAGGGTTGGACCAGCCTGCATTCCCACCAGCAGTGAAGGAGGGTCCCTTTCTCGCCACATCCGCGCCAGCATCGGTTGCTTTTGTTCTTGTGGATGTGGGCCAGTCTCTGTGGTGTGAAATGATATCTCATTGTTGTTTTGATCTGCATCTCTCTGATGATTAGTGATGTAGAGCATTTTCTCATGTGCCTTTTTGCCATTCGGATTTCTTCTTTGCGAAAGTTTCTGTTCATTTCCTCGCCCCATTTTTTGATGGGGTTGGGTGATTTCTTCTTGTGTAGTTTAACCAGTACCTTGTATATCCTTGATATCAACCCCTTGTCGGATGTGTATTTGGTGAATATTCTTTCCCATTCTGTAGGCTGTCTTTGTATTTTGGTCACTGTTTCTTTTGAGGTGCAGAAGCTTCTTAGTTTAAGATAGTCCCATTTGTCTATCTCTGTTTTCACTTGCTCGGCCAATGGCGTGACATCTTTGAAGATACCATTAACTTCAATATCGTGGAGAGTTTTGCCAACTTTGTCTTCAATAAACATTATGGATTCCGGTCTGATGTTGAGGTCATAAATCCATTTCGATCTTACTTTTGTGCATGGCGTTAGGCAGAGATCTGAGCCCACTTTTTTGCATGTAGCAGTCCAGTTTTGCCAGCACAATTTATTAAAGAGGCTTTCCCTGCTCCATTTCACTTTTCTTGCCCCCTTATCGAAGATTAGATGATTATATGTTTGGGAGGAGATGTCAGTATATTCAACTCTGTTCCATCGGTCTGCAACTCTGCCTTTGTTCCAGTACCATGCTGTTTTGATTATTACTGCTTTGTAGTAGAGCCTGAAGTTAGGTAGGTTGATTCCTCCCATTTTCTTTTTCCCGAGAATTGCTTTAGCTATTCGTGGGGGCTTATTGTTCCATATAAATTTCAGGAGTGTTTGCTCCATTTCTTTGAAAAATGTCATGGGTATCCTTATAGGGATTGCATTGAATTTGTACAGTGCCTTGGGAAGTATTGCCATTTTGACAATGTTGATTCTCCCCATCCATGAACAGGGGATATTTTTCCATTTCCTCGTGTCCTCTTTTATTTCCTGAAGTAGCGTTTTGTAGTTTTCTTTGTACAGATCCTTTACTTCCTTAGTTAAGGCGATTCCTAGGTACTTGATTTTCTGGGGCACAATTGTGAATGGAATTGTTTTCTTCATGTCACTTTCTTATCTTTCACTATTTGCATATAGGAAAGCCATGGATTTTTGGGTATTGATTTTATAGCCTGCCACTTTACTATACAAGCCTATTGTTTCTAGGAGTTTCTTGGTAGAGGTTTTAGGGTTCTCTAAGTATAGTATCATATCATCTGCGAATAGTGAGAGCTTGATTTCTTCCTTTCCTACCTGGATGCCCTTAATATCTTTTTCTTGCCTGATCGCTATTGCAAGTACTTCCAGTACTATATTGAACAGCAGTGGAAAGAGTGGGCATCCTTGTCTCATCCCTGATCTTAGGGGGAAGGCTCTCAGTTTTTCCCCATTGAGGATGATGTTTGCTGTAGGTTTGTGGTAGATGGCTTTAACTATATTGAGGAAAGTCCCCTCTATCCCCATTTTGGCAAGGGTTTTCATCATGAATGGGTGCTGGATCTTGTCAAATGCTTTCTCTGCATCTATTGATATGATCATATGATTTTTATCTTTTCTTTTGTTGATATGATGGATTATATTGATTGATTTCCAAATGTTGAACCATCCTTGCATCCCTGGGATGAGTCCTACTTGGTCATGATGTATGATCTTTTTGATGAGTTGTTGAATTCTATTGGCTAGTATTTTGTTGAGAATCTTCGCATCTGTGTTCATCAGGGATATCGGCCTGTAGTTTTCTTTTCTTGTGGTGTCTTTGTTTCCTTTTGGTATTAGAGAGATATGGGCTTCATAGAAACTGTTTGGAAGAGTTTCTGTTTTTTCAATTTCCTGGAAAAGCTTGAGAAGAACTGGCAATAGGTCCTCTTTAAATGTTTGGGAAAATTCGATAGTAAATCCATCTGGACCTGGGCTTTTGTTTTGGGGAAGACTTTTGATTACAGTTTCAATTTCCTTGATGTGAATAGGTCTATTCAGGTACTCTATATCTTCTTGATTCAGCTTTGGGAGATGATAGGAATCCAGGAATTTATCCATTTCTTCTAGGTTCTCTTGTTTCGTGGCATACAGACTTTCAAAGTAGTCTCTGATGATCTCTTGAATTTCTTTAGTTTCTGTTGTGATATCCCCATTCTTATTTCTGATTCGATTTATTAAGGTTCTCTCTCTCTGTTTCTTTGTGAGTGTTGCTAGTGGTTTATCTATCTTATTTATTTTCTCGAAGAACCAGCTCTTGGTTTCATTGATCTTTCGGATTGTTTCTTTGTTTTCCATGTCGTTGATTTCTGCTCTAAGTTTTATGATCTCTTTCCTTCTGCCTGATTTAGGCTCTTTCTGTTGATCCTTTTCTAAGGTCTTGAGCTGTGAGGTCAAGTTGTTTATGTGCATCGTTTCTACAGTCCTAAGATATGCCTGTAGAGCTATAAATTTCCCCCTTAATACAGCTTTCGCTGCATCCCATAAGTTCTGGTAGTTTGTGTCTTCATTCTCATTTGTTTCCAGGTATCTTTTGATTTCGTCCTTGACTTCATTCTTGACCCACTCATTGTTCAGCATCGAGTTGTTTAATTTCCAGGTGTTTGATTTTGTTCTCCGTGTCAGTGTGTGATTCACTTCTATCCTCAGTGCATCATGGTCTGAAAAGATGGCTGATACTATTTCTATCTTCCTGATTCTGTTGAGGTATGTTTTGTGTCCTAGGACATGGTCTATTTTGGAAAATGTTCTGTGCGCACTGGAGAAGAATGTGTATTCTTTCTTTTGGGGGTGTAAAGCCCTGTATAGGTCTATAAGCCCTTTCTCTTCTATTTCTTCTTTCAAAGCCAATAATTCCTTGCTGGGTTTTGTTCTTGTTGATCTATCCAGAGTTGATAAGGCGATGTTGAAGTCTCCAAGTACTACTGTGTTGGTAGCAATGTCCTCCTTAAAATCTGTTAGCAATTGTTTTAGATATTTAGCTGTTCCCTCATTAGGTGCATATACATTTAAGAGTGTGATTTCTTCCTGCTGTATGTATCCCTTGATGAAGAGAAAATAGCCTTCACTGTCCCTTCTAATCTTTTTCAATGTGAAATTAATGTTGTCGGATACTAGTATAGCCACCCCAGCTTTTTTGAAGGAGCTATTTGCTTGCAGGATTGTTTTCCATCCTTTGACTTTGAGTCTGTGTTTGTTCTGGCTGTTGAGATGAGTTTCTTGTAGGCAGCAGAATGTTGGGTTCTGTCTCTGTATCCATTTTGCCACTCTGTGTCTCTTAAATGGTGAATTTAGACCATTGACATTGAGAGAGAGTATGGTTATGGGGTTTTGTGTCATTTTCTGTAGGGTGTGTTGTGGTTGTAGGGTTTGTCTTGTCTTATAGTAGCCCCTTTAGGCCTTGCTTTAGGTTTGGTTTTGAGTCTATGAAGTTCCTGAGCTGCTGTTTATCTAGAGAATAGTGTACTGTTCCTTCGATTTTGAGGGAGAGTTTAGCCGGATAGAGTATTCTTGGTGAAGCATTCATTTCAGTGAGTATTTTTACTATATCTTGCCACTGCCTTCGGGCTTGCAGGGTTTCCTCTGATAGGTCTGCTGTGAATCTAAGGGGTGCTCCTTTGTATGTGATTTCCTTCTTTGCCCTTGCTGCTTGCAGTATTGTGTCTCTATTGGCAGCATCAATCATTCTAACTATGATATGTCTTGGAGTGTTTTTGTTGGGGTCTCTTTTAGCTGGCACCCTTCGGGCTTCTTGAACCTGAATGGCTGCATTGCGGAGCTCTGGGAATTTTTCAGCAATGATTTCTTTGACGGTGTTTTTTTCGTTGGGATTGTTTCCCTGAGCTTCAGGTAGTCCCATGATTCTAATGTTGTTCCTTTTGGAATCATCTGCTAGGACTCTGATTCTCTGAAAAGCTATTTTGAGGTCCCTTGCCACTGTTTGTTGTTGCGTGTTGGCTTGGCGCAGCTGATCTTCCATCTCACTGATTCTCTCTTCAGCTGCAGTCATTCTATTTTTAAGAGAAGAAACTGAGTTTCTCATTTCATCTACGGAGTCTTTTAATCATGACATTTCTGCTCTCATTTCTTTGCGTAATTTGTCGATTTTTTCTGTGGTGTTACTGGCTGTCTGTCTGACCATTTCATTGAGTTGATTGAACATCTTGATGACTTTGTGTCTGAATTCTGTGTCAGAGAGGTCCCTTAGGTGAGCTGTATCGACAGAATGTTCTGGATTATTTTTGTTGTCCTCCACTTGTGGTGGGGATTTTCTTTGTTTCTTCATATTGCTGAATAGGTTGGGGACTAAATTCCTTGGGAATTAGGTTGCTTAGAATGGGTAAACAACCTGCGGCCACCGGCCGGAAAATAGGCCACGCCCACTTCTGAAGCCACGCCCACTTCTGAAGAGGCCACACCTCTACGGAAAACTGGGGGACGCCTGAGTTCCCGCAGGGAGAGATGGAAGTCCCGGGGCCACACCTCTACGGAAAACTGCGGGGACGCCTGAGTTCCCGCAGGGAGAGATGGAAGTCCCGGGGCCACACACCAGAGGCTGAGCTGACCTGGGCTTGAGATGAGATGGGCGCTGCATGAGGAGTGAAGAGGGGATGGCAGACGCTCATGGCTGCTTTTGTCCACGCATCTGCGGGGACGCCTGAGTTCCCGCAGGGAGAGATGGAAGTCCCGGGGCCACACACCAGAGGCTGAGCTGACCTGGGCTTGAGATGAGATGGGCGCCGCGTGAGGAGTGAAGAGCTCAAACACTTTAAAGTCGTGCATTATGATGGGAATTATAGTTCCATTCCTAAAATTATACTTTAAACTGGAATTCTACTTAACACAGAAGAGTGAAATATTTTCTATGGCTCTGGCAAAGCCTGGCAAGCTACCCGTGACATATTCGATATGCCAAACACAGTAACAACAAGTCTCACAATGTTACTGGGCCCACTCAAGCAAATTGATGAACTACGGGAGGACAGTGACAGTGACAGTGACCTTGAGAAAAAGATAGCCATCTTGTTTTAAAAAGCTGTCTAAAAGAAAACAAAACAAAAAAAACCCAATGATTCTTAATATTAAATCATAAAGAAGAGCCCAAGAAAGGCTAGGGCTATAGAAAAGGGCATTTAAAAAGATGAGGTGAAATGCTTCTGGTAGTTTAGCCAAAGCAGATCACTCTGGTAATTAAGCCAAGGCAGTCAGGTGGTGGTCAGAGGCTCCTGTGTGAGAAAGTAAGCTGCTGATTTTAGTGTTACTGAGCATGGTCATAAGATGCATTTAAGCACCAGCTGGACTTCATTTCAGAATTAAAGAGAACTGTCATTGCATCTGGCTTCCCTGGGGCCCACTGGAATTGTCCCAACTCAGCAAATGGCCAAGTCAAGAGCTAAGCCTTCAGTCAGCCAACAGATAAGAGAGTCAAAATAAATTACAATTCACGGGGTGGTTTTTAATTCAACAATAGCAAATGCAACTTGAGTACAGTTTATAATGAACAGGTGTAAGGATCAGACAGATAGTTCAGTGAACTGAGCAAATGTGTTGCATGCAGTAGGAAAAGCATTCGTAATGTCCGCCTGTCCTTCACCAACTACAAGACCAAGATGACTGCCCTACGACATCCTGATGGATCTATCACATCTTCCAGAAGGGCAATGGAGAAGGTTATTCATGACTTATACTCATCTCTTTAATACCCACGTCCACTTGCCCACATAACAAATTCCGCAGGATGGATATGTCGTTCCCAATATTCTCCCTTCTGAAATCTGACAAGCCATCTCGTTGGTAAAGAAACAAAGAGCACCTGGCTCAGACAAGGTCAGACCTGAACACCTGAAGAACCTGCCGTCAGTACTCATCAATACACTGACTCGGGTCTTCATAAGCTACCGTCTGAATGCCAGGTTCCGTCCCAATGGAAAAACAGCAGGACTGTACTACTGTACAAGAAGGGAGACATCCATGACATTGGCAACTATCATCCAATCTGCCTATTGTCTATCATCTACAAGCTGTTTACTCGAGTCATCCTGAATAGGATTGGCAGAACACTAGATGAAGGACAACCATGCAAGCAAGCCGGGTTCCAAAAAGGATTCAGCACCTTCGACCATATTCACATGATAACCAAGCTCATTGAGGTTTCTCGGGAGTTCAAGATGCTGCTCTGTCTACCGTTCATTGATTTAAAGAAGGCCTTAGATTCTGTTGAGACAGAAGCAGTCATCGAAGCCCTAGCCAATCAGGGTGTTCAAACTCAATACATCAGGATTCTCCATGAGCTGTATTACGGATTCACTACCAGGATCTCACCATTGTACAAAGAAGTGATCATCCATGTCAAGGGAGGGGTTCAGCAGAGTGATACTATTTCACCGAAACTCTTCAGTGCCACTCTTGAGAATGTCATGTGACGACTGGAATGAGAAGGAATGGGAGTGAAGATAGATGGTCGGCAACTACACGACCTCCACTTTGCTGATGACATTGTTCTAATAACATCAAGCATCAGTCAAGTGGCACAAATGCTGACCGACTTCGACTGTGAGTGTGGAAAGTTCAGATTATAGCTGAATCTTACAAAGACAATGTTCCTGAGAAACAGTCTTGTTCCTGACGTTCCATTCATTCTCAATGGAATGACCATCTCCAAATGCAACAGTTATGTGTACCAAGGTTGAGAAGTCAACATGACGAATGACCTGGCACCTGAGTTGCTCAGGAGGAAGAGAGTGGCTTGGAACGCCTTCAAGAGTATCAAAGAAATAACTAAGAGGAAGAAGAACCTCCAGCTCCGAGCACATCTCTTCGATTCCACTGTTCTTCCTGCACTAACATATGCCTCAGAGACCTGGGCCCTATGAAAACAGGATGAGAATGCTATTCGGGTCTCTCAAAGAGGACTCGAAAGAGCTATGCTTGGAGTATCAGGCCACTCAAATGAGAGAAAGAATCTGGAGTTCCAACCTCTGTCAACACTCAAGAATCAGGGACGTTGTCTCTTTTGCCAAGGCATTGAAAATCAGATGGGCTGGACATATAATGAGATTTAGAGATGACCGCTGGACTAGAGCCATTACCAACTGGATTCCACGGGATGTCAAAAGATCGCATGGACGCCCACCTACGAGATGGTCAGACTTCTTTGTCAAGACCCTAAACGATCTGTTTGAGGCTCTTCATGTTCCTAGAACGAGCAGATGCCATTGGGCTATGCTAGCACGCAACAGGGATAAATGGAGACGTTACTGGAATCCGCTCGAGCAAATCAATGAGTAATGGGATATCAAGTGATCAAGTAGCAGGTCCAGGTTCAAACCCCGCCCCTCCATGGTCTCTTGAGCCCAAAACCAAGAGTCAACCCCAAGCACTGCCAGATGTGGCCCAATAATACCAAAACAAAACAAAACAACACAAAAACACATCAAAAAAGAAATTGACAAATTATTCTTGGGTCACTGTCACTGTCCTCCCATTGTTCATCAATTTGCTCGAGCAGGCCCAATAACGTCTCCATTGTGAGACTTGTTACTGTGTTTGGCATATTGTATACGTCATGGGTAGTTTGTGAGGCTTTGCTGTGCGAGCACGATACTCTCGGTAGCTTTCCGGGCTCTCCAAGAGGGGCGGAAGAATCGAAACCGGCTCAGCCAGCCATCTGCATGCAAGGCAAACACCCTAGTGCTGTGCTATCACTCTAGCCCAAATTATTCTTAATGAAATAAAATAAACGTCAAAGTCAAGGAACACCAAGGTCCACAAAGGCTAAAATACCCCACCATCTGGCCCTTCCATGGTCAGTTGGCTAGATTCTAATGCCCTAGTCATATCATGAAAAGTCCTGATGCTAAGCTTCTAGATAACCACTACTGATCAGAGACCATAGATCCTTATTATAAGGGTCCAGTAACTGGGAGGTAGTGTCTCCCTGACTCCTAGAATGGGCTTGACTTAATGACTGCTTACAACCAATAGAATGTGAAGCTAATAAACTGAACTCTCAAAGCCTCAGAAGTTGGAGAGCTTGTACCTCCTACTTGCACTCCCTTTGAATGCTGTTCCCATCATCTGGGAAACCTGCAGCAACCTCTTTAAGGATGGAGTGTCCAGAACCTTCCCTTAACCCACCCACCTAGCCACCCTTCCTGGCTTGGGTCCAGGTAGACACATGAGTCCAATCTGAGTCCAGCAGAACCCAGGTCAGACTGCCAAGCCCTGGAGCATCAGTCACCCTTCTAGGAGATCTACTAGCTGGCAAAGGCCAATTAAGATTATTATCATAGAGATCAAACTCAACTGGGCAATTCTTTTCATCCTTTCTCAAAACTTGTGTGAAGAATGGTAGCCTCTTTATATATAATTTTATTTTTTCTTACTACCTTTTGCTAATATACTGTCTTATAAGATTTGGGAGCAGTGTGAGAGTTTAATTAGTTGAACAGGAGTTAGCAAAACATAACCAGAGGAGGGTCAATCTAAATTTGCAAATGAAGTTTTATCAAATGTTGTGGCCAATCATTAACAGATTCCTGGTATAGTGACAGTACTGAGTAAGAGAATTAAAAAAGTATGCAGCCTACAAGCCAAAAATATTTGCTATACAAGTCTTTATGGGGAAATTGTCCCCTCTACTGGACAGGAGTATCTTGCATGTTATTGATAATAGTAAAAACACAAAATCTTGGCTTGCAATCATGTACTTTCAAAGCCCCAACAACTCTTAACAGTAATTTTCCAGTCTCTTGAGTTAAAAACTGTTCCAAGGCAGTTTTGCAATAAACCTAGTAGGAAATGAGTATCTTGAGTTCTGAGACCTCATTTACCAACAGGGACAAACAATCTCCTGAAATGGGCCTTTGGAGTCACTAGTGTTTTGGACTGCTGTGGTGTGTCATGCAACTTCATTATTCTGACAGCGCTGCTGGTAAAGCTGATGCTAGAATTAATACCCATTATCAAAAGGTCACTGCACAGGGACGAGTCAGCAGCCACTTTTCAAATGTTAATAACTCTGATATTTTTCAAATATAAACACCAGATCTAACTATGTTTTACAATTCCTTCCCTAAATGTTTCGTTTAAAAATGAAAACAGGTATGAAAAGACCTGCATGATGTAAGGCTGTCTGGGCATAATGTCAATGGCCCCACTCATCCAAGCTTGTGTACATGGTGATGTGGACCAGGTGGCAGACACTGAACTAAGGCCCTTACTGCATTTGGTTTTACCTGCCACATTTAACGGGGTCTAGACACCATTATTTTCTGTACCACAAGTAAAAAATGCAACCACTTATATCACATGCTCTAGCACTTTGAACTTCATTTTACCTAACTGCAAATGTTCTTTGAGAGTTTTATAAGGCTTTCCTCATATGTTGCCTTTATATGTAAATTGAAAGGAAAAAATAAGCAAAAAATCATTGGTTTCATTTTTCTATAAAGTCCTTCGTAGGAGGAAGTCTGGTTCTTCATTTTTCTCAGAATTCTAATGCTCATGAGCAGAGCTCTGATAGAAGAGGGCACTACTGTGGTCTGTTCTCCAGAAGTCTCTGCTTTTCTTTCAGGGATCTCCCTTATTCTACAAAGCTCCACACGTGTGTGTCAGCAGCACTGCCAAACCAGACACATGGAGTGCTCCGGTTGATGCTTGATTTCACCAATGAGAGGGGTTGGAGGAATGGATTTATCCTACTGCAATTAGTGTGTGTTCTGAGGTTGAAACTATGTTTGACACTAATGCAATACCACGCGTGAAGAAGCCCATAAAAGCAGGAACATTCATATCTATTTATGCATTTACATTGCAATTCACTCACATTAGGGTGAGTGAGGAGGGGACAGAAGGGTCACATCCAGTGGTGTTCAGTGCTTACTCCTGGACATATTCCTGGTTCTGTGGTCAGGGATCACTCCTGGAAGTGCTCAGGGGATCATAGATGGATCAAATCCAAGTTGGCAGTGTGCAAGTTCTACATGCTATATTATCTCTCATATCCCAAGGATGATTTTTTTAAAAAAAATTTAACCTCTTTTGGGGTTCATGCCCAATTCAATCAGCCTAATCAGTGGCTGAATAAATAGCAGTACTCCTACATAAAAAAAATTTTAAGTAACAAAAAAATTAACCTCTTTAACATTTTAGACTCATTCTATACCAATATTAAATGAAAGTAATAAGTTCAAAATGCCAATATAAAAAGCAGTAAGTTTTTTTAAAATGACAAAGACAATACAAGCAAAGCAAATATGTCCTGTTGCTTTTGACCTTACATGTCAAACCCATTTCTAGATAAAGCAAGACAAAGTGAATCTTATCATAGCAATGTGAAGTAGCTGTCCACATAATTGATCCCTGATAGAACAATTATATGTTCACTTAATTATATGCGTGAAGAGTCTTTAACAAACTCACTATCCTCTTAGAATGCAAACTTAGCAATTTAGGAAAAACTAATCATCTTCAATCTGATAAAAAAAAAAAAGCAACTATGGAGAAAACCTGCTAAGTGTTTTTTCCAGTGCAATTATTCAAGAAAAAAAATCAGCATTTAAGTAGGATGAAAATTGCCACTATTCACAAATAATTCTGTACTCAAAGACTAATATACAGTGCAAAATAAATATTTAATAATTATCATATAAATAATAAATAACTGTATAGTGATATAACAAGGTACAGGACCCAAGGATAAATATAGATCAGTATCAGATCATTCTGCAAGTGATGTGGGTCTCCCTCCCATGCCCTCCAACCTCCACAGACAGGGACCAGGAAGGACTTTCCCAACCCCTCTACTGCTAGAATCTTTCTACTCTCCTCATAGAGCACACTCACTACCTGACTACTCTCCTCCATCTGAAAGGCCTCTGGACTCATCAGACATTTAAGTTTTGTTTTTGTTTTTTTTTTATTAGTGAGACACCATGAGGTACAGTTGTAGACTTACAAATTTTGTGCTTGGGCTTCAATTATACAATATTCAAATACCCATCCCACCACCAGTGCCCATTTCCCACCACCACGGATCCCAGCATCCCTCCCACCGCCATCCTATCCATCCCACCCTGCCTCTGTGGCAGGGCATTCCCCTCTGTTCTTTCTCTCCTTTTGGGTGTTGTGGTTTGCAAAAGAGGCATTGAGTGGCAATCATGTTTGGTCTATAGTCCACTTTCAGCATGCTTCTCCCATCCTGGGAGGATTCTCCCAACACCCTTAATTTGGTGCTCCCTCTCTATCTGAGCTCCCTTTCCCCTAAGCATGTGTGGCTGACCTCCAAGCCATGGAACAAACCTCCTGGTACTAATCTCAGCCACTCTTGGGTGTTAGTCTCCTATTTTGTTACTTTATGTTCCCCAGATGAATGCAATATTTCTATGTCTATCCCTATTTTTCTGACTCATTACGCTTGACATGATACTTTCCATATAGTACCACTTGTATGTAAATTTCATGATTTCATCTTTTCTAACAGCTACATAGTACTCCATTGTGTAAATGTACCAAAGTTTCTTTAACCAGTCATCTGTTCTCAGGCACTCAGGTTTTTTCCAGATTCTGGCTATTGTAAAGAGTGCTGCAATGAACAAACAAGTGCAGATGTCACTTCGACTATACTTTTTTCCTTCTCTGGGTCCCAGGAGTGGTATTTCTGGGTCAAATGGGAGTTCAATTTCTAAATTTTTGAGAATTGTCCATACTGTTTTCCAAAAGGGCTGAACCAGTCAGCATTCCCACCAGCAGTGAAGGAGATCAAAACCACAATGAGATATCATTTCACACCATAGGGACAGAACTTTAAGTTTTAACTTAAGTACATACAGGGAAACTAGGATTCCTTGGCCATCAGAAGAGTTGCACATCTGCTCACAGAGTCTCATCCTACCCACAGAACTCTCTGAATCCCTTCCACTGCACATTTGGAGCTCAAGGCAAAATTCTTCATATTGTCAAACTCTTGCCTCTATGTATTCACTAACTTCTGGTTCTATCTGAAACCTGTCTTAGAATTTTGTCTGCTGCAGCCAAACCCCATAATGGCCATATCTACTTTCGAATGAACATCTGTAAAAGCAAGAAGCCTGCAGGCAAAGTATAGTTTACTCAACCTCAGAACAGACTGTACTACCTACTTCCGCTCCTCCAATTACAACAACCTCAGACCATTAACTCACTCCCTATCATTCTCTGAGCTTAGTGGGACTCCCTACAAGTATGCTTGCCATAATTATTTGAGATGTCTACTTCACTCCTCAAAATCAGAAATGAAGCTAACTACTCTGAGAACTAAAGCTTATGAAGTTGGGGGATATGAGGATGCATTAAAAAAAATAGTAATTGAACATAAAACTTCTGTATAAATGGGACCTTGACATTTAAACTTTATAGAAAATCCACATGTACTTCTTTTGATACTGCACCTATTGAACACTGTTGAACGATTAATTTCACTAGTCACTTCGATCACCTCATAGGCAGTCTTTCCATGCCTGACCTCCTAATTCCTCAGGCTCCTGCTATAGGACTTTGTCCTTCATCCTCCCCTCAAATATAGTCCTTTTCCATGATTACATGGTTAGTCTTTAATCTCAGTTCCATGCATCTTACTCCTTAAAACTCTCTCAATTAACCAATAAGAATCTGCAGTGGAGTTCATGCCCAATTCAGTCAGCCCAATCAGTGGCTGAATAAATAGCAGTACTCCTACATAAAAAAAAAAAAAGAAAAAAAAAGAATCTTCAGAATCTTCTATGCCTTTATTCTAAAGTATCCTTATTCTCAAGTCAAGTCAGAGAAAAATGTTTTGAGAGGGATTCATGAGTTTTGCTAGGAGTGAACTCTGAGCACAGAGCCAGGAATAAGCCACACTGCCAGATGTGGCCTGCAAAACAAAAACAAAAACAAAACAGGAAGGAAAAATTCTTAATCAGAATGACAAGGTTTGAGACTCCTATGCATTAATCGATAAGAACCAGAGAAATCTTCTCAGCTACAAATATGGTTAAAGCTGGTGGAAAGAACAATGATTTGGATACTTAAGTTGTTTGAATGTATTTAATAGCTTTAATGGCTTATCTTTCTACAGCTTGAATCTATGAAATTTATTGTAATATAGCTCTCCACAGTTTTCTCTTATAATCCTATGTCCGTATTGTGGGAAACAATGATCTTTCTTCGGATGATTCTTTTTCTTTTATTTCAAATAAAAGCCCTCAAGTGATTTTTTTTCCATATTCACAGTCACAGTCCTCCCGTTGTTGATCGATTTGCTCGAGCAGGCCCAGTAACGTCTCCATCATGAGACTTGTTGTTACTGTGTTTGGCATATCGAATATGTCACGGGTAGCTTGCCAGACTCTGCCATGCGGGTGAGATACTCTCGGTAGCTTGCCGGGCTCTCCAAAAGGGGTGAAGGAATCGAACTCAGTTGGCCATGTTGGCCGCTTGTAAGGCAAACGCCCTACCGCTGTGCTATCGCTTTAGCCCTTCAAGTGATTTTTTTTCCATTTTATTTTGTTTTTACTTCAAATTTTCCTTTGGATTTTCTTATACTTTCTTATACTTTTATGTTGATGTATTACTCCAGTGTAATAGCATTTTTACATTATTCTAAAATTATTTAGACATGCTTTCCTGTATTTTTCCATGTATTTGTAATTGCTAATTTAAAATATTTAATAAAACAAATGCATGGGTCTCCTCTGAAAGTTTCTGCAGTCTGCATTTTCCCAATATATGGCCAAGTATTCAACTGGGTTTTTGGCATGTTTATAATGGTTTATTGAAAGCTGCATGTCTGAAATATGTGTGGACATTGAAAACCAGAAGCACTATACTTATCTGCTAAGGTTATCAGTTCTTGCTGTTTTGCTGTTAGTGACTACATTATGCTAAATCTATAAGTTTGTATTTCTGATAGCATCTGGTCACATAAGTGTGTTCACTATTCATTTAGTCCAACAGACAATCAACTAGCCACAGAGTTGCTTAATGACTTAAATAAATGTCTTCAGCCCACTGTTTGTCAACAGAGTGTGGAAGTGAGGAGGGAGGGTGATGAGGTGTGTGTGTAACAGTTAGGCAGTTCACATTTCTATTTATCAGTTGGAAAGCATTTTTACTGAGATTCAGGGTTTTTTGTGAAAAAACACTATGTTGTTCAAAGATTTTACTAATTTAGTAATTTCTGGAGTTCACAAGTCTCATTGCCAAATGTTTTCTTACTTTTGGAATACTGCAAAAGTTTATGGATATACTAATATGCCTCATCAGTTTTAACAAATGTCAGAAGGAACAAATATTCTTTTATAGTTAAGCACATGTTAATCTACCCTGTCTATTTTATTTCATTATACAGATCTGAGTCTGAATTTTCACCCACATAACTTTCTTTTGCCTATAAAACTTAATTTACATGTGTGGTAGGTCTGCTGGTGATAAATTCTCATGGATTTCATTTATCACTAATTAAAATAGGGTCATTTCTAACAAAAATTAGCATACAATTAGTTAATTTAGTCTTTAGTATTGATATTCATGTAAAAATCTACATCTGGATGTTTTATATGTGAAGTGATAATCACCAAATATGAAAGTCATCAAGATCTCTTTCAATGGGTAAATGGATAAATGAATTGGTACATGTAGACAATAAAATATTTAGCATTTTTGTTTGTTTGTGTGCCACACCCAGCAGTGCTCAGGGCTTACTCCAGGTTTTATGCTGAAGGATCACTCCTGGTAGGGATCAGAGAACTTTATGTAGTGCTGGGAACTAGACCTGGGTCACCTATTACCCTACCCACTAAAAAGCCTGGTTCACCTAGTGCCCTACCCACTAAAAATCTCTCTGATCCTTACTGAAAACTTAATAGCTATATAGAAATGACATAATTTCTATATAATTATATTAAATCAAGCAAGTAAAAAATGTGTATTACTAAATGATAGATGCCAATCTGATAGGGAACAATTATGTAGTAATTTACTATGTACTAGTAAATAATAAAGTAGTACTATCCTCCCGTTGTTCAGTGATTTTCTCGAGTGGGCACCAGTAACGTCTCCATTGTGAGATTTGTTGCTACTGTTTTTGGCATATCGAATATGTCATGGGTAGCTTGCCAGGCTTTGCTGTGTGGGCGGAATACTCTCGGTAGCTTGCCGGGCTCTCCAAAAGGGGCGGAGAAATCAAACCCGGGTTTGCCGCATGTAAGACAAATGCCCTACCCACTATGCTATCACTTCAGCACAAATAATACAGTAGTATTACATAAGTCCAATGAAAGATAAGAAAATTAGATCAGTAATTCTGTGATGAAACTGAATTCTGAAATGAAGAAACTTTAATGAATACATATCATTACACATTTACCCAGACGTACAGAATGTAAAATACAAAATGTAAAATAAAAAAAAAAATCCACCATCAGGGAAATGATGGAGTTTGGGTGATGTCATTTGTCAATACACATTTATCTCTGGTTTTTAAAAAGTACTCCTATTATGAGAGAAGTTGATAATGGCAGTGGAGGAAATGGATAAGGGGACAGGTTATATGGAAAATCTATTGTGTCTTCCTATCAGTTTTGTGTTAAGCCTCAGTGTTCAAATAGTCTTACAAGTTGTTCAAAATTGTAACACTGTAAATATCACATAAAATGAAAAGTCATTGTCAATCTATCCTGATTTCATTTTCTGAGACATTGTTGACCATATATATTATTTTTATTAGCAGACACAAATCTAAATATTAACATTTCAGTTGTTGGTTTATTGTCTTTAAGCATAGTCATTAACTTTATGCCATTAAAGAGAATTGAATGCACCTAAACTACCATGAGCATACTATCCATTTTTGCTTGCAATATTAATAAATCCTTAAATACCAGGATAAACAATCTACTTTAAATATCACTTCCTGACTCACTACTATGTTATACGAGCAAACTTAAATAGGAAAAACTCAATAGAAGCAAAGACTTAAAGAACCATTTACCTTGTTCATAAAGTAGCTTCATATTCGTATTTTTGCAGGCAACCAAATTATTAAGCAATGCAATCACACTTTGCATGGTATTACCCAGAATGTTCTCCCGATGTGCCTGCAATAGACATAAATTTCATCACAATAAAACAAATACAATTACCTCAGAATAAAGACAAATGACCTCATCTCTTTATTCTTGCTCCCAGTTTCTTGGTTATCTTTTCACATTTTAATGAAACAGATCTTTTTGTGTGGAGGTACTTCCCAGAGGCCACACTTGAAAGTGATACTGACATGACAAAAAAAGACAAACCGACTTAAATATTCTTGCAGCTTCAAGATTAAACTGGCACTAATATTTCCCTACTTTACTCTAGTACCTTGATGGGTGGATATGACTCACTGCTTCACTGCTTCAGTTTAATAAACTATGTTCGAGATCTTAAAAAGTGAATTTTGCTTTCTTCAACATTTTACTTCAGGGAAAAAAAGGCAGGAGTAATTCTGATTCCAAGGAGAATAGGAAAAATGAATAATCCTTTTCTCATAACTCCCCATTTTAAAGAGACAAGAGATCATTTCTATGTAGTGTTCTAAGGATCTCAATTTAATAGTTTGCTTTATTTTTGTTAAATTTCCTCAAAATTTTTAGAAAAATAAACATGGTATACTCAAAATTATGACATTTCAGATATGAAAATAAGGAGAGGGGTCAGGGAGAGAGCTCAAAGGGCTGGAGCACAAGCTCTGTATGCAGGGACCCATCTCTGGCACCACCTCAAGTACTACCAGGTGTGGGTCCCCCAAAGTAAAGGAAATATGAAGAATATTGAAGCTCTTGGACTAGGTTAAGCCAATCAGATACAGAGGGCACAGAAAGCTAGCACCCACCCTCACATCTGGGCCAACACAAGTGTTCATATTGTGAGTTTCTAGGTGTCCAGCTTGCTTCGTGTTGGTTCTGGCCCCTCAAACCATATTAATCACCAGTTTCCACTAAAGTGTGACAGGTTGGTAGACTGTTTCTCTCTGCCACATTTTAAAACATAAATGATATCAATTTATCAATTTCTTGACAAATAGATACAGCTATTATGTGCCAGGCATTGTTCTAAGCACTTGAGTTACACGAGTGAAAACATGGTTCCATGTCCTCTTGAAGACAAGCAGGCATAAGAGACAACTCTGCAGCATTAAAAATATGTAAAATGAATTAGAATGCAGCCAGTGCTGTGGAAAAAATGAAATTTGCAAGATAAAATCTTGAAAATTTATGGGGGCAGGAGACCTACAAGGGAGGGGCACACCAATTTCAAATCATATGGTGAGACAGGGTCATACTGTAAAGTGTCACCTGAGCTGGAATTTTGTTCTATCCTTTAAATGTGTAAGTACCTTAGACATCTTTGAATTCGATGAGATTTTTTTTCTGAAATAATTTTTAGATTGGCAGAAGCATTACTAAGATTGTAAACAGAAATTTCCACATACATGTCCCCCAACTCTCCCCAATACTGAACTGGTACAATACTAAGCACTGACTTCAATTTTCATTTTTTACAGAAATATCTTTCTGTCCAATAATCCAATCCAAGAGCCCATATTGTCTCTAGAATTCTTTTTTTTTCTGCCTCAAGACTTACTCATTACCCACAGTTCTAGGTACTTTGCTTTTATCAGTGAACAAAACAAACAGCCTTGCCTTTGTGGGGTTTGCCTTGTAGAGGAGAGGAAGAAAACAGAGAGACAACATAGTTGTAGAATGTGCTGTAAGGAGACATGCTGGGGAAAGGCAGTATAGCACTGGGTGGATTAGGAGTACTGCAGAGGAAGACTTATCCTCTCTACATGGTGACAAATTTGAAGGAGAGACAACACAGTTGTTCTTCTCATAGGATAACAAGTTCGGATATTTGTTTTAGGATTGTAGCAATATTAATTCTTAGAAGTTATGAAATGATGAGTGACAGTCTCGTCTGGTTTTAAAATTCATTTCATGATGTATTAATCCTAAAAAATATTTTTTACTGAAGTCCTTCCTTGTATCCCACAAACATTTGTGGTACATAAAACGTTTCTGGAAGGTTTGATAAACTTTACTGATGATAATACCTGGGTTTGGTATTACACTACCAGTAGATCTCTAAACTTTTTAGAAAATATCTTGAGTCATGTATCATCACTGTGACTCAATTTAAGTTTTTTACATTTATATTATTCTAGAACATAGCTACAATGTCCGACTTTTCAAACATACTGTAATAAAATACGTACAGAGCATTCTGCTACCTTCACAAGCCTTTATCTGAAGCTATTTACATTAGCTTTCACACTGCGTTCTTTCTTGAGCAAACTCAAAGCTTTCTCCACTTTATCACTCTTTTTTAAGAACCAGCTATCCATTTTAATTGACTTACATTCTTTGCTTTGGGTTAGTCCTCATGCATGTATAAAAAGTACCCAGTTCTTTCTCTGAGGAATGTAGTGGGTTGGATCTTCTTACCCACTGACAATAGAAGATGGGTGTGAGACTTATTTGGGCCAATTAACATAGAACAGGATTGGAAGGACCAGTGAGGGCTGCTCCATTTTATTTTTCCCTCTGGCATGGGGAACAGAAAACAGACACCCCAATAGTAAGTTTTCATGATGAGGATATACAGAACAGTCAGCAGCCCCCCTTGATAGTACTTGACCTCCAACATTTTCATGAAGCCTCCCCTGAAACCAGGCAATCAGTGAGTTTCTACCCTGTGGAGGAAATGCCATTTGACTACATGAGCCTTCCTACCCATATCTTTGCTTCACAAGGAGCTTGCTTCCCAAATACTGATGCCTAAAATATTTCTAACTTTCCTTAGAAACACACGTGGGCTAATATTTGAATGTTTCACTGACAACAACTTAAGAAGATTAATGTGGAAGCAGTGGTCTGCCACCAATTTCATCTAATTATTCCTACAGTAGGCTGGAAGGAAAGGGTGATTAATAAGCACCAAGATGACATGGCATGTTATTCATGATAAAGTAACTAACGATACATAGGCAACTTATTCTTCTGAAGAACAGAAAAGCTAATAAATCTTTATTTTTTAAGTCCCACTTGCTAAATAACACATACTGCTCCTTGTTTGAAGACGAGTCAGTCTACAAATATAGATCCATCTCACAGAAGGTAAATTCATCATTTCTTCAAAATACACAGTTTTTATGATTAAATACATGTTGTTGTACAAAGCTCTTGGCACTGTTTTTGACTTGTTGCAATAATTTCAGTTTCCCCTTATGCTCCTACTGTGAATGTCCCGTTTCAGTACAGACATTTCCTCTGCTAGGTATAAAAGCCCAACTCTCTAAATCTTCATCAAACTTGAACACCGAAAACCCAGGATTCAAAGTGCTGGAGTACATATTCTGCATATGAGAGGCCTGGGCTAATTCCACCACTATGTGGTCCCCAAGCACAGCCAGAAGCATCCTCTAAGCACAGAGCTGGGCGCTGGTTATAACCCAAAGTGTCCCCTCTAGGAAAGGGGGTAGAAAAAATGATTAATTGAAGAACTAGGATCAGACTCTAGACCAGGAGGTCCTGAAGAATAAAGGCCTGTGCCAGTCCACACACTTCAATCCACAGAGAGGCAAGAAGCTAAGGCACACTTGATCAAAAGGAAACCCCCCCCACACACACACATCTTTGTTACTATGTTTCTTAAAAGAAAATATTTGATGCATAAAAGAAGGACACCATCCAGTAACCAGACTGAGATGGTTAATGGTTAATTAGTAAATGGTTAATTGTTAATAAATAAAATCACTGCTATTTTTAGTTTCTTTGTTGTTGGTTTAAAAAATTTGCAAAATTTTTCAGTGCAAGGTGAAGGCTTTGTGAAAATTGACTATATTCCATTTACTGGCTTATTCTTGGAGTTCTTGGTGCTCAGGGGATGGTGGGGGGAGAATGCCCAGCAGAGCCCTTGTTTCTGCTCCACATGACGTGCTTGTCAGGAGAAGCACGACAAGTTACCGCTGAGGCCTCCATCCTAATTTCTCCCAGAAAAAATGCTAAATACATGCCAAGGGCAGCCGAGAAGGTGTAAACATGAATTAAGCACACTTCTATTAACTTCTATCAAAATGAGTAATTTCATTTCTCTTAGCAGCTCTTAATGAGATTTGTTCTTGCTGTTCACAACCACATCGGCCTACAGGAGATAAATTATGCATCAGAAATACCACCTTTATTTCTTAGAGGCAGAACAGGCAATTACATAAAGGGAGAAAACCTGGAGGTAAATATGTTAGGCCCAAGTCCTTCTGGGGCACATCTGGGAACTGATAGACTTGAAGGGAAGAAACTACAAGTCTGGCCACCAGACCACACCCAGGGGTGGAGAAAGAGTAGGAGTGATCAGAGATGAAGTCTTCCTTAGCGGCTTCTCCATGATATCCCCTCCCTGCCCTCTTAAACCTAAAGATTTTAAACCTATTAGCTTTGATGGCTGGATCTTCTGGCAAGAGGGGAAAAGAGAAAGCCAGGTCAAACTCTGATATTTGCTTTGTTTGGTTACACCCAGAGATGATCAGGGCTTACCCCTGGTTCTGTGCTCAGGAATCATTCCTGGTGGTGCTGAGGGAACTCTACGGGGTGCTGAGGATTCAATTCAGATCAGCCACATGCCAGGCAAGCACCTTAACCTGGGAATTATCTCTCTAGTCCCCAGTGCTAAAGTCTTTAAATCCCCAGAGCTCAGTAATAAGCAAGCAATCTACCTCATTTGTGTCCCAGCATATGCAAGGAAACCAACATGAGGAACCTTAAAGGGGAATAATCTAAACCAGGGGCTCTTCGCCACAAGATCAGAGACTTGGGCACTTACCACTTGCATACCGTAGGGTCTGAGAGAAACCACATGGGTGCAAGGCCCGACAAGACACTTCTGATGATTCACAATGTGTCAGATCACTCCACGACCTGCTCCCCCACTGTCTAATTTAATCCTGAAAATAAAATGGGTACAGTGCTCCCCTCTGCACAGCTAAGGGCACTGAGGGGAAGTGGAACTTTCCGTGGCTCATGGAGTGATCTGATGTCAAGATCTGATGATAATACAGTGCTCTATGTACAAGTTGATGGAGAACACGCCCTGAAGCACCATGCAGCATTGTCCAGTGACTCCAGAAGAGAGGGCAGGAGGGTGTCAGTGTCACTGGACCCATCAGAAAACCCTCCATGAGCCAGCACCATCCCATCGGCACACTGCCAGGACTTCGGAGAAGGAATGCCACGTCCAAAGTAGAAGGAGAAAGGAAGCAGATAAATTGTGCTGTGGGGGGCTGACTATTGTCAAACTGGTCTCCTTCCTTTCATGCCACAATGTGCCCTGTGCCACTGCCCGGAGACCTCTTGGCTCATAACAGCCTTAATGTGTGTCACTGAGCTGAGAACCCTACAGAAACCTACAGAAGCAAGATGCAGGATCAGATGTATGCAGGAAAGAGAAGCGTACTACCTCTAGAGAATAAAAACTCACACAAGAGCTACTGACAACAGCCACATTATCCAGACGCCAAGTGTCAGCAAAGGGCTGAGGGATAAAAACAGAGAAAACAGAGCTCCAGGGAGAAGCCAACATGGGTAGCCCACAAAGCTTTAGAAGGCCACCCCAAGACACCGCAAGATGATGATGAAAATGTTTAACCCCTCCATCCATCACCCATCCATCAACACAGTCCACCTCCTTCGTGTGTCTGATGTCACAGTAGATGGACATTTAATAAACAGAGCACTGGAGAGTTCTAATAAAACATAGCATTTGCCAGTAAAGATAATTAGAACTGAAGGAGCAAAATTCTAGTGTTTGGCAACACAGATGAAACAACTTCATTAAAATGTACAGCTTCAGCAAATGAAAGGCAGGGGAGCACTGGACCCTGAAGAATCAGCTTTCTCACAACTAATTGCTTCAGTGCTTAAAGAGGACAGCTCTGAAATACCAAGGGCACAGCAAGGAAACGCGACTGAAAAATGATCAGCTTCCCCAAAGTGGTTGCACTGTAAACACGACATGCCACTCTTTAATATCTAAAGATGGAAATGTCACTAAATGGCTTCCGACGCCTGGAAGGAATCTGACAGGGAGTCAAAGCCGATGAGGCAAGCAACTCCTTTAGCAAAACCCAGAGCAGCAAGGACCCTCAGCCCCTCTCTTCTGCCATCGGGATAGGTCAGAGCTTAGGAGGCTGCTTGAACTAGACAACTAAACCTCGGGGGGTGAGAAAACACAGCCACTGAGAGAATGAAAAGCAGAAGCACACAGAGTGACACAGGGTGTTGTATCTAGGACACTGTCACTCTACAAACTCTCGAGAACAAACATGTGCCCTGCACAGCACACTCAGGTCACATTTCTGCAGACTCAGCTCACGTTGCTCTCGGGGTGCCAGTCTGCAGAGGACATGATTACACGAGAACTGCGGTGCCCACTCATGTTCTCATCCACACATTCTCCTATGCAGCTAGATTCCTGAAAATCTGGTGCTCACAGTGGGCAGCCCCCATGGTGCCCTGACGAAATCAACATAATTGTGGGCAAGAGGACACTCTCCCATCACTGTTTTACAAGACTGTCCCTTAGGAGGCAGAGACTCAGTGGCATCTATGCTGAACTCAACTCCTTTCTCTCAACACTTTGCTGATTTGCTTTTGTTTCAGAGACCCACTAGCCCTTGGGCCTGTCAGCCAACAAAACCATCAATCTCAGCATCTCCCACAGCCATTCATTCAGCTACAAAGTCCTTTCAGGCTGGAGATATGCTCAGTGGCTGAGCACATGCATTGCACAGGAGGCCTCAGTTTGATCTGCACAAAGTCCCCTGGATGTTCAGCTGAGCACTTCCTGAGCCTCCCCTCTGCCTACTACCAGGTGGCTGCCACCCTTGGTGTAGGACTTTTCCCATGGTTACTCTGCTTTTCAGCCACTTCTCAAACACTGAGCAGATTCCCACCTCCATAGTCACAAGAGATTCTTCTCTACTTCTGGGGCCTTCAATCTGGGAGCTGTAGGTCCAGGGGCTGTGTGGGGGTTTACACTGGGCAACAGTGGGTCAGGGCTACCCATATGCCCTGTGTGTGTCTAGGAGGGGACTCAAGGGCTGGGGTGTGAGGCAGGGAGTGAGAAGGCCACAGGGCCAGCTCCTGGCAGAAGCAAGAGCACAGTTGCTCTGACACTTTAAAGCCTAGAGAAATATTCTATTATGATTCTGAAAATAGTCTCATGACTTTACTGAGCCAACGATGAACCGCTGGGAGTGAAGGACAGGGAAGGGAACAAACTGGATTCCACTGAAAGGACATGGATTAATTTAAATGAATTCACACGTTTACCTCATGAATAGCTTCAGGGGATTTCCTGGGAAGGAAGGCCAGGATTTGGGCATCCAAAGTGGAAAGATGTGAAGGAAGAAGGGGGAGCTGTCATAAGGTCCAGGACTCTGCCAGCCTCATAGGAGGCCATTACTCTGCCAGCCATGAGGCTATTAACAAGCCTCCGTTCTGTAGGGAGGGCTCAGGGTAGGGGTCTCCCAAGATATAAAGTATGTCCCTGTGGCCCAAAATAGGTGGTACCCGCATCCTCGAGGGAAGCCTGAAGTTCCTTCTTTTATTTGTGTCACCCTCATGAGAAGGCCTCCCTCCATCTTTCTCGCTAGAGACGAGAGAGAAGACTTTCATCATTCTTAAATTTGACTGACAGACCTTATAGCGGTCCTGTAGCCGCAGAAAATGAGATTTGTTAGTAGAAACACATCCCAGCTGGCACAGAGGGTAGACTGAAATCAATTGGTACCATTTGCCAAGCAGTGGGCTGAGCCCGGCTTCCAACTGCGACACTCACTCCACACCAATGACAGCGAGCCCTGGGGCCTTTTTGGCAGGTTCCCTGCATTCCTCTGCTCTCCTCGCCCCTGTGCTTTCAACAGCCACAGTATCTAGTCCTCTCGCAGGATGTCCCATCCTCTCGGCTCCTGACAGGACCTGAGGCCCCTAGGCAGACTCAGAGAGCCTAGATCCAGTGTGCTTAGGCAGGAGAACCTTGGCAATGGAGTGGAAGGAAGCTCCTAGGCCAAGAGTTGTCGGATGGACTGTGACCCTGTCATGTGCCTGCCTAGAATGCTGGTAAGAAAATCTGCTCTCACGACACACTATTCGAGCTAAGTGCTTGCCGGAAGTATGGGGACAGAGGGGCCAAAGAAGAGCTCATCCCACACATACAAGTTCTTCCTTCTCCTTGCTTCCGGCCATTGTCCAAGAGTAAATTAAATACATCCTTCAGAAAACTAACCTCCAATTTTACAGTATCAGGCAAGAACTGGGGATTTGGCCCTGGAGTGGAGTACCTGCCTTGTATTCCACAGGCAGTAAGATCGATTCCTGGCACCACCTTGCATCACCTGGGGCCACTGTGGTCCCTGGTTCTTCAAGTGCAACCCACAGAGGACTCTGCAAGCATATGGAAGCACTCCGACATCACAGCATCAACAGAAAGGGAAATTCAAGTCACGTATCATTTGCTCGAGTCTGGGGCCTTGGGGCAGCTGTCCGTGTGTCTGACAGGATCACCTTCCTCTACCTGCCTTCCCAGAGCACCTCCCTACACTTCACTGTTGGTTTCTCCACCCAATCCTTGCTAGAACCCTACAGAAAGAGAACTGAGTTTATAATCATGTCCCCAGCACCAAGGTGCAATTGTCCACTACACAGTGGCTGAAAGTCAGTTAAAGAAAGGACAATCTTGCTCCAAGGATCAAGCATCCTTGGGCAGCTGCAGCATCCCAACAGCCCATCTTGTGGAGAACTGCTGGGGCACCACTGATGAACTCTTTCCCAAAAGTAAATAAATAAAATTCACAACTTTTGGCAAGCAGCGAAGTAAAGCTGTAAGCAGGCCAACTAGTGCTGCATATTGGGTCACTTTCAACATCCGGCCAATTACCTTTTAACCAGGTACAGGAAGTGAAAGATGGGCTATTCCTGAGGAAATGGGGACTTTATGGTCCCTTGAGCCCCACCAGGAATGATCCCTGAACACAGAGTCAGGAGTAAGGCCTGAGAACAACCCAGTATGGCCCCAAAACAAACAAAGCCAGTTAGGATATTCAGAATCTACTGCACTTGGAATTTCAGTTTCTGCACAATCATACTTCTGTCTTCCATCTACATAAACAGGAGCAATCAGCTCCTCTTAAACTCTACTTAGACAGGAACAATCATAGCTATAGAATTACTCTGGGACATTCAAAAGTTTATATCTGGCCAGAAAATGATAAAAAAAAAAGTTAATCAACTTGAAAAATAAATTGGATGTAATGGAATAAAAGTAGTATTTTTTCATCTCTTAGATAAATAAAATTAAGAAAATTATTTGGGGGGAGGTTATCTCCCAAACAGTGCTCTGGGAGCTTAGTGGCTCCTCCCAGAAATTCTCAGCCAACTGGGCCAGCAGCTCAATGTGAGGGTCAGAGGATTTGGAGCCTTGTGATGCTTGCAGTCATCAGGGTTACCCCAGAGATGCTCAAGGACCTCTAGTGTGTGCTCAGGGGACCATGAAGTATCAGGAATTGGACCTCACTTGGCCACATACATGGAATATGCTGTGTCCCCTGTATTCTTTTTCCATCCCCCCTCACACATTGTTTAAGCTTCCAGGAACACTAAACAGTAACAAAGTAGAAGAAAGCCTGCACAAAAGCATCAACTGTGCATTGTCAATGCGGTTCATGCGAGCAATAATGGGGAGGTCAATGGGTCTTGTGCTGGGAAATGATTTCTGGTAAATGATGAACCCACTGGTATATCCTGAGTATCCCATGTGCTGGAATAACAAAAAGATACTGGAAGACAGGACACTGATGAACTTTATGTAGGGAGAAAGTGACCACAAGTCTAGAAATGGAACTATCAAGGGCTCAAATTAATGGCTTAGGCCCACCAGAATACGTGTCTCCGGAGAAACTTGAGATCAAGAAAACATGACCATCCTTAACATTTATTCTGAGAATAACATCTGTGGGGTCTTAGCTATTACAAGACATCCAACACTCATAAGTAGAGTGCTCACTGGTCACATTCAGTCTCTCTCAGCAACTGTCGCACCACTCATGAGAAGCCCCTGACCTTAGAAAAGGAGTAGAAAAAGGGACAACTATGTAGTTCTCACATTTAGCCTGCATTCCAACAAGTCAGCCTCAGCTCTAAAATATCAGAGGTCAAATCAATGCCATTAAATTTTCTTCATGCAAGTCACAAAGAAAACCAGAAACTGGAAAGAGTGCCCAAAATGAAGGCAAGAAAGAAGGAAAGGGAAAGGACTAGATGAAGATTGATGGATTTCTGCCAAGAATTGGGCCCTTATAAGGTAAGTGTGCAACCTCTAGGTCAGAGGTGCTAAATCGAAAGGTCTTTGAAGCTCAAGTTAACCGTTCATCACCATACTGAAAAAAAACTCAATTAAAATCCAGGATGTGTTCAGCCGTTGGGTACCACCCAGCATCTAGGAGGGAGGTTACAAAGACATAGAAGCTCAGTCCCTGCATGTTAGACCTACCTACTGCTGTCATAAGCTTTGCTAAGTGGAGAAGACTTAATCTTCTTCAGATGCTCCTGACCTTTGGGACATACATACAATGGGGGGGGGGGGATGGGGGTGCTGAATTTCAGTATTGGCCACTCTCAAGGGCTAATCTTGGAAGCTCATCTCTCAGGACACAAGCCCTAAATTTCACCAATAAGCTGAAATAACAAAAAACACTGTGGCACAGAAGAAATAGAGCTTTGATTCCAAAACATTTCAAGATGCTCTGAAGTTCAACAAAATGTAAGCTCTGTCCCAACATGGCGAGGACTTGGGCCAAAAAAGAGTGGTAGATGCAGACAGAGCTGACTCTTGAGTCACAATGCTCTCAGACATATCTGTGCAAGAAGCAAACTCTCAGGCCCCTGGAAATACATTGCTTATGGCCACAGACACCAGGAAGCATGTCCCCTGGAGTCATTGGGTCAGGCATAGGACCAGCGGCATTATTTTGCATCAGCTACCTCAGGCAGATGCAGGGCTGGGAGCTCCAGCTACCAAGTATGTAGTAGGAGAAAGATACAGAAATGGGTGCCCAGGGGATAGTGATCTGCTTGGACATGCTAGCTCATCTCCAAGCTCCTTTTCTGCTCTAACGGCTTCTGATGCTGTCTTTCCTGAAGATTCTTTGAACCAAAAGTTAAATAATGTCCAATGATAACAATCCGATATTCAAAGAAAATGGCTATATTCAAAGAGAACAGTTGTACTGTCTCAGATTCTTGGGGATTGTGGCAATGATCAAAGATAAATTTAGCACAGCCTGGTGTTTCCCCTCCATCCTGTCCCAAAATATACACTTACGAACCTCAGAATATAAAGTGGGAGTCTACTGTGAGAAAAGCATCTCAGAAGCCTACCTTCCTTCAGCTTCTCAAAAGAATTCAATATACCAGGATCTAGCTCAGGAATCATGAAGTCCAACTTCACATACACATGGGGGATAAGGGAGGCTGTGTTTATGAACTACTGTTCCTTCCATCACAAGATTCCCAAACAAACTCATCTGGCTTATATCAAATGGATAGGAGCTAAACTCCACACTAAAAACAGGTTTTGTGAAGCTGAGTACATTCTAAAATATACGCATAGAGAAGCCCTTTGACTAAAACATGAAGTCTTTTACAATGGGTCATGCGAACAATCTGTTGGTTCTTCATCAAGCAATCTGTCAGCTGCATCCTTTGGCATTACAGAATAGAATATTATTTCGAAGAAGGGGGAAAAAAATCATCCCCTTTGCACTGAACTGCATGTTATTTCTTCACTCTATCCTCAGCAGCCACCTATTCCTAGCATATCCTAGATCCTGATGGAGTACCCCAAAGCTTCACCAAGACCCCCGTCTTTGGGCTGCCTCTAGCAAAGGAGAAGGCAGGCACACAGTGGGAATGGAATCAGTGCAGGAACTGTGTTGATCCCCCCAAGCAGCTGAAGGTGAGAAAGACCTAATTTAGAAAGCAGAAGGGAGTGGAACTGGAGAGGCAGAGCTAGCAGATGTGAAGAGCTCTAGAGCTTGAGAGAGAGAGAGAGAGAGAGAGAGAGAGAGAGAGAGAGAGAGAGAGAGAGAGCGCGAGCGAGCACAAATTGACTGCCGTAGGCAAGATGTGATTTTGGAGACTGGGGACATTACAAAGGGACCCTGAGGCCCCTTTACTCTGCATACTGGTAAGATGCGGAATCCACATTAGATCTAGTTTAGTACTAAGTGCCTGTATGTTTGTTCCTCTTGGATTCAGGGCGTGCTCTGATGAATCACAGATGGCAGTTGCATCAGCCCTGCCTGGGGCACACAAGCTGGGTACCTCAAGACTACACTTGTAGCTGCTCTTTGCTCACCAGCTCACCGCCGACCGGCCTGCACCACCTCACTGCAATACCTGGCTTGCCTCTTCCACGTGGCCCCATGAGCATCTGGACGTTGACTTCAGATGAACTAAATGAACTAGACTCTTCCTCTCCTGCAGGAAAGACAAGTGTTTTCTCCTCTATGACACCAGACAGATGGGGAAATCCCTCCCTAGAGGTAAGGTATAGGGATTTTAAATTTTGCTTCAATTTTATTGAATTAACACTGCATTACATGATAATGCTAAGTTTGAAGTATACAGCTCTATAAAACCATGTTTGCATATACTACAATGAATTCAACCCTAAAAGTTTGGATTTAGGGGAAGTATATTAGATTCTGGCTCAAACCCAGAATCTAATACGTGCAAGGCCATCAAGACTGCCAAATATACTATTCACTAAAAATAACAGCCAAGAATACGCTTACAGGTGAGCAGATGAAGAATTCTAGAAGCCTCTGCACTTCAAGAATATCCACCTCTACATTTTAGTTTTGTTTTCTACTCCAAATCAAACTTTTTTGATAGGAATATTCTTAGGTGATGATACTTATAGCTTCCAAGAGAGGAGATGAGGAGGTTATGAAGAGAAGATACAGAACTCTGAGGCACTGATATCAAGTAGCAAAAAGGAAAGGCTATCAGCTATTTTTATTATTTTTTTAATGGCACGCAGAGGCTTCTATGCGCTTCCCAGAAAGGTTTCTGAATTGCGGTGTGGCAGGAAGCCTAAATGAGGTCTCAGGAAAGATAATGGAGCTTTAATGATGGAAATAGTAAGAAAATTAAATCTAATCATGTTCCATTAAGCATACTCTTAGCTCCCAATTTTACTAAATTATTTTATTATGATTTTGCCTCTGTCTATTGAAATAACCTTTTATGGCAATTTGATTTGCAAGCATAAATAAGTCTCATTTATTTTCCACTATGAAACCCTATGAGATTAATAAGGAGAAATGGATCTTCTAAAATTTCACCCATTCTGCAATCAGAAAGTAACAAGTCAGAGAAGAATATCTTGTTTCATATTCCTGTTTGTGAGAGAGCATTATACTGTAATTAGAGTCTCACTGAACAATAACATGTCACCTGCAAGACAGACAATCTGACCGGGCAGCTCCTCCTCCACACTTGAAAGGGACATACCATGGTCTGTGCAGTCGGTCCCCTCACCTTCTAGTTCTCAACCCTCAGGCTTGTCCTCCCCCAGCCCCCACACCCTTTGAAGGGCTTTCCCATGTCTGTGAGGCTCTGTGCCTGAGCAGCAATGCTCAACACTGGCTCCCAGCAGGACGCTCCCTACAGCCCATTACTATGTGAATCCTAGCATGAAGAAGTGAGACAATCCATGCTATCTGTCAAGGATGCATAAACATAGAGGTAGCAGAGAAAGAGAAAAGGTTGCTCTTCTGGTCTCTGCAAAGAAAACAGATTGTCAGGATACTCAGGTGGACTTTAAAATCAAGCAAAGAGATAAGCTCTAAGAGCCTATAGAAGGCAGCAAAACACAGTATTAAGAAAAAAATCACTGAATACAGTTCCACAATGAAAGTTTTGAACAATCTAGCTGTATTCCAGAGGAAACAAGAGGAGAAAAAAACAGAACCAGAAGCAAGTAGAAGGAAGAAAATTAAAGGTAGAGAAAATAAAATAGAAGCTAGAACAATACAAAAGATCAGTGAAACCAAGAAGTGCTTCTTTGATAGTTTCAATACAGTAAAATTGATAGAACTCCTACCTAGACTCACTAAGAAAAATTAAAATGATTAGGATCAAAGAGTGGATATTTCAATCAACATTTTATAAATACAAATGATCATTAGAGACTATTATAAAACTCTATATGCAAACAAATCCGACAACTTAAAAAGAAATAGACAAATATTTATACATACACCTTTCTAATAAGAAACCAAAAAGAAAGAGCTAAAACAAAAATCTTAAGTAGAAAGTTTGGAAAGATAATACAAGGGTTAAGCACATGCCTTACATGCAGTTACATGCAGATCTTATTTGGATTCCCAAAGCACCACAGTGCCCTCCCAAGAACCCCCCAGCAGCCCCAGAAGCCCTGAAACACAACCGGGCATGATCTGGGTAACCCCAAGCCTCACAGAGCCCAAGTAACACCACTTTCTCTGGCCCTTATATCAAACCTCCGGTTCAGTAAACAAAAAATTTCCAAGAGTGATTCCCAGGATTCCTAAGTACAACCTTGAGGCCCCCCTTCTTAAATACACACATACACAAATTAAAAGCCAAATCAGTTACCTAAAAGGTAGTCAAAAGTTTCCTGAAGGATAAAAGCTCAGGAATAGGTGGTTTAACCAGTGATTCTAAGATACTTTCTAAGCAATACTTATCCTGCTTAAAAATATAAAACACAAAGACATATAAAAAACACAACACAAAGCGGGGAAGATACTCCAAGCACATTCTAATTCCCAAACCAGAAAAGCACATAGGAGATATATGTGTGTGTTGTGTATATATATATATGTAAAGGTAAAAGGTAAAAGGCCCTCCCGTTGATTGTCGATTTGCTCGAGCGGGCCCAGTAACGTCTCCATTGGAGACTTTGTTGTTACTGTGTCTGGCATATCGAATACTCTCGGTAGCTTGCCAGGCTCTCCATATATATATGTGTATTATATATATACATATATAATATATATATGTGATGAACATAGAAAAATTCAACAAAATCATGGCAAATTGAATTCAACAAAATCAAAAGAATTCACCATGACTAAGTGGTATTTAGCCCAGAGTACACAAACAGCTCAATCACTTAATGCAAATCAAGTAAAATTTAAATTAAAAAAATAACATGACCATATAAATAGATGCTGAAAAAATGACAATAATCAATACTTATTTCTGAATTAAAAAAAAACAACCTGGAAATAGAAAGAAAGTACTATTATAACATAATAAGGACCATATATAACAAACATACAGATAACATACTTGTTGGATTATAGATCTAAGCCTTTTAAGTTTAACATTGGTTTGTTCTTCCTTCCCCCACCCCCCTGCAAGAAGCTTAGGTTTACAGAGTAACTCCCACCACAGTGCTCCTGGGGCAGACTCAATTCCATCAGGTACTTCCAAACCTCTATGTTTATCTTTAACTTCTCCTTTTGCTCTTTTCCTCTATCTGTTAATCACAAATACCCCCAAATCACACCATGTAACTTTTAAAGCCATATTCTTCTGAGGGCTCTGGATTTTGTATATGTAAGTGATATACTGCTTTTCTCTTTCCTTCATGTCCTTTGCATAGTTTATTTTAGAGCAATTTACTTTTTGTACAGATACAGGAAGACAATTAATGTTATGTTTTGGTAGCATGGGAGTTAATTGACTCTGAATAATATTGATTCCTAAGCATCTGTCATATTTACTTGACTTAAGCCTCAGTTGTTCTTAGTTCCTAATACCACAAAAGGGGGGTCCCAGAGAGGACAAGGATGGACCCAGAGCAAGCCATAAGCTACCCTGACATAGAAAAGGGATAGGCTAAGCACCACAAGAAGTATAATAAGTTAAGAGCATGGTCACAGAACAAACTCTGTCATGACCCAAAAAGAAGTAACTGAATAAGGACCCTGCAGGGTTAGGAAAGACTAACCTGGCCTGAGGACTATAGTCTGGGATATATAGCAAGATGTCTCCAGGAAGAGCCACCCTTTATGCTTAGTATATCTCTTACTATGTCCATAAAAAATAATTAGAAATATTGCACTGCACTGCACTGTCCTCCCGTTGTTCATCGATTTGCTAGAGCGAGCCCAGTACTGTCTCCATCGTTACTTGTTACTGTGTTTGGGATACTGAATATATCACAGGTAGCCTGCCAGGGCGGGCAAGACACTCTCAATAGCTTGCCGGGCTCTCGAGAGGGGCGGAGGAATCGAACCCGGCTCGGCCGTGACAGCTGTGCTCAAGGCAAACGCCCTACCACTGTGCTATCGCTCCAACCCATTAGAATTATTATTAATAATAAATTTAAGATGACTGTTTAAGTCAACATGGGCTGAGAAAAGAAGAAAGCAAAACACCCTTAGATGGAATTCTGCCCTTGGGCAGATCTCCTAGCAGGAAACTAGAGTGCTGAGCACTTAGATGAGATTTTGTCCTTTAGCAATTCTAGAACTTTCCCTTGAAGGAAAGGCTTTACTTCTGTTCATTGTTTATAATAACATGCTACCACACCTATGTCTAACTGCTACCCCCAAACCCTTCATGATTTCTCTATAATGCTGTGAGACTCAAATAAATGACCACTGATTACCAACCAGCCTGGTGGTCCCATTCATTCATTCATCCATCACTGTCAGTCTGCTGGGGGGACAGTGATTGGCCCCAAACATATCCAGGGAACTCTTGGGTCACCACGGGCAGGCCAGTGACCAACCACCCACCAGAACAGCAACATATACTTGATAGCGAAATACTAGATTTTCCCTTAAAATATAGAACAAGACAAGGATGTTCACTCTTATGAACACTTCAGTCTTTCAAAGTACTAGTCAGAGCAATTAGCCAAGAAAAAGCTATCAAAAATAAAATCCAAGAAAACCTGCAAAAGAAATCCAAATCATAAAAAGTACAATTATTACTATCTGCAAATAAAAATGGATAAACCTAAAGACAAAAATAATAGAATAAACTAATTCTGCCACTAAACTAAGTGGCATAATACAAAAATCAATTCACATGAATCTGTTGCCTTTCTAACTAACAATGAGCTGAATGAAAAGGAAGTTAAAATAATAATTTCACTAACAACTACACTAAGAAAAATATATGGGAATAAACCTAATGATGTGGAACTATAAGGCATTAAGAAAAAAAGACAAATGGAAAGATAACCCATGCTGAGATGTTACAAGAATATATTAACCTACTGATGACTCCAAACAATGAGATTTTTCAAAGAAATAAATCAACTGGTGAGAAAGACATACATATATATGTACACACACAGACACACACACATACACACATATATATAACATTGGAAGCTTCAAGTATTACTAAAAATAGAGAAATAAAGAATCTGGTACATTGCTGGTGTAAATGTAAATTGGTACAGCCTCTAGGAAAATGATACTGAGATTTTTTTAAAAGTAAAGGTAAGGTAAAGGCCCTCCCGTTGATCGTCGATTTGCTCGAGCGGGCCCAGTAACGTCTCCATTGGAGACTGTTGTTACTGTGTCTGGCATATGGAATACTCTTGGTAGCTTGCCGGGCTCTCCGAATTTTTTTAAAAGTAAAAAATTGAAAATTCTTGGAGCTAGAGAGATGGTACAGGAATTAAGGCAGGTAGCTGACCCTGGTTTAAGTCACCATATGTAGTCCCCCAGAACCATCAGGAGGTACCCCTGAGCAAATAGCCTGGAGTAAGCCCTGAACACCACTGGACATGACCCTAAAACCAAATTAACTTTAAAATGTCTTGAAGTTCTATACATTCTAGGAATATCACATCTAGGCATGGATCCAGAGGAAATCAAAACACTAATCTGAAATGAGATTTGTACCTCTACAGTCTTTACAGCATTTTTGATATTTAAGAGAACTTGGAATTAACCTAAATGCCCATGAATAGAAGACTGGATATGAAAGCTATGGTGTATTTATTTAACAAAATACTGCTATAATTTTAAAAATAAAAACTGATGCCTTTGGGACAAACGGGATGCATCTTGAGATGATTGGGCTAAATGAGAAAAGTGACAATTACCACATTTCATTTCAATCCTATACCTAGTGTATAAAATTCGGTCATAGTTCTCCCATTGTTCATTGATTTGCTCGAGCGGGCCCAGTAACATCTCCATTGTGAGACTTAATTGTTACTGTGTTTGGCATATTGAATACGTCACATCACGGTAGCTTGCCAGGCTTTGCCATGCAGGCGAGATACTCTCGGTAGCTGGTTGGGCTCTCTGAGAGGGACAGAGGAATCGAACTCAGGTAGGCCATGTTGGCTGCGTGCAAGGCAAACACCTTACCCACTGTGCTATCGTTCCAGCCCAGCGTATAAAATATGAATAAATAAAACAAATAAACTAGCATTAAAAAAAAAACTTCTAGACTAGGTAAAAAAACTATGGTGATTACCAGAGGGAAGTGGAAGTGGAAGAAAAGAAAATAAGGGCTTTTTGATGATGGATCAACTGCAACTGTGGCAGTGGAGAGAATTACATACACCAAGAGACGTGAAGCTAAATCCCTGAAATTTCACAGTACTGTTATCCTGTGCTATGTCAAAAGAAATTAAGAACATTTCAAATAAGAAAAGTAAAACAAATGGAAAGATAGAGAAGACAACAGTGAATAGATGTGATATTCTCCTAAAAATCTGACAAGTTTAATATGAACGTAGAAAGAAGGAAGGATGACTAAAGGTGGAGGAACAGGAAAAGTATTCAAGAGACAAAACAACAAATTTCTCCAACCAACAAAAAATTTAAATGAAAGCATTACATAGATTCAAGCACTCAGCTAATACCAAATAAATAAATAAAACCGATGCATCATAGTAAAACTATAGAAAACCAAAGGCAAGTCAACCTTATAAACATAAAAAATGATATTAAGTTTTTAAGTGGCACTATAAAAGCTAACTTCTCAACGAAAATAAAGACCACAGGTAAAGACATTTGTAGCAAATTAACATAAAAGATTATATATCAATCTAAAATCCTATTCCTAGTGGAAATAAGCCTCAAAGATGAAATAAGTTTTCAAACAAGCCTCCAAAAACATTAGAATTTCTAAAAGCAAATCTAAACTAACAAAACAAATGAAAGGGGAATCTTCAGGCATAATAAAAATGGAACCACATGAAAATAAGCAATAAAGAATAAAGAAAAGTAGGAAGTTAATATGACTAAATATATGTATCTACAAAATCAATTACTGTATCCTTGCAAAGTATAAATTATATGTGGAAATAAAACCACAAAAGCACAATAAAGTAAATGATAGTATGTAGTCTAAACTTCTAGCAACATCAAATTGCAGTAAATGTAATTTACATTAGATTGGAAAAGCCAAGGAAACATACTCATTTCAATGCAATCACTAAAATAGTTAAATAATATATAATTAACATCAGAAGAAAGCAAATAAAAGGTATTTAAGTAATTCACAAAGCATCAAGAAAAAAACAGGATAAACAAAACTAATGATGAAAAGGTAATCCTAACTCCTTACAATAATCGTAATTTATATGTGTGTATGTGATTCTAAATACTTGAAAATGTAAAGATTGGCAAACTTAAAGGAAAAATTAAGCATGCACTGATAGAAATAGGGAACACATTATATACAAGGATATGACATAGTTGGAAAAGGGATAAAGACCTTGGCAAATTAAAGTGAAACAGTTACATTTCTATACTAATATAATATTCTTAGGCAACAAGGTATTTTACTCAGGCTACAGAGACATCTGTGGGCTACACAAATGTTTTGCATGTTGAAGACCAGGTTTGATCCCTGTTCTATGTGGTCTGGGAATTAAGCCTCAAGCACTGCTGAATGTAGCCTCATAACAAAGTAGTTGTTTGTTTGTTTTTGCAAGATATAAACAAGGTTATGTACAAACAATGGAATCAACCCTGCAAAAAAAGAGTTTCAAATCTAAAATGCTTATTAACAAAAGAGCTTCAGATGAATAAGGTCTAGGCAATCAGGAGATAGCTCAAAGCACTAAAGAAAGCGCTTGTTTTGCATGCAGGAGGCCCAGATTCAAAACCAGCACAGCATGGTCTTCTATACACTGCCCAGAGCAAGTCCTGGAAGTGGCCCCTGAGCATCACGCTGGGTGTGGCCCAAAGAACAACACATAAAACAACCCCCCCAAAATCTAATACATAAATTAAAAGCGAAAATTTTAAAGGGGGCAATAGAAAAATCAGAATCAAATGGGAAATTTTGAAACACAACTTTCCTTTAAAGTCTCCAGTGGAGACGTTACTGGGCCCGCTCGAGCAAATCGACGATCAACAGGAGGGCCTTTACCTTTTCCTTTATAAAACTTATTAAATTAGAACTTGAAAATCTGAAACTAGATATTTGCCTCCAAGATACACACATATTTACTGCAGTTTAGGTAACTTGGCTGCACTAGTATTGATGGTTATGCTTTGGTGCACACAAAGTTACTACAGCATCATCAAGATCCAATTTTTTTTTTGTTTTGTTTTGTTTTGTTTTCCCTTTATTGTATTTTATTTTTTTTTAAAGTTGTAGATTTACAATTTTTTGTGCTTTGGTTTCAATTATACAATGATCAGATACCCATCCCTCCACCAGTGCCCATTTTCCACCACCATGGATAATATCCCTCCCACCCCCATCCCCCCATCCCCCCGTCTCTGTGGCAGGGCAATCCCCTGTGTTCTCTCTCTGCTTTTGGGTGTTGTGGTCTGCAAAAGAGGCATTGAGTGGCAAACATGTTCAGTCCATAGTCTACTTTCGACATGCATCTCCCCTCCTGGGAGGATCCTCCAAACATCCTTTATTTGGTGCTCCCTTCTCTATCTGAACTGCCCTTTCCTCTAGGATACCCGGCTGGCCTCTAAGTTATGGAGTAATCCTCCTGGTGCTGATCTCAGCTATTCTTGGGTATTAATCTCTTACTTTGTTACTTTATATCCCCCAGATGAATGCAATCTTTCTATGTCTATCCCTCTCTTTCTGACTCATTTCGCTTAGCATGATACTTTCCATATTGTACCACTTGTATGTAAATTTCATGACTTCATCTTTTCTAAGAGCTACATAGTACTCCATTGTGTAGATGTACCAAAGTTTCTTTAACCAGTCATCTGTTCTTGGGCACTCAGGTTTCTTCCAGTTTCTGGCTATTGTAAAGAGTGCTGCAATGAACAAACAAGTGCAGATGTCACTTCGACTATACATTTTTGCCTCTCTGGGATATATTCCCAGGAGTGGTATTGCTGGGTCAAATGGGAGCTCAATTTCTAATTTTTTGAGAATCGTCCATACTGTTTTCCAGAAGGGCTGAACCAGTGGACATTCCCACCAACAGTGAAGGAGTGTCCCTTTCTCGCCACATCCACGCCAGCATCGGTTGCTTTTGTTCTTTTGAATGTGGGCTAGTCTCTGAGGTGTGAGACGGTATTTCATTGTGGTTTTGAAGATCCAATTTTTTAAGTTCAGTTTAATTAAACACTGGTTGTGCTTTGAATTTAATTATTTTTCCTTTTTTTCCAGAAAAGTACCAAGAATGTCTGCAACTAGAATAAGCTGAAAGATTCCATTCAAGACTGAACTTCTACCAAGCAAACTGGGGCTCAAAGAACAAAAGAATCTGTAACTGTGACTTAACAAAATTGATGACTTATACAACTGCTTTTGGTCTTCACATAATATTCCCAAACTAGATTCTGTAGGTGTATTTTTTCTGAGCAACTGGTATCACTACCATCTTTAATGACTAACTGCACAGGGAAGTAAAATTGACATTTAGTAATAGAGAACCATTCATCTTTACTGCAAAATGTCAATGTTGCCATAGGCCAGAACATCTCAATTCATCTTCTCTAACTGAACCCAGGTATGGAAAATACATACTTCCAATACAAGTCAAATTATGTGACTCCATTGACATTTAATTTTCATATTTGGAGGTTTCAGCACTTAACCAATGGTACTGACAATTCACATCAGTGGATGTTAAATTATCTACTAGGAAACAATATTATCCTCAAAGTACTTCAAACCCTCAAAATCTGTTACAAATGCTTATATAACATACTAAGAAAAAAAGTAAAAAAAAAATATTTCCTGGAAAGACATCATTGGTATCTAATTCATTTTTGTGGCTAGACTGACCTAAAGAAAAGCTATTGCACATGACCCAAAAAAGGTGCAGAAATTTTATTTACAAATTAGTTTTGGAAAGGCACTATATGAAATGTCAACTTCAAAAGAACAAAAAGCCCCTTGCTATTTCTGGTTTTCAATAACAGATCTTTGAGATGTCAGATACTTGCATTTCTCTAAGATCACCTGTGAGTTCTCTGAGTTAAAGAATCATTCAAGCCAGTGGGCAGGGTAAAGCCCCAATAAGAGCTCTTCTAAATAACACTGTGTTTTCTCTTGGGATATACAAGTCGGGTAAACTCTAAAGAGAAAATTTTGTTTAGCTGGTTTTGAGTCTCACTCAGGGTTCACTCCTTGCTCTGTTCTTGGGGTTTACACTTGATGGGGTTCAGGGGAACATGTGGAATGCTGGAGATCAAAAAGGGGTCCGCTGCATGCAAGGCAAGTGACCTACTCACTGTACCATGCCACTGGTCCCCTAAGGAGCAAGTTGTATCAAAATAAAACCCACTGAATACCACTCCTGGGAATATATCCCAGAGAGGCAAAAAAGTATAGCCGAAGTGACATCTGCAATTGTCTGTTTATTGCAGCACTCTTTACAATAGCCAGAATCTGGAAAAAACCTGAGTGCCCGAGAACAGATGACTGGTTGAAGAAACTGTGGCACATTTACACAATGGAGTACTATGTAGCTGTTAGAAAAGACGAAGTCATGAAGTTTACATACAAGTGGTACTACATGGAAAGTATCATGTTAAGCGAAATGACTCAGAAAGAAAGGGATAGACATAGAAAGATTGCATTCATCTGGGGAACATAAAGTAACAAAATAGGAAACTAACACCCAAGTATGGCAGAGATTAGTACCAGGAATTTTACTCAATGACCCGGAGGACAACCACACATGTTAGGGGAAGGGGGAGCTCAGAAAGAGAAGGGAACACCAAATAAAGGGTGTTGGGAGGATCTGCCCATGATGGGAGAGCATGCTGAGGGTAGACTGTCGACCAAGCATGATTGCCACTCAATGCCTCTTTTGCAGACCATGGCACTCAAAAGGAGAGAGAGGGAAGTGCCCTGCCACAGAGGCAGGGTGGGATGGGGGCTGGGGGGGAGGGGATGCTGGGATCCGTGGTGGTGGGAAATGCGCACTGGTGGAGGGATGGGTGTTTGATCATTGTATAATCGAAACCCAAGCACAAAAATGTGTAAGTCTACAACTGTACCTCATGGTGCCTCACTATTAAAAAATAAATAAATAAATATAAAAAAAATAAAATAAAACCCGCTGAAGTCTCAGCAGAAAAGTCAAAGGTCTGGTTGCCACCTTTGAGTCATTCCAGTTAATAGCAAAGGCCGAGAAAAGGGTAACCCTGAGTATTCAGATTTGCTTCTCAATATAGATTGGCACAGGTAATAGGATTTTAAAAAGCTTCATACACATGAAATCATTGCTTGGTAAATATACATGTCTGTCAGAAAATAGAAATGGAAATCAGAAGAATGATGCAGAAACTGGTTCATTCTCATTCCGATGATTCTAGTGTGTCTACAGAGCATCTACAGTCCCTTGTGTGGTGCAAACTGTGCTCATGTAACCACCTCAGAGTGAAACCCTGAAGCACAAGCCTGGATAGTTGTGTCGTCTACATAGAGAAAGTTCCTTGTACCCCTTTAAGAGTCTAGGCATCATTCTTCAGATAGTCATACACACACACACACACACACACACACACACACACACATACACACACATATAGAGAAAGAGAGCAAGAGAGAGAGAGAGAGAGAAGACATAGCATTGCAGCAAATTTTACAGAAGATCCAGGTCTTTGCTTTCTTCTAAGTTTGGGTAAAAATATGTAAAAGCACTAAATTTGAAGAATGGGGAAATTTTCACAAATCACAAATCATCCTGTTAATCGTCGATTGCCTCGAGCAGGCCCCAGTAACGTCTCCTTCATCCTAGCCCTGAGATTATATTCAAGGCTCTTTAGGATAATGAGACCCATCATTGTTACTGGTATTTGGCATATTGGGTACGCCACGGGGAGTTTGCCAGACTCTGCCGTGTGGGCAGGCTACATTCGGGGAAATTTTAGTGGGAAAAAAAAGAAATAATGAAAGTGTAGTATTTTCAGTAGAAGAGAGGGTAAATAAACCAAGCAAAAAAAGCTTAGGACCAGAAAAATAGTACAGGGTTAAGACACCTGGCCTTACATGAGACTGATAATAGTTCGATCTCCAGCACCACACACATGATCCCATAGCACTGCCAGGGAGTGATCCCTGAGCACAGATCCAGAAGTAAGCCTGAGCACTGTCAAGTGTACCAAAACATGAATGAAAGGAGGGGAGGAAGGAAGGAAGGAAGGAAGGAAGGAAGGAAGGAAGGAAGGAAGGAAGGAAGGAAGGAAAGTTTGAAAGAGATTTAAATATGTCTTTGTTGGGATAGGTTAAAAATGGCTTTTTCCAAACAGTGAAAAATGAGTTATTTGTCAATAATGAATAGAGAAATATTGACAGGGGATTGCCAGAGTTGGTATCTTACAGTATAGATTCTGGAACAAAACAGCACTGACTCTTATTCCCAGTAACTTTATTACTGGGTTGCATGGAGCGATAGCACAGCGGGTAGGGCGTCTGCGTTGCACGCAGCCAACATGGCCAACCCGAGTTCGATTCCTCCGCCCCTCTCGGAGAGCCCGGCAAGCTACCGAGAGTATTCGATATGCCAGACACAGTAACAACAAAGTCTCCAATGGAGACGTTACTGGGCCCGCTCGAGCAAATCGATGATCAACGGGAGGGCCTTTACTTTACTTTACTATGGAAGCTCATTTTATAGTTTTTTGAGGAATATCTATATCGCTTTCTAAAAAGACTGGACCAGTCAGTATTCCCACCAACAATGGATGGGAGCTCTATTCTCTCCACATCTATGCCAGCACTAGTTGTTCATGTTCTTTTTGATGTGTGCCAGTCTCTTGTGGCATGAGATGATATCTCATTGTTGTTTTAATTTGCATCTCCCTGATGATTAGGGCTGGAGCGATAGCACAGGGTTTGGGCGTTTGCCTTGCACACGGCCGATCTGGGTTCAATTCCTCCATCCCTCTCAGAGAGCCTGGCAAGCTACCAAGAGTATCCTGCCTGCACAGCAGAGCCTGGCAAACTCCCCATGGCGTATTTCATATGCCAAAAACAGTAACAACAAGTCTTAGAATGGAGATGTTACTGATGTCCACTTGAGCAAATTGATGAACAACAGGACAGTGCTACAGTGCTCCCTGATGATTAGTGATGTAAAGCATTTATTTATATGCCTTTTGGTCATTTGTATTTCTTCTTTGAAGAAGTTTCTCTTCATTTCTTCTCCCCATATTTTGATGGAATTGAATATTTTTTCTTGTAAAGTTCAACCAGTGCCTTATATTTTGAGATATTATCACCTTATTTGATGGGTATTGGTTAAATAATCTTTCCCATTCCATGGGCTCTCTGTGTATCTTGATTACAGTTTCTACTGAAGTACAAAAGAGTCTTAGTTTAATGTAGTCCTATTTGTTTATCCTTATTTCCCTTGCTTGGTCATTGGTGTTTCATTTTTGAAGATGCCTTTAGTTACAATGTCATGGAGAATTTTGTCTATGTTTTCCTCCATGTACCTTATGGATTGAGCTGGAGTGATAGCACAGTGGATAGGGCATTTGCCTTGCACGTGGCTGACCAGGCCAATCCAGGTTCGATTCCTCCACCCCTCTCGGAGAGCCTAGCAAGCTACCGAGAGTATCTAGCCCAGACAGCAATGCCTGGCAAGCTACCCATGGTGTATTCAATATGCCAAAAACAGTAACAACAAGTTTCACAATGGAGACATTACTGGGCCTGCTCGAGCAAATCGATGAACAATGGGAGGACAGTGCTACAGTGCTACCTTTATGAATTATGGTCTGATGTTGAAGTCTTTAATCCATTTAGATCTGAGTTTTGTGCATGGTGTTAAGTAGAGGTCTGCCCCCTCCCTTTTTTTTTTTGCATGTAGCTGTCATTTTCCCACTTGTTAAAAAGGCTTTCTTTGCTCCACTTCATATTTCTTGCTCCCTTATCAAAGATTAAAAAATCATATATTTGAGTGTGTGTTTAAGGATATTCAACCCTATTCTACTGGTCTGCAGATCTTTCTTTATTCCAATACCATCCTGTTTTAATTGTTACCTCTTTGTAGTACGGTTTGAAGTTGAGGAAGGTGATGCCTCCCATCTTTCTCCACCAAGAACTGCTTTAGCTATTCGCAGAGGCTTATCATTCCATGTGAATTTCAGGAGTGTTTTTTTTCTAATTCTTTGAAAAATGTCATGGATATTCTTATAAGAAACAAACTGACTCTGTATAATGCTTTGGGGGGTATTGCCATTTTGACAATGTTATTCCTCCCCATCCATGAGCAGGGGATGCGTCACAGTCCAAGACAACATTTAAGCAGATTCAAACTTTCAAAACATAAAATAAGTATTTTTCAAATTATAAGTTGGGAAAAAACTTTAAAGTCTAGTATCAAAAATTAAGGTATTGCAGTATGTAGCTATAGTCTCAAAATTACCAAAATAGTCCTTGTTAAAAAAAAAAGATCAAATAACAAAAAATATGTGAATCATAAATGACAAATTTAATGTAATTAATGTGAGGTGTCTTATAAGTCATTAAGGAAATAAACAATACACATATCAAAAAATAGGTAAGGGGCATAAATAATAGAAGAATAAGTTTCTAGTAAATGTCTTCATAGAAAATTTTATTGCTATTCAGAGAATTGCAAGTGAAAATGAGATTTTGCTGATGAAATACAGATTTTTATAACAAAGATTCATATATATGACTATGTATTTATAATCATTTGTGGCATAAATCTAGGAAATAGATCTTATCAAGAGCTATTCAAAGGAGTACAAATTGATACCTCCTTTAGGGGAAAGTCAATTTATTATAGGTCTTAGACATCTATTATTAAATAAATACAAAAACAAAAATTCTACCTTGAGATATTTCTCCAAAAGGTCAAGAAGATTGCATACAAGTGTAACTATATAAATGTTTTAACCAGCTACTACCTATCATAAAATTTTATCTAACCAAAGGATATTTATGGGCATCTATTAAATGTAATATCTAAAATGAATTCCTTGAATCTAGTAGTTAACAGGGATAGTCCATGTCCTCACAGTTTTAAAATTGACGAACATGAATGCATAGGAATAAACTAAGTACTTGATAACTGCTTATAACAATGAAAGAGAATTATGTTAATGAAGGGGAAAAGATATTTGTAAAAGAAAAAAAACACTTAGAGAACAATACCATTACTCATACTCAAGAACATAGACACAATTTGGAGACAGGATTAACCAGATTCTAGCAAGATTATGCCTTAAAACTTGGGGCAGGAGGGGGGGAAATGACCTGTATCTTCATCCAAATTTTAGTACCAAATTTTCGTTTCTAAAACAAGAATTTTAGGGCTGGAGAGAAAATACAGTGATTGAGGCACTTGCCTTATATGTAGCCAATGCCCAACCAATTCCTGAGCACCTCTGAAAGCAGCCCCCAAATACACAGCCAAAAAGTCCCTGAGTACAGAGCGAGGTACAGACCCTAAACTTCCAAAGAAGAAATGTTTTAAATTTTATTTTAGGCACCGTGATTTACAATACTACTAGCAGAATTTATCACATAAAACATTTCAGCACGTGCTCCAGAATGTCCAATTGCCCCACCCTGTCGCAGTATGCCCATCATTCAATACAAACCTCCTCAGCACTCACCAAGGTAAGCTTCTTACTGAAGACCAGTTCTCATTGATAACAATTTTAATTTTTTTCTTGATGGTGAAGGATTGGGGCCACACCCAGCTGCACTCGGGGGTTACTCTTGGCACTGTGCAGGAAGTGAACCTTACATAGTGCTGGGGATTAAGCAGGTCAGCCCTATGCAAGGCAAGCGCTTTACCCACTGTACCATCTTTTCCAGTCCCCTAAAAAGTAGATTCTTTTGGTTTTTTGGTTTTGTTCTGTCTTTTTGGGGCCACACACAGCTGTTCCCAGGGGTTTGGCTGATTTGGCTCTCAGGAGTTATTCCTGGCAGTGCTCAAGGCACCATATAGAATGGCAAGGACTGAAGCCTGGTCAGCTGCAGGCAAGGCAAACATGTTACACATTGTACTATCACTCCAGCCCCTAAAAAGTAAATTTTATAGCCAGGATAAAACCTACTTGAAGTGGAAATGCCACAAGAGAAGTATATTTGTTCATTCACTCAGCACTTTATCAACACTCCAGATGGGCACATCACTCAGCCCTTGTGCTGGGGATTCTGCAGGGAACTAACAGAAAAACTCAGCCCTCCTGGAGATGATCACATTGATGCCAGCCCTGCAAATTGTGTCACCTAAGCCCTGTCAAGTGTGAGCCACCAGTGGCATGCTCCAGTGTCAATATACTAAACCTGAGTACAGATACAAGGTTGACAAAGACGTCAGGAAGATATCTTAAAAGGGAAAAAGAAAAGCACTCGGAAAGGGTGATAAGAATGTGTTAATAAAGCCGAGCAATCCGATAGGAAACTGGAGACCTCCCAGAGGCAGCCTGATTTTGGCTGAAATGGGAACGACCTGAGACACCAGCCATGCCAGGGTGAGAGAAGAGCATCCTAGGTAAACACACACACACACACACACACACACACACACACACACACACACACACAAAAGACAACCAAAACTTTGACCAAAGATCCCATGCAGAAATCAGCTCAAAGTCAGAACCACAGGATGGCCACTGAGATTAAAGCTCATGTGTAGAGGCCGGGCACAGATGTGAACAGCTTTGTGCACCCAGGTATAAAGGATTTAATTTCACGAGGTTGTTAGGCACTGGTCAGTTTTTAACTGGGGAGGGACAGAACAATTTTCACTAAAAAGCGAATCAAATTGGGCACCTCCAGGGAACACAAACGTCAGAAGAAAGAAGAGCAGACAAGGAGAGATGAGTCACATCACATTCTGGTCGCCTGCAGATGAGAATGGCGCCTTGAGTGCTGTGGGATGGTGGCCATAGAAAAGAACAGGCAACTGAGGGCTGTTAGAGAGAAGAGAAACAAGAGGGCCTTCTACTACACAGGGAGACGTCTAGTTTACAGAGATGAAGAAAACTACAAAAGAAGCATGAAGAAGGGCAGTGGGCACAGGATCAAAAGACTGACTTGGCAATGTGTAAGCTTGAGATACTTCTAAGACACCTATGTGGCAGGTGAACACAAGAATTCAGAGTTCAAAGGGAAGATCAAGGTGGAGATAAATATTGGGATGCTTGCAGGCACGGTTTTGTCACATTGGTGGTACACTAATAAGATCAGATGATACTCTGCAATTGTAACTGAAAAGTCCACAACGGATTCCTTCCAGGCATGTGGCTAAGCTGGAGAGAGACAGCAAGCATGCAGGGCAACTTGCCAACCAGGGACAATATATCCCTTACAGCCAAAGCCAAAAAGAAAGCTGTAGGCAATGGACAGATTTGCTGAGGGGAAAGTATGTGGCTGACAAAGAGAAGGAGCCCCCAAGACAGAGTTCTGGGCCCTCTGACCCTCAGAGGCCAAACACAGCTTGGAGAGTCAGCAAAGGAGACTGCAAAGCAATGGGCAAGAAGATAGAAGGAAGCCTGGTGGGGCCCCAAAGGAAGAAGGGGTGTCTCAGGAAGAGGGGGTGAGAAAGCTTATGAAAAACTTTTCAAGGTCATGAAGGTCAAAGAATGAGGATGTACAAATATGAAGTTTGCTGGTGACATTTTTCAGCTCAATCCAAATAGTGACACCAAAGCCCACAAGAGCAGAAGAAATGCTGTAAGTCATTTCTGAAAGAGAAGAAAGAGTCCAAAGAACAACTCTTTCAAGAAATGTTACTAGGGATCAGAGAGACAGAATAATGATAGAGTGCCTGCCTTGTACATGGCTGACTAAGAGTTTGATTCCTGACACCCCATTTAGTTCCCCAGCACTATCAGGAATAATCCCTGAGCACATGACTGGGAACAAGCCCTGATAACTATTTGGTGTAGCCCACAAACTTTTTAAAAAAAATAATGCCAGCAGCCAGAGTGACAGCACAGTGGGGAAGCCATTTGCCTTGTATGTGGCTGCCCCCGTGTTCAATCCCTGACATCCCATATGATCCCCCGAGCACTGTCAGGAGTGATTGCTGAGTGCAGAGCCAGGCATAAGCACTGAGCATCGCTGGGTGCGACCCAAGAAGCAAAAAAAAAAGAAAGAAAGAAAGAAAGAAAGAAAGAAAGAAAGAAAGAAAGAAAAAGTTTCTAACAGGGCAAAAAACATAGGGTGCTAAACAGGCCTAGCATTTCTAAGGATAAGCTAACAAGAGCACGAGAGAAGCGTATGAACTGAAACCCCACAAAGGCAAGAGGGGTAGGCCAGAGCACTGAAAAAAAGTTTACTATCTTTGACAAGAACAGGAACGTTCCAGGCAGACTGTCATAAAAAAAAGTGGGTTTGGTGGCAGAATAGCAGACTAGGTGTGGGGCAGATGAGAGGATTTTCCAATGAGGTTAACGGTAGCTGGGTAACAGGGGGAGTCGGGCCAGGGAAAGGGAATCAAAACAAACCCAGTGGAGATAGAGTTGATTTATTTAATGATAAGCCAGTGAGTACAGTTGTGCTTTGCTCCAGGAGATTTTTGTTGCTCAGGTGCTGGTGAACAGGAGAGTTAAAGTTACAGAGAGGTTGTGGAGCTGACTTGGGGAGAGTTGGAGAGCTGAGTGGTGAGGTAAGCAAATTTGGGAGTTCAAGGGGGTGAGAACAACCGAATGCAGAGCTGAAAAAGGAGACTGGCAGGTAGTGTGCTGCTGGGGCCACGGACATTTGAGTCTGAAGAGCGAAGCCAAGCACGTGAGCTGGAAGGGCAGGAGGGGTGGTTAGAGGGTGGGGGACTGGACGCAGGACAGCAGAGGCAGTTCTCTTATGAGGCCAGAAGGTGTCCGCAGACTGTACACAGGGCATGCAATAGCACTCCAGAAGACTGAAGTATGGAAGGGCCATCCACACAAAAAGGAAGTCACCAAAAATGATGACAGCATAAAAGATGAGCCAGACTCCAACGCAGTTTCTCGGTGTGGGTGTTTCTGATATTTGGGGTTGGTTAAATGTCATGCGGCAGCTCTGTGAATAGGTCACCACAGCAGAGTTTTTACTCAGGAAGCAAAAATTTTCAGCTGAGGGCCTCTGTGCACACAGAGCAAGGGGGTGTCTCGGGCCTACCAGCTACTCCACTGTCTCCCACTCGGTGGGGCCTAATGGCAAAGTTCCAAGCTGAGTCCCTAATGTGCCATCCACAGCTAACACCAGATTATTCTCCCAAAGGGCCTCCTGGAAGAGTTCTCTGGGGGAACAGGAAAGGGTTCTGGAAGCTTTGATCTATGTGGACTGCGGTTTCCGCAGCGTGGCTAAGACTGCCCCCTGGGGGACACGGGAATGATAGAGGGTGGTCAGTCTCTGGGGCAACTGGGAGGCACTTTCTGTTTGTTCATGTCAGTAAAGATAGATTGTCAGGTCACTGAGTGACTTTTCCTGAAAAGGGAAAGGTAGGGCCAACTTAGTCTGGGTTCACAGCACCCAAAAGGAGAGAGATCTAAGGGAGAGCCATTGGTGTTTTTTTTTTGGGGGGGGGGGGGTGCTTTGCCCTCACTGGGTCTGGCAAACTGTATATCTATAGTTTCTATCTTCTGTAGAATGCACATGTGTGGACTTAATTCCCTTTCTTCACTGGCCCCTCTCTGCCCCCCCCAGCACCCAGCAAATCACAGACTGGATTTTCAAGGCAGATATTCCAGTCCTTAGCACAGGAAGTCCTAGGTAACCCCCAACAATGAATTCAGTGTAGGATTCCCTCTGCTGCCCCCTGGGTCACAGTGTTTCTCAACTTTTTTTCACCTCTCACATGGAGACCCCCTTCTGACATTGTTTACTTCCTAATTCTTCTCACCACTGCCACCATCCTACTGGTTAGTCCCCTGTATCATGCTTAGATGGGAACTCCATTTAGATGATTTTCACCTTGGAATAGCCTGGGACCCACAGGGGGTCTCATGGCCTTGGCTGAATAACAGCTGGTCTGGGTCCATGCAGGAAACCCAATCTGGTCCAAACAAAGTCCTGTACGTACCCTCAGAAAAGAAGGCCCCTCACATTCAATCACTTGTCTGACCACCATCTCAAAACAGCACTCTTTTTTAAAATTTTTATTAGTGATAAACCAAGAGGTACAGTTGTACACTTACAAGTTTTTGTGCTTGAGTTTCAATTATACAATGATCAAGTACCCACCCCTCCATCAGTGCCAATTTTCCACCATCACGGATCCCAGTATCCCTCCCACCCCCCATTCCCCACATCCCACTCTGCCTTTTATTCTCTCTCTCCTTTTGGGTGCTGTAGTTTGCAAAAGAGGCATTGAGTGGCAATCATGTTCGGTCTATAGTCTACTTTCAGCATGCTTCTCCCATCCTGGGAGGATCCTCCCAACACCCTTTACTTGGTGCTCCCTTCTCTATCTGAGCTGCCTTTTCTCCTAGCATGTATGACTGGCCTCCAAACCATGGAGTAAACCTGCTGGTACTTATCTCGGCTATTCTTGGGTGTTAGTCTCCTATTTTGTTACTTTATGCAAAACAGCACTCTTACTGGACAACTCTGCAGGTGGACAAAGGAGAGAAATGTGCCTCGAGACAAACTCAGGGTTCTTTGGGGAGGGAGGGGTGATAAACTCTAGTCTGTGGCAAAAAACTCAAGATATATCTACAATTCACCACGTGCCACAGGATAAAAAGTGAAAAAGCAGAACACCTAAAAACACAGCAGATGTGCTTAGTCCTTGACATATATCTGACTAAATGAAAAACACTCACTTGGTCTAAAACTCATTTCTGAGTGCCTTTCAGCACTCGCAGTCCCTGGCTTTCCAAGGACTCCAGATCATGGTCCTTGTTGTAAGGACTCCGAGGGATAAATGACCCACTGGACCCATGAAATAGTACCAGAAACCCCATTAAGCAAAATGGCAAAGTAGAGCTGGTCCTGTCTCAGAGGACCTGCTCTTCCCTCCTTCCGCACCTTCCCCGGACAGGCAAGCCCAGCCTCTCTTCAGCCAGCCTCCTCCACACCCCCATGCCATTTATTTGAAAAGCTTTACTACACTGCCTCCTTGCCAAACGAAACCCTCTAAAACATTGTTTAAAAGTACTCGATTGGAGCTATAGAAAGCTATAAGCCATTTTATTGTGAAATAAAACAAAAGGCCAGTGTTTCAATGGATACAGAGCATCTCTAGACCTCGGAGAGAAACAAAAACTGAGAGGTACCTATGTGAGCAACCACTCCCAGCACACCAGACATTTCAAAGGCAAGTCTGATCTGGAGAGCAAGTGAAATTATCTTGATTGTCCTTCCCAGAAAAATGCCACTAGTAGATACGATGCTGCAGGACTATTCACATATGGATTGTGTTGAGGGTAGCACCAACATTTTTTAAAATATCTTATTTCTCCTTTGAAAAAATTAGACCAAGAATAAGAATTTTAACCCAAGAAACCATGAAATTCATGTGGTTATTTTATCATCCATGAGAGAGAGAGAGAGAGAGGATTTCAAAGCAAATTTCTGCTTCTACAAATATTGCTTTCTATTGACTACTGCTCACAACTGCTTACTTGGTAGGCCATGCTATTCTCTTAGAACTTCTGTTAGTGCTATAAACAGTTGCCACAAATTTAAGGACAGAAGATAAATTTATTATCTTATAGTTCTGATGGTTAGGAGTCCAAGATGGTGCATGGAAAACTAAATCAAGACACTGCCCGAGTTGTGACCCTTTCTGGAGGGCTACTTTGCCACTGGAGGCTGTCATGTCTTGTCCAGCATCCAGGGGCTGCTGGCATTCTTTGACCTGTGGTCCGTGACAATGGAGAACCACCAATGATCTGGAACATCCCTGACATCTCCTTACTGCAAGTAGCCTCCTCCTCCCACCTCCCACTATATTAAAAAGCCTGTGACTACACTGGGCACACCTGGATAACCAGGATCCTCTCATCTTCCACCTGCACCCTTATTTCCCTTACCAAAAAACCTAACCAGGCTCACAGGTTTCAGGGCTTGCAACAAGGACATCTTGGAGGGTGAAAGCAAGAGTCTGCTAGATATTGGCATAAAACAAAAACTTTTGACAGCCATAACACAGAAGAGCAACACTGAGTGTATTAAAAAAAAAACTGCTCCAAGAACCATTTTCAAAACTGAAAGGGTTGTGAAAGAACTACTGGTTAGTAGCTATGAAAGAATAAGCCCACCATAGCACAGCCTTTGTTTCATGTTCCAAAACGTGCTTCCCCCACAAGTGGCTCCCAGGTGAATCTTTTAAATTAAATCTAATCATCTAATCCAGTGGGTTGCAACCACAGTCTCAGGGCCAATGTATAAAAAGGCTGAAAACCACTTACTTAGTCCCTGGCTCTGCCCCTTCTGCACTCACTCAGTCCTACAGGCTCCCATGGGTGCCGATCATGTGCCAGTTAGTGGCCCAAGGGCAAGGAAGCAGCAGTGACCAAAGAGAACACAGCTTCCGCAGTGGGAACTCAGTAATTCAGTGGCAGACATTTATTCAACTAATCCCACAAAACAGGTAGTAAAACTACAGACTGTGAAAGGCCGAAACAGCAGGCGGGCTGACAAGAGAGTCCTGATAGAGGACCCTAGGGAAAGAAAGCTGAGGAGGGAGGAGGGGAGTCATGGTATGGGAATCCTCACAGAACAGCAGAGTTCGAGCAAAGGAAGGGCAGCCATAGGCACTCTCTGGGGAGGGAAGGGAGCAGGCACACACTTCCGGTGAACAGGCTGGCCCTTCAGCCACACAGCCACAAGAGCTGCACAACATAAGTTTTCCCTTCTTCCTGTACGGCTCTGGGCACCCCACATCAGAAAGCAGTCCACTGTCTCTGTCCTAACTCACACTATTCTGTGTTGTTTCACTGATGGCACTAGGTCGGCCTCCACAACATGTGAAGAGTGAGCAAAAGGCAATACCTGGGCTTCCTTCTTGTCTCTCCCCTGAGCAGGGGACCATCTGGCTGAGGAACAATGACAGCCACAGGTACACCCCAAACCCCCACAGAGCACTTTTTACTCCTCCCTGACGTATTCCCAGGAATCAGATGTATCTCTGCTATGACTTCTCAAAAGGGAAATTCATAACTGCTTAAGCACATCAATCAAGAGATGAGGAGGAAAACATATGAACTCTAAGTCCAAAAGAGAGAAAGGAACGCCTGTCAATGTTTTTAAAAGAATTCATGCAATATAGTAAATGTAGAGCAGCAAAGCATCCAAGAGGGATGCTTTGGGGGCAAATAGTAAATAAAACACTAGCTGTCGCAGAGGAGATGAAATGAGAAAAGTCACAAATATACCAGAGGAGGGGAAAAGCAGGATAAATGATAACAGAACATTTAAAGGAATGCCACTCAAATAAACATGGTTGGCTAATATTCTAGAAAATTTCAATTTTCCAAACTAAAGTAGAAAATTAAAAATTTGAAAAGATAATATCTTGGCTATTTCAAAAATATACAAAATTTTTAAAGTCATCAAGGACTGAATGTATGGAGAAGAGATTAATGGCTTCTAAAATTTCTACATATTTCTATTAAAATTCTACATATTTTATGAGGAGATTTGAACTTGAGAAAGTAGGGTTTCATTCTCCAACCTCTGAGCATCAGATAGACTTAGTGACTTATTTTCACAGGGAAGGTCTGGAGAAAGTGCCATTATAGAGGCAAAACATGAAAACCCCCAGCACTTATTCCAGGCTAACACTACCAAGGGTGGGTCATGTTGATTGGGATTTCAAGAAACCTGAATCTGATGGAAAAGCACTTCACTTCTGTGGGACTACTCTCCTAAGATCAGGACTGTTTCATCATAAGAAAACAAACAACAAACACTGTTCTCCCATTGTTCATAGATTTTGCTCGAGCAGGCCCAGTAACGTCTCCATTTTGAGACTTCTTGTTATTGTGTTTGGCATATCGAATATGTCAAGGGTAGTTTGCCAGGCTTTACCATGCAGGCGAGATACTCTCGGTAGCTTGCTGGGCTCTCCGAGAGGGATGGAGGAATTGAACCCGGCTCGGCCAGGCTGGCTGCGCGCAAGGCAAACGCCCTACCACTGTGCTATTGCTCCCCCCATCATAAGAAAACTTAACTCAAATTATGGGACACCTTCAAAACACCAGGAATACCTGAAAGTATTGCCATCAACAAGAAGAAAAGTCTTAGGAGCTGCCACACCCCAGAGCATTAGGAGATGTTGGTGACTATCATTATAGTATTTCCTGGAAAAGTCAAAGGGCCCCATGGAAAACTGATCAAAATTTGAATCCAGTATCCAATCCTGACCTGAGACAAATGGAACCTAATAGTGTGAGGACAATAGGCAAACTGTAACTAAAAACTGAACTGTAGGGCACACAGAAACTCTATTATCCTTATCCCCTTTCTGCATATCTAAAACCAAACTGTAAATCTGGAACCTAGAAATCTGGCCCGCTCGAGCAAATTGATGATCACCGGGAGGGCCTTTACTTTACTTTGTGAACCTAAAACTTAAAAAAAAAAAATCATAAATTAAAACATGGAGTTCAGCAACCAAAGTGCTAAGATCTAATACTAAACAATGAGCAGACAGTTTCAGAGGTGGATTCTTCAAACAGAAGATGTTCTGTGAAGGGTGATAAGGTGTCCACACGCAAAATGAACTGTGAAAACAATGAAACCAAACATCCGGGAAGGGGGTTGATGAGCAAAGACACTGGACTCACCTCCCTCCCCGCCTTTTCAACTCCAGTCCCCCAGACAGCTGAGGGAACCAGCGGGAGATGGAGACGAAGGGAGAAATAACATAAGCCCACACCACATGCCACTGGGGGACCGCAGCTCCAGAGGAGGAGGCAGACTCTGATCAGGAAGTATCTTTAGAGCATGGTCTCCCCCATGTTAGAGAATCTGGTACTTGGATGAGGGAGGCCCACACGAACAGATATAAACAGCATGGAGGCTTTTCCACAGGAGACCAGCAGGGCACGGGCAGAGGGGCACACAGATATGGACATGGAACAGCAAAGGAGCCAGGGCAGAAGGGAAATGCCCGGCACCCCTGCGGTAGGGCTAAGGTCACTGGACAGTTCCTGGGGTTCAACTGGTGTGATGCTGATGCAAGGTGATGACAGCTGAGCCTTATCATGGTGTGGTACTGTTACTTAAACTGGGGCATGACTGCAGCCCAAACCCACCGTTCTGATGATGTCTTTCTCCTCTTCCTGTCTACACCCATAGAAAGTTGGAGGTCCTGAATCCGCCAATGAGCACTCAACCACAGCTGAGGGATAAGGAATGCCCCGAGTGGAGGAAGAAGTTCTGACCAAGGGTTGGGTCTAAAGGAGACAATAGTAGCAGATCTTGCCCTTTGGCTAAGACATCGGCAGCCCCAGGAGAGGCTCAAACTGATGATACTCACTGGTTAGCCCACTGTGAGCTCCCCACTGACTTGGCTTTTATCTGGGTTGGCACTAGAATACCAGTTCTTTAATAGTAAGAACTGCCATGTTATAAAGCACAAACACCATAACACCGTGGACAAATGAATGCAGTGCTACTTCCTGCCAACTATAAGCCTAATATAAGGCCCACAGAGTGAGCAAAAGGGGGAAATGAGGTGTAACTCAACACACAGAACTCAGTCTATAATCTTTAAATGAGGAAATAAGATTTGTCACAAAGGATGTGACAACACAAAATCCCAGGGGGAAATTCACATAATACAATGTAAGTAGGAAGAGCTGAAAGGAACAGTCTGACAGTTCTGGCAATGTTAGTTGAAATAAGAAAAATAATCAATAAACAAGGATTACAAAGAGGAAATAAAAATAAGTTTCATACCATAATAATAAAAATAACTAAACAAAAAAACACAAGAAAGGGGAATAGCAGCAAACAATAAAGAGCTGGTCCTCTGCCAGGTACTGGAGTTGAAAACCTGGGGAAGGAGGTGAGTTCAATGCCTTTACTCATCTGTCCCCTTGCCAGATTTCTGGCGTCATCATTTTCACCATTTGTTTTGCCTGTGCATACCTGATCCATCCCTTCACAGAACATCTTTTGTTTAAGAAGTCCAGCTCTGACACTACCTGCTCAGCATTCTGTCTTAAGAGATATTAACTCTATGGCTGTTGAAACACATGTTTTCATGTATTTCATTAAAAAAAACAGTTTTAGCTTTAAAAATTAAGACTTTTAAGTTCTATACTTAAAGTATGGTTTTAGATTTGCAGAAATGGGGTCAGGGGGGAGTAAAGATAATAGTTTCTGAATTGAAGAAGAGATACTGAGTTTTACAGATCAATGAAAATTAAAGAATTTATGACCACCAAACCAAACTTGCTCATAAAAAGAATACTTATAAAATGAAAGACAATCTTACCCAAAAATAGTAAGAAGCCAAAATTATAGAAAAGCAGACATGGAGGTGGAGAATGAAAATGTGATCCACTAAAAAGACTGAAAAATCAGACTGCCCAATAGGTGACAAGTATAAAATGTACTAAACCTTAGGAAAACCTTAAAACAAAGTCTATGGGGAAAAAGATATACAAGAAACTGGAAAAGAAATTCATATAAAACACAAAAGAAAAATGCTAAAACATAAGAAAACCTGAGAATAATAAAAGGACAATGATAAATCAATACCTACAAACAATAGCAATACTTATATTTAATAGTTACCCTAATGTTAAGGGGAAGAATTCACCAACTAAAAAGGTATAGTGTGACTGAATTAATACAGAAATAAAATCTTAACTTTTGTTCTCAAAAGGAAAAATATCTTAGTTTCTAAGACAATAAACTCAAAGTAAAAGGAAATACGATTTTACAAGCAAACGATAACCTACAAAAGGAAGATACAGCTATACTTGTACCAGCTAAGAAAGATTTCCAAATAAAAGAGTTAAGAAATAGGAATAAAAATGGGCAAGAAATGTATAGATTTTTCAACAAAAAAGACATCCAGGGACCAGCATTTAGCACAGAAATTAGGGTGCGTGCCGTGCACCTGACCAGTTCCATATCTGGCACCACAATGGTTATGGTCCCCTAAGCATCTCTGGGTGCTCTTCTGTAGCCCCAAGCACTACCAGGTATGACCCTCCAGGTTCCCAAGCACTGCAGGGTGGCTTGTATGAACATGGCTCCACACAGCCACAGCAGTGTGGTATCATCAGGCCCTGGAATTGAACCACCAGCCCATCTGGCTGACAGTCGTGAGCAAATGTGCCCAACAACAGTAGTCTTTGGGAAAGGCAAATTAAAGCCTTACTAATATATATCCATGCAAATTCATCAGAATGCCTAAAACTAAAAAGATTAGGCCAACCAAGATTTGGCAAGACCATGGAGCTAAGCCAACCCACACATGTTATTGATGGGAACCCAAGTAACACTTTTCAAAACAAATCCTTAGTTTAAGAGGATAAGCATTAACCAGTCATTTGGGGGTGGAAGGTTTGTGTGTGGGAGTGGGGAAGTGCACACCTGGCAATATTCAGTGTTTTCTCCTGGATCTGCACTCAGAGATCACTCCTGGAGAGGATCAGGCAACCATATGTGCCAGGGAATGAACCCAGATTCATTGTGTGCAAGGCAAGTGCCCAACCCACTGTAATATCGTTCTATCCCTAAACCAGACATTTTATTGCAAGATTTCAAAAATAAAAATAATGGAGGTATTACCATACAAAAACATGCACATACTCTGCTGAAAATAGGTAAAGGAATGTGCATGATAACCTCTCAGTATCTGTATCACAAACCCTAAAAAGAGAGAGAGAAGGAGAGAGAGAGAGAGAGAGAGAGAGAGAGAGAGAGAGAGAGTGTGTGTTTCTCTGCCATTGAGACAGGCTTGGGGGTGGGGTGTGGGAGCAGGGAAATTGGGGACATTGGACATTAGTGCTGGGAAATGTACACTGGATGAGTGCTGGAATGCTGTATGACTGAAACCTGACCATGAACAGCTTTGTAATTGTGTATCTCATGGCAATTCAATAAAATAAAAAAATTAACCTGAAATTCAGTTTTAACTAGAAATATTATATTTAATCTAATAACATATCCTATAGTTTAAGTTATATTGAGATGACATGGAGAATTAAATTTTCAGTGTGAAAGAATCATGCACATACTCATTAATAGGAGCGCTTATAATAGACCTAAAGAAAACAAAGTAAATGTCCTCCAAAATTAAAACAAATAAAATGAAGCATATTCATGTAACACAAAAGTACTCAGCAATAAAAAGAAAGGAACTACCAATACATACTATGATGCTGAGGAACTCAAAATAAGTTTGCTCATCTGAAGGAGGCCAGACTTTGGGGTTTTATTTTACAATGAATAAGTTTTGCATGGAGCTGACACAGATTCCATCCCCAAGTGGTACCCCATTAACCTTCAGGAGAGATCCCTGAGCACAGAGCCATGAGTAAGCCCTGAGCAGGACTGGGTGTGGCCTCAAAACAAAACAAAAAAGATGCCAAACACTGACTAAAATTATAGCTAATTACTCACTTATATAAAAACCTATATGCAAACTTCTATGTCAAAATAATCTACAGTGATTAAGAGCAAATTAATGGCTGCTTGTGATAAGAATGGAAGTAAGGAAGGATGAATTACAAATAGGCATAAGGAAATCTAGGGTGATGGATATGTTCATTATCCTAACTGAATATAAAAATGCAAAAACTCATGAAATTACATACATTTTAAATACATGCAACTTATTGAATGACAATGCAGACAGTAAACAATTGGTGGAAATATGGTATGAGAGTGATAAATGAGGTATTCAAGTCCCCTAATGAGAGTCTACAGCAGCAAATACCCTTGGAACAATAACTCAGGAATGGCAAAAAGAAAGTATGGGGAAGAGAAAAGTAAGATGCATATTTATTCTTAAAACAAAGTTATGCTGTAACAAAGATTTAAAATTTAATCATGAAAACCTTATGTGTGGAATAAAACAGATTAGGGTAGTATATAGCTGTATATAAAAAGTGTTTCCTAAGAATGCTAGAAAATACAGAAGCCATATGCATACAATTGGTAATATCTAAAACTTAAAAAGCACATGTCAAATACAAAACAACTAATAATTTAAAAATAGCGTGATCGTAGCAAAGTAGCTGTTGTTTTACACTACTGCCAGGTGGGAAGAGTTTCAGTGTTTTGTTTTTGGGAGGTAAGGGGCTCCCAAGAGTTTGCTAAGATCCCGGGGCTCCACTTGAGACTCTCGGCTAATCAATCATGCCACAGGTTCAACGCAAGGGCCTGAAAACGCCATGCTGGGGCAGGAGGGATACCTGGGCCACCCGTGGTGTTGGGAGTCTCCAGGGCTGCACCCAGTGATGCCCAGGGGACCATGTGGTGCCTGGAGCTGAACCTAGGTTGGATGCACACTAAGTTTGTGACTTAACCACTGTGCTTCTCTCCCAGTCCCATGTGAATTGTTCTCCCATTTTCCACTAAGGTACCATAATATACAAAACTGTTAATTATAGAGTCCCAGGCATACAATGTTCCAACACTACACCCTCCACCAGAGTATCCACTTCCTTCCACCAATGCCCCAAGGAAATTTTCTATTGCCATATTTTGAGAAAAAGAATATAACAGAAAGGGTAAGTATTCATTAGTGTGATGATTCAACTTTTGGGAACTTAAAAAAAACTCTTTAGGGGGCCGAAGAGAAAGTCCAGGAAGCATATGACAATTGTGACCTTTGTTCAAATCCTGGCGTCACATATGGTCCCGCCAGGAGTAACAGCAGAGCACAGAGCCACAAGAAGTAGCTGAGCACTGCCAGGTGTGCCCCTCCCTTCAATATGCACCCAACAAACAGACAAAGTTCAACAGTAGGTATAAGGAAAATAAGTAGGTATAAGAAAGGTATAAGAAAAGGTATAAGTAGATATAAGAAATATGTTCTGGTCAGTGTTGTTTAAATTAGCAGCTAGTAAAGGGAAACACTTAGCAGTGGTGAATCTCTGATGTTAATAAAAGGCAAATATGATCATTAAGCAGGAGAAATATCGATATGCAGATTTCTACCTACATATTATAACACAGATGCAAGACAGAATATTTAGTATGTAAAATTTTCTTTAAAAGATAGAGCTAGGGGCTGGAGCGATAGCACAGCGGGTAGGGCGTTTGCCTTGCACGCAGCCAACATGGCCGACACAGGCCGACACAGGTTCAATTCCCAGCACCCCATATGATCCCCTGAGCACCGCCAGGAGCAATTCCTGAGTGCATGAGCCAGGAGTAGCCCCTGAGCATCTCTGGGTGTGACCCAAAAAGCAAAAATAAATAAATAAATAAACTTAAAGAGATGAAGCATCACTTAAAAAATAGATAAATAAAAGATAGAGCTATTATTCTTGTAAGGAAAATACTATGCAGTTAGCTGTAAGATATGATATTACGGAAGACCTTCACATTCTATGTTAGATATACCTATGCGCTTTTAAGTCTTTAAGAGTATAAATTGTCTTTGTTAGGAGAAAAAAATAATACCCTAAATATTTTCAATACTAACTGGTCCTTATTGATTTTTTTCATCACGTGTTTCTCCAATCTGGTACCTCTCGTAAATCCAAAAGGCAGCTTCACTTCCTAGAGCTATTTTAAATGCTCTTCTTTCCCCATAAATCTGTAAACTGCTTTAACACATAAGATTTCCAGATCTAGTCTGAAAAGCCTTTGCAGTTCTGGGTAACCACATAAATTCTGATAGTCCTAATTCATGCAAGAAAACAAATGCAAACAGCACCAAATGCAAACGTGCGTCGATTTTTTTCTGCTGTATTTAATCAAAACTCAAAACTTTTTGCTGATATTTCCACTTTTCTAAAAAGTGAGTCTGCTGTGGTATTTTGTGAATGTGTAAAATTTCATGGGATACAACATTACTGAAGATTTCAAGAAAAAAACAATATTCGAATTATTATATTTCACCCAGAAATCGATTGTCTCAATGGTAAGTCTCGTCCAAGCATGTGGAACGTGATCATGAGCACGGCAGGTTTGAGTTCTGGAGGTTTTCAGCTGCCAGGGAGGGGTGGGGACGTCACCTGCTCCATTCTGGGTTGCCCTGAACGAAACAGTTGGCACAGGGTCTGGAGACATGTCTATGGCCAATCGTTCTGTGCTCTCTTCAGAGAGATTCATTGTTGAGTCTTTGGATCATGGTCGTTAATGAGATTACATGGCACCAGCCACAGCTTGTGGCTGTGACTGTCAAGCTACAGGAAATAGAGGGATATGGGGGAAGGTCACCCATTCCCACCTCCGAGCAACCCTAAAGTTTTCAGTCACAAATCCCGCATATCTGGACTTTTCTGTGGATTCACTCATGGATGTGGCTTATACAACAATATTCACATACTTTCCTCTAAGAAACCTTTTTTGGATCATTTTTTATCAGATTATTCATAACAAGCAATACAAAAAAATTATTTCAGTTCTGCTTTGAGGGCAGGGTTTGGGGTTTGAGATGGAAATGTGGTGGGGAGGTGTAATGGTGACAGGATTGGTGTTATTATTATTAAATTGTTATTAAATTATTATTATTATTAAATGTCATCAAATATTGTGAACAACTTTATAAAAATAAAACAAAGAAAAAAACAAGATTCAGTGCTTAGATATTAGAATGACCAGGCTCTGCCAGGAATTCTTGGTGTACACCACAAGTTTATTTCACTTGGTTTCTATCTAACAAAGGGTCCTAAATACACAGGATTTTGTAGTGTTGGTGATGCTTAATGACCAGAGTAAAGGTAAAGGTAAAGGCCCTCCCGTTGATCGTCGATTTGCTCGAGCGGGCCCAGTAACGTCTCCATTGGAGACTTTGTTGTTACTGTGTCTGGCATATCGAATACTCTCGGTAGCTTGCCGGGCTCTCCGAGAGGGGCGGAGGAATCGAACTCGGGTAGGCCATGTTGGCCGCGTGTAAGGCGAACGCCCTACCCGCTGTGCTATCGCTCCAGCCAATGACCAGAGTAGGCATTTAATTATTTTAGCCACTAAAAGTGACCAATGACTTAGAGTTCCCAGTTATCTAGAGGTAGGAAAGAAGCAGTATCAGATAATAACCCCAGCCATGGCAAAATTCAGAGAAGCTACAATCAAACTGCCTTTTATAAGTATTTCACACAGGTGCTTCATTTTCCAGTCCATCATCAATGAGCAAAAGATCAACTGTGACTATAGACTAGGTAGGGAGGATCTAAATATAACAGTCAAGCCTCACCTCTCTCATTTGTTCTCTAATCAATACATAAAGAAAAGCTAAAGCAAGAAGTGCAAAGCACTGGAGCAAATGGAGTTGTAGGTCAGGTCACTTCATTCCAAGGTGAAACTCATAACGTAAATGAAGATGCAAGATGAGGGAAATCACCCACTGAAGCAATAATAATCCAACAGGCAATATACTATGGCCACATGTTCTAAAAGTGGTGCTTAAAAAAAAGCTAAAATAAATGTGAAATTCATCTTTTTAATTTTTTATCTAACCCAATATATCCAAAGCCTCACCATTCGAAACTGTAATGAGTATAAAAAAAATCATTTAGCCGTAGGTGCAGGCTGGGCTGGGTGAGAGAAAAACTAGGAATTGGTGGTGGGAAATGTGCACTGGTGAAGGGAGGGATATTGGAACATTGTATAAATGAAACCCAATCATAACCAATTTTGTAATGGATGGATGGAAGGAAGGAAGGAAGGAAGGAAGGAAGGAAGGAAGGAAGGAAGGAAAGAAGGAAGGAAACGGGAGGGAGGGAGGGAGGGAGAGTGGGTGGGAAAAATCGGCAATTTTATTCTTTTTTTCTTCTGGAAACTGATATATATTTGGTATTTAATAGACATCTCAATTTGAACTATCCACACTTCAGGTGCTCAGTGTAGTTTATGTGATTACTGGCTGTGACACTGAAAAATATGGGTCTATAGGGGCAAACAAAAACATATGTAATGAGATAAATACAGATGGGAGGTTATCCAAATGTCTAAGAGTCACAGACCTTCACATAAAAACAATGTCCCTCCTCTTTCTACAACACTAACTTTTCAGTTTCTTCAAAATGTAACTCAGGAGATGGGTTCTACTTGATTCTCTCTCATCCCACTATCTAGGACTTTACTTGTCTTTTATTATAAATCTCCAGAATCAACTAATAAAAGTGGAATTTTTTTTAAAGTTTATACTCTTGGGAAGAATATGATTTAGTACCTTGTCCCTTGGGCTGGAGCAATAGCACAGCGGGTAGGGCGTTCGCCTTGCAAGGGGCCAACATGGCCGACCGAGTTCGATTCTTTCGCCTCTCTCGGAGAGCCCAGCAAGCTACCGAGAGTATCTCGCATGCAAGGCAAAGCCTGGCAAGCTACCAGAGACTTATTTGATATGCCAAACACAGTAACAAGTCTCACAACGGAGACGTTACTGGGCCCGCTCGAGTAAATCAATGAACAACGGGAGGACAGTGATAGTGACAGTGATCTTGTCACTTATCTATGTCATCCAATCAGATTATTATCCCATAGGAATATAATTTTATTAAAACGATGCCCAGAGTCCAAAGTAAAACTGAATATAATGATGATAAGTCAATTTGGAAGAAGTCATATGTATCACACTCTCAGTGTACTCTGAAAGACACCTTAAACTGTATTTAAAAATTTTTTCCAGTGGGTCTTTTTCTTAATTAATTCTATCTTAACTACATATCTGTTATATATTTCTTCACCGGGTATTAAGTTTTATGCAGAAACTAGCTCTAGTTTAGCCTAAGTTTCCACATAATTGATTTTTTTAGTTTTGACCCATTTATCTAGCTAACCTGGTAACATGGCGTTGATCAGATTATAGCTCAGTTTCAAAACAGACAACTTCAGTTTATTGAATCCAGTTTTAATAGATTACAGCCTGATTCTAGAGTTTTGTTGCAAATACAAATTGTATGGCATAGGCTACTAAGAATATGCCCATGCAAATTCATCTCTTTTACCACAATTTCTACCCTCCCCCCAAATAAATCCTTAAAGTACATATTTTAATGGCATTACATTAGCAGTATGTAAGACCATCTTGGTACACAACAGAAATTGCTAACATAGCTATTTTCTTTAATGCCCTATAAAGGTAGACATGTAGTTTTTAGAATCAAATTTATCTATTGAATCCCAAAGAGTATTCTCTGCATAAGTTTTAACATAAGGAAGTCAAGCATTTTGAAATTTTAATCAAATATTGTATTCAATGTAACACTCATGTTCTGCACAGCAAATTCTTATTAATGGCACACTGAACATACACAAGCAAATTCTTGAACTTATAAGGAAACTGTCATTTTAACATACTATAAGAATCAGTTCACATTGGATGGGCTGCAACTGGAATGAAGCAAAGTAATTTTAAAAGCCTGATGAATGTACCAGATTGAAAACGTTTCTTAAATGTAATATACTGTTCTATGTTGGTGTCTCAGTGATTAAATCCTTTAGGCTACATGGGTCTATAAAGAGACTCGTCTAGAAAGATACAGTTGACTTGAAAGATTTACTAAAGTGTGCTTTAACTGTTATTCCAGAGAATTGTTAAAACTATATAATTGTCAAACTAGTATATTGCTAATCACATTTTTATTGTTAACATTTGCCACTGAAATTGCTCTTTAATTGTTTGTTTTGGAACAAACACATAAAATATCATGACAGCAATATTTTGGCACATATTGGAAAATCTGCTATGAATAAAGATTTTTTGTAATAAAATACAGTTTGCCTATATTACTTGGCATTAAAATGATTTACTGAAGGAGACCAAAACATAAACCACTGAAATAAAATGGAGAGATTAGAGTTAGAGCAAAATCCAAAAGGCTATCCATTCAAATTCATACATAAGACGTGCACATCAAAGCAACTTCTAAACTTCTTTAGAAAGTGGCAAATAGGAGAAAAGAACTGCCTTTCATCCTGCTCCTCAGCAACTCTGCACCCAACAACCAAGCCATTACGTTCTTCTAATGGATGACACGCAACAGGAACCATAATTAATAAGCAGATCCAGGTTACGTTAATGCTGTAGAGCCTGAGGACTGCACACAAAAACGTATTTGGTGCAATACAAAGCGGGCTTTCTGAACCTCTGCTCCTGCCCAGTACAGCGTCTTGTGCTGACAACAAAAATTTAGGTTGCTCACATTGGCGCAGAGGTGGGAAAAGACCTGCAAGATTTCCGATAGCACAGCGGGTAGGGCGTTCGCCTTACACGCGGCCAACATGGCCGACCCGAGTTCGATTCCTCCGCCCCTCTCGGAGAGCCCGGCAAGCTACCGAGAGTATTCGATATGCCAGACACAGTAACAACAAAGTCTCCAATGGAGACGTTACTGGGCCCGCTCGAGCAAATCGACGATCAACGGGAGGGCCTTTACTTTACTTTTACTAAGCTGCCATCTAACTGGCTTTCCACCACAAACTGGTCAGCCAAGACTCAAGACACCTGCAGTTACAGCTCAGGATTAAAGACATGCATGCCTTGGGCATGGTATTAGAATTCCTGGACCTTCAGAGCAGATCTTAGAGACTGGTTGTCTTTTTTACTCTCCTCTTTGCATTCCCTTTGGTTCATCAAAAATCTCACTGATGGAGGCTACAGGAAACACCCAGATGCCAGCCTTCTCTGTGCTTTAGGTGTTCATTATAAACACATCACCCTAAGATGGAGGTTCCCTCCAAATCTTGGTGGATTAATCTACTTTCTCACAGTGCACAGACCCTCGCAGCTTTTGAGAGGTGGGGTCTAAAATAATCCCCTTTTGTTGTACCTGCGGGACTGAGTGCATCAGCAGTCTGATGGTACCTTCAGGATTCCTGATACTCCAAAATTGCCACTGTGCCTCTGGCTGAGCCCAAACAACTTGGGACAAAGTTTTCCAAGAAATTAAGTGGCCAAAAGTTAGGTATGTGGGAGCCGGAGCCATGCCCATAAGCATCCTCTGGCTCAGCTATACAAGCTCATTTATCAGTCTTGCTTTAGAGACCCATAAGTAAATTTTGAAAGAGATCAAAATCTGGCCATTTAAGTGCATTAATGGCCATGATTCAGGGAGTCACAAATAAGTCTTAGAAGAGAGCAGCACACTGCAGAGATGTCTCCCCACCCTGCAACAGGCAGATTTCACCAGGGCACCTCAGAGGGGGACAGATATATTTCTCCGCCTGCCCCAAATGAACCCTGTTCTAGAGCCACAGACCTCCAGAACCCAATCATGGCCACACTCACAGCAGACCTCCACAGGCTAGTCCTGAGCCCCCGATGCATGAGAAAGAATCTGCTGAAAAAAAACCCAGGTATGCGGATTTAGTGACTAAAAACTCCAGGCTTCATGGCATCAGGAATGGGTGACCTCTCCCCATCTCCCCAACCTTCTGGTTCCCTGGCAGTCACACCCAAGAACTGCCTCTGGGCACCATTTAAGCACATTAACAACCATAATTCAGGGACTCACAAATGAATCTCAGAAAAGAGCAGCATGCTGCAGAGAAGCCTTCGGATCCCAAATATTTCTTAAAATCTTAGAATTCCAAGAGCACTTGGCCACTTTCATGGTGGCACCACATCTTACACTATTTGTAACAAGCAATACAAAATAAATTATTTAGCATCTGCCTGTGGGGCAGGCTTTGGTAGTGGTGGGAAAATTCGAAATAATGGTGGTGGGAAGGTGTAATGGTGGTGGGATTGGTGTTGAAATGTTGAATGTAAGCAATTATTGTGAATAACTTTATGAAAATAAAATTTAAAACTTTAAAAAATTAAAAAATAAAATAATCCCCATTTTATTGATTTGCTGTGATTTACAACACTGTTAGTGATAGTTTTATGCCTGTGCAGAGAAGACTAATTGATTTTGAGGAATATAAATTATTTGCAAAAACAAAAATAACACAGCAATAGAATAAAGACCTGCAAGGTGTGGTCACAAATGTACTCTTCTACCTTACTCCCTAGACTTCTCTTGGTTCTGAGAGTCCTGATACTTCTACTGATTCAATGGGACACTAAATTGAAAATTCTGTTCCCTCCACCTTCACTTATCTACAGGTCTGCAAGAAAGACAAAAATAAAAAAAACTGGCCCATCGCAAGGGACAAGAGTGCTCTCTTCACAAGACAAGCAGGAGAGGCTACACTTCTGCAGGAGTGCCTCATAGGAGCAACTCTTTTAAAAAAATGAAGGACACTAGATAGTACATAACTAGCCTTTAAGTACATCAGACTGAAGCTGAAAGACAGTTATGGGCTAAGAGTAAGGACAAAGAGTCATCAAATGGTCACAGTAAACTACCAGCTGAATGCGTGGATCTCATGTTGCTTCTCTCCTAGTGGATAGCAAGAATACTGCTTCCCAAAACAGAACCCCACATATTCTTTTCATTATGTCTCATTTTTATTCAAACCCTTGAATTATATTATGCACCACATCAATAGGCCCACAAACTTAGAAACCAAAGCTGACTGAAATATATACCATGCTTCCATGATCCGAATCCATCAAATACAAGGTGCACCGTTATTTTATCGAATACCAAGAAAGAAAAATGCTGCTGATTAAACTATGACATGGTTTCTGATTACTTAGCATTTTTTTGCTTTTCCTTTATTAGAGAAGTTCTTTTAGACTGATTGAGACATATTGCTTATAATCTATTACTTGGGGAGAATTTATTAAAAGAAGTGAAATAAATTGGTGAAACGGATGACAACCCAGTCACCTGACTGAAAGTAACTGGAAAAGGCCATTGATTTGGAAAGCAAAACCCAGTATCAGTTATGTTAGACTCTGAAAGGAAGAAAAAATGTGAACCACAGAATCAATAAAATTCTTTATCATGTCTAGCTTGGTGACAACAACTTTTAAAGGACAAGGTAATAATAGTTCACAGGGTAACTGCTACAATAACATTTCAATGATTGAAAACTATACTTATACAAAAGAAAAAAATGTTTAAATCATTCGACTCAAAAAGGACAAAAGTAGAAAAGGATTTAATGATGTTGTTCAAGGCCATCACAATTCAGTCATCTAGCACTACTAAAGGAACGGGTGTTACAACATTGTATAACTGAAACTCAATCATGAACTACTTTGAACTGTGTATCTTATAGTGATTTAATTTTTTTAAAGAAAGAAGAGATTTTCAAATGCTTTTTAGTTATTTACTTTTTTCAGCAGCAAAAAACTATTTTAAAAGACTATCCTAACTGGAGGGCTGGAGCGATAAAACAGCGGTAGGGCGTTTGCCTTGCACGCAGCCAACATGGTCAACCCGAGTTCGATTCCTCTGCCCCTCTCGGGGAGCCCGGCAAGCTACTGAGAGTATCTCGCCTGTACGGCAGAGCCTGGCAAGTTACCCATGACATACTCAATATGTCAAACACAGTAACAAAAAGTCTCATGATGGACACGTTACTGGGCCCACTCGAGCAAATCGATGAACAACAGGAGAACCATGATACCGTGATCCTAACTGGAAGGTCTCATGATAAGCAAATGAAGTCAGGGGGAGAAAATGAATAACCTCACTTATCTGCAGGTCAGAGAGAAACAAAACCAGGATGCAAAGAGTATCACTGGGCCTTGGCTTACAAAACTGAAATTACTAAACCCCAAAGGGTGTGGGTAGGGGTGAGGGGAGGAAAAACTCTGCAAGTGACATAAAAACAGTAGTGGAAGGTCTTGGGCAATTTTGCTTCATGAAGGTGTCCTTCCGTTGTTCATCGATTTGCTCGAGCGGGCCCAGTAACGTCTCCATTTTGAGACTTGTTGTTACTGTGTTTGGCATATTGAATATACTTTCAGTAGCTTGCCAAGCTCTCCTGAGAGGGGCGGAGGAATCGAACCCAGCTTGGCCAGGCTGTCTGTGTGCAAGGCAAATGCCCTACCACTGTGCTATATATATCACAACCATAAATATTAACATTATTGCAATCATGTGACCTAAAATATAATAACAAATGAAAATACTCTCCTATGAGAACTTGAATTTGCAACAGTTTTGAGTGGAGAAAGCAACACCTCAGATAGGTCCACGAGATTGCAGGAACGCAGGACCAACTGAAATGAAGGGAAGGTGCACCTCTAGCTGGAGGGTAGGTGTCACCTCTAGCCACTCCCTCCAACAGCCACCACAGGGCTGGAATCCTGGCAGTAATGGACAGTAACTGTGACTTGTAAAATATGAAATCTTAATAAGGGTTCATTACACAAAAATTAACCAAGTATGGAGGGGGCTTGGGAACCGACAAGAAGTAATTTACTATGTGGAATTTTAAACCCTGAGAGAACAATGTGAGGACAGGATGAGAACTTATCATTAGTCACAAAAGGAGCTTTACTGGTCTTCAAAATCTACTCTTACCCACAGCAAGGGCCCAAGTCACACATATATACACCCCACCCGCTCCACCACAATGAATTCTGGCTCTAGAGTGCTCCCCAAATCTGCAGCACCAGTCTCCTTCCAAACGTAAGGCAGATGGACCATACTCTGCACAGCTTGGCTCTGCCCGCCCCAGGGCTTCCCAAACAAATCCCAGTCACAGTGAAAGAGCAGACAGTGCATATTCCATTGAGGGTGGGGAGACACATACCACACAGCATAGAGAACCCCTCCTCCCTGATTAGAAGACCAAGGAGTTAGTGCCAGGGTGAGTAAGCATGCCTTGCACATGCCCAACCTGGGTTTGATCCCTCGCACACGTGACTTCCCCAGTATTGCCAGGGGTGGCCCTAGGGGCCCCTACAACTAAGGCTTAAGCACTACCACATCCTTGGGTTTTACAGATTATCAACAGGAATGGGCCCTGGGACTCCTGCACACCTCTTGGACAAAACCCCCTCCGCCCTAACAATTTAAAAAAAAAAGGATTCCCATTAGACAGTGCTTGATTTCCATGTTTCTTTTCATTTTCCTCTATTTCGTCTCCTAATAGTGTCTCTAAGTAATTCTATCTAGGCTCTAATCTTACATATCACATCAGTTCTGTTCTGCTTATTTTTACTTGACCATGTTTGGGGAACATTATCCAGTCCCACATTCCACACATTTTAAATAACATGGAAAACCCAATCACCTTTCTTCAAAGGAAAGGGGTAACTAGGAAAATTAATATCTTCAAAACACAGCCATGGTAGCAAACAAACAACTCAAATATTAATACTTTAGGATGACTAAGAAAAGCTAACTATTCATATGTAGAATTAACCCACTCTCATGGCTATTATTACTCCATTGATGACCACGGTGGGTGAAGCTGAGCTAGTTGCCAAAGGTGACAGAGCCTCTGTCTCCCCTTGAAAAGTCAAATTACTTTGTAAGGAAAGTTTCTGGTAAAGAGAGAAAGTCCACCAACCTAGGAGAAAACCTTTTTCTGGCTAATGGTGCTCGTCTATAATCCACAACAACTCAATTTTCAGCCACTTCCTCATATGTGTATTTAGTATCATAGGGTCTATCAGAAGTGAGAGAAGTCAGTTTTGACTCCATTCTATTTTCCACCCAGAGATGTAAGATATTCTTTAATCGATACTTTTCAATTAAGCTATAGTTTGTGAATGGAGAAAGATGGTATACAGGAAACATTCAAAATTCTGACAAATTTTCTAAAATCTTTTGCCCTTAGACATTAAACTATTAATGGTGCCCCATTAGAGTGCTTCATACATCAGAAAATCCACACTACAGCTCAGCAATCATCCTTCTGTAATTTCCCCCCACCCATACACACCGCCTCAGATAAAATACTCTGTATGAAGTCAAGAACCCTTTATTCTATAGGAAATAATATAATATTTAACTCAAAGAAATCAATAAATTTGGGAAATCCTTAAGGGCAAGTTATTAGATTGTCCCTATACAGTTTCAGAGCTGGACAAGTTCAGATAAGGAAACTGAGGTCCTATAAGGTTACTAATGAGGAAGACAGACAATCCCACCAGATAGAATTAAGGTTAGAACTCTGCTACCCATGTCAAAATGTAAAAAAAAAAAAATTGTAATTTCACTTGAATTTCAGACTCTTACCAGAATCACTTCGAAAATGAGTGGAATCAGTTTGCTTTCTTCCACAATTCTGTCAAAAAAAAAAGAAAGATGGCCACACATTAGATAACATGTACTTAAACTGCTATACCAATGCGGAACACTGCAGCCTCCATGTTTTTTATTACTTAAATTCTGCAACCAAGAAATAGTATGATTAAACATTCATTTTTAATCTACTGAACTAAGTCTGTTAAAGACAAGAAATATGGGGCTTCTCTGAAAGTAACTATTAGCTTAGCCTTATTGATCTGTAGCAAGGAAAATTTTAGATTGATATTTATAAATGTGAAAATTAACTACAATCCATAATCATTCTCAAGACTATCAAAACAGGCACTGCCAGCTGAAATAATCTATCCCCCATTGCACAGTTAAATTATAAGCATGCCACATTATAATCTTTTATCTATGCCTCATTAGCTATCTTCTGAGAACTTCTGAATTAGTGTACAATGATTTTTAATGATCTTTAAGTTTAAGGAAAATAAGTAGACACCAGTCACACAATAGTTTCAGGTAGTTTCCCTTATCAAATATAATCATAAATGTATATTATAACAGAAGTTTTTCATGCAATTTGAAAGAAAATAACCTTGCTTTAACAGTACATTTTAAAAAGCGGAATACTATGCCCTCTGGCTATTCCTTTAGTCCAGAGATTAGTAAACATTTTTTCTGTACAGGGTCAGTTAGTAAATATAGGTTCGTAGCCTATATTTACATCATCTTAATAGTGACTCCTTAACTCTGTTACTGTAATGCAAAAAAAGGATATGAATAAATGTATATAAACAGGCAAGGCTCTCTTGTAATAAAATTTTATTTATAAAACAGGCAGTGTGCCTTATTTGGCCACAAATCTTTAATTTTCTAATTCCTGTTTCTCTTTTTGTATGTGTTTGTAATACTCTGTGGTGCTTGGAGCTCATCCCTGGCTCTGCACTCATGGATCAGTCACAGTGGGACATGAGAGACCATATGTGGTACTGGGGACCAAACCCAGGTCAGTAGCCTGCAAGGCAAGAATCCTGACTATTGTACTATATCTCTGGCCCTCCTCTTTTTTCCTTTTTAAAAAATCAGATTCCTTAATTTTAAGAGAATTTACTTCATCAGGTAAGCTACAGCTCTTAAGACAGGCAGGTTGCTTTCATTGCAGATTATGAGCCTTAGTCTATTTCATGAGAAATGCCAGGTGATTAGGAAGGGAAGCCATCATTTGGCCTTCCTAGAACTTGTTAATCTATGATAATATATAGATCAAAGAAAAGTCAATGAGATTAGTCATTTTGAAAGGTCACAGTGATTACAAATACAAAGGGGAAGTAAGATTCGGTTTCCAAAGATTAGAGTACTTAGAAAGACCTCCCCAATATCCAATATCCTGCAATAATAATGCAGGGTTATTTCTGTATTTTCAGTATATTTGGGGGATGAAGGCTTTGATTTAAAATATCCAAACTCATTTATACTCTCCCTCTACAGAGCAACTGAAGGCTCAGGTAGGAGAGTAAAACTTCTCCCAGGCAGGACAGGAGGAAATGTTCAAGCCCGACCTGAGGCCAGCATTCCCCATCTTCCTTCCTCAGCCTCCATGATGCCAATTACCCCTTTTCCTGAATTGATCTTGCTCATTTTTGTGCTTTGCAGCCTTCTTAAGCATAACGAGAATAGCAACCACACACATCTCCAAGCTGCCTCAGTAATCAAGGCCAAGCCACAGACCCCACTGCTCCTCCATGGTATCTAAGCCATCGTCCACTCCAACACTCAGTGCCAGGACATGATCAGAACCAGCACATATCAGTCCTTCTATGAGAGCGTTTTAAAATACCTCCTGCCACTAAACTGTGGTAACGCAGCTATCATAATTCATTCTTTTTGTGTATTTGTTCCTGAGGTTTGGAATCAAACCACGTGGTGCTCCAGGGACCATGCAGTGTTAGGGTTCCAATCTGCAGCTGCCACATGCAAAGCATATGCTCTGACCCTTTAAGCCATTTCCCTACAGGCCCCCATAATTCATTCTTAAAAGCTATAATGAGGATTATGCAAGGTAGGGTGCTAGCCTTGCACATGACTAACCCAGGTTCATTCCCTGCCACCCCATAAGATTCCCTAAGTACCACCAGGAGTGATCAATGAGCACAGAGCCAGGAATAAACCCTAAAGACTGCCCGGCTTGCAAAACCCCCACCTACAATCACACCCCCCCCAAAAAAAAAAACACAGACAGGGGCTAGAGTGATAGCACCGCGAGTAGGGGGTTTGTCTTGTAGGCGGCTGACCCGGGTTAGATTCCCAGCATCCCAACGGTCCCCTGAGCACCACCAGGAGTAATTCCTGAGTGCATGAGCCATGAGTAACCCCTGTGCATCTGTGGCTGTGACCCAAAAGAAAAAAAACAAGCAAAAAGAGCTACAGTGGATTCGCCCTCTCCTCTCTGGAAAGAAAGATGGCGGCCACATGGGAGCCCGGTGGAGAGCAGGTCTGAGCCGGGGGTGGGGGCGCAATGGATACCTCATGGGACGGGGGTGCTCTGGCCCGTCCCTCACGCCCGACCGAGGTCACCAGTTGGCCCCCACGAGCGGCTCTCTGGCACGGCCACGGCCCCAGAAGCACAAGGACTTAATACAGAAATCCAGCATCATTTAATTCTTGAACCCAGCTGTAGAAAGCAGATCATTTCACAATGCTTTTTCAGCATGGCTGAGTTTGGGGAGGGGGGATAAAGTCTAAATAATAATGGTGCAACTTTTATCAAAACAATGAAGCTAGTCAAGGTAGACAGAGTGTTAACTAGAATTCATCTACCCCATAGACATGGGGGGGGGGTTGGGGAGGCTTATTGGGGTTCTTCGGGGTGAAAAATAAGTATTGGTAAAGGGAATTGTGATTGATATTTGCATGACTGAGACCTAAACTCGAAAGCTCTGTAATTTTTCCCACAGCGATTCAATAAATAAATAAATAATTTTTTTTTAAAATAAAAGAGCTACAATGAGTTCTTTCTGGGTCTCTGCATACTAAGTAGATAAGTCTGAAATTCTTCCTTATTCTCCCTAGCCCGAAACTCTAACATTCCATATCTATAATAATCTATGTTGTTTAGTTGACTAGATTATGTAGGGCCACATATAACAAATAAAACAAGAAGTTGAGCTTAATCATTTTTAGCTAAAATATTTTTTTTCTATGACATTTCTGTGACTCATGAACTTCAAATGTAATTTCAAAAATGCAAAGCAATTGGGAGCAAGGCACCTACAAATATTTACAAGTGCTTAAGGTCTTTCTTAAGTCTGAAGAATGATCAACAAGTAGGCAACAAGATGAGTTTATGGGGTACTGACCAGCACTTTCTGATTAAACAAAAATAAAATAAAGAATATCCAAAGGTGTTATGTACATTATTTCATGGCATTTTAATTTCAGTTCTGCATTCTATATCATGTCTGCATAAGTATGCTGGGTAGTATGATATGCTGGGAAGTATGTACTCTCCCTTCCCCTTCCTCCACACACACACACACACACACACACACACACACACTTCTGAAATCTATAGATTTTAAAGTGTTTTGGGAATTAATATTCATTTATTTGTCTTCACTATGCTCTAAAGTTTGATTGTGAAAAGTCAGTCTTCCTACTTTAAGTGTCGTATCACTTTGGTCCAGTTTGTGGCTCAGGTCCTGGATGATCAAGCCTTGGATGCACTGAGCCAGGGAGCACGTTACTCAGAGCTCCCTTTTCTTCATTTACAGGAGGCAGGGGGTGGGGGCAGCTCTGTAGAGGATCCTCTGGAAGCCACAGGCTGAGGGTCCAGCTCCCCAGAAAGCTGATATGACATATTCCCAGAGAATTATTTAGGCAGCCAGTCTTACGTCATCGGAGTAGACTTTAGAAAACTATGCAAAAGGCTCTCTTAGTTTGGGATCTTGTGGTTTCAATCACCAAGATTTCAATCACCAGTATTATTTTTACTACATGAGCCCATTATATTCAAAATTCCAAAAGAATAAAAATTCCTCTGATTTGTGATCAGCCCGAAGGATAAGGAATAAAAGAGATTGGCCTAAATTTCTTAAAACTGAAAACAAATGAAAGAAAGTTCTTTGTGAAATTATCCTCCTCTTCAAAGGATTGTAAAGATATTAACTATATGGCTATAGACTTTGTTTCCATGTTATTGGCTATCTAAATTCACTGCTTAAATCATTCCAGACGGGACACTGAAGAACACTGCCAGTCCCACATGCAGTTCCTAAGACGAATTTATCTTGGTGCTTGGTTTTGTTTTTTAATTCTCTGAACAGGGCAATGTAATGATAGATCACATGTGTCACATGTGGTTAAACAGTCTCCCTTATATGGTTTTGATTCAGGAGATTCACAGGTATTGTATATCAGAGATTATATGACTGGTGAAAAAAGTTCAGTTTGAATTAGAAAACTTTGAATGGCTGCACTAAAAATCTTTAAGAGAGCTGGAGAAATAGTACAAGGCACTTTGAGACCTTTACTTTGCATGCAACCAAGACAGTTTGATCCCCAGCACTACATGGTTCCTTGAGCAACAACAGGTATGAGCCCAGTGCACAGAACCAGGAGTGGCCCTTAAGCACTACTGGGCATGTCCTCAAACAAGCCTCCCCTCACACAACTTTTCTGTGTGTGTGTGTGTGTGTGTGTGTGTGTGTGTGTGTGCATGTATCATTCTAACTTCTTCCTATATCTAAATTGCTGCCATTGACCTACTGAGGAAAAAGACAGCTGCTTGATGACTCAAACTTTAATTGACAGCATGTAAAATATCATATATTTAAAACCTAATACTTAGTTGAGATTTACCTGTGGAGACTACAATAGAAATAGTAAAAGCACTACGCGTAAAAATTTTATCTGTTTGGTACTTTGTGACAGATGTGGTATAGAATTTTATATTCTAAAGATGTGTGGAATTATAATAATGCTAAAACATACTGTATGTTTTTTAGCATGGCAATGGTAAAAATTTCTTAATAGACTTTAAGGGTAAAAAAATTAGCACAAAACATGCTATAATTGATAAGAGAATTTATATATATGCTCCAAGTAACAGGTCAACTCTTGGGATTAAACAAAAAAAGATCCTGGAGATGCAAGAAAGTACAGTAGAAATGACATCTGCACTTATGTGTTTACTGCAGCACTCTTTACAATCGTCAGAATCTGGGAAAAAAAAAAACCGGAGTGCCAGAGAACAGATGACTGATTAAAGAAACTTTGGTATATTTATACAATGGAATACTGTGAAGCTGTTAGAAAAGACGAAACCATGAAATTTGCATATAAGTGAATCAACATGGAGAGTATAATGCTAAGCGAAACAAGTCAGAAAGATCAGGCCGGGGGCTAGAGCGACAGCACAGCGGGTAGGGCATTTGCCTTGCATGCGGTTGACCCAGGTTAGATTCGCAGTGTCCCATATGGTCCCCCAAGCACCGCCAGGAGTAATTCCTGAGCGCAGAGCCAGGAGTAAACCCAGATTCAAGCTCTAGCAACTTGAGCAGAGCCAGGAGCAGCCCTGAGCACAATATTTGGAGAAGTCCTGTGCACTGCCAGGTGTAGCCATAAGAGGAGGAAAGAATTATAAAGAGGACATCTGCCTTTGTTCTATCTTCACAGTTTTTCTGCAGAGCTAAAATTATCATAAATGGTTTTTATTTTCCAAATATATATCCCAACTTTTTCATGCTCCTCTCTTTGAGAAGTGAAAGTGGTACAGTGATCGCTTCATTAAAGTCATCATAATATTTTATTAAGGAAATTTATTCTGGGGGTGTAGTGCTGCCAGCAAGTCAACCTGCAATGCGGGGCGAGTGCATCAGCAGCCTGATGGTGCCTTCAGGTTTCCAAAATTGCCACTGTGCCTCTGGCCGGACCGCAACAACTTGGAACCAAATTTCCCAAGAAATTAAATGGCCAAAAGTTAGGTATGTGGGAGCCATGCCCACAAACCATCTCCAGCTCAACTATACAAGCTCATTTATCGGCCTTGCTTCAGAGACCCATAAATAAATCTTGAAAGAGATCAAAAGCTGCAGTTAATCTCGGACCCACACAAGGTTGAACAGACCAGGGTAAATTGGAGGGGAATGGGTAAGCCGGATGCCTAGGCAAGTAGAGCCCCCAGCAGCCACTTGCTTCTATAATCCAAAATTGCCAGCATACCCCCAGCCAGACTCCACTGTCTCAGGACAGACCTCACCAAGATATAATCTGTTGAAAATTTGGGTATGTGGGTTTTGTGACTAAAATCTCCAGGCTTTCTCGGGGTCAAGATAGGATAATTCCTCCCAACTCCCTGTACTTCCAGAAGCCTCAGAAGTCAAGTCCATACCCAGTTTAAAAGCTACTCCAGCATTACCTTCCCCCCAAACGATACTGAACACCCTGAACAAACTTGATGACCTCTTAGTACTAATACTGCAAACCATAATGCACAAAAGGAAAAGGAGAGAGAGAAAGAAAGAGTGTGGGGGGGAGAGGGAGGGAGGGCAAGGGAGAGAGAAAGAGAGAAGAGAAGTGCTTGCCATAGATACAGCTAGGGTGGGGTGTGGGGGTGGGGTGTTAGGGAATGATGGTAGGGAAACGGGGGGCACTGGTGGTGGGAAATGTACACTGGTAAAGGAATGGGTGTTGGATCATTGTATGACTGAAACCCAATCATGAACAGCTTTGTATTAGTCTATTTTCATGGATAATCAATAAATTTTTTTAAAAAGTAATGAGTTTATGCCCACTTTAGTCAGCTTAATTAGTGGCTGAAAAAATAGCAGTACTCCTACATTTAAAAAGAAAAATAAATAAAATTTATTCTGATTATGTGTCACTGACAAACACACTACTTGGATCCGAGCACTGTAAAGCACTGTCATAAGACACTCATGGGTAACACATTGGCCAGGGAGGGTGGGAGTGACTGGATTTGAGGTCTCGGGTCAGGAAGACACAAAGGTTGGAGTGACTGGAATCATCTCCAGGCCTCTTCCCTCCATGCCAGGCACCTGAGCTGGGATGCCTCAAGAAAAAGTCAGTTCTCACCCAATGTCTCTTCTGCAGACCACAGCACCCAAAAGGAGAGAGAGAACAAAAGGGAGTGCCCTGCCACCGAGGCAGGGTGGGATGGGGGATGGGGGGTGGGAGGGATACTGGGATTGGTGGGGGTGGAGAATGGGCACTGGTGGAGGGATGGGTACTCAATCATTGTATAATTGAAACCCAAGCACAACAACTTGTAAGTCTACAATGTACCTCACGGTGTTTCACTAATAAAACAAAAAAAAATAATAATAATAAAAATTTAAAAAAAAACAAAGATTGCTAAAGTTGAAAAAAAGAAAAAGGCAGTTCTCTCTATTGATAGGCTCACTTACTGCCGTCCTCTCCTTGTGGTTTGACTTGGCAGGACCTCACAGAAAAGCCACTTCATGCTAAGAGAGAAGTTTCGAGAAAACCTGGTGCAAGCCTTGGAATAAACAGCATTACTTCCATGGCATTCTAAGCTGCCGTAAAGCCAGTCTGCACTCTGGTATGGGGCAGCTATAACTGCCTCCGAACCTCCCTGTCATTTTGTGAGCAAGTGGAACCTGTTTCTGTACCAGGGACAGTCTGAGGTACACTGGTCTATATTCAGAGAGACCAGTTAAAAAAAACTGCTACTGTGATCCAAAGGATTGGGGCTTCACATCAGTTTTTCACTGCTGGACTACAGATCCCCACAAACAGCAGCCTAAAGCAACACCCTATTATTAGTTCAAAGTTATATAGGTCTAGCTCAGCATGGCTGGGTTATCTGCTCAGTGTATCACAAATTGGGTCAGAGGTGTCACCAGGGCTAAATTCCTGGAGGCTGGAGGTAAAGGGATATGTTTTCAACCACATTCTTATTATTGACAGATTCAGCTCCTTGCAGTGGTAGGATTAAAGTCCCTATTTCTTGGCTGACTACCAGTTAGGGAATTCTTCAACGGAACTAAAGGTCACTCCCATTTTCTCCACCTCTGAAACCAGCAATAGGAATCTCATCCATGTCGGATCCTTTTATTTGTCTGTCTCTGTTCTCTGGAACAGATTTCTGTGTCTCAGATCAATCAGAACTACATGTATCATCTCCATCTTTTAAGAGCAACTAGTTTGGCTCCTTCATGACAATAACACTGTCCTTCACAACACCACTTTTAGTTCAGTACTTAACTGAGTGCTTAACTGAGTAATGGGGATGTGTGTGTATGTGTGTGTGTGTGTATATATATATATATACACACACATATATATATATATATATATCAAGGACTGAGAATCCTGAAAGTCACCTCATTGCAGGTTTGAATGTGTCCTCTATCCCACACTCTAATTGCCCATCTTGCCCACCTTTTTTTCATAAAAAATAAAAACGTATAGTGGATTTTTTTAAAATATGCTGCCAACTTGTATACAAATCCAAAATAGATGTTGGGCATTTTTTTAGTTTTCCCACAATGTGATTGGAAGTTTTCAATGTTGCATTTGTAACTGTGCAGCAGACAAGACTTTGTTGTTTCTTAAGGGATAGATAATTAACCAGGCTACTCTCATAAGTGGCAGTCATTTTAAGTAAAATTTCTCTAACATCAAGCTGAATTTCAAATTCTTGTTCCCCTGAATCAGTTTTAAAAAGAAATGGTTCTATCATGTTTAGTATAGCGTATTATATTTACCCTGAAAGCAAGAGTACTTGTAACATTTCTCCTTGAAATGTTTGTCCTTGTCTATAATGCTTACTAATCCTCTTACATAAAATTGCAGAAATTTTTCCAATAAAGTCCACCTAGAAGGAGCTAGCTATTTTTCCCACACATATACCAAGGGGCAGAGGGGAGATTTTAGTAGATGTGGTATTGAGAACTTCATGTCTGGTCCTTTTACAAAGATCTAGCTTACTGAAAGACATTATACTTCTTCCCTTAAGAAATGTATATCCCAGTGGGCACCAAACATATACAATACAAAAATAACTTAATCCAAGTTATAAAACCAATGGCCTTTTTTGCTGAGAAAATGTGAGCATTAAGTTAGAAGACAAGGTAACCCCAGAATGTATTACTGATAAACAGAAATCTCCCACTGCCTAGAACAGCATGAAAAAGACAAGAATTTCAGACAAGAAAAATTTACTTTAGGTTATTTTTAAAATTCTCAGTTTTCTAACTGCAAGAAGAATTTAGATGGTAATAGAACTTCATGGTACATTAACAACTCTGAACAATGCTTTTCTCCTATTAACTCAATAAGTGCCCAAAACAGCCCATGTGAATCCCATTGTTGAATGAAACAAGGCCATGCGATGCTTCCATCACTGACATCAGAGAAGGGGAGATGGAAGAGCTTTGCTCCAGAGGGCTTCCTCCTACTGTACATACCTCATTGGCAGGACATTCCTCCTGACTTCTGCCATTTCCACATGCTGTAGCACTTCACTGTAGCACTATCCTCCTGTTGTTCATCGATTTTCTCGAGTGGGCACCAGTAACATGTCCATTGTGAGACTTGTTGTTACTGTTTTTAGCATATTGAAATCAAGTTCCATCCAGAGCATTACCCAGACTGTTCCTGCACAATGTCCCCACTTAATACTTTTGTTAACCCGTCAGCAATGGGTCCTTGTTTTTATATTCTGCTACATACTTTGGGTCCGGGCCCTGAGTCACTGTCTGTCTTCCTAAACAGCGTGGCTCTGAATCGAACCTCCTTCCTCTACTAATTCTTTGACTCCCAGGCACTCCCCAAAGATATCATTCTGAGCTAGTCCTACCTATAAGTGGACTGCATCTTGAAATTACAGATGAGAAGCACATACATTCTTGGACCAAACTGGTGAGGGGACTAGGCAGGAAAAAACATAATCAGTAGAATCATAAGTTGGCAAAACTCAAGAAAGTCCCTAAAAGGGAGATTGCATATGTGGCCAACATTTCCTGTCTCCTAAAAATACAAGCAAGATTGTAAAGGTCCTAATATCCTGGATTCTAACAAAACAGAGGGTTAGAGGAAAGAGAAGAGATGAGACGAGACGAGACGAGAAAGAAGGGAGGGAGGGAGGGAGGGAGGGAGGGAGGGAGGGAGGGAGACATAGAGAGGCTACCTTATAATTAGGTATTATGATAATTATTAGCTCTTTCATTAATCCAATAAGAAATTGAGGCATAAAAAATTAGTTATGAGACAAGGAGTGAGCTAAGATTTAAACCCAAACAGTTTATTTTTATTTTATTAACGTAGGAGTACTGCTATTTATTCAGCCATTGAATTTCATTTCATTCATTTCATCATCCTGTTATTCGTCGATTGCCTCGAGCAGGCCCCAGTAACGTCTCTTTCATCCTAGCCCTGAGATTATATTCAAAGCTCTTTAGGAGAATGAGACCCATCATTGTTACTAGTATTTGGCATATTTGGTACACCACGGGGAGTTTGCCAGACTCTGCCCTGTGGGCAGGCTACATTCGATAGCCTGCAAGTTTGTCCAGCCATTGAGTAAACTGATTGAATTGGACATGAACTCCATATTACCTTTTTTTATTCAGAATGTTAATTTTATTATTTTTATTATTTTTTTAATCACTGTGAGATACCGTTACAAAGCTTTCCTGTTTGAGTTTCAGTCATACAATGATCAATCACTCAAACTTCCACCAGGACACATCTTCCACCACCAAGGTCCCCAGTTTAACCCCCCATCCCGCTGCTCCTCCTGCCTCTATGGCAGACAATTTCCCCCATGCTCTCTTTTCTATTGCTTGTTATGAATAGCATAAGATGTTGCATGGCCGCAAGAGTGGCCCTGCACTCCTGTAATTCTAAAATTTTAGATAATTAGGGCCTGGAGAAATCTCTGCAGTGAATTGCTTGGCTCCGAGATTCTTTTGTGTGTCTCTGGATCATAGCTGTTAAAAAGCTTAAGTAGCAGCCAGGGGCAGTTTTTGCGAATGACCTCCAGGGTCCCATGGGGTGGGGGATGAGAGGGACCAGCCCATGCCCCATTCCTTGAGGCCTGTAGTTTGCCATTACTGAACCTGCATACCTGCACTTCTCAATGGGTTCTGGAACTTGGCAGCCGTCAGGGTTTTATAGGGGGCAGTCTGAGGCACTCCTGTAAAGTCGGCTTGGCTTAAAGTCTAGACGCATCTCTGCAGAGAGCTGCTCAGTTCAGAAATTCCTCTGGGTATCTCTGGATCGTGGCCCTTGTTTCCATCTATTCCAGAGAAATAAACTATTGCCATACGCCCTGCAGGGCACACTTGCTTGCTCGCAGTGTGCGCACCATGCTGGCCCTAACTGCAGCTTTTGATCTCTTTCGCGATTTATGGGTCTCTGAAATAATGCCAATAAATGAGCTTGTAGAGCTGAGCCAGAGGTGGTTTGTGGGTGTGGCTCCCACATATCTAACTTTTGGCCATTTAATTTCTTGGGAAACTTGGTCCCAAGTTATTGGGGTCCGGCCATAGGTACAGCAGCAATTTTGGGATATCAGGAAGTCTAAAGGCACCATCAGGCTGCTGATGCACTCGCCCCGCAGGTACAGGCTGACCTACTGGCAGCACCACACCCCAGTAAACCCAAACAGTTTAGACCAGCATTCTTATTCCACATTGGAATTACCCCAGCTAAAATTTAAAAAGGCAGAGATCATTGACAGGAATGGATGAGGTGAAGAAGGAACAGGATAGGTAGGCATGAATTGTTTCCTGGGCAATGGAAATAGCCTAATGTAAAACAAAACCAGGATGGCTAGTGAAGGACAGTGAAAGGAGAGCAAAAGGGCAAGTTTATTGTTAGAGGGAAAAGTAAAGAGAAGGTAACAAAAGAACTGTCTGGAGAGATAATACAAAATAGATCACAGAAGATCTTGCAAGCCCTGCAGAGGAACTGAACTTTAGCCTCTGCATCTGGTGAACTACACTCTGCATGCCAAACCCTGTTGGCTGTCATTAGTTGCATGACCCAGGAGGTAAAAATGGATGTTAAGTGTCTAAATGGTTAAGGGGGAATTTTTTTTTTAAAAAGAACATTTTATGACATGAAAATTGTATGAAATAGAAATTTCAGTTTCCATGCATCAAGTTTTATGGGTACAGAGCCATTCACTTAGTCTATGACTACTTTTATAATCACTATGGCAAAGTGCAGTAATTACAACAAAAACAAGGGGTAATTTGCAACATCTAAAATATTTACTGTGGGGCTGGAGCAACAGCACAGCAGGTAGGGCGTTTGTTTAATCCTCAGCAGCCCATATGGTCCCTGAGCACCGCCAGGAGTGGTTCCTGAGTGCAGAGCCAGGAGTGACCCCTGAGCATCACTGGGTGTGACCCGAAAGGCAAAAAAAAAAAAAAAAAAAAACTACTGTCTGGTTTTTCACAGAAAAATTTTGCTGAGACCAGGTCTACTAAGGGGTAAACTGAGGAGGGGAAACCATTGTCATCTTTGTCCTTTTTATCCTTTCTGGAGGGCTGGACACTGGAAGGTGGGTTACATGCAGTGATGCTCTGGGCTTACTCCTGGCTCTGTGATTACGGGACCATATGGGGTGCCAGGGAACCAAATCAAGTCAGTCAGGCAAATGTCTTACTCTCTGTACTTTTATAATAATCATATAGGTTACAGAGAAGTTGAGTGGAAACAAAGAACGAGAAAAAAGTAGATCAGATAGCTGACAGACTATTTTCAAGACAAGAGAAGATAAGCACCAAAACAGAAGTAAACAGCAAAAACTAAAGATAAGAGAGATTAAGGGGGTTGTCTCTATAGGATTTGCAATCTATTGAATAGAGGGGAAGAGAAAAACAGAGTGACTTCAGATGCTTGATTTGTTCTACTTGGAGGCTATCCCAGGACCACCAGAATAACAAGCATCACAGGAAGTTGTGCACTGGGCTTAGTGCCTAACCTTTCATTATATCCTTACGGAGAGAAAGGAATTACTGAGAGCAAAAACTACCATTGAATCTTCTCCAAGATAACACAATTGATTAGATTCATAATCCATGATCTTAATTGTTCAACTATACTATTCAAAAATAATGTGGAGAAGGACAAGTGAGACTGAGGCCAAAAATCAAAGGCAAACCACCACTTAAAGAATGGGGACGAAAGGGAAAATGCGGTATTCTCACATGACACAGGCAGCAAGAAGATCAATGAGAATAGAACAGAAAAGCATCAAAAAAGATGCTTTTCCAGTAATAATTAAAACAGCATGGTACTGGAACAAAGGCAGAACTGCAGACCAATGGAACAGGGTTGAATACACTGACATCTCTCCTCAATCATATGCTCATCTAATCTTTGATAAAGGTGCAAGTAATGTGAAGTGGAGTAAGGAAAGCCTCTTTAATAAATTGTGTTGGCATCACTGGACGGCTACATGCAAAAAAATAGGCTCAGAACTCTGCCTAACACCATGTACAAAAGTAAGATCAAAATGGATTAAAGACCTCAACATCAGACCAGAAACCATAAGGTACACTGAAGATAAAGTTGGCAAAACCCTCCATGACATTGAAGCTAATGGTATCTTCAAAGATGCCACGCCACTGGCCGAGCAAGTGAAAACAGAGATAGATAAATGGGACTATCTTAAACTAAGAAGCTTCTGCACCTCCAAAGAAACAGTGACCAAAATACAAAGACAGTCTACAGAATGGGAAAGGATATTCACCGAATACACATCTGACAAGGGGTTGATATCCAGGATATACAAAATACTGGTTAAACTCCACAAGAAGAAAACATCCAACCCCATCCAAAAATGGGGCAATGAAATGAACAGAAACTTTCTCAAAGAAGAAATCCGAATGGCAAAAAAGCACATGAGAAAATGCTCTACATCATTAATCATCAGGGAGATGCAGATCAAAACCACAATGAGATACCATCTCACACCTCAGAGACTGGCCCACATTCAAAAGAACAAAAGCAACCGATGCTGGCGTGGATGTGGCGAGAAAGGGACACTCCTTCACTGTTGGTGGGAATGTCCACTGGTTCAGCCCTTCTGGAAAACAGTATGGATTCTCAAAAAATTAGAAATTGAGCTCCCATTTGACCCAGCAATACCACTCCTGGGAATATATCCCAGAGAGGCAAAAATGTATAGTCAAAGTGACATCTGCACTTGTTTGTTCATTGCAGCACTCTTTACAATAGCCAGAAACTGGAAGAAACCTGAATGCCCAAGAACAGATGACTGGTTAAAGAAACTCTGGTACATCTACACAATGGAGTACTATGTAGCTCTTAGAAAAGATGAAGTCATGAAATTTACATACAAGTGGTACAATATGGAAAGTATCATGCTAAGCGAAATGAGTCAGAAAGAGAGGGATAGACATAGAAAGATTGCATTCATCTGGGGGATATAAAGTAACAAAGTATGAGATTAATACCCAAGAAGAGCTGAGATCAGCACCAGGAGGATTACTCCATAACTTAGAGGCCAGCCGGGTATCCTAGAGGAAAGGGCTGTTCAGATAGAGAAGGGAGCACCAAATAAAGGATGTTTGGAGGATCCTCCCAGGAGGGGAGATGCATGTCGAAAGTAGACTATGGACTGAACATGTTTGCCACTCAATGCCTCTTTTGCAGACCACAACACCCAAAAGGAGAGAGAGAACACAGGGGATTGCCCTGCCACAGAGACAGGGGGGATGGGGGGATGGGGGTGGGAGGGATATTATCCATGGTGGTGGAAAATGGGCACTGGTGGAGGGATGGGTATCTGATCATTGTATAATTGAAACCAAAGCACAAAAAATTGTAAATCTACAACTTTAAAAAAAATAAAATAAAATAAAGGGAAAAAAAAAGATGCTTTTCTTTTCTATTATGCACCGATAAACATCCTAGTGCAGCTCCTTGATGCTCCATTCCTATGCCCAATCCCGATTCCTATAGAACATGCTTGGATTGCCTTAAGTAACTTTAGTGTCCCCATGCTTTCTTTAGGAGCTAGTTCTCTAAGAGCAATCTATGAAACTTTGGTATAAACAGTTTGAAATTTCAAAACCAAAGTCTACCTCACTAATTATAAGGGGGAAAAAAAGAAGAGGGTTAGGAGTCATGATGCACACTCTATGTTTGAAAAGACCATTAGCCTGAGTATGTTTCTTGATTAAAAATCAGGAAAAATATCATCATACTTTTATATTACTATATGCTAAATTATTTATGTAAAATGCATTAAAACAGAAGCAGAAAACAGAGTATTTTAACTGCTACAGTTGAAAAACACCAAAAAGCATTACAAAGAAAATATTAAAATAGTAGCACTAAGAAAATTATTCATAAGTTTTGACATGTCAGGCATGGGCTTTTCCTTTTCTATCAGAATAGGACATAGGACTAACCTCACCTGAACAGTAACAGTCACCATTTATTGCACACCTGCTCTGTTTCCCTTGTGCGGCCATGCCACGTTTCATACTTGTGCAGTTAAGACCATCTTACAAAGGAAAACTGAAGCTGAGGTTGGTGAAGCAATTTACACACAGAGTCAGAAATAGACCTGGTTTAGAACTGGACTCTGTTTAAGAACCGATAGCACAGCAGTAAGGCATTTGCCTTGCATGCAGCCAACATGGCCCACCCGAGTTTGATTCCTCCGCCCCTCTCAGAGAGCCCGGCAAGCTACCGAGAGTATCTCGCCAGCAGGGCAGAGCCTGGCAAGCTACCCCTGATGTATTCGATATGCCAAACACAGTAACAACAAAGTCTCCAATGGAGACATTACTGGGCCCGCTCGAGCAAATTGATATCAATGGGAGGACAGTGATACAGTGATAAAAGGATAAATCAAGGAGAGGAAGTTAAAATTACACTACACACATTTTTTAGCATATTAAAAACATGTCTTATGTCATTGAAAATAAGAGTTCATATACTCACAGTTTCTAACCTACAATACATTTAACTAGTCCTCAATAAACAAACACTCATGTTCCACTCTTCACTAGTATTCATTGGGGGGCAGGGTGGGAGTGAAACATAGCACTTAAGAGATTACTTCAGATGAGTTCAAATCCACCCCCCCCCCACCACCACCACCAAATCTCTTGGCTCCGTATTCCCTAGAAAGTACCTGATCTGTAAGGATATGCAGTACCCAGCACCAACTGCAACATAAACAAATTGCTATGAAAAACAGATGCCAGCTACTTATACCATAAAGGTAAAGACAGTAATAATTACTATTGTTGTCATAGTTTTAAATAATTCTTGCAAAAAACATGCATATCTTTTACTGTTTATGAGGATATAACTGGAAGTGGAATAAAAAAATGGGAGTACTCATAAACACTGACAGTTTTTGCTTGTCACAAAAGATCTCACTAACAAAACACATTTCATTAGATTTTCAATAAGACATATTGGAAAAAAACTCTACTAATTGGCTAATAAGCATGAGGGTTATATGTTTATTTTTATGTAAGGTCTCTTTGGAGCAAGAGCAATAAAAAAGAGGTTATGGTGTTTGCCTTGCACACAGTCAACCCAGATTCGACCCCCAGTATCTCATATAGTTTCCTGAACTCACCAGGAGTGATCCCTGAGTGCAAAGCAAGGAGTAAGCCCTGAGTACTTGCTAGGTATGGTCAAAAATAAAGGCTTCTTCATGACCTTTGGAGATCTTTTCCTTACGCCCTCTCTGTCTTAGAATTTTAACATGACTAATGAAAGATGTTCCTATTACTGATCACTTTATTTGCTTCCTAAACAGCTGGGTTAAACTAGACTGAGGACTCTACATGAACAAGAACAACAACAACAACAACAAAGCACGTGCCCATCTCCAGTGCTTTCTGAGAACGTGAGCTATCTCAGAGACATTTACCTCATCAAGGGACACGATAAGTCTGCTTGCTGCCTGGCTTGGGGTTTTTATTTATTTATTTATTTATTCATTTATTCATTTATCTTTGTCTCCAATCACCCTGTATAAAACACCAAACCAAAGAATGTTAAGTGATAACATGCATCTGAGATGGCCATAAAAATGTGCCAAGGACATCACAGAATCTTACTTGAAACTTAAACCCACTATTCAGTCTAGCAGCTATCTCTCTCTTTAATTATATGACAAAGGCCCCCCCCTGTACAGCAAATACCATGTTCCATTCTGAGCAATAATTGTCCTTGCACAAAATCAGAAGATTTGGGATGGAAGAGGACCAGATCTGAAAAAAAGCCCAGAAAGTCAGTTCTTCCCATCTCATGTTACAATTCCACTCTGCTCAGCCTCCCTTTGTTCTCCAGAAGGACAGTGACAGGTGCTTGTGATATACAAGCCACAGACTATGCAATACTTGATCCAGAATAGATGAACAAAAATGAAGGCAAATTCGCAGCACAAGTACTATGCTGATTCTAAAATGGTAAACTTCATTGTGAATCACCAAAAGAAAACACAAACATTACCAAAAAACTGTGATGCTAAAACTTGATGATTGTTACCAAGGGGTTGAATCCAACTATAGAAGGTATGCTGATCATATAAGAGACTTTGTTTAGCTGCTATTTCAGTTTGGATGCTGTAACCTAAGATTTTTTCTGCTCTTGATAACTACAGGCTTCTGAATTAAGCTCTATGGTTTATACGAAGATCCAAACTCATAGAAATACAAACATAAGGGCTTGATCTAAATGCTTTATTGCAAGACAATGCTATCTTTTCCCCTTTGCCACTATTTATAGTGCTACAATTTTTAATGCCATAAGAAATAGCATAAATTTGTTTTACAAGTGAAAAATAAGCAAAGGCATTATCTGATGATTCAAAATATCAAAAAGACCAGTATGTTGGAAACTCATATCAAACAAAAATAAGTACATAACATACAAACATTGTTATTCTAATCCAAGGAACTTGGTTCAACTGTCATCTTTATAAATTCCTACGTTTTGAACCAAAAACAAAACCTAGAGATTTAATCTGATATTAGGTAAACTAGCAATTTAAAAATATTCCCTTTAGGGGATGGAGAGAATAAAGCAGGGCAGGGTTCTTTCCTTGAACACAGCCAACCTGGATAGAACCTGGTCAGCCATGTTCAAAGCAAGAGAATCTGCTGACCTCTTCCCTTCCCTTCCCTTCCCTTCCCTTCCCTTCCCTTCCCTTCCCTTCCCTTCCCTTCCCTTCCCTTCCCTTCCCTCCCCTCCCCTCCACTCCCCTCCCCTCCCCTCCCTTCCCTTCTCTTCTCTCCCTTCTTCTCTCCCTCCCCTCACGTCCCCTCCCCTCCTGCTCCTGACTTAAACCACATGGATAGAGATAAGAGCTCCTTCCTTTCCATTATGTCAGCCATGATATAACTCTTCACCCTCATTCTACAAGAACTGATACAAATCTATATCTAAGCACTCATGGAGGGCTAAACCTTTCTCTCCAGAATTCTTTTCCTGATAGGAAAAGATCAGGTTCCTTTAGATCAAAGAACCTGATCTAAAACGCTTAGGAATTTGATATAAGACATTCTAGTATCCTTGAAGTCTCGTGAACAAAATCAGTAGCAATTCACAGAGATTTGTTTTGACATTATGTTTTTCAGAGAATTTTTTAGATCAACAAAACCCTCCTGCAGCAGGTGCTAGTAAGCACTTCTGCTGGTTTTGTTCCAGGATCTTGTTTACCATGAAGGGAGAGCTCCCTGCTCTGTTCACAGGCGCTTGGAAAGTAATTCTTTCTGTCCTTACTGTAGAGGGTTCAGATTTTCCTTCTCTATCTTCAGAAACAGAATCTGTTCCATCATTATTTCCATAGCAACCCCTCTTGCAGGAGACTTGTTCATCTCAGTCCTCCATGGCTTGTGTGGGTTCACAACAGCTTTTGTCACAGGGTGGCACCCAGAGCCTGGCCTCTTTGGTCATGGGGTGCTTGTTCACCTCACCCAGTATTATGAGAGAAGTTGGCATTGAGCAGAAGTCTTTGGTTAAAATGACCCTTGTTCAAGTGAAAACAGAGATAGATAAATGGGACTATCTTAAACTAAGAAGCTTCTGCACCTCAAAAGAAACAGTGACCAAAATACAAAGACAGTCTACAGAATGGGAAAGGATATTCGCCGAATACACATCTGACAAGGGGTTGATATCCAGGATATACAAAATACTGGTTAAACTCCACAAGAAGAAAACATCCAACCCCATTCAAAAATGGGGCAATGAAATGAACAGAAACTTTCTCAAAGAAAAAATCCGAATGGCAAAAAAGCACATGAGAAAATGCTCTACATCATTAATCATCAGGGAGATGCAGATCAAAACCACAATGAGATACCATCTCACACCTCAGAGACTGGCCCACATTCAAAAGAACAAAAGCAACCGATGCTGGCGTGGATGTGGCGAGAAAGGGACACTCCTTCACTGTTGGTGGGAATGTCCACTGGTTCAGCCCTTCTGGAAAACAGTATGGACGATTCTCAAAAAATTAGAAATTGAGCTCCCATTTGACCCAGCAATACCACTCCTGGGAATATATCCCAGAGAGGCAAAAATGTATAGTCGAAGTGACATCTGCACTTGTTTGTTCATTGCAGCACTCTTTACAATAGCCAGAAACTGGAAGAAACCTGAATGCCCAAGAACAGATGACTGGTTAAAGAAACTTTGGTACATCTACACAATGGAGTACTATGTAGCTCTTAGAAAAGATGAAGTCATGAAATTTACATACAAGTGGTACAATATGGAAAGTATCATGCTAAGCGAAATGAGTCAGAAAAAGAGGGATAGACATAGAAAGATTGCATTCATCTGGGGGATATAAAGTAACAAAGTATGAGATTAATACCCAAGAAGAGCTGAGATCAGCACCAGGAGGATTACTCCATAACTTAGAGGCCAGCCGGGTATCCTAGAGGAAAGCGCAGTTCAGATAGAGAAGGGAGCACCAAATAAAGGATGTTTGGAGGATCCTCCCAGGAGGGGAGATGCATGTCGAAAGCAGACTATGGACTGAACATGTTTGCCACTCAATGCCTCTTTTGCAGACCACAACACCCAAAAGGAGAGAGAGAACACAGGGGATTGCCCTGCCACAGAGGCGGGGGGGATGGGGGTGGGGGGGTATTATCCATGGTGGTGGAAAATGGGCACTGGTGGAGGGATGGGTATCTGATCATTGTATAATTGAAACCAAAGCACAAAAAATTATAAATTTACAACTGTAAAAAAAGAAAATAAAATAAAGGGGAGAAAAAAAATGACCCTTGTTATTTGGGGGGCTACAGCCAACAATACATGACTGTTCCCTCGATATTTAAATAGATGCTCATAGAGCATCATCTGTAATAGAAGGCTCCCTACCATTCTCTAGGAAAGTAAGGTTTTATTTAGTCACAAGAGAATTCATTTGTTTTTTTTTCCTCTTGAAAGAATCTCACCAAATCTTGCTGTTTACTTCTATCACAGCACTATCAAACTTCAAAGCGGAAATCGCTTTGATATGTTTCTTCTTGCAAGTAAATATTCTTCATTTATTCACTGAGTCACCCTGCAGAGTTATATACGTCCAGAGGGACAAATCTGACTCACTCCTAGTTTTCATGGGACCTCTGATTACATGGGAATAGGTAGACAGCCACAAGTGTGAAGTCATTTAAACCCCATCATTTTAGCTAGTGGGTAGTGGGTTTAAGAGTGGAGAGTAGGGGCTGAGAAGGCCAGCTGGGAGGGGTCAGCTTCTTTGGGAAGTTGATAGTAAGGCTGAGGGGAGGGAGTTGACCAGTTGCACTCATGCTGGTAATGCCATGTTTCTCCAAACAGTCTCCGATTTGGGGGAGTTTTAGAAGGGCATGTGTCCATTTGGAATTCACTGGCAAAGGCTACTGAATATGTCAGAAGCTGAGAACAGAATATTCACCATTAGAGTTGGCAATAGGAGTTCAGTGGTATGTGGGGTTAAGTGCTCTATGAGTGCTTAGGTATAAATTTATATCAGTTTCTGTAGAGTGAGGATGATGAGTTATATCATGGCTGACATAATGGAAGAGAAGGGGCACAGGTCTCATTCCTCTGCATCTGGTTGAAGTTAAGAACAGAAGGGGATTCAAACCTCAAGGGCCAGGGGCCAGAGAGAGCATAGTAGGTACTCTTCTTTTGGACACGGCTGACCCCAGTTCCATCCCAGAGGCTGCATATGGTTCAAAACACCAGAGGGTGACTCATGAGCACAGAACCAGGAGTAAGCCAGCAATTCCATTTCTTGGTATTTACCCCTAGGACATAATAATATTCATTTAAATGAACATACACACACCATTATCCATTGGGGCACTTGGCACAATAGCTAATCTATAGAATCAACCAAAATGTCCAACAATAGATGAGTGGATAATGAAGATGTGGCATATATACACAATGGAATATGTACATACATATGTATACATACATTTATGTGGAATACAGCCACAAGGAAGGATGAAATCATGAAATTCACCACAACTTGGTTGGAACTGGAGGGTATCATATCAAATGTAGTCAGAAGAAAAGGGACAAATACCATATTATCTCACTTATCAGTGGTACATAGAATAGCAGGATGAAGGAGTATAATGTGTCAGATTACCATTGGCCCTAAATTAGAAATAAGAAATAAGAAGGACAAGAAAAGAACAAACAGCAGGGAAATTAAGAACAGCCAGAAGGGAAGTAACAGGAGCCAGGGATAGTTCTTTCACACATTAGTGGTGTAGAGGTATAATATATGTAAACCACAGAGCCAACAATACTGTAAGCATGGAACCCAAACTACAACAACCAAATTTGAAAATGTGCCTGTTAAGGAGACAGGCTGGTGGGTGGGAAAGAATTCAGGGACACTGGTGGAGGGTTACTGTTAGAACATTAAATGTCTGCAACTGTACTATAAACAACATTGTAAATCAGTGCCTTAATTTTTTTAAAAAATGAAAGATAATAAACATAAAGTAAAAACACATACATAGAGTATGTTATTTTTTTCAAGACCCACACTTTAAAAAAAGCCCTACTATTTTACACATGGACTTTGGATACACTTTTTAAATTTTTAATTTAATTTTGGGGGGGCAGAGCCCGGCAAGCTCCCTGTGGCGTATTCGATATGCCAAATACAGTAACAACAATAGGTCTCATTCCCCTGACCCTGAAAGAGCCTCCAATTGTTGGGAAAAGATGAGTAAGAAGATGCTGCTAGCACTGTTTACAATAGCTAGAATCTGGAAAAAACCTGAGTGCCCGAGAACAGATGACTAATTAAAGAAACTTTGGTACATCTACAAAATGGAGTACTATGTAGCTGTTAGAAAGAAATGAAGTCATGAAATTTACATACAAGTGGTACTACGTGGAAAGTAACATGCTAAGCAAAATGAGTCAGAAAGAGAGGGACAGACATAGAAAAATTGCATTCATTTGGAGAACATAAAATAACAAAATAGGAGACTAACACCCAAGAATAGCCACGATAAATACCAGGAGGTTCACTCCATGGCTTGGAGGCCAGCCGCACATGCTGGGGGAGAAGGCAGCTCAGATAGAGAAGGGAGCACCAAATAAACGGTGTTGAGAAGATCCTCCCAGGATGAGAGATGCATGCTGAAAGTAGACTATAGACCAAACATGATTGCCACTCAATGCCTCTTTTGCAAACCACAGCACCCAAAAGGAGAGAGAGAACAAAAGGGAGTGCCCTGCCACAGAGGCAGGGTGGGATGGGGGGATGAGGGGGTGGGAGGGATACTGGAATTATTGGTGGTGGAGAATGGGCTCTGGTGGTGGGATGGGTACTCGATCATTGTATAACTGAAACCCAAGTATAAAAATTTTTAAGTCTACAACTGTACCTCACGGTGTTTCACTAATAAAAATTTTTTTTAAAAAAGAGGCTGCTAAAATCTCAGGGCTGGGAGGAATAGAAATGTTACTGGCACCCGCTCGAGTAAACTGAAGATCGACGGAATGACAGTGATACAGTGATTTAATTTTTTGGTGGATTTTGGGCCACACCTGGCTGATCTCAGGACTGTGCTCCTGGCTCTGCATTCAAGTAACACTCCTGGTAGTGCTTGGGGAACCATATGAGGTTCTGGGGATTGAACCTTGGGCGGACTGTGTGCAAGTCAAGTCTTACCTACTTTTCTCCCTCCTCTTTCTCCCCCCACCCCAGCCCTCCATATCCTCTCCTCTTCCTCCCCTCCTCTCTCTTCTCTCCTCTCTCTCTCTCTCTCTCTCTTCCCCCACCCTTAAAGGGAAGGGACATAGGAGTATTTAAATTTTCACTTCATTTCCATTCAATCTCCTTCCTTCTCTAGTTAACTATAATTTGGAAATTAGCATACATCACATCACTATATTTAAACTGTTTGGGTTTATAGATGTGTGTGCCTACAAAATATATAATTGCATGTGTTTTCTTCACTTCACCTGAAGTTTATGAATATTTATACATGTGGACTGATTCAGATTCACTGGAATCTGAAAGGAGCAAATCTTTCCATTTTTACAATTGCTTTATCCCCTGAGGAAGAAGTGTAGAGGCATCTTTCATTTTTGTGCATGTATGGATTTTTGTTGTTGTTATTTCTTGGTGCTGGGGTTAGAACCCAGGGTCTCATACATACAAAACATGCTCCGCTACTTAGCCATGCACCAGCTCTTTGTGCCCAATTTAAGTAAGTGGCTGGAAATAATGGAGCATGGGGCTATGCCTACAAGAGAGCAAGGAAGAATGGATGCTCAGGAGCCAGACAAATAATACCAGGTGGAGCATTTGTCATGCATTCAGTCTATTGAAGTCTGATCTCCAGCACCCAAAATAAAGCCCTCTATTCCCACCAGGAGTGATCTCTGAGTATAGAGCCAGGAGTAAGGCTTGGGCACTGCCTGGTGTGGCCAAACACAAAAACAAAAGGATGCTAAAGAGCCAGAGAGTACGGAACCTGCCTTGCATGTGGCCAACCTACATTCAACCCCAAATATCAAAGATGGTCCTCTGAGTACCAACAGGGGTAATCCCTGAGTACAAAGCCAGAAGTAAGCCCTGAGCACTGCAAAGTGTTCTCCTCTTACTCAGAAAAAAATAAAACAAAAATGATGCCCATTGGCTGTGTCTATTGAAAAAACCTTGTATTTTATACTACCTGTGCTATTAAACAGTAAAGAGGAAAGTTACAGCAAGCTGCTTGATAGAAATGGAAGCCACATATTGACTTTCTTCTCATTATGAGGCCTTTTGATAACCAGCAGTATCCTAAAAAATAGTAGATTATTCCTGGGGATGTCAGTTCATCCTAATTTGAACCACACTTTTACTCTATTCTATAGTTATTTCAATTATGGAGATGCCACCAGTAAAAGCATCAAATTGAGGAAAAACATACCTAACTGACTTATTTTAGTAAACTCTTTCAAAAAGGAAAAGAAGTGGAGGGAGCAAAGAAGAAAGAAAAGAGATGGGGAAGGCAAGGTGGGAGGAGAAGAAATATAAAGAAAGAAGAACTGAGGCAACACTCAGCATTTTCTGTGGACTGGACACCAGTATTTACCTGCAACTGTCTCAGTGTAGGAACACTGGTAGGTCCAGACATTAAGTCACTGGGCCAAGATCATACAATTCATTGAGCTAAATTCCCCCAAACTTTTGGCTGTGACTATACTCTTGCAATCATGATATAGTTTTATAAAATCTACTGCTAAATCTGTCTCCTCTACTAAATCCTAAGCAACTTGAGGGTGAGAGTTTTATCTTCGTATAACTTATCCTTGGCATCCATCAGTAGTTGCGGATGAAATATTTGATAAATGAATGGATACAATACACACCAGTAAGAAAGAGGAGTTGAAGGATGATAACTAAAGGCCAGAAGCACTGGCCAAGGTGAAGGAGGGAGGGAGGAGCCAAGGGGACCAAGCAATGCTGGGGTTGGAACGCAGTTCCCACATGCATGCAAAGCCTGAGCTCAGCTTTCATTCTAAACCCAGACCTAGTATTTTGTTTGGTTGGTTGGTTGGTTGTTGGGCCACAAGTCAGCTGTGTTCAGGACTTAATCCTGGCTCTGTGCTCAGTGATCACTCCTGGCAAGGCTCAGCGGGCCATATGAGGTGCGAGAGATCAAACCTAGGTCAGCCAAGTACAAGGCAAAGCACCTTACTATTGTACTGTTGTTCGGAGCCCAGATGGAGATTTTTTTTAAATCCCAACAGTGCCTTTCCCTTTTTTGTTGCTGTCAACTCTTAACTCTGCTGTCCTAATAATGGGGTTGCACACAAACCTGACTCTGATACTCACAGACTTTTAGCTGTTCTGCCCCTTCCCACCCCCCCCCCCCAGAGTGGGTTCCCACACATGCTCTCAAGGCACTCACTGAGGTTTGAATTACTTGATTGTGGTGCTTGTACCCCACCCTCACCAGGGGCCACAGTCCTTTGACGAGGCACACAGCTCTGGTTTCAGGCTCACTGGGGTTTGCTGTGGTGTTCACACATGCACAGAGGAGCCCACAAATTTTTTGGTTGTGGGACTCACTGAGTGGTACCCCTTGGTGCTCAGCACATGTAGAGGAACACTTGGTGACAGATGAGTTAGAAGTCGCTTGCTTGCAACACCAGGGATCGCAAATAGCAGAGCCACCAGGATGGTGCTTGGTACAAGTGGGGAAACATGGATTGGAACTTGTCACCAGACTCTGAAAGGCAGTTACTCTCAGTCACTGCACTATTTCTCCAGGGCCTAGAAGTACTTTTCACTGAAGCCTACATGAATTCTGTGTCAGAAATTCACCATGCACTTCATTTAAGTGATCACTGAAAAAGTTACTCTTCTAAAAAGCATTTTCATGAATCTTATACAAAAGAGTTCTAATATTACCATGGGGGAAGCAATTAAAATGATCATTTCTAAATATAAAGCATAAGCAATCTTTTAAAAATTTTATTTGCTGTTCAGGGGGGAAAAAAGCTAATCTTTACTCTGGAAAAAACTGAAATTCAATTTTCATTTGTTTGCTAAGCAAGATTTGCTAAAATCTAATTCGCTTTTAATGGTACAGCACTCTTGGAAAACAATGGTTCGGTGTAACCTACTATACAATTTTGAGAAAGGGGCAACACTCAGGGGAGTTAGCACAGGCCTTTCTTCAGGAAAACTGGACCAACATAGGAAATGAATCTTCTGCATCAAACCCCATACCGGATTTACCATGGTGGTGGGATTTTCAGTTATGTGGCAGTAGGGATGGTGGGGGACAGGGGTGGGAGGGGGATGCCACCAGGGATTCAATCTCGGGTTACATACATGCAAGGCCTGTTGCTCTACCACTGAGTCTCATTGCTGATAACAAAGATGCCGTTTTTCTTTTTAAAACTCCATCAGATACAACGAGGTTTGATCATGTTCTTGTCTCTTACTTGCAGGGAAACAACTCTCCATGGAACTAAGACTAGGCTTTCAAATATTTCTTTATCTACTTAGAATCCTATTAAATAAGGAAAACACAATAAACTTATGAATGTTTCCCTTAAAATAAGATGGTTTTATCATCTAATAGTTATCACTCGGTACTCTAAACTCTGAATACACACAAGCTAAACTAAGATGTAAGATCCTTTGAAAAATCTGAATTTTTCTATACTGAATTTAAAATACTGAAGTATACAATAAATAAATATGCAACAAATGGTTTCTTGCTAATTTTACATCAACAAAAGTCTTCTCACACATAACAGTGAAGGCAGTCTGGTCTTTTTCTTTCTATATCTTTTTGACTTTCAGGCTATACCTAGGAGTGCCGGGGGCTATTGCCATCTGCAGTGTTCGGGATCACTACGGTAGTACTCACGGATTTTGCCAGGTATAGAAGGCTGGAGGCCATTCTACTCTAGATAATGACTGCCAATCAAACATTTTGCCTAAAAGCACAGCTTCCCTGAGTCACGAGGGAAGTCCTGCCAGGTGAATGAGTCATCATTCCAGATACTTGCCAAAATGATGAATTATGACTCTCATTGGACAGTGAGGCCTCACTCTGTTTTGGTTACAGAAAACAAACATATAACAGCCACAAAAATTAACCACTATTAGACCACCAATAAAGGCAAATAATGAGAATTAAAAATAGATGAGACCAGGGAGAAAGCACAGCAGATATAGCAGTCGCCTTGCATGCAGTGAACCTCGATTCAATCCCTCGCCCCATATATGGACCCCTAATCCTCACCACAAATTATTTCTGAGCACAATGTCTGAGTAAGTCCTGAGTAAAACTGAATGAAGCCCCAAAACAAAATTAATAAACAGCTAAACCCTCAAAAATTAAAAATTGAATGAACAAATTTTGATCTGATCACAATGCAGGAACTAGAAATTAATAGCACTGAGATGATTTTCACCTATCAGAATATAGAGATGAAACACCTTCATCCAACACTTGATACATCTTTGGCACAAATTGGCGCTCTCAGAACATCACAAATGGCACACTCTCGACTCTGATGGTTGTGTGGAGCCCTGGAGTATATGATTTAACTGGCATGGGATATGATCTGGGTTTCTACCACTTAAAGCCTTCAAGAACAGGCAAGTTTGGGTATCTTGGCTTATCTACCATTTGGTCAAGCAACTCCACTTCTCATTATTCATCCTACATGTTTGTAGATTTGGCAAAAAATGACCAAGTTCATGGGTTGTAACTTTGTTTTAGAATGCCAAAAGATTCCCAAAACACAGATGATCACCAAAAGGAAATGTTGAAAAATGCGATAGCACAGCGAGTAGGGCGTTTGCCTTGCATGCAGCCGACCTGGTCAACCAGAGTTCGAATCCTCCACCCCTCTTGGAGAGCCTGGAAAGCTACTGTGAGTATCTTGCCAGCATGGCAAAGCCTGGCATGCTACCCGTGATGTATTCAATATGCCAAACACAATAACAACAAGTCTCAAAATGTTACTGGGCCCGCTCAAGCAAATCAATGAACAACAGGAGGACAGTGACAGTGACAGTGGAATATTTGTTAAATATAATGAATACTTAAAACAGCCACAGATGAGATGTGCTTTACGTCTCAGCAAACTGTTATGGGATTTTTTGTTTATTGTTGGGTTTTTGGTTTTTGTCGTTGTTATTTTTTTTTTTCTTTTTTGGTTTTCGGTCATTCCCAACTGTGCTCAGGGATCAGTCCTGGTGTTGCTTAGGGAACCATATGTGATTTTATTAAAATATTAAATTATGCTGGTCACATCATTCTCAGGAACATAATTAGAAGTAAAAATGAAGATCAAATTTTATTTAACTGCCCCTAGCGCCATCTTTACAGCATACAGCCAAAGAGAAGGGCCACATGGAGGGCTGGCTCCACAGCCCCTGGAGAAAAAACCAGGTTCCAAAAAGAGCTGAGATCATCGGGAAGTCCCAGATGGGGTAGGTGCCGCATCCCACCTCCCCCAGATGGAACCCCGGTGACCAGAAGCCTCTACAAGCATAGCTCGAGTATGCGGGAACTAGGACTTTTCCCCCAAACCGCACGGCCGCTTACGAGGCCGCGCGACATCTCTCTATATACAAAGTGATCAATGGGAAGTAAATCACCCAACGTTTCTCCCTGAAAATCAGAGTTAAGTTTGGAGCACGGCCACAGCCCCAGAAACACAAGGACTTAATGCAGAATGCAGCAGCTTGGAGCAGAAAAGTGAACGGACTATGCATTAATCCAGGCCATCAAGTCTGCCCGGAGGGGAAAGGGTGTTGCCCCATTTGCCCTCTCTTCTCTGGAAAGAAGGATGGCGGCCACATGGGAGCCTTGTGGACAGAAGGTATGAGCTGGGGGTGAGGGGGCAACTAAAACTTCATGGGAAGGGGGGCGTTCGGGTCCGTCCTTCACGCCCTACCGAGGCCACCAGTTGCCCCCCCACGAGCGGCTCTCCAGCATGGCCACAGCCCCAGAAGCACAAGGACTTAATGCAGAACCCAGCAGCTTGGATCAGAAAAGTGAACGGACTATGCGTTAATCCAGGCCATCATGTCTGCCCGGAGGGGAAAGGGTGTTGCCCCATTCGCCCTCTCCTCTCTGGAAAGAAAGATGGCGGCCACATGGGAGCCTTGTGGACAGCAGGTATGAGCCGGGGGTGTGGGGGCGACTAAAACCTCATGGGAAGGGGGGCGTTTTGGTCCACCCTTCACGCCCTACCGAGGTCACCAGTTGCCCCCCACGAGCGGCTCTCCAGCACGGCCACGACTCCAGAGCACAGAAACCAATCTCTTAATTATCTGACTTTCAGTAGAAATACATCCAGTGTTAATAAGTAAAATAGCAGAAATCCAAAACCAACATTTAATTCTTGAACCCAGCTGTAGAAAGCAAATCACTTCACAATGCTTTTTCAGCATGTCTGATTTGGGGGTGGGTAAACTCTAAATAACAGTGGTGAATCTTTTATTGAAACAATGAATCTAATCAAAGCAGATAGAGTGTTAACTAGAACTCATCTGCCTCACAGGGACTGGGAGGGGTGAGGGGTGGGTTTTTATTGGGGTTCTTCATGGTAAAAAATAAGTATTGGTAAAGGGAAATGTGTTTGATATTTGCATGACTGAGACCTAAACCTGAAAGCTTTGTAACTTTTCCCACGGTGATTCAATAAATAAATAAATTAAAAAAAAACTAAACTACCTTAATATGTTTTAATAAAAAATAAACTACTTTTATGTGTTCAATAATCTAAAAAAATTATTTAACTATTATATAGTAGATGAATATTAAGATGGTCAATATTATCAGTAGAATGAAGGGAAAATTAAATGAAACTTTACTTTTATCTGTTAGTTTGGCAGACATATTACCAAGAGTATGAGTGAACACTGATATGAAAAAGAATTCCTTACTGGATGGCTACATGCAAAAAAATGGGCTCAGAACTCTGCCTAATGTAAGATCAAAATGGATTAAAGACCTCAACATCAGACCAGAGACCATAAGGTACATTGAAAACAAAGTTGGCAAAACCCTCCATGCCATTGAGGCTAATGGTATTTTCAAAGATGCCACACCACTGGCCGAGCAAGTGAAAACAGAGATAGATAAATGGGACTATCTTAAACTAAGAAGCTTCTGCACCTCAAAAGAAACAGTGACCAAAATACAAAGACAGTCTACAGAATGCGAAAGGATATTCGCCGAATACACATCTGACAAGGGGTTGATGTCAAGGATATACAAAGTACTGGTTGAACTTCACAAGAAGAAAACATCCAACCCCATCCAAAAATGGGGCAATGAAATGAACAGAAACTTTCTCAAAGAAGGAATCCGAATGGCAAAAAAACACATGAGAAAATGTTCTACATCATTAATCATCAGGGAGATGCAGATCAAAACCACAATGAGATACCATCTCACACCTCAGAGACTAGCCCACATTCAAAAGAACAAAAGCAACTGATGCTGGCGTAGATGTGGCGTGAAAGGGACACTCCTGCACTGTTGGTGGGAATGCCCACTGGTTCAGCCCTTTTGGAAAACAGTATGGACGGACGTTTCTCAAAAAATTAGAAATTGAGCTCCCATTTGACCTAGCAATACCGCTCCTGGGAATATATCCCAGAGAGGCAAAAATGTATAGTCGAAGTGACATCTGCACTTGTTTGTTCATTGCAGCACTCTTTACAATAGCCAGAAACTGGAAGAAACCTGAGTGCCTAAGAACAGATGACTGGTTAAAGAAACTTTGGTACATCTACACAATGGAGTACTATGTAGCTCTTAGAAAAGATGAAGTCATGAAATTTACATACAAGTGGTACAATATGGAAAGTATCATGCTAAGCAAAATGAGTCAGAAAGAAAGGGATAGAAAAAGAAAGATTGCATTCATCTGGGGGATATAAAGTAACAAAATATGAGATTAATACCCAAGAATAGCTGAGATCAACACTAGGAGGATTACTCCATAGCTTAGAGGCCAGCCGGGTATTCTAGGGGAAAGGGCAGTTCAGATAGAGAAGGGAGCACCAAATAAAGGGTGTTTGGAGGATCCTCCCAGGATGGGAGATGCATGTTGAAAGTAGACTATGGACTGAACATGTTTGCCACTCAATGCCTCTTTTGCAGACCACAACACCCAAAAGGAGAGAGAGAACAAAAGGGAATGCCCTGCCACAGAGGCAGGGTGGGATGGGGGGGATGGGGGAGGGAGGGATATTATCCATGGTGGTGGAAAATGGGCACTGGTGGAGGAATGGGTATTTGATCATTGTATAACCAAAACCCAAGCACAAAAATTTGTAAATCTACAACTGTACCTCATGGTATTTCACTAATAAAAAAAAAAGAAGAAAAAGAGTTCCAAGTAATTTTGATAAATAAGACTTTTTTTCAGAAAAAAAATCTTATTTAAAATATCAACCCCTAGGGAAAGTTACTTATTTCAGTATTTAAACCAACAGAAAATATTCAAGGACACACACCAAAAATGCATCTACTCCCTGTCAGAAAAGATCACATGGCAATGATGGAAATGAGAAAGATAGGAGATTATATCTAGATGTTACTGTTGGAATTTGATATAAAGACAATATTCAAATATTGCTTATGCAAATTAAAATAAAGAGAAGCTCACAAACAGTCCATTAGATTTTTCTTATAAACTCCTTTACAAAAAGTATGAATAAATTATTTCCTAAAACTTATCTCAAGTCATTTTTCAATTTGAACAGTTAAACCTAGTGGTTGGCTCTCCACTAAAGCTTTTCCCCCTCAATGGAAAGAAATTCAGGTCCATGTAGTAGAGATCATCAAAAGAAGAAGGAGTCTAGAAAATATGCCACAAAATATGCTAGAAATATTTAAAAAATAAACAAGATCCATTCCATTTAGCAAATGAATAAAATCATCATACAATGCCAGCACTTGAGAGCAAAGGCCAAGAAAAGGAACCTTTACCTGAAGGCCTTTTTTTCAGCTCATGCAGAATCATTCTCTAGAATGGAATTTCTCCTTTGGGAAAAGAACGGCACCTTCCTGAATGACGATTTAAAAAGCTCATTGGTCAGAAGCTTAGAAAGCTCTGAAAACCCAATATTCAGAATTGGCAAGGATTAAAAGGGATTTAAAGTGCTCCCAGATTCTTTGGCAACAGGGAAGAGCACAGCATAAAACTTGCAAGTTTGGGGCCAGTGTGATAACGGGGAAAGCACTTGTCTTGCACGCACCTGACCTGGGTTCAATCCACAGCACCACATAAGGCTGAGCCCTGCCAGGAGTAACCCCCAAGGATCGCTGGTTGAGAACAAAAAATTTAAAAAAAAAGAGAGAGAGAGAAGAAGAAGAAAGAAAGAGAAAAAAACAACTTGCAAATTTCCCTCCAGGAATGAATAAGGCAGCTCACAGCATGGGAAATGTCTCAGTGAGGGAAACAGTCCATGCTTAAAGGTACCCAACACACCTTGCCACCAAGACCTGGCCTGCCCACAAGGGAAGGATGTTTGAGTCCTGCCTTTCCTTTGATCTCTGGATATGGACAGTTACTACAGACACAGCGATGATACTGGCTTAGCATCTGCAGTGCTTTCTGGAGTTAGAGCACAAACCAGGTGAAAGCAAAGTCGGGGCTGGGAGGTAACTATATAATTATTCTCCGTGAAAGCAGGTCTGGGAGTACCTTGGCCTCTACAGGTGGAACCCAAATGCCTCAGCAGTTATGGGGGTGCCTCTGCCCCATAGGTGGTGCCCAAATTCCAAAAAGACTCAGTTACAACTCCACACAACCAAAACCAGGGTTCTTCTTGGGAGCAATAAGCCGCCCCCCTTCCTCTATCTCCCTAGAGGCCTGGGTGAGGCTTGATCTCTCTGACAAACCCTTCTCCATAGCCTAAAGTGGTAGCCACTAATTTCACCACCAGAAGAGTCACCATTATGACATGGAGTAACTACAATAATTGCAAAAACTCTTCACTGTGCAATGAAAGCATGCCAATCAAATAAAATGTTAGAAAGTAATGTTGATAAACTCTATAGAGAGTTTATTAACAGCTGCTTGGTTATTTAGAAACCCCTGTTAACTTTTTTTAAGGAATATGTGTTGACTCATTTCCTCCTTAAAGAATTCACAATTTTATGAAAATATCATGCACTGTACAGTATGTAAACTCCAACACACACACACACACACACACACACACACACACACACACATACACACACACACTAAGATCCAAAACAGCCGGATCAAGATACTATGCACCATGAAGAGCTAGTACTGTGGAAACTCAAACATTAGGCTTTTAGATGTGGGTTCGTTTGGCTCCCCTTACCCCCAGTTGTTTTTCTTTTTGAGGCCACACCTATGGGCATTAGTGGCTATTCCTTGCTCTGTGCTCATAAGTGACCCATTGGTGGTATTCAGTGGACTACAACAGGCTCCAGGGAGCCTAACCAGGGTCGGGCGCACGCAAGGCAACCACTTTGCCTCCTGTACTATTGCTCCCCCTCTAGGCTTTCAGAACATCATCACCTCTAACAGTTCAAGAGCACATGAAAATCAGTTTACAGGTGAGAAACAAGACTCAGTACCTGGTGAAAGCCGGGCTGTGTTCCGTCAGCGCTACCAGCAGCTTCAGTGCGTAGGATGGCACTGGGTCGGGCTGCGTGAGGATGTGCTCATACCTGAGAAGAGAAGGGGATTTTACAATTTACTTGGTGCATTTCCTCACTTAAACTCCTGCTAAACAACAGAAACACTAGGCCACAAGGACAAGGACCTGGATGGACAAAATTGGGAGCTGGAGAAGCTGTACTTTATTTCAGGAAACTTCAAACAGCTTCACTTGTTTTTAGGAGGTGGGAGTAGAGATGGGGTTGGTGGATTGGGAGGCTACACCCAGCAGTTGGTCAGGGGCTACGCCCAGTTCCATGTTTGTGGTCACTCCAGGAGGTGCTCAAGGGTCACTCCTGGAATTGCTTGAGAGACAGTTCAGTGTCAGACATCAAACCCAGGCCTCCTACATACAAAGTATGCGATCCAGCCTGTTAAACTATCTCTCCAGCCCCCAAGAGCTTCCCTTTTTTGATGGTAGTGCTGATACTCTGCCTCACATGAGTGTTGTCTGGAGGCTAAAAGACTCCACAGAAAACACGGCTTTGCTATTCCGAAGCTGGTTAGAGGACGCAGGGCTCCCTCACACTGGCACTCTCAGTGGGGACTGAGGCAAGCAGGACGCACAGCTGGGTCACTCAGGATGACCCCGTGCACCGGCTTCCCTCTGCTCTCTCCCCTAGGGACACAATATTCCAGCACTTTCCCGAGTTCCTCAGTAAGGCAAAGGCAGCTCTGATGTGGGACGTTTCTGCCCAACGAAGCCCAGCAGAGACTCAAGAGACCAAGGGTTGTCTAGGGGGTGACCACAGAGGTGGTCTCCGTCTGACACACGCTAAAATCCCAGAAAGAAAGCAGACATTTAGCAAAACACATCCATTGTGTAAAGGATAGCTGAGATGTCATGAGAAATCCTGATGGGACACATGTCCATGGTATGCCAAGCACCCACATGCTGACCTTACATGCGAGTCTGCGAGTCTTTCTGGGGTAGCAGCCTCAGGTCTGCCATGTTAACTCTTTTTTTTTTAAATTTTTATTAGTGAAACACCATGAGGTACAGTTGTAGACTCACAAATTTTTGTGTTTCGGTTTCAGTTACACAATGATCAAGTACCCATCCCTCCACCAGTGCCCATTTTCCACCACCACGGGTCCTAGTATCCCTCCCACCCCCCATCCCCCCATCCCATGCTGACTCTGTGGCAGGGCATTCCCTTTTGTTCTCTCTCTCCTTTCGGGTGTTGTGGTTTGCAAAAGAGGAATTGAGTGGCAATCATGTTTGGTCTATAGTCTACTTTCAGCATGCTTCTCCCAACCTGGGAGGATCTACGATACCCATGACATTCTTCAAAGAAATGGAGAAAACACTCCTGAAATTTATATGGAACAATAAGCCCCCACGAATAGCTAAAGCAATTCTTGGGAAAAAGAAAATGGGAGGAATCAACCTCCCTAACTTCAAACTCTACTACATGTTAACTCTTTCTCCACAGCACTCTTGGCGCTTTAAACTCTTTACAACTGAAAAGGAAAATTGTTACCTGAGAGGAGAAAACAACAAAGGTGCTTATCAAGTTTCCACAGCAAAGTTTCTCCTATGCTCCCACATTGCGGGCCAGGATGAGGTTGGCTTATCTGCTGTCTCCTGACCCTAAATTTAGGCTCAGCTGCCCAGCAGAGAGCACCACACAGACACTGAACAAGTGGTGAGTGAATGAACGAAGACACGAACTACCAAACACAAGCTAACCACCAAACTAACCAACCTTCTGACTTCATCGTGGCAACAACCAATAACTTCAAGAGGAAGCAAAATAATCTGAACTGTATATTTAAAAATCCATGACTTGGAGCAGATGCTTTTCATCGAGAGAATAGGGCCCCAGGCTCTTACTCAGAGCTTATTTACTCTCATTTTGGAAATCATTATATAACAAACTTAATTATGCCGCCTTTGAGCTCACAGCCATTAAAAGGGAGCCAAGTAAAGGGAGGAGAGGGACTATTTATTACAGAGAGGCAACCTGAGAATCACCAAAAAAAAAAAAAGGAACTTGAAAGAATAGGAAAAACAAAAGAAAGCAATCCTGAAATGTCCCATAACACAGCTGCCTGGCGAGCATCTAAAACAGAGCAAGAAGCTGCTCAGACTTCAATGGGACCAAAGGACCCATCACACCTCTATAATGTTCCAAATGGGTACAGGGAACAAGAGAATGCAAAATTGGGATCGGGGCTATGTCCAAGCAGCAAAGCACTTGCCCTGCATGAGCAAGGCCCTGTGTTTGATTGTCAGCACCACCAAAAGTAGGAATAATAGTAATAATACAGAGGGGCCAGGAAGGGGACTCGGTGGTAGAACATCTTCCCTAAATGCATGAAGTTCAGGGTTTGATTCCCAACAAGCTGAAACTATACATATTAAATAATAATAAATAATAATAATATAAGACAGGGCTGTAACTCAGTGGCAAAGCACTTGTCTTGCAGATACAAGATTATGGGTTCCATTACCAACATTAAAGAAAAAGATGGTGAGGGGGGAAGAGAGAATGCAAAATTGAGCAGGAGCTAAGGAGCTACCATATTTTAGATAGTTTCCTTCTCCAAGAATTTAAAATTCTTCCCTAAGAATAAAAAGTCATTCATAATAAAATAATAAGTAAAGCATCAATACATCAAAAAATATACATTTTTTAAAAGTACAGCAAAACAAAAGTTAATATAAAAGCAAAACATTAAGTTTAGGAAAATAATACATTTTAAGGAGAGGAGTAAAACACAAAAATCAAGGAAACACCTTTAGAGGTAATAAAAACATTTATAAAATTTAACATCCACTTTAAAAATATTTAAAGAAATAACATGCTAGAAAGAAATCACTAATTTCTCTCTGTGCAATATTCTGATAAAGACAAAAATCTGTTGTCAAACTTGGGGGTAACCAAGTCTACACTGAGATGCAAAGACTTGCTAGAGGACTTTCAGAAGCCGCTGTTATAATCCCAGTTATGGTTTATAGCAGTAAAAGAATTCTGCTTATAATCAGCATAGATAAAAGTATAGAAGGCAAGACACTTGCCTGGCATGTGCTCACCCAGGGTCATAAGGCTCCCCTGAGCACTGACTGCCAGGGTGACCCCTAAGCACAGAGCCAGGAAAAGCCGCTGAGCACTACCAGTCTGGCCCACCCCCAAACAAAACCAAAACAATGCACACATGAAGCACTGCTGGTCAGTATTTCTCCCAGAGGCAGCCCAGGGCCAGTTTCTTGGTATTATTCAGGGTTTGAATACACTCACCCCTACCACATGAAAATAAGAATGCCACCTGGTGGGGCTGGAGCAGTAGCACAGTGGGTAGGGCATTTGCCTTGAACGCAGGTTCAATTCCCAGCATCCCATATGGGCTGAGCACCGCCAGGAAGTAATTCCTGAGTGCATGACCCAGGAGTAACACTGGGTGTGACCCAAAAAGCAAAATAAATTTTTAAAAAAATGCCACCCAGGCTGGAGAGTACAGGGCTTAAGATGCTTATTTGCTAGCACATAACTGATGCCAATCCATCCCATCCCATCCCATCTCCCCTACCCACCTGCCCATCCTTCCTGCCTCTGCCAACAACATTACCTATGTTCCTGGAGCACCATTAGGAGAACCCTGAGCATAGAGCCAGCAGCAGCCCTGAACACCTCCAGGTGTGACCCCCAAACAAACAAATGCACTCCTTTGCAAATCTGCAAATTGGTCAGTCAAGGAGCCTCAAGGGGGGCAGGGTCAAGGGGGGCAGGGTTGGCCAGCAACATTAGATGAGTATTCACAGGCCTCACATGACTGGTTTGCTATATCCCACAGCCAGACCAGTTGAATAACTCTAATGATTGACCATAGACAATGAATCTCAAAAAGCTTTCATTTTATTTTATTTGATTCTTGTAAGTGCCAAAGGGAAAAGTGGCACGAATTAGCAATAAGGAGGGAAAGGGATGGGGGGAATCTTAATAGGATTTAAAAACGCCCACTATTTAAAAGATATTTAGCAAGACTATGTCAACTCTATATTTAAGGAAATATTGGTGGAATTTGATTGACTGAAGTAAAACTCATAAAGTTGCTTTTATTTATCTAACCTTGAAATAGTAGGAAAGGCTGAAGCTTATTCTCAGTCCAAGCCTGAAAATTTCCCTGAAAAATCTCAGTTTGTTTTCCTCCCCTCAAAAAAAAGGTAGAATTCACAATGAGTATGTTTAGAATACAAATATTAGATACACTGAATCAATTCACCAAATTAATCAAAATTCACCAATTTAATTAAAGAGGGTTAAAATGGTAAACTAACTGAGTCAAAGGGATGCTGTGATTTATTAAACTTCTAAACAGTGAAGCAGAAGAGCTGACAGTAATTGGATCTGGCACTCCTAAGGCGACTTGACAAGAGGCAGAGTGATAAACCCCACTCCATAGACAGCCAGGGAGGAGTCGGCCTCATTGGATAAACAGATTAGAGGGGCAGTTCCAGTTCCCTGAGTCTGGGCTCAGACAGAAATGGACAGCAGTACCTGAACAATGTATTATCTCAACAGAGACCCTCCCCCCCTCCCCAGGTCAGGGGCCTTTGACAGGGCTCCAAAAAACTAGAACCCAGACAGGAAGAGCCACTGATGTAATTTCATATCTATTCCTAAGAGGAGGGAAATTATTTAAAGAAGAAAAAAAGTAATTATAGATTCAGGAATCCAAGGCTTGAACTCTTGTTATCCTATCGAGTGGAGGAAGAAATCAGTAGTCAAGTAGACATGTTAACAGAAAATTGTGATATGCTATCTAGACCCCATGTGCCTGAATGATGGAGATGTGGAAAATTTGGCAATAGCGAAAGGTTTCTAAAGAACACAATGACCAAAAATTAATTCAAAATAAATGTATCATGAATCTGAAGTGTTTCTATCGACGCTTGCCAGGGTTGCTTTTCCTGGGTGAAAAGAGGTCATAGCAGGAGTGTTAAAAAGCCCTGTTCAATGTTTGCCACTCAATGCCTCTTTTGCAGACCACAACACCCAAAAGGAGAGAGAGAACACAGGGGATTGCCCTGCCACAGAGACAGGGGGGATGGGGGGGATGGGGGTGGGAGGGATATTATCCATGGTGGTGGAAAATGGGCACTGGTGGAGGGATGGGTATCTGATCATTGTATAATTGAAACCAAAGAACAAAAAATTGTAAATCTACAACTGTAAAAAAAAATAAAATAAAATAAAGGGGGGAAAAAAAAGCCCTGTTCACCATAATTTTGGGTCACTGTGAGAAGTGACTCAGAGGGTCAAACCAAAGACCTTGCCAAGTAGAAAGAAGTACCGATTTTGTTGGAAGAAAAGAAAGTATCATAAAGAGGTTCCCTCTGGGTGCTAAGAGAGAAAAAGCGCAGTGGTTAAAGCCCTTGCTTGCAGAGGTCAATCCTGGTTCAATCCCTGGTACAAGCACCATCAGGAATGATTCCTAACAGCCAGGAGTAAGCTCTGAACACTGCCAGTTGTGAACCAAAGAAACCAAAAGAGAAAACAAAGCAATTGACTCTGCTAGGATTAATCCACAAACACAAATTTCACATCTCAAGGAAATGAACTCAGAATTGACGAGTGAGGAAAGAGAGTGGTGAGTGTGAGGGTCGGGGGGTGCGGTGGGAGAGAGGAATAATTTGAGAAAATACTGTCATTGTCATTGTCACTGTCCTCCTGTTGTTCATCAATTTGCTCGAGCAGGCACCAGTAACATCTCACAACAGATTGTAAAGCTTGTTGTTACTGTGTTTGGCATATTGAATAAGTCACAAGTAGCTTGCCAGGCTTTGCCGTGCTGGTGAGATACTCTTGGTAGCTTGTCGGGCTCTCCGAGAGAAAATACTACAAACAGAAATGGGAACTATAATGTGGAATATCTTGCTATAAAACCAGGACAACAATTCAATAAAGGTACATCAAAAACACATATAAGTTAAAAGAAATGTTATATTCAACATTGGACAAGAAAAAATAATCTTAGAAAGCATTATAATGGTTAGGCTATACCTAATGAAAGTGTATCAGCAGGGTCAGGGAGAAATCTCAAATGACTATGATTTTGAGATATCTCCAAAGAGCAGGCTTTGCACGTGGGAACCCAAATTTTTATTCCTGGCACTACATGGTTCCTAGAACATTGCTTGGAGTGGCCCCCAGGTACCAAGTCAGGAGTAGTTCCTGAGCACTGCTGGGTGTGGCTCAAAAACAGAACAAAAAAGGGTATGTGTTACCTAGAAGCTAAAATTAAATTTTTTATTTTATTTTAATATGGAAATAAAATTTAGTCTTAAGTGAGAATGCCTCTTTAGTATGACAAAAAAAACTATATATAGCTTTAAATTTTTGAAATATTAAGTAGTTTTTATGGCAAAACCACAATAAACAAACCTAACAGGAGTGAAAAAAAACTTCTTGCAGAAATATTTGTCATACAAAGAACTAATATTCTAATATGTAAAGGGCTAGTGCAAACCGATTAAAAAACACCTGCCTAAGAATTCAATGGCCAAGGAACCCAGAAGGAAAATTCGACCTCATTAATATCTGAAGGAAAGCAAGCTCTACTTAACAGGGTTCCAGGAAACAAAGTTGATAGTGTAAGTCAGCATCTTAGAAAACAAAAAGGCAGAACAGATCAAATATTCTTGAAATGAATGTAATATAAACAGTAATTCTACCACTTCTTTTCTTCCTCCCTCCCCTTATTTAATTCACTCACCAAATACAAGGAAATTCAACAAAGGTAAGAATGAAAGATGCAGCAAAGAAAGTGGTCATTGTGGCAAATACTGGGGTGACCTCACATGTCTTACAACTTGAATTTTTTTTGGACGGGAAGAAGTTGGGCCCACATCCAGTGATGCTCAAAACTTAGTCCTAGATCTGTGCTCAGGTATCAGTCTTTATAGTGCTCAGTAGATCATATGTGGTGCTGAGGATCGAACAAAGGGTCAGCCACATTAAGGAAAGTGCCTAAACCCTGGAACTATCTCTCTGGGGCAAAAGGGAAGTGTTACATGGTTTTAGTATATTTATATTAAGTTTATTCATATTTTATTGATATTAAGATATAGAAACAGGTGGCAAGACTGTTAATAAAATAGCTTTACATTAGTATGAATATTAATATTCACAGTATGATGTCAGGGAATAGGTAGGAGAGACTTGTTCCAAGGAGAGCATTTCAGAAAGCACTGAGTAAATCTCACAAGCAAAGGAGAAAACACAGAGGGGAGAGCAGGAAAATATTCATATAGGCAAAAGACAAAACACTGAGAATGGTGGGTGGCCAAATAAGCACATTGTTAATGCTATTTTTTACACTGAAAGGGTTTAAAGAGTTCTGGGCATGGGGGTGATATGAGAAAGTCTGTGTACTGAAATACAAATATAACAGAATGCCAGATGATTTTGAAGCTTAAGGTGCAAAGAGAAAAGAGCGATGTGGGTGGATTAAGAGGAAGCTGCCAAACAGCAAAGGCACAGCAGTGAAATCTACTTTGGAGAAAGCTGAGGACTTGTCCCTAGAGGGTTGTAAGAAAGAGGGAGATAATCTCCCATTGCACACAAAGGTTAACTTAAAATGGATTAAAAATCTTAAAACCAAACTTGTTTCTATAAATTGCAATGAGGAAAACAAAGGCAGGAGTCTCTAAGACCTTGATCTAACAAAAGTCTTAAATGATACAATCCTATTGCTTAAAAAAGGGGGGAAAAAAACAAGAGCAGAAATAAACAAACCAGACAACATCAAACCAAAAATCTTCTGCACTGCATCAGAAATGAGGTCTGGGCCAGAGAGACAGTACAGAAGTTAAGATGCCTGCCTTCGACATGACAGATTCATGTTTTATCCCACTATACCACATATATTCCTTGAGAACCACAGAACCAGGAATAAGCCCTGAATACCACCAGATGTATCCCAAAAAAAGGAAAAAAGGAAAGAAAAAAAAGAAGGCTAGAGCAAGAGGACAGTTGGTAGGGCATTTGCTTTGCATGCAACAGACCCTGGTTTGATCCCCGGCATCCCAGAGCACTATCAGGAGTACTTCCTGTGTCAGTAGTAATCCTTGAGCATCACCAGGTATAGCCCAAAACCAAAATAAAACCACAGAGCAAGTAGTAATCCTTGAGCATCACCAGGTATAGCCCAAAGCCAAAATAAAACAACAATAAAACAACAACCAAAAGGAAGGAAAGGAAGGAAGGGAACGGAGGGGAGGGAAGGAAAGAAACAGAAGAGAATCTAAATAAAGGGCTAATATCCAATACATATAAAACACTCTCAAAGCTCAACAACAAAAATCAAAAAACAATCCCAGAAGAAATGAACAGACATTTTCTCAAAGAGGATATAAAGACAGACAACAGGTATGTGAAAAAATGGTCATTGTCACTAATTATCAAGGAAGTGTAATCACTGTCATCCTGTTGGTCATCGACTGCCTCGAGCAGGCCCCAGTAACGTCTCCTTCTTCCTAGCCCTAAAAGTGCCACATTCGAGGCTCTTTCAGGGTCAGGAGAATGAGATCCATCATTGTTACTGGTTTTTGGCATATTGAATACGCCATGGGGAGTTTGCCAGACATGTGGGCAGGATACTTTTAGTAGTCTGCCAGGTTTTCCAGAGTAAGACCTAGATAATAAGATGTCGCTTCTGGGAGCTGGGTTTTATAGTCTCTGGGTCTTGGCTATTGGAATTACAGGGTGCCGGGGGCAGTTGGTGGGTGTGACGCCTGGAAGATGGGGGATCTGGGTGGAGGAGGCCCCAGTCCCAATCCGAGCAGGCTTGGAGATCTACACTCCGGGTCCTGCACACCTGGGTTCCTCGGCCAGTTCTTTCAGAGGAAGTGTAAATCAAAACAAAAATGAAATGTCACTTCACACCAGCAGCAAGAATGGCCTATATCCGGGGGGAGGGGGGGTTCAGGATGGAAACATACAAAATATGGTGGTGGGAAGGTGTAATGATGATGGGATTGGTGTTCAAATATTAAATGTAATCAAATATTGTGGTCAACTTTAGAAAATAAAAACAATTTTAATTTTAAAAGGAATGGCCTATATCATAAAGTCCAGAAACAGTAAGTTCTGACTCAGATGTGGTGAAAAAGTAATTCCATTTGCTGCTGGTGGGAAAACTTCTTGGCTCAGCCTCTCTGGAAAATGGGTTGCCTAGTTCTCAAAAAGTTAAGACTATGGCTTCCAGAAAATTCTACAATGCTGCTCCTGGGTTTCTATTCTAAGAACACAAAATCATTACTCCAAAAGGACATAGGCATGTCCATGGCAGCATTATTTACAATAGCCAAGATCTGAAAACAACTCATGACTAACAATAGTTGGCAATATATATATATATATATATAAAACTGCAGTATCTATACACAATGGGATACTACTAAGCTATGAAAAATATGAAACATTACAATTTTTTGCAGCCTGTATAGAACTGGAGAAAGTCAAAACTAGGAAAAATGAGTCTAAGGCAAAATGAGTCAGAGAGGAGAAAAAAATTAATAGCAGATGATTTTGCACATATGCAGCATCTGCAGAAACAAAGCAGGGGATTAAATGATCCCCAACAGAAACAGACCCTTAGGTATGGTCAATAGAACTGTGATCTGAGGTTGCTGGCTTGGGTGGTGGGTGCTCCTACGATGATGGTGTCCTGGTATTCTGGTGGTGTGCACAGTTAGCAGCACTGCAGTATAAAATAGTATAAAATAGTAAGATTGCTATGTTACCTAAAAGAGATAATTGCAAAAACAGAAGAAACACAGGACAGCGGTGGACAGTCTTTGGAACTTTGGTTATGGTGGAGGTATGATAAATTATGTAAAAAACATGGGACTTTGGCACCACTGTAAGCACTGTAAGCAGGTAACCTCAACTACAAGAAGATTGCACTTATTTTAGAAAGAAGAAAAAGATAGACAACCTACTCTTTAATTGAGAATGATAAAATTTTCACCCCCATCACTTCCCTCTGTTAATGATGTTGGTCGTAATAATCAAGATCACACATATGCTTGGTTGTGGTGCTCTCTGGGGGTTGCATTATGGGTTTTGCTGCTTGCCAGAGGTCATACTCTTTTCCCTGTGCTGCTCACACACATTCTTTTTTTTTGACTTATTAAAATAGACATTTATTCTAAAACAATTACTATAACCATAATGGTTTAGGCAATATGGTTAGGTTTAGGCAATATGGTTACAGTAGAATTGGCATCTATCATTTTTACTTTTTATTTAATTATTTTTTATTAAATCACCGTGAGATAGAGTTGCAAGCTTTCATGTTTGAGTTACAATCATACAATGTTCAAACACCCATCCCACCACCAATCTCCCCAGTATAACCCCCCTTTCACACCCTCCCCCTGCCTCCCTGGCAGACAATTACCCCCATACTCTTTCTATACTTTGGGGCATTATGGTTTGCAATACAGATACCGAGAGGCCATCACTTTTGGTCCTTAATTTACTTTCAGCACACACCTCCCATCCCGATTGATTTTTCCAACCATCATTTTCTTAATGATCCTTCTCTATTCCAGCTGCCTTTTCCCCCAGCTCATGAGGCAGGCTTCCAACTATAACAATCATCCTGGCCCTTGTCTCTACTGTCTTTGGGTGTCAGTCTCATGTTATGTTATTTTATACTCCACAAATGTGTGCAGTCCTTCTATGTCTGTCCCTCTTTTTCTGACTCATTTCACTTAGCATGATACTCTCCATGTCTATCCACTTATAAGCAAACTTTATGACTTCATCTCTCCTAACAGGCTCACACACATTCTGGTGTCTGCTTGCTGTGGGGAGGGGGCACTGAGATATGCACATACACACTCTAGGGGATCACACTTCCTGGCCACAATACTACATGGCTTCAGCATGGCCAGAAACTGCTCCTGCCACTGGCGACCACAGACAGCATTGCTGCTAGGTTAATACTCAGTACACCCTGCAGCACCAGGGAACAAACCTTAGCATTGCCCCCACCCCCACCCCATCCCAATAACTACTATTTCTGGCACTTTCTAGACAGTCTCTTGGATACTTGGACTAGCTGACATCTTGAGTCAATTCCAGGATTTTAGAAATGAAATAGGATATAAATCAAATTTTAAAGTTTTATTCTGAAGACTTTACAGTCCTTTGATTTTATATCACTTGAGATCTATGTGGTTCTTTATTTTCTTGCATGGATGCATACATATTTAAGTATACCAGTAACTGCATGAATATATAAATGGAGAAATAAACAAGTGGGAAGACAGAGGTTTTTTTTAAGAGAAACATAGATATATGTTTCTTCAAAACGAGTTAAGTGTAATTTGTTAATCCTAATATCTTAGACTTTTCAGTAAAATCAACAATAATTTTTCATATGACATCGAAAAACAAGATAAAAGCATGACCATAAAACAACACTGAGAGTCATAAATAGTATCCAAGGGACAGAACTATACTCATTCCAAGAAACAAAATAATGTTTCTCTTTACTATAACTTCCAAATTACCACAATTTAATCCCTCAAGGTTTGCACCTTCAATGGGGAGAAGAAATTAACTTAAGTTTAGATTTAGGCCCATGTCCAGGCATAAAGAATTAAGCAAGTGAAACAGAGTAAAAAATTCTTCTTTCTGAGAGGGATAGACATAGAAAGATTGCATTCATCTGGGGGATATAAAATAACAAAATATGAGATTAATACCCAAGAATAGCTGAGATCAACACCAGGAGGATTACTCCATAGCTTAGAGGCCAGTCGGGTATTCTAGGGGAAAGGACAGTTCAGATAGAGAAGGGAGCACCAAATGGAGGGTGTTTGGAGGATCCTCCCAGGAGGGGAGATGCAGGTTGAAAGTAGACTGGACTAAACATGTTTGCCACTCAATGCCTCTTTTGCTGATCACAACACCCAAAAGGAGAGAGAGAACAAAAGGGAATGCCCTGCCACAGTGGCAGGGGGGGATAGGGGGCTGGGGGGGAGGGATATTATCCATGGTGGTGGAAAATGGGCACTGGTGAAGGAATGGGTATTTGATCATGGTATGACTGAAATCCAAGCACAAAAATTTGTAAATCTACAACTGTATCTCATGGTGTTTCACTAATAAAAAATAAATTAAAAAAATTCTTCTTTCTGTGGTGCAAAACTACCTGATATAAAATTTACCACAAAAATAATCATCTAAGCAAAGGTCAAAAAAACACGTTCTTCTAATTCCCATCAAAGATTGGCCAAATTCATGTCTTTATTTTTTAAAACATAAATACAGCGGGTAGGGTGTTTGCCTTGCACACGGCCAACCTGGGTTCAATTCCTCCACCCCTCTCGGAGAGCCTGGCAAGCTACCAAGAGTATCTTGCCCACTCAGCAAAGCCTGGAAAGCTCCGTGACATATTCAATATGCAAAAAAAACCCAGTAATAACAAGTCTCACAATTTGTTGTGAGATGTTACTGGTGCCCACAAGAGCAAATGGATGAACAAGAGGACAGTGCTACAGTGCTACTGTGGATAGGATGACAAAGATGCAGCGCAGAAGCAGCTGCTGAATGTCCTTCAAGACATCAACAGAAACCAAATAGTCAAACACAGACTTTTGTTGGACATTATTCCAAAGACTTACACAACTCTACATTGTTCTTCCATAAGTTTTATCTACCTATAAATTTCAGTTTTGCAATGAAATACAATTCAAGTTTGGAAAGAATTTAGTAAGATTCTCAAAGCCTTAATAATTTATTAAGTCACAGCATTGAGGATTTGTCAAGACACAAGACAGATGCTGAATGCCACATAGCCATAAAAACTCTGTCCACTGTCCCCCCGTTGTTCATTGATTTGCTTGAGTGGGCCCAGTAATGTCTTCATTGCAAGACTTCTTGTTACTGGGTTTAGCATATCGAATACGTCACAGGTAGCTTGTCAGGCTTGGCTGTATGGGCGAGATACTCTCAGTAGCTTGCCAGGCTCTCCAAGAGGGGCGGAGGAATTGAACCTGGGTTGGTCGGGTCGGCCGCGTGCAAGGTAAACACCCTACCGCTGTGCTATCGCTCCAGCCCTCTGTAAGCAATTTGATATCAACCTGATCTCCCATTAACACAAAACATCCGAAGCAAAAATAAAATATGAAAACTAAAATGTATACAGTATACCAAAGTGATTTTGGTCTACCAAAGGTAAATAACATAGCATGAAAATTCCCCCGGTTTGCTACCTTAAGTAAAATCTCTCCTAGAAAAACATTCCTTCCTTATGCCTTGTTATAGTCACTCACTAACCATTTGTGGGCTATTTTCTTCATGACTTGCACAGTGAAGTTTTTTGTGTGCATGTCTATTGTTTTTGTCTTTACCACTGGAAGGTAAGTGTGCCAACGGGCAGAAATACAATACTGTTCACTACAGCATACCAAGTGTCTGGCAAGTTGAAGTCATTCAAAATACAGTTATCAGGATTGAAAAGATAGCACAGAAAGTAAGATTCACTCCTTGCATTGAGCCAACCTCAGTTTGATCCTTAGGGCCACATGGTCCTTCAAGCATCAGGTATAACCCTAAAAGTCGCCAGGAGCATGGTATGGCCTGGGTAATCTCCAGCTCTATACGACCCTCACAGCACCACATTCTCAAACCTTCACATTGAACTGTCAGGTTCAAAGTCTCCATCAGGGGCCCCAAGGCACGTGTGGATGTCCCAAACACACACACACACACACACACACACACACACACACACACACAAATGAATTTAATAAGAAAGGAGGGGGGAAGACAGGAAAAGTTAAACCACATAAGAGAACAAGCACATGTGCAGCACAAATTAATTATTGACACTTATATGAATATTAAAACTTCCTCTTCCTGGGAATGGCAATGCTGTTTCCTGACTGAAGAATTCAATCCCATCACAGTTAAATATTGAAAATGACATGCCCTCACCTTATGTAACAAGTCTCATAGGGAAAAAAAATAGCAGAAGTCTGCTGTCAGTACTAAGATTTCACTGATAATGACTTTGATATTAAACTTGAGAAGTGCTAATTTTCATTAATAAGGTCACTTTGGGCTTAAATTCCATTAAATCTTGCCTCTTCTCTTCTGCGTGAACCTGTAAAATTAATCTTGTATTTCTACTGAAAAAAAAACACATGGTAATTGTCTGAGTATAAGTTTCATTCTTCCCAGAAGAGGGAAAAACACAACATTGGTTCATTAATTATATAAATAGTTGGTTATGCTGCAGCATTTCAACTACGCTGGAGAAAAGAGAAAGAACTGAAATGAAGGAGAAGAGGGAATGGAGGTATATACATAAGTTAAATCAGGGCTAATATTTCAATACAAGCATACTCTAATACCCACACTATCAGGGACCAGTTTTCTCAGCAGAATTTTCCCCAGAAAAATAAGATATATTAGGAGCATGAGAAGGATTTGACAAACTTTATGAGCTAAAGTTGAAGGGGCCATGTGAAATGTACGGGTATCACTGTATCACTGTCATCCTGTTGTTCATCGATTGCCTCGAGCAGGCACCAGTAACGTCTCCTTTGTCCTAGCCCTGAGATTTTAAAAAGTGCCACATTCGAGGCTCTATCAGAGTCAGGAGAATGAGACCCATCATTGTTACTGGTTTTTGGCATACTGAATATGCCACGGGGAGTTTGCCAGACTCTGCCGTGTGGGCAGGATACTTTTGGTAGCCTGCCAGGTTCTTCAGGGTAAGAACCAGATAATAAGATGTGGTCTTAAGTATGACTGTGACTGGAACCAGAGGTTTTCAGCTGTCGGGGCTCTGCTCGGGGTGGGGAGGGAAACTCAACCCACCCTCCTCCAAGGGGCCCCGGTGAGGACAGCCAGGCGCGGATGCAGGAGACTCTGTGCTGTTCTCTTCTGGGAGCTGGGTTTTATAGTCTCTGGGTCTTGGCCGTTGATGGGATTAAACGGCGCCGAGGGCAGTTGGTGGATGCAACGCCTACATACTGGAAGATGGGGGATCTGGGTGGAGGAGGCCCCAGTCCCAATCCGAGCAGGCTTAGAGATCTACACCCTGGGTCACACACACCTGGGTTCCTCTGCCGGTTCCTTCATGCATGAGGCTCGTCCAAACATGTGGAGAGTTGTCTTAAGCATGGCTACGGCTGGAACTGGAGGTCTTCAGCTGCTGGGACTCTGCTCGGGGTGGGGAGGGAAACTCAACCTACCCTCCTCCAAGAAGCCCCAGTGAGGACAGCCAGGTGTGGAGGCAGGAGTATCTAAAGAAATGTAAGGCAGCAAAAGAAGTAGGGAATAAGGTATTATCACTGTGGGCTGGGTTGATACTGGTCTTTTTAAAGGACTGGCCCAAACACTAACCTAAGAATGTCCCAGAAGTGACCTGAACTTAGAAAAGGGATTTTTGAAAATACAACTGAAGATCTACCTGAACTTAAGGTAGGTATCATATGCCCTCACAGGGGAGAGGCAAGTGTGAGATCATCAGAAAGAAGGCTTATAAAGACAGCAGGTAGAAGCAAGATGTTGCCACAAATTATGGCTAACTGGCAGAATCAGAAGATGGAAAAGAAAAGTGGATTCTCTCTGGAAACCAACCATGATGATTTTCTTTATTTCTGAACTCTGGCCACATGAACAGTAAAAAAAAAAGAAAAAAAGTTCATTGCTAAGCCAGTCAGTGTCTTGCCATTTGTTATAGCAGCTTTAAGAATCTAATACACAGGGGTATGGTGCTGCCAACAGGTCAATCTGTACTTGTAAGGAGAGTGCATCAGCAGCCTGATGGCACCTTTAGACTTCCAGATACCCCAAAATTGCTGCTGTGCCTTTGGCAGACCCCAAAAACTTGGGGCAAAGTTTACCAAGAAAGTAAATGGCCAAAAGTTAGGTATGTGGGAAACATACCCACAAACCACCTCTGGCTCAGCTATATAATTGGAGGCATCACCCCTCTGGTTCCTGATTGAACTGCTTAATGGCCATGATCCCACAGACTCAGAAACAAATCTTGAAACCCAGCGGCTTTTGGCAGAAATGCATCCGAACCACGCAGTAGGTTACTGTCGCTGGGCCACCCCAGAGGAGAAAGGATGCTGTTCCTCCGCCTGCTTCCCCCTGATGGCTCAGTGGCCATCATCCTCCAGAGGCCATTGGATAGTTCAGTTTGGGCCCACAGTGACGAGACATTTTGGGCCTCACGAAATGGGGGTGGAGCCAGTCCTGTCCTCCCCACCCCAACGAGACCCCAAGTTATCACCCACGAACAGCCTCTGTGGCTCCTGATCAAGCTGCTTAATGGCATGATCCCAGAGACTCAGAAACAAATCTCAAAACCCAGCAGTTTTGGCAGAAATGCGTCCAGACCACACAGTAGGTTACTGTCGCCAGGCCACCCCAGGGGGGAAAGGGTGTTGTCCCTCCGCCTGCTTCCCCCTGGCAGCTTGGTGGCCATCATCCTCCAGAGGTCATTGGACAGTCAGGCTTGGGCCCGCAGTGACGAAACTTGTTGGGTCTCATGGGATGGGGGTGGAGCTGGTCCTGTCCTCCCCACCCCAACGAGACCCCAAGTCATCACCCACAAACGGTCTTTCTGGCTCCTGATCAAGCTGCTTAACGGCCATGATCCCAGAGACTCCAGAGCAAATCTCGGAACCCAGCAGGTTTTGGCAGCAATCCCTCCAGATTTAAGTGTTAAAATTTCAAAATTTCAAAATTGCGCGGCCACTACTGCAGCCACGTGACATCATATGTTATTCATAACCAGCAATAGAAAACAAATTGTCTACTGTTGCCTTTTCAGCAGATCTGAGTGTTGGGGTAAAATCTCAAATAATAATGGTGGGTCTGGTGTCAAAATATTGAACATTATCAAAGTAGAGAGAGAGTAATGTGGAAATCATCTGCCCCACAGGTAGGGGGAGGGTGTGGGATGGGAGTGTACTGGGGTTGTTGGGGATGGAGAATGGGCACTGGTGAAGGTACAGATGTTTCATTGTATGACTCAGACTTAGAACCGAAAGCTTTGTAACTGCTCTCACGGTGATTCAATAAATAAAATTATAAAAAATGAAAAAAAAGAAACTAATACAAAACACCAGCAATTAAATTCTGTCAACTGCGAAAAGGAACTCTGAAGATAGATTTCTTCCAGAAACCCCTGACAAAAACTTTATTTGAAGCCACAGAAGATCATAAGCAATAGACCCAATTTCACTCAGTCAGACTCTCAACATGCAGAATAGATTTGCAACAAACATATTGCTTTAATTCATCACCTTAGACCTAATTGGTTATGCACCAATAGAAAACCAATTGTTGCATTAGTTCATATACATAATCCAAAACTATGTGGAAATTTTTATAGTGCTTATTCCTAATCTGAATGGAAAGGCTCATAATTGAGCCTTCAAAACTGTGAGCAAATGGCTTTGGGGTGATGTTAACAGGTTGTCCATGGTAAGTGGTGAAAGGATATTGGCATTTTGGTGATATGATAACATGGTGCTCTTAAAACATTAAGAGCAAATAAAATATGCCCTTAAAAATATATGAATAAAAATACGTGGGCATATATATGATAATCTTTCAGTATCTGTATTGCAAGCCATAATGCCCAATGAAAGAGAGAGAGAGAGAGAGACAGAGAGAGACAGAGAGATACAGAGAGAGGAGTGCCTGCCATAGAGATGGGGGGGGCAGAAGGAAACTGGGAACATTGGCGGTGGGAAATGTACACTGGTGAAGGGATGGATGTTAGAATATTATATGACTGAACCCAATCATGAACAACTCTGTAACTGTGTGTCTCACTGTGATTTCATTTAAAAACAAAAACAAAAGACATGTGCAATGGGATGTAAAGTCCTAGGAAAATACAGTGTTGAGGAACCCTGAGCTTTAGAAAGGTAAATGGGTGAAATGTTAAACTAAAAGTCAAAGGCATGACAAGTACACAGAATAATTTAGAAAGAATGTGTTCCATTAAGTTTTATGAATGGATTTACTATTTAACTCACACTTATGTAAACAATTTTACTGGCATTATTTACAAAATTCTGTAGTTAAAAAATAAACCATTCTGTCAGAAAATACACTACAAAAAGGCAGAGTCTGTGCCAATTTTGACACAAGAAATATGTCTGCAAGAGATATTGGCATTGGTACTGGCATATATATTCTACTGGTCAATCAATGGATTGATGAAGAGAGAAAACATTCTCCCAGATGATTATGTCTAACTTTCACATATGGATTTCTGCTCAAAATGGGCTGGCATGCTTATTACCCACTACTACCCACCACTCTGCCCCTTTCATGCCTTCGCATTTATGCCATTCTTGCATTATGTTACCTATATACTTTTTTCCATTCACTCCCCACAGACATCAAAACCTAACTCAAATACCATCTCATATTAAATGGTATTGCACTCTCCTACAAACATCACCAAATACTTGGCACTAAAGTTCATCTCTTCAAAGCAAGACACTGATAAGAAGTAACAGTTCTTTGACAGCAATTCATTAATTTATAAAGTAAGCAATTTATTCATGACATTTGTGATCGAGATAGCAATGATTAATTGGTTGTGTCAAGTTGACTGGGTCATGGCGTACCCAGGCATTTGCAAACTTTAATTCCAAATGGGCATGCCAGTTTCTGGATGAGATTAATATTTGAGTCAGGGTCAGTAAAGCAAATTTTCCTCTTTAATGTGAGAGTCTCATCACATCAACGAAATTACCTGAATAGAATGAAAATACTGAATAAAGAACTCCCCCTGCCAAACAAACTCAATCTGAGACATTGGTCTTTTGCTGCCTTTGAACTTGAATTCAAACACTGGCTCTTGTGTTTCCAGTCTCGGTGCTTCCAGACTGACACATTTAGTTCTCCTGGTGCTCAGGTCTGCAGATTTAACTGAACTCCATCATTGGCTCTCTGGGGCTCCCAGCACACTGACTGCAGATCTTAAAGGACTTCTCTGCCTCCATAATCATGTGAGGGAATTCCTTATAATAAAACTTTATCTTTATATAAATACATCTTTATTGGTTCTGATTCTTTGAGAACTGTAACTAACATTTATTTTAATAAAACATTTATTCTCATAACTGTAAGATACATTCCTATGACTGAGCTTTCATTCCTATCGCAGAGCAGTTCTGATAAGCACCTGGAATACGTGGTTCTTCCCACCAATTGAATCTTGCCACAGTTGATGGGAAAGACAACACTCTTTCTCTAGGATCAATACTCAGGAGCCCTTTAACCACCAAGAAGAAAGAGCCTCTTAGAGAACAAAGCTGTAGATATGAAGGCATAGCAAAGAAATGGAGTAAAAGATATACATACATTGTATGTATAGTAGACCTAACACCAAATTCTGGATCCAGCTACAAATTCTGGGCTAGAGAGATAGTACAATGGTTACGCACGTTCTTTGAACATGCTCCACCTGGGATCAATTCCCAGCACTACATATGGTCCCCTAAGGTATGCCAAAAGTGGTCCCTAAGCACAGAGTAGGAAATAAGCCCTGAGTACTGCGGGTGTAAAAGAGCAAAACCAAAAAGCTTGGGCACCTGTTATATACATATGCATGAAAGGCTGTCACCTTCGTTTTACCCAAAGTGTTACTTAAGGTAAAAAGGAACTAAAACTATAACACATTTCAAAGTGTAACATTCGTGCGTGTGTGTGTGTGTGTGTGTATTTGCCAAACTGAAGAAGATGCCATACAGCTCCTATAAATACTAGAAACAGGAGGTGGAATGACAGTACAGAGAGTAGGGAGCTTTCCATGTATTCAGCTGATCCAGGTTCAATCTCCGGCATCCCATATGGCCCCCCAAAGAACCACCAGGATTAATCCCTGAGTATTGTCAGGTGTGGCAAAAAAATTTTAATAATATAAATGTCATAATTCTGAAGCTGCTTTATATTGTAAAAACATACATATATAATCATATATACACACAGAGAGACACATGCACGTATGAAGGAAGAATATGAATTTTGCATTACTAGCATTTGTAAACTTGATAATTGCCAAGAGTTATCTTAACAACTAAACTCCTTGCCAGATTCATGACTAAATCTCTGAGGATATGCAAGCCAAGCCAAAAAAATTCACAGGTACACCAGTCTTCCACCTGAAAACTCGGGAAATGGCAAAGACTGAGTCCCTGCCCTGCTGAAGCGCTGGCAGTTACACCACATTCCACAGCTGCGACCGTGTCAACAGCCCAACTCCACTGCTTCAAGACTAATATCTGCAGAGACGTCAAACCCACGAAAATTCTAGGTACAACAGTTCTCAGGCTGAAAATCTGGGGTCTTCTCAGAGAAGGCCGGAAACTTCCCATACTTCCAGAAGCCCTAGTAGCCACATACAAATTCCACAGCCACTTACAAATTCCATTCCTGAATTCGAGGCAAATTCAGTCACTGGCCTGGTTATACAAATCCTAAAGTTCCTAGAGCAGTTCCATAATACTGACATCCTGGTAGAAGCACACCAAGTTTGATGGGAAAGTAACATATAACTCAACTAAGTTCAATAAGCAAAATCAATAACAGAAGATTCAACTAGAAATGAACAGCTTTATAGATTCTGATACAACTTAATGATATATAAAATTGTCACCAATTTTATTTTACTGAAGTATTTTTAACAGTTCTAAGTCATCTAGTTGTAACAAAGAATCTAAAATAAGTGATTTTGTGCCTAGTAAAGGGTCAGACTTGGAGAGTGGTTGGGGAAATTGGGACAATGGTGGAGGAAAGGTCACACCAGTGATGGGATTTCTGTTGGAACATTGAATGCAAAAACAACTGTATTAAGAACAACTTTATAAATCATGGTGTTTAAATAAAGCAAATGATACATACAAGTGGTACTACATGGAAAGTATCATGTTAAGCGAAATGAGACAGAAAGAGCGGGATAGACACAGAAAGATTGCATTCATCTGGGGAACATAAAGTAACAAAATAGGAGACTAACACCCAAGAGTGGCCAAGATTAGTACCAAGAATTTTGCTCCATGACTTGGAGGCCAGCCACACGTGCTAGGGGAAAAGGGAGCTCAGATAGAGAAGGGAGCACCAAATAAAGGGTGTTGGGAGGATCCTCCCAGGATGGGAGAAGCATGCTGAAATTAGACTATAGACCAAACATGATTGCCACTCAATGCCTCTTTTGCAAACCACAGTACTCAAAAGGAGAGAGAACAAAAGGGAATGCCCTGCCACAGGGGCAGGGTGGGATGGGGGGGGGGGGGGAATAGGGGTGGGAGGGATACTGGTACCCGTGGTGGGGGAAAATAGGCACTGGTGGAGGGATGGGTATTTGATCATTGTATAACTGAAACCCAAGCACAAAAATTTATAAGTCTGTAACTGTACCTCATGGTGTTTCACTAATAAAAAAAAGTTTTAAATAAATAAATAAAGCAAATGAACAAACAGAAAAGACTAAAATCCTTGAATCAAAATTAAATAAATGCACTACTTAATTTCATTTAAAAAATTAAACATAAAATTTATTAAACACTTTACATATAAAAGGGTACAGTCAGAATTATCTATTTTCATGGTCATTATGCTTTTTCCAAAATCTATACACTCATATTATTGTACATTAAAATCTTCATTTTAAGGTTAGTAAAAGAGATTATAAAATACCTAATAGTAACTGTAGTATTAAACACTTGTCAAACATGTACCATGTCCCACACACATTGTTCGGTTCTATCATTTAGTCCTCATGAGTCTCTTGTGACAGACATTCCTATCCCCATTTTATAGATGAAAAAAGTTTGAGAGTGAAATACAGAGCCAAGTCCTGCACTTCTCATCACAATCAGTCCACATCCACATCGCATTCCAATGAATTCCATTCCATCATCCAAAGAGCATTTCAAGTTTGTTTTATTAAAAACCTGAATGCATGTACATTACTTTTGATCTTTATTTACCATGTGGTATAGATTTACATTTTTCCCTTTAATTTCTTAGCTCTGGAAAAGGTAAAGGCACAAAGAAAATACTGGCTATTGATTCCTGTTCAAGTGACTGTAAAAAGAGAATGAAAATATAGATTTGATACTTTTTATTTTACCAACTGTTCCAAAATTGAGCAGAATTGATATGAAGAAATTTATTACCAATCCAATTCCAGAGCACTTAACAAGCTATCAGTGAGCTATGAAATTCTGCTTTAAAAAAATCATTTCTTCTATTGTTAGGAGTACATCTCAGGTGCTAAAAATTTCTTCTCCATAAGTTGTTAGGCAGAAAATATTCTAAGTATACCTTTTTAAATATCAAATTTGGCACAAAGCCTGTATTTTATGCATTTATTTACATATAGAGGTAAACTATATTTCATGCATTTATCTACTTTTAGGGGGGTATCTCAAGGCAGCATTGAATCATCAATTCCATAAGTGAAGATTTTTATCTGTTTGCCTACACATGCCACACACACAACCAGAACAAATGCAACCAAAATATTACACTGATAGTTTATCACTAAGACTGCTTCACATAACAAAATTTTAAAGATTTTTCTAAACATTCTATTATTTTAATATAAAATAGGAATATTATCAGCAGTCTCCTGGAAAACAACTGTAAAAACCCCAGAAGAAAATTTAAAAAGAAACAGAACCTATCAAGCAAGCCCCATGGATCATGCTCCAATCAAAGAAGTAGATTCCCTCTCTCTGTGGGGAGCTGGGTTGGCACACACTGGCTACCACTACACAAAATTTACCTTCGAACCCACTAGGATGAAGGAATGCTTCAGAACCTAATTAGACCTGGTTGGCAGACTGTGGTGACTTTTCTTTTAAATGGAAATGAGAGATCTTGAGAAGATGAGCAACTCTACAGGAGCATTTGATGAAATGACCCTTCTTGAAAATGTTGCTGAACTGGATTAGAGAAGGGATCACTAAGAAAATGATGGTTGGAAGGATAGTTCGGGATGAAAGATGTATTCTGATAGTAGATAAAGGACCAAACATGATAGCCTCTAGTATCTGTATTTCAAATCATTATGCCCAAAAGAAGAGAGAGCGTATGGGGGGAAATTGTCTGCCATGGAGGCAGTTGGAGAGTGGGAAAGAGGGGTATACTAGGGAGATTGGTGGTGGGGAACGTGCACTGGTGGAGGGATGGGTGTTTGATCATTGTGTGATTGTAACTCAAACATGAAATCTTGTAACTATATCTCACAATGATTCAATAAAATAAAAATAAATAAATAAAATGTTACTGATTCAGACAGTAGCCCAAGCCCTGGAAATAACTAGAATTAGGCATGCACTTGGCCCATGACACACAATCCAGTAATTGCTTGGCTTCATACACTGCTTACAGTAGTGGTCTAGGAAATACACTTCTTCATTTTAATTATTTCCATCTGATATAATTCACAATCACTTTGTGGAGTGAACTGGGGGGGGGGGGGTCATTTTAGAGTTTCACATGTTTTCACTGGAAGCTCTCAGCAGTCAAATGGAGAAAAAGTAAAAAAGATAATCCCTTTATGTTAATAAACATTGGTAACCCGTTCCACCACCACTATTCCACGAAGGGGGAAAAAAAACCCCTCTTGTTTGCAACTAAACTTAATTTTTATACCATAAGCTTAGGAGCAAGGGAGGTTCCTTTCAGTCTCAATTAATTGTTGTATAGGGCTGGGGAAAGTCCATTTCATGTTCCAGTTGTCTTATAATGTGGACCTCAAATAATGTGCCTTATTCCAAGCCACAAGTCCCTTCATTCTGCATATTCTCAGAGTCATTTGCATTACAGAAAACAAACGAAGCTCTACATGGATGTTTTTGAAGAGGGACTGAGATTTTTCAGGATCCTATGCAGTGTAGGAATCATTGCCTTTCTTTTATGGTTATGTACAAAATATATTTTACATAAATAGGAAGATAGAAAGAGTCCTATCTCCATCATTGTTTCTCGTTTGTTTGTTTTTTTTTTTTTTTTTGAATATCCTATAGTTCTCTGTGTAAGCAAAGCACAAAATACTTACTGGGGAAGTAAGACGTCTCTAATGAGAGCCAGAAGACTGTTGTCAGAATCGACATTCGTCTCCTGCTTGTCATTCTCAACCTCCTGGTTCACAAGTAAAGACGTGGTTTCTGAGAGCAACCGCAAGCTGAAGAGTCTCCATTCCACTTGAAAGAAGAAGAAAAAATATGCCAAGAATATGACTACATGGAGAGAGAATGAAAACAGAATGTGTAACTGATGGAATTCTCGTTGATGTGGTCACACTTACCATTTTGGCTTTGAACCAAAGAGACCAAGGGTGGCAGGATATAATCAACAACCTAAGAGAAAAGATGTGAAAGACTTGGTTCAAATCTTTATAAATATAAGACTGACATCAACCACTCCCAAAACTTTCTCCACTGACAGAATCACATATCAAAGGAGGAAAATAAATCAGCAGCCAAATTTATCTTGCATTTAATAAAACCACCAAGCTCAATTAGGTCAAAATGACATTATGATCTTCAAAACAGTAATTTAGCAAAACCTTTAGTGTTTGTAAAAGGAACTCTAGTATATAATGCAAAATCTGGTTTTCATGGGTTGACATTAAACCATTATGCATATGTAAATATATTTATATATTGAAGTGGAGGCTGGTAAACATTTTTCAAGTTTAAGTCAAAGAACAGTCAAAATATTGGATAGGGGGGAATGAGATACAGGCTTTTCATTTTTTATCAAAAACATCAAAGAGCTATCACAAATCACTTTTGGTTATTTTTAGGAGTGATTCAAAAGATGTGAAGACTCAATACAAAATATCTCCCTAGTTCTATCAGAAAGAACACAATCAAATATGATCTGAAACATATTCCAAAATAAAAAGGTCCCCCATCAAATGATGATTAATAAATGACAAATAACTTCTATCATTAAATATTCAGTCCTACTTATCATTTCTCAAACTATTTCAGCAACTGAAAAACAAAATACATGCTGCTCACAACTAAATCTATCCCTGATCCTAAATTACCTATCTGTTCTCTCTACTTTGTTAGAAGGCAGGAGAAACTGCCAAAGCACAAAGACATCATCTTCTTGTCCAAACCAATAAAATGGTGACCTATATCAGCTAAGATTCCTAGACATAGGTAGTGGCCCACCAATGTTAAATTTGTTCTATTACCACTTTGTGTACTAAATTCATATGTGAGATTTTATTTGCATATTTGCATAAGAAACCAAAGAATCAGAGTGTTGTGTTTACCTTCTTCCACTAAATGATATATTACTCCATATAAAAACATCATGCTCCATTAAAGTATTTCAAGTACTCTAAACTCCCAATTACATCAAAAGCAAAACCCATACAAAGGAAAGAAGTATATTCCATTATCAATATCTACCAACATAACAAACACCTACCTATCTATATTAAGAGTCTTTGAGAATGTGTTAAGAGAGGAATGGGACTGAAATAAATGACCTGAATGTCCAATTCAAAAATTTTGAAAAAGCATGACTAAAGTGTAAGATTGTCAAAAGAAGATTTATTTAAAAAAAAAACTTTGGGTATTCTTATTTAAGCTCAATAATCAAGTAACAAGAAAATAGTCCATTTACAACAGAAATAAAATTTCAAGGTACCTATAACATCATGAGTTTTGCAGAAAAATTAAAGATTTATGGGTACAATGGCTATTGAAAAATTTCTGGAGAAGCTTGAACATTATCACAACCATTCTCACAACAGAAAAAATAAAGTTAAAAAGAGGGAAATGTGCTTTTTTTTTCTTTTTAGACAAATCAGAAAACTGAAGTTACCAAGCAAATCAATGTTTCCTAAACTGAAAAGACAAAAGAATACAGAGAACCACAGCTTGCCAGGAGCAAAAACAGGCTCAAGAGCAACCAGTTGGTTTAGAAACAGTCTCCCACTCCCACCCCCTACCCCCCAAAAAGGTGAGTTACTAATTATTACAGACAGACCTTAGAGTAAAAACTCTCTGCCGTTCAACTTTAGGAGTTCACAGAGTTTTATCTACTAGAAATACACCATAAGCTCAGGATAAATGTAAAAGAAAAATTCCCTCTTGCTTCTGGCAGAGGAAAGGAAAGATTTCCCATTGTGAAACATGCTCAGAATGTTCACTGCTACTTTACCAAGGTTTGGACTCAAGGAGTACTATCTTACCTGAGTTAAAACATTAGCATTTGACCAAAACCTAATTGATATGGGAAAGAAATAAGTCCAACCTCAGCCACCTTTAAGCGTTCCTGTTCAACTGCTCAAAAATGCTGAGAAACAAAACAAGAGACTAACACCCAAGAATGGCCGAGATTAGTACCAGGAATTTTGCTCCATGGCTTGGAGGCCAGCCACACATGCTAGGAGAAAAGGCAGCTCAGAGAGAGAAGGGAGCACCAAATAAAGGGTGTTGGGAGGATCCTCCCAGGATAACCTTGTGATTTACCAAGATGTTCATAGTACAATTGTTATGGGCATTAAATATTCCAACACCAACCCCACCACCAGTGTACCCTTCCCTCCACCAATGTCACTAGTTTCCCACCCACAACCCACAACAGATATTCTCATCTGTTTGAAACATTTTTCTTTGACTAAATACTGTTGTATCTCTAAGATCTAATCTTTAGTCTCTTGGATGTGTAGAAGAATCAGGATTTTTTTTGGATTAGGGTAGGAGGTGTATTTCATTTGTTCTGTTGCTCTTCAAAATAAATAACTGCTCAAAGTTACATTTAAAGGCCTGTAGATCCACACAATGACTTGAATTTATTTTTTAAATTTTGAGATATTTAGAATGATTTACTTTGAATGTAATTGGAAACATCCAGATAAAAATTAAAGCAATCGTCTCAATATGCAATCTACAAGATGCCAATGAGAAAACAATTCCAAATTGAAAGGGATGAGCTCAAGATGATGGATGGAGCAAAAAATTCTGATGTCAGTCCCTGTCTTACCCTTACTTGCCCTAAACCTCTGGAGGTCACAGTCTCACTTACTCGTGGAAGGGACTGCTGTCCTAAGAAATCTGCTCCAACAAGGACTCAGGGGGACACAGCAGAGCAGTGGGTGGGCACTGGGGTGTGGCCGCCACATAGCAAAGGGCTCTTGAAAGTAACCATGACCATTACTTAGGTCGGAAGCAGGATGACTTTGTTTTTTAACAAAACTATTTTGATAAGAATATTTCAATAAACAGGGCTTATTCTACAACACTGTGTATAGTTTTTATCTGGCTTTATGTATCTTAACGCATTGTTCTGCAAATGAATGCACAGACCTCACCAGATTGCTAGAGGCTTCCACGACCCAAACTCTAAATCAAACCCTGGCACAGAGCCCAACTCCAGGTACACTTTCCTGCTGGGCTCACTAGATTCTCAGTTCTCTCCAAAGGCAAACCACCAGTAGTATACACAGTTTGAGTCAATCCAAATTATCTTGGAAAAAGGGCCAATTCCACCAATGGAAAAAAAAATCTAACAACATTCCCAAGACATAAATTTCTGTAGTTCTTTTCAACATCAACCAATCACCCCCTGAAGGCTGAATTCCTGAGAGTATACTTCACATATAAGCTAGCCTCTCCTAGGACTGAGATTAAAACCAGTGCGTGTATATAATTTCACACCTCTATGATTAAATATTTTCAAGTAAATTACTTTAAAATTCTCAAAATAACACCTGGAGACAACTTAAGATGACTTATGAAATCATTTAGCACTTCTTTCTCCCTTTGCAATTATGAGTCTTTGTGCTAGTAACATAATCAAATCCCTGAAGTTAACTCCTACTTGCCTTTAAGAGTCAGCACAAGACTTAATCCAGAGCCTGGCAGCTTTCAGCAGAAAAGTGAATGGACTATGCATTAAACTACTCCCCAGGAGAGAAAGGGTATTGCTCCCTTCCGCCTTTTTCCCCCACAGCAGCAAGGTGGCCGCCGCCTCAGAGCTTATTGGAAAGCCAGGTATGAGCCGGCGGTGACGGGGCAACTGCAGTCTCATGGGAAGGGGGGTAGTACCAGCTCGTCCTTCATGCCCTACCGAGGTCACAATTTGCCCCCCATGAGCGGCTCTCTGGCACAGCCATGGCTCCAGACGCACAGAAACCAATCTCGTAATTATCTGGCTCTCTGCAGAAATCCCTCCAGACTTACCTAGTAAAATATCAGAAATCCAACTATACATGAATTTCTGATATCAAGATCAGAAATCATATGATTCTCATAACCAGCTATGGAAAACAAATTATTTCACAATTCCTTTTCAGCAGTTCTGATTGTTGGGGGGAAATTCTAAACAATAATGGTGCATCTTTTGTTGAAATAATGAATGTAATCAAAGTAGAGAGAGAGTTAAGTAGAAATCATCTGTCTCACAGGCATTGGGAGAGGGGGAGGGAGCTATATTGGGGTTCTTGGTGGTGAAAAATAAGTACTGGTGAAGGTAAAGGTGTTTGATCTTTGTATGACCAAGACTTAATCTTGAAAGCTCTGTAACTTTTCCCACAGTGATTCAATAAATAAATATAAGGAAAAACAAGAGTCAGAACAAGAATGCCTCCTCTAAAAAGCATTTCAAACTCTGAGAGACCTTAGTTAGGCTCTGGCACACCCCATGTACACCACCAGTAAGGCTCTCTTCGATCTATGATCTAATCTCTGTTGTTCACATTGGTCCCTGCCCTTTTACCACGACTAAACCTATTCAGAGCTGGGCATCATTTCTGTTCACTCATGTATCCTCAGCACTACACTTACTATAAATGCGAGTGATGAATATCTAAGTAGAACATATACTCAGAGATTGTCTTGGAGCCACCTTTTATAACCGTAACAGAGCAGGTCCAACTCTACTGCCCCTCAATCAATCAAGGGACAAGGTAACTAACTAGAGAAACTTCTTTGTTTAAAAATTATTTTTAGCTTTTGTTATTTGGGCCACGCCTGGTTGTGCTCAGAGTCCCAGGAGAGAGAACCTCCTTTCTTGCACACTCACAAGAAGTTTATATAGAAAAGAACCAGAAAGTTTCTTTCAAGAACCTGTGTAGACTGGTGGATGTTGGTCATAAACTTCACTGTGAACCAATTCTCCCTCCTGCATGTATCTGTTCTATAAATCTCAAGAAAGGGTCATGATAAAGGGTTCTAACTACATGCTGTCTTCCTTATATAGATTTTCAGAGAAGAATAAGATAAGGGAAAATGAAACATCTTTTTGTTTCTTTCTTTCCCCTTCCCTTCTCTTCCCTCCCCTTCCCTTCCCTCCCCTCCACTTCCCTTCCTTTCCTCTCCTCTCTCCCTCCTTTCCTCCCTCCCTCCCTTCCTTCCTTCCTTCCTTCTCTTTCTTTCTTTCTTTCTTTCTTTCTTTTTTTCTTTCTTTCTTTCTTTCTTTCTTTCTTTCTCTTTCTTTCTTTCTTTCTTTCTTTCTTTCTTGTGTATGTGGTGCCAATGAACAAATATGTATGCAAATCACGCACTTTATGCTAAGCCACAGCCAAAGCCCAAACAGAATATTCTTTACATGCTCATATAAATTCTCATTTACTACAATCCAAGTGACAGTAGTAGTTCCCTAATTATTGAGCAAATTCTCAACAGTCAGCTTATTCTCATTTGGGCACTTCAGTGTTATTTGGAGAACATTTATATTTTGTTTAAAATTTGTTCAGTTTGGAGTACATCTGACAATGCTATGGGCTTACTTCTGGCTCTGCATACAGGGATGACTCCTAGCAGTGTCTGGGGGATCCCTATGGGGAATCAGGGGGCAATCCCGGGTCAGCTACATGCAAGGCAAGTGTCCTGCCTACTGTTCATTATATTACTACCTTTCTCACTATCCATACCTACAAGCCCATCAAACATAGTCCTTCCTTAGGTTACTCCTCTATGCCTACTTACAAAGGAACTGGAAGCCCATCTATGGCCTGATTACACAGAGACCAGGAAGATGTTTCAGAATTCCATCTTTTTTGTTTTCTACCAGACTATGCTGACAGGGAAGAAGCATCAACCTCCAAGCAAAAGGTCTTCCACCACGTAATCTCAGACTCACAGTCCTCCCAGAAACGGGGAGTAAACATGGTTTTATCTAAAATTTTGTTTAAAATGCCTTACAATATGAGAAATTTTATAGCCTACATCATAACAAAACAAGTAATGAGTGTTTAATCATATTCAAAGTGCCTACTGCTTTAAAAATATTTGGAAAATGTGGTCTAATTCATGATGACCCACCATCTGCATTCTAAAATGTCACTTTAAGACAGTGTTTGTTCAGGATAACGGAGCACCAAATGGTAGAAGCATGGCATGGCAGTACAGAAAGAAAAGACTCCAAATCCTAAAATCTCCCTTGAGTAACTTCCAAGTCAAATTGAGAGAACTATCACCCAAAAATCAAGTAAGTAGTATATGACAGACTAGTTGTTCAAAACTTTCACCATTGGTATGGCTTTGCCTTTTCGCACTAGATCTATGAAAGAAGAGGCTAAATCATCTAAGATAATAGAAAGTAAATAATTTTTTGCTGCTGTCAACTTAGACAATTTGCCTATCACTTATCCTTCTAGAATCTTACAAAGAATTTGTAAACAGTATAACATCATTAACGTAAATACCATTGTGACATAATCAAGCTCCCCTGTACTAATGACTGTTTTCTATCTTAAAATTCCATCTTTTATTAATTCTTTTAGTTGTAATATATGTGTGTGAAGCAATTCAAAGATTTTTAATATTTAATGTAGTGTTATTACTTTCTTAAATATAATCTCTCCAAAAGAGGATAAAATGACACTTCCCCAGAGAAATAATGAATTTCTTTGTTTGATTTTTTTGGTTTGGGGGCAACACCCAGCAACGTTTAGGGCTTACTCATGGCTCTACGCTCAGGGATCAATTCCTGGAAGTGCTCAGGGAGGCTGAGGGTTGAACCCAGTTGGCCACATGCAAGGCAAGCACCCTACCCACTGTATTACTATTCCAGTCCCTAACAATTTTTTTTGAAAAGCAGATTCCTAAATCTAGTTTTTATGTCTCTGCTCTAATACTGGAACCTATGTTCCGAAAGAATAAAAATGTTTGTGTGCCATATGTATGTGTTTGCATGCAGATGAATATTAGTTACTGTTAATGATCCTCAATGACAAATCCCAGAAGAAATGTTTGTGACATAAGAATTCTAAAGAAAACTCTGAAACTCTTAAGCTAGATAAACACAAAACTATGAGTATACAAATATTATTTGCATTACTAAACTTCATATTATTTGTTCTCCAACTAAACCATTAATGATCAAGATGATGCTCAGTTCATAATTTAACACTTATTTTCTGTTTTAAAGTAATGTTGAACATGATACTAGGAGTTAAGCAGATTAAACTATAACCAGTCATGCAAACACATTCAAATTTCATTCTTTCACAAAGTAAAAGGAAACAATATAACAATCTGTAGAAAAGTGTATTTCCAAAATACTTTAAAATTTATAATGAAACTATGTTTAATATGGTGTTGTGTGGGAATATTTTTAATTTAAGGAAGTAAAGGCAAATCATTTGAAAGCTAAAGTTTACATAGCACTCGTGTAAATTTCTTTGTGGGGGAAAAGGGGGGACACACCAGACTGTGCTCAGAAATCTCTCCTGGCAGGGTTCAGGGAACCAAATGTAGTACCACAAATCACAACTGGGTCAGTTACATGCAAGGCAGGTGCCCTACTATGTCTCTGACCCGTCAGGTAAAATTCTTATTCTAAATTTTATAATTAAATTTCTGGCTGTCTGATGGAGTTATCTAACCTGACTCATTGTTTTATATGAACAGGCTACTGTTTTGCCTCTGTCTATTTTCACTACCACATAGTAGTATTTTAGCAGGACAGGTAAGTGCACCTCTAGATTCTCCCTTCCAGTTGCAGGGCTTTGAGGGGAATATCCTGGGACTGATCTAAAACCCTGTGATTTCCACTTGCGCTTAGAGGATGTGAGGCATATGAAGTAATCATATGGATGCCTTAGTGTCCACGTGATACAGGGTGTCCGTGCAGCCACTGGGGCTGGGCTGAGTTCTCGCCAGCACATGACTGAAGGGGCAGGTTCCTGGGTTCCGTCAGCACAACTGGATTGCGGGCGGGAGGGGGGTTGAGGAGCAGGTTTTAATTGGCAGTGGCTGAAGTGAATTCCCACTGTGCGACAGGTAGATGAGGGTACAGAGGGGTTCCCCCAGTGTCTGTGAACTCCCTAGGGCTGGGGCTGAGTTCTCCCCAGTGTGAGGCAGGAGGGCTAAAAGCTACAATGTAAACAGGGATGCACATGCAATAAAATCAAGCAAGGAAGATACATACAGGGATCGATTGCATTTGAAGATATTAGTGGGAATTAATCATTTCAAAATATATATATGTATATGTACATGTATATACATGGAACTACACATAAGCATCATGTGTGAATATACAGGTAAATATTTCTGAGCTCTGAGTTAAAACAGTTCATGAGGAAGGAGCAAACTTAACACCTGGACTGTGCTCTCTAGGGTCATTTCCCATGGGGTATGTCACAAGGACATGGATGTCAACTTGAAGGGGTTCATACTGGCTAAATATGCTATAGTTGGAGCACCAAAATCATTCTATAAATAAAGTCAATGATAAAAACAAGAAATTAGGCTATTCAATAATTTGTTGATGTGCATTTGGGTAGTTTTCACTTTGGGGCTTTGAGCATGCTTATTAATATAATTTGGTTGGTATACATCATTATTTCTATAAAACTTTACAAATATTGAGACAAAAGTTTTAAGTTTGGACATATAAATATATTCATCTTCAGCTGGCAATGACCAGTAAATTTCCAAAATTCTTGTACTAACTTACATTGCCCTGAAAGCAGTTACTCAGGGTCCTGTTTGCTCTACATTCTCAAGAACTCTTTTAATTAACTCCCAAAATTGTCTTAATTAAAATTAAATTACTCAATATTTATTGATCCCCAGTCTTTAAAAGTTCTAAAATGAGAGTCAAAGGTATTAAAGCTTAGCTTAAGTTTTTAGGACAATAAATAAATAAATTTTAGGCAAATTACATATATTATTGTTAGAATTTTCTGATAGGGAAGTAACCATTTTCCCCCTTTGTTATTAATATAGTTGTCAGAAACCACCATAAGGGGACCAATTCTCCATAAAAATTAAATCACTATTTTATTTCTGATGGTTCTATTGTCCACACTGATGATTTCCAACTCAGAGGTACTAAATGGTCTAAAATCTGAGAATATTTCAAATGAAGCACTTATGCTCAGCCAGAATTAAATGCATCTAGGCGCTTCCATATCACAAAGTATTGATCAGTGTCCTTGAACATAGTTTGTGTTAACATTTCAAACAATGTTACATTCCTTGGGGTGTTGATAGCCAGTTTCATGTATTCTAGTTATGGTTGAGAAGTGGTAATTAGGAGCTCTCCCAAGTGTGGTAGAATTAAAACATATTTTTATGGAGCCCATGAGTTGCAATGATATTTTTTCTACCATAATACTAGCTATAATTTCAGTGATTGGTCTGGCTGTATTCCATTATTAGAATACAAAGTATTTAACTCTATAGATACTTGTTAATACTGCATCTTAACAAATTATCAATGAGGTTATTTTTGTTTGTGTGGAAAAAATCAATAAGCAATACTCAAATAAGTAATATCTCAATGGAAGACTCAGAAATTATCACAGAGAAAATGACTGCAACAAACAGGGTTTCAGATCAGTGGTTAAGGATTTTGTATTCACTCTTTCATTGATGACAATGAAGAAATCAAATAATATTTAAAACATCAAACTTGGAAAATATTTAATATCTGAAAAACTTATGGCAGAACTCCTAGACTAATTGCTGTTGTTGTTTTTGTTTAGGAACCATACTTGGTGGTGCTCAGAGATCACATTAAGAGGTGTTTGGGGGACCATATGGGGTGCCGGGGATCAAGCCCATTTTGGCCACATGCCAGGCTAAATGCCCCACTCGCTGTACTATCTCTCCAACCCCCAATTTCTGAATAAGAATCTAAACTAGAGAGTTGAGTAGAAAGCGGTGCAGGGACAAGTGTGTCTGAGGGCCTTTACCAGTACAACAAACAGAGGTGAGGAGGAGAAAGGGTGCCACCCACACTTAGCGGGCAGAGAGCAGTAATGCTGCCAACCATCAAGTCATACACAGAACAGCCCTCCTCCCTTCCTATGGTGACCATAGGGCTAAGGGTGGGAAACTGTCCTAGGAACTTGTATTATTGTTTGGAAACAATAAACAAAACAAAAAATAAGGAGGAGTCAGATGGTGGGCCAGACAGAAAAGAGAATAATGGAAAATCCCAAATTAGTTTGAAAATCAGTTCCTTGGGTGGAAATTAATTGAAAGGAAGGAAGGGATTTCCTCTGTTCATCTTCCCCTAGAGGACAGATGAGGCAACTTTTTGAAATATTTTCCAAGAGAAACATACATGGGCTAAGTACATCTAAACTATATTATACACAAAACAAGTCAAGAATAAAGTATCTTTTTCAAAATCCGACAGAACTGACCGTGGAGCAATGGTCTTTCAACAAAATAGGATACTGTATTATTGCTTCAAAAGCCGACAACGTGATCTTGATAAATTCTTCAGATGCCGTAGGTCCTAGGAATTATAGGTTATTATTATAGCTATGTGTATTCACATTAAAAACTGTCTTATCCAAGTCCCTCAAATATGTAAAATGTCCCATGGATTACTCACCCATAGCTCCTTCTATGTTAGTTTCACCGCAGTCTATTGACCAAATATGATTCTGTTAAAAAATCAAAATTTCAATAAATGGAGAGTTCAAAACAACTGTGAAATAAAATACAGATAATGTTCACCCAAAATTATACCCATTGTCCTTCATGAAATAACTCAGAGAAGGCATTAAATATTTATGTATTATGAACACGATAATCACATTTTAAAGATATGATCACATAGTACTCAGTTATCACAAGCTATAGTTTTAAGCATATAAATCACTACAACTGAAAATTCATGTGAGAATAAAGTCAATAGTAATAAAAGCCCAAGAAGGTCAGCCTGAAAAAGTGAGGATAATACCATTGATACATAACCATTTCCAGCAGCATTGCTATACCCATCTTACAAGTTAGCAATGGTGACACCTACTCATGAGATACAGTCATTGAGCTTCCCTGAATGCCATCCCACTATCATACAGCAGTCAAAGTCCTGTCCAAATTTCACCTCTAAGTCCCTTGGAGATACCATTTTTCCCCAAGTCTAGCCCAATCAGCTCTCCCACACTCTTTTGCTGCCATACCTCCCTGAGCAGGAAGATGCCAATAACTGATGGAGAGACAGACCTGAGCAGCTAAGGTATGAGTTCCCTGGGTGAACTTCCTGGTCCCTGAATGCCGCAGAACAGAAGAGGATCTGCGGACATTTGTGAATGAAACACCCACTGCTATTATGAACAATCACAGGCACAGCAGCCATGTTAGTGAGGTGTACAGACAATGCAATGGAGCACTTGCCCCTAGCACACAAAACAGTACAGATATACTCTAAATAGAATAACACATAGAAAATAAAACGTAAACCAATCCTCAAAAATTAAGCAAGTAATAGTCTAGCATAGAAAATGGGTCTACTCAGGCCCACTGGTTTTACTTAAAAATTCTCTTATGAGAATTTTTAAAATAGAGACTGGGATAGTTCTACAATGATCAAATAACAACTTTAATACTATTATAAACTATTATACCTCAAAACATAATTTTTAAAAGAGTTTTTTTAAGGATGATATGAAAAGGTCTCCATATTTTTAAATTAAAATAAAAAAGCAAAACCTTTCTTTATAAAAGATTCAATTTGAGCAAGAATCAGTTGATTAACAAAAAGAAACAATAAAAGGAAACAGAATCTTAAAAGTAGAATTTTTAAAAATGAATGTAACAAAATAAATGAATATAAATGTAGATTTTATGTCATAAAGAAAACCATTAAAGTATGAATGATTCTCAAAAAATTAGAAATTGAGCTCCCATTTGATCCAGCAATACCACTCCTGGGAATATATCCCAGAGAGGCAAAAAGGTATAGTCGAAGTGACATCTGCAATTGACTGTTTATTGCAGCACTCTTTACAATAGCCAGAATCTGGAAAAAACCTGAGTGCCCGAGAACAGATGACTGGTTAAAGAAACTTTGGTACATTTACACAATAGAGTACTATATAGCTGTTAGAAAAGACGAAGTCACAAAACTTACATACAAGTGGTACTACATGGAAAGTATCATGTTAAGCGAAATGACTCAGAAAGAAAGGGATAGACATAGAAAGATTGCATTCATCTGGGGAACATAAAGTAACAAAATAGGAGACTAACACCCAAGAATGGCCGAGATTAGTACCAGGAATTTTACTCCATGGCTTGGAGGCCAACCACATATACTAGGGGAAAAGGGAGCTCAGATAAAAAAGGGAACACCAAATAAAGGTGTTGGGAGGATCCTCCGAGGATGGGAGAAGCATGCGGAAAGTAGACTATAGACCAAACATGATTGCCACCCATTGCCTCTTTTGCAAACCACTACACCCAATAAGAGAGAGAGAACAAAAGGGAATACCCTGCCACAGAGGCAGGATGGGACGGGGGGATGGGGGGTGGGAGGGATACTGGGATCCGTGGTGGTGGGAAATGGGCACTGGTGGAGGGATGGTATTTGATCATTGTATAATTGAAACCCAAGCACAAAAATGTGTAAGTCTGCAACTGTACCCCATGATGTCTCACTATTAAGAAAATTTTTTAATAAAAAAAAAGAAAAAGAAAACTGTTAAGTCAACCATTCAAGTTAAGTAGTAAAACATTGCTAATTCTGAGACTGAAGCAATAGTACAGTAGTATGGCATGTGCCTTGCACACAGCTGTCCCGGTTTCAATTGCAGCATCCCATATGATCCCCCAGGGCCCACCAGGAATGATACTTGAGCACAGACACAGGGGTAAACCCTGAGCCCAGCAAGATGTGGACCTAAAACAAAACAAAACAAAACAAAACAAAAACAAAAAACCTAATTCTTTGCATGCATTTCCCCATCCCACCTGCTATCATCCCTCCTTAGATAACCATGATGATGAATGCATCACTTGTGACTGATAGTTTCACCATATGTCCTAGAAGTGTATACTGCTGAGAATGATCTCATTCTCTCATTCACAATATAAAGAAACATAATGCTTAAATAACAAATACCCAAAGACAATGGAAAAAAAACAAGATGATCACTGGTATTTAGTAGGAGACATGCCACTTGAGGGGTTGGGGGACAGGACAGGGAGTGGGTGGATCTCTATGGTGGAAGGAAGCATTAAACTGAGGAGGTGGTGCTGAAAGGTGGTAAAGTAGTATGCATGAAACCCTATCAGTAACAGTATTGTAAACCACCGTGCAAGATATTTATGTATACATAAAATTATTCGTCGCCGATTGCATCGAGCAGGCCCCAGTAACGTCTCCTTCCTCCTAGCCCTGAGATTATATTCAAGGCTCTTTAGGAGAATGAGACCCATCATTGTTACTGGTACTTGGCATATTGGGTACGCCACAGGGAGTTTGCCAGACTCTGCCATGTGGGCAGGCTACATTCAGTAGTTTGCCAGTTTGTCAAAGTAAGAATGAGATGTCATAATAAGATATCGCGCGGCCACAAATGCGGCCGCGCGGTTCCAGGAGCTGCTTTTTATAGTCTCAGAGTCTTGGCCGCTGATGGGATTACACGGTGCCAGGGGGCCAGTTGGTGGGTGTGACCCCCGCCTACTGGAATTTGGAGGATCTGGGTGGAGGATGCTCGACTCCAATCCGAGTAGGCTTGGAGATCTCGGCCCTGGAACCCACGTGGCTTTGTCCCTCTGCCGGTACCTTCAGGTGTACGGAGAGTGGTCTCGGCATGGTGGTGGCTGGTCCTGGAGATCTTCGGCTGCTGGGGCCCTGGCCAGGGCCGGGAGGAAAGCTCAACCCGCTCCCCTCCAAGGGCCCCAGTGAGGAATAGCCAGGTATGGGGGCAGGAGACTGCGCTCTTCTCCTCTGGGAGCTGCTTTTTATAGTCTCAGAGTCTTGGCCGCTGATGGGATTACACGGCACCAGGGGGCCAGTTGGTTGGTGTTTATAAATATATATTTATAAATATACACATATATTTATAAAGTAGCCTCTCATAAAGCAGATTACTGGGAGGAAGACAAATGGAGTGATGGCGGGGGGGGGGGGGAGGGGGCATTGGTGGAAGGAAGTGGACATTGGTGAAGGGACTGGTTTTGTAAAATTGTGTGCCTGAAACCTAACCATAAATAAGTTTGTAATTTCACAGCGACTAAAAAAACAAATCAATTCTTTTTGAAAGTATGTGTTTTTGAATTGGATATTTTTGGACTTCACTGAAATGATAACATACTGAATATAGTTTATAGAAATGGGATAGCACATAACTTAAATGTTGGGAGGGGAAATTTTTTCAAGATTAAAGAAAAATATAATACAATGTTAAGTGGAAAAAAACACAAAACATGCATATGTAATATATATAGTCGCAACCAGATGTATTAATTTCATATGCACATATGGCATATATATGCCTATATGTTCACATATGAATATGTACATAAGTTCATAGTCTTTCTAAACACAAATGCTCATATTAATAGAAAAAACTACAAACAACATGTGCTATCAACAGCTATCTCTGAGTGTGGTGAAGTTATGAGTGATTTTACTTTCTCCAAATCTCATGATTTTAAGGATATACTTATGCTTTTCATATACAAACATAAAAATGCCTTTGAAATGTTTTAAAAATTAAAATTATTTTTTTTAATTTTATTGAATCACCGTGAGAAAGTTACAAGCTTTGGGTTACAAGTTTACAAGTTTGGGTTACAATCACACAATGATCAAACACCCATCCCTCCACCAGTGCACATTCCCCACCATCAATCTCCCCAGTATACCCCCCTTCCCCACCTTCCCCCTGCCTCCATGGCAGACAATATTCCCCATACTCTCAACTTTTGGGCATCCTGGTTTGCAATACAGGCACTAGAGGTTTGGTCCATTATCTACTTTTAGCACACATCTCCCTTCCCAACTGATTCCTCCAGCCATCATTTTCTTTAGTGATCCCTTCTCTATTCCATCTGCCTTCTCCCCTCCGCTCATGAGGCAGGAAATAAGAGAAAATCTTAAAACACATATGCTACATTGAAAATTGAAAACAGAGCACTGAATATTTTTTAGTCTATAAACAAGTCAAAAGTACTAAAAAGGAAGTGAGATGGTAAATAAAAATAAAAAGCAGGTAATATAAATTTTTTATAATAATCTGGCTGAAATGCTTTTGAAAATTTCCAAAATGGATACATAAATTTTGCTGAATAAATATAGTTTGCTGTTGAATAAAACAATTGAAGAGAGGTAACTGGCTAAAATGAGTGTACTTAAAAATAAGTACTTAAAAATAAGTAATAGCTTATATACATGCTAAGAAAAAGACAGTGCTATGGTCCTTCCTATACAATTAAAGAATATATAATAAGAACACAAAGATGGGAACAAAGTTTTTAAGACTAAAATGGTGAAATCACTGCAGAAGTTCCATCTGGAAAGATGGAATACATTTTGATTGTTCATTTGCTGCCTTACTGTACTATTGAACTTCTCTAACCACGAACATGCATTCTGTTTTATTTTAATTTTTTAATGTCATCTGTGTTATTCAGATGGTGTAATTAAAAGCTTTATTTTTTGAAAATCATTTTCTTCCTTATACTTCCCCCATTCAATTAACTAAAAAATTTCCTTAGGTTTGTGAGGAGGGGTAAAAATTAAATAAATAAACAAACAAAGTCCCCATTGAATGTTTCATTGATTAGTAACTTTAATGTCTTGTGATATATTTCTCAGTGTAACAGGAATTACTCAGATGAGGGTGAGGACAGAGTAGTAAAAGGTACTGGATATTCAAAGAGAGTAAGGAAACGTATGAGTAACCAACCAGGTAAGAACATATTTAATTAGGAAGATGAACTTGATGTACCAGAGAAAGTCCACTTGAATTTAAAGTTAGTTGTTTACACTGTGTTTTCCTCTAGCTACGGTTAGCCACTGAAAGCTGGCATAGGGGCGGTGGAAAATTCAGTAGAACCAAGAAAAAGGTTAGCAATAGCAATATTCTTCAATGAACCGGAGCTGGTCCACATATACAGAGAAAGGCTGAGAACCACTGTCTATTTCCTTAGTTATGACTGCTGTTCTGTGAAGGGGGGATGGTGCGAAAGGTGGAAGAACATTGTCTAGAGGACAATGGAGGAAAAGTCATGTTGGATGTTGGTGGTGCATGCACAGTAGCACCGGCTGCTGAACGAAAGAAAGCCTTTAAGCGAAGCAAAGAGCTCTGACAAAAACTATGAACAAAACCCAGCCATCAAATGGATGGTGAGAGGAAAGCGGTAACACAAATTTAAATCCCAGGGAATCAGAGTGCTGTTAGAGACTTGAGCAGAGGTAGTAGGCAGAAAACCAGGAGTGGTGACCAGAAAGGACAAGAGCCAAAATCCGGTCATGTGTGTAGGCAGCCCCAGGAGGACAGGCAGGCTCCAGGAGACAGGGAGAAAGAGGAGGCTAAGGAGCTAAGAGCTAAGGTGCTGGAAGAATTTCCCACGAGAATATCAAAAAGAATATCAAAATGGCCAAGTGATAGGAGCAACGTGGAAAGATGAACTGCAAACCCAAAACTATCTGTGAGCAATAAAAGACAGAAATCCATAGGCACGACAGCATAGGGATGGATATACAAATACACAGGCTATCTTCAGGAGGCATGAGCTTTTTTATGCCTAGAGTTTGGGCAGGAAACAACCTTTAGTTCAGAGAGAGCTCCTCAGGAGTGTGGAACAGAAAGCATCACTCAGGGTGGGGGTGAGGGGGGCAATGTCCACATCTCAGGGCAAGGATGGGGCCACCCAGCATCCAGAAAGTTGAAGATGAGCACCCACAGCAAACTGGGTGTACGGATTCATGGTTGGTAGAAATATTCTCTTAGAAGAACATTCGTGTGGCCATAAGCATAAGCATAATTTTTTTTAATTTTTTTTATTTATTTTTTTTTGCTTTTTGCGTTCACACCTGGCGATGCACAGGGGCCACTCCTGGCTTTGCACTCAGGAGTCACTCCTGGTGGTGCTCAGGGGACCATATGGGATGCCGGGAATCAAACCCGGGTCGGCTGCATGCAAGGCAAACGCCCTACTCTCTCCAGCCCATAAGCATAATTTTAAATATATATATGTATATATATATAAATATACTGTCTGTTTTAACTACCCGACTAAAGTAAAAAATTCAACAAGATACACATACTTGGGCTGGAGCGATAGCACAGTGGGTACGGCGTCTGCCTTGCATGCAGTCAACACGGCCGACCTGAGTTCGATTCCTCCGCTCCTCTCAGAGAGCCCTGCAAGCTACGGAGAGTATCTCGTCCGCACAGCAAATCCTGGAAAGCTATCTCTGATGTATTCAATATGCCAAACACAGTAACAAGTCTCACAATGTTACTGGGCCACTGAGCAAATCCATGAACAATGGGAGGACAGTGACACATGTTGAAAGTAGACTATGGACTGAACATGTTTGCCACTCAATGCCTCTTTTGCAGACCACAACACCCAAAAGGAGAGAGAGAACAAAAGGAAATGCCCTGCCACAGAGGCAGGGTGGGATGGGGGGGATGGGTGTGGGAGGGATACTGGGACCCGTGGTGGTGGAAAATGGACACTGGTGGAGGGATGGGTATTTGATCATTGTATAATCGAAACCCAAGCACAAAAATTTGTAAATATACAACTGTACCTCATGGTGTTTCACTAATTAAAAAAAAGGAAAAAAAATATGTAAAGGGCAGAAAGTATCTTTTTTTCTCCATGATTATCTCAATGCCAAGAATAAGTACAAATTCACTGCTAATGGAAATTATAATTATACTCTTGGATAAAAATCAATCAGAATAACTTTAGCACATTGTTTTATCTTTTATTTTAAAATATGAATTGTGAGGTCTTTTTGGTGGAAAACTTTAATCTCACTTTTGTAAACAAGTGGGGCCAGAACTTCAGAACATAATATGACAAAGTCTTTGTCTTCAGCTCAATAATCAGGAGCATACTCGAAAGGAGATAAGAAACACGGTTTAAAACGTTAATACAGGGGCTGGAGAGATAGCACAGCAGGTAGGGCGTTTGCTAGCACGCGGCCGACCCAGGTTCAATTCCCAGCATCCCATATGGTCCCCTAAGCACCACCAGGAGTAACTCCTGAATGCAGAGCCAGGAGCAACCCCTGTGCATCACCGGATGTGACCCAAAAAAGCAAAAAAAAAAAAATGCTAATACACATGATGAGCTCCCGAACATACTTCTTTAACGTCACAGCTTCCTGTCTCCCAGAGAACTAAGATGCTCACTCCAGAATTTCCCCAGAGCACTTTCCCAGATTGCTGACTTCTAAAATTGCCCAGATAGTACTGTATGGTAGAGTTAGGTGTGGTGACCTGCAGCTTCTACCAGTGAAAAGTGAGAACAGCAACTACCAGCAACTCTCCCTGGTCTTTTTTTCCACTGCTTGGAGCCTCTGAAAATGCCACAATGCTTTGTAGTGTTAAATGATTTCCAATATTTTCAAATACAAAGACCAAAACTTCATTTCTCCTTAGGGGAAAAAAATAATCTACAAAATGTTAGTTCCTCTATTCATGCCCCTTTAAAAGTATTTTGAATTTTTCTAACGAAAAGAAATGGAATGTCTATAGGGAAAACTGGCTAACCGTGTGCTGGCACCTGTATAAAAAGTAAATCCAGGGTCCAGAGGATGCTGATCTCCGGCATCCCATATGGTCCCCCAACCACAATAATTCCTGAGTGCCGAGCCAGGAGTAACCAGTGAGCACTGCTGAGTGTGACCCAAAAAGCCAAAAAAAAAAAAGTATGCCAGTGGTCAGAGAGAGAATGCAGTGGAGAATGTGTTTCCCTTCCATGTAGCTAACTGGAATTTGATTGGAGAACGTGTTTTCCTTCCATGCAGCTAACTGGAGTTTGATTCCCAGCACACAGTATGGTCCCACAAGTCCTACTAGGACTGATCCCTGAGTGCAGAGTAAGAGTAATTCCTTATATGCACTAAAGGGCCTCAGCACCTCCCTTAAGAAACATTTTTTTTTAAGAAGTCAAAAAGAAGCAGTGGTTAAAAGAAAACCCCCTGTAGTTTGTACCCCTCCTAGACCATTCCCAGGAGAGAGCACCCTAACCTTGACCCCTCTCTCCATCCCCAAACCCCAATGCGGGCTGTATATCTTGGCTTATTGCTAATACAGATTGATACTAAAAGGGACTAGACGACTAGACTTGAAAACTTGAATAATAAAATGAAAGCATATTTATATATATATTTTTTTTTAAAAAAGGACCTGCCATAAAACAGTAGTTGCTATACTAGCTACAACTTGAAAATAGTTATCTTCAAACAAACAGACCAAGTAAAAGTTTCCAAACATTATTACTGACTTGTCCATATGAACAAACTGGTCTCGCCACCAATCAGGCAGGAGACGCTGCGTGTTCGAGGATCATAAGGGGGTACAGGACCACAGAACATTTATATGTATAACTTTCCCTTTCCCATAAAAAAAACTTTTCAAATAAGTTTAGGAAACCTTAGCTTATGCAGTCTTATTTTTTCTTTTAGTCTTCTTTTAATATGATCATCTAAACTCTGAATTTGGGAGGGAATGTAGGATGTCAGAATATTGCACCTCATTTGTGGTTTTGAGGGACTCTGTAATTTCACACATGTGCTACCTTCTGGATAGATTACAAATTATCTCATAGAAGTTACTGCCAGGGGCTGGAGTGATAAGACAGAAGGTAGGGCATTTGCCATGCACAAGGCTAACCTGTGTTCAATACCAGCATCCAATATGGTCCACTGTGTACAATCAGGAATAATTCCTGAGTGCAGAGCCTGAGTATTGCCAGGTATGACCCAAAAAGCTAAGAAAAAAAAGTCACGACCACCAATATCATCAGTTCACAACAATATCTCCAAAACAATGATAATTAAACCAGGTCCTTCTTTAAGTCAATATGTCAATACTCCTTTTTTTTTTTTTTTGCTACTGCTTCAGTACTATCAACAGTGCATATAAAAAAATAAGCACACAGTGAAGGTCAAATATCAGATGCTATTAAAAAAAAACTGGTGGGAAAATTCTGGGAATGGCCATGATTCAAATTAGAAACTGAGCATCAAGAGAACCATTCTTACTTGCCACAACTTCTTCCACTGAGGTGACACTATTAAGGGAAAAATTGCTAAGGAGGCTCTGGTATCATAATCATCTTCGAATTGATTGAGTTACTTGCCATAACCCCTAGTGCTAATCAGGAGGCCTTACAGAATCCCCCTTAGTCCAGAGAAGAAGCCTATTCCTGCATAAAAGGAGAGGGGTGATCCCTCAGGGTGAGATGTTCTCTTTTGAAACAGTGTGACATGAACCAAAACACTTAAAAGTTAATTCCTGATATTACATAAAGACATGTATGTTGGGGACTCTTCATAATTTCTTGAAACCCTAAAGTTTATTCAGGTAACAGAGAGAACAGACTACAAATCAGGGGAAGGGAATGGGGTGAGTGAGGGAGAACAAACACAAATTTATACATATATATGTTGTATCTATGATATATTTAATTTACATAAATAATACCTGTATAATATCATTATATTATATCTAATATATATTCTATTTACATATATCTTATTATATCTATGCCAAACACCATGCCAAAACATTCCAAGATCACATGCAAGAACAAAATTACTATATTTATGCATGGATGTGTCCGTGCACTGAAAGTATAAATGTAGAATTATAATCATACTAAAATGATGTACCCAAAGATGATTTAAAGTGGTAGATGAAATTCAATAATTTTCAAATTCACGAAAGCACAACCAAAATGATATACTTAGGATAATTCAGAATTTCAGGCACTAGGAGAATAACTATTTGACACTGAGTAGGAAAGGCCCTTACAGCATTGCTTGAAAACACTGCCACCAAAAGTCAGTGACCTCTACTTAACACTCATTCTCCTTACCCCCATGGTCCACTCTTTGAAGACCTTCCACTTAACTTAACCACTTAACTTCCCGTTAATTGTCGATTTGCTCGAGCGGGCGCCAGAAACGTCTCCATTTGTCCCTGTCGCGTGCTAGTGTAGCCCAATGGCGTCTGTTCGCTCTAGGAACATGAAGAGCCACAAACTGATCGTTCATGATCTTGATGAAGAAGTCTGACCATCTGGTAGGTGGGCGGCCACGCGGTCTTTTGATATCCCATGGAATCCAGTCGGTAACAGCTCTAGTCCAGCGGTTGTCTTTAAATCTCATTACGTGACCAGCCCATCTGATTTTTGACACATTGGCAAACGAGACAGCATCCCTGATTCTTGATCGTAGACGGATGTCGGAACTCCAGATTCTTTCTCTCATTTGAGTGAAATGTGATATTCCAAGCATAGCTCTTTCAATTCTTCTTCGGGAGACCTGAGTAGCGTTCTCATCCTGTTTGCGTAGAGCCCAGGTCTCTGAGGCGTATGTTAATGCAGGAAGAACAGTGGAATCAAAGAGATGTGCCCGGAGCCGGAGGTTCTTCGTCCTCTTAGCTATTTCTTCGACGTTCTTGAAGGCGTTCCAAGCCACTCTCTTCCTCCTGCGCAGCTCGGGTGCCAGGTCATTTGTCATGTTGACTTCTCGACCTAGGTACACATAGCTGTTGCATTCAGAGATGATCGTTCCGTTGAGAGCGAATGGGGCATCAGGAACCAGGCTGTTTCTCATAAACATTGTCTTCATAAGATTCAGCTGTAGTCCTACCTTTCCACACTCCCGGTCAAAGTCGGCCAGCATTTGTGTCGCTTGGCTGATGTTTGTGTTATTAAAACAATGTCATCAGCAAAGCAGACGTGGTGTAGTTGCTGACCATCTATCTTCACTCCCATTCCTTCCCATTCCAGTCGTCGCATGATGTTCTCGAGGGTGGCACTGAAGAGTTTCGGTGAAATGGTATCACCCTGCCGAACCCCTCTCTTGACATCAATGATTACTTCTTTGTAGAATGGTAAGATCCTGGTAGTGAATCCGCAATACAGCTCACGGAGAATCTTGATGTATTGGGCTTGAATACCCTGATTGGCTAGGACTTCAATGACCGCTTCCGTCTCAACAAAATCAAAGGCCTTCTTTAAATCAATGAACGTTAAACAGAGCGGCATCTTGAACTCCCGAGAAACTTCAATGAGCTTGGTTATCGTGTGGATATGGTCGATGGTGCTGAATCCTTTCCGGAACCCGGCTTGCTTGCATGAAGCACTTTCCAGGGAGCTATATTCTCACTTGTGTATGCAATCACATTTTCATACCAAATGATCAAATTAAGATGTTTGAATTGGGGCCGGAGCAATAGCACAGCAGGAAGGGTGTTTGCCTTGCACACAGCTGACCCAGGTTCGGTTCCTGGCATCCCATATGGTGCCCCAAGCACTGCCAGGAGTAATTCCTGAGTGCAGAGCCAGGAGTAACCCCTGAGCATCACTGGGTGTGACCCAAAAAGCAAAAAAAACAAACAAACAAAAAGATGTTTGTTTCATCATAATTAGATATCCTAATGGCATCTTTGAAATATGCATTCAGTGCTAATTATTATTATGAGTTTCCTTTTGTACTACTCCCCACTTTATCCAACATATACTGTAACTATTTCAGGCAAGAAAGGAAAGCAGTCCTTCCCACCCCAACGAGACCCCAAGTCATGGCCCACAAATGGCCTCTCTGGCTCCTGATCAAGCTGCTTAATGGCCATGATCCCAGAGACTAAGAAACAAATCTCGAAACCCAGAGGCTTTTGGCAGAAATGTGTCCAGACCCCATAGTACATTACTGTTGCCGGGCCACCCCAGGGGGTAAAGGGTGTTGTCCCTCCACCTGCTTCCCCTTGGTGGCTCAGTGGCTGTCATCCTCCAGAGGCCATTGGACAGTCAGGTCTGGGCCCGCAGTGACAAGACATTTTGGGCCTCACAGGATGGGGGTGGAGCCGGGCCTGACCTCCCCACCCCAATGAAACCTCAAGTCATCACCCACGAACAGCCTCTCTGGTTCCTGATCAAGCTGCTTACTGGGCATGATCCCAGAGACTAAGAAACAAATCTCGAAACCCAGCGGCTTTGGGCAGAAATACGTCCGGACCACGCAGAAGGTTACTGTAGCTGTGCCACCCCAGGGGGGAAAGGGTGTTGACCCTCCCCCTGGCAGCTCGGTGGCCGTCATCCTCCAGAGGCCATTGGACAGTCAGGCTTGGGCCTGCAGTGACGAAACTTGTTGGGCCTCACGGGATGGGGATGGAGCCGGGCCTGTCCTCCCCACCCCAAAGAGACCCCAAGTCATCACCCACGAATGGCCTCTCTGGCTCCTGATCAAGCTGCTTAAGGCCATGATCCCAGAGACTTAGAAACAAATCTCGAAACCCAGCGGCTTTGGGCAGAAATGCGTCCGGACCCTGCAGTAGGTTACTGTCGCTGGGCCACCCCAGAGGGGACAGGATGTTGAGCTTCTGCCTGCTCCCCCTTGGAAGCTCAATAGCCGTCATCCTCCAGAGCCACTGGACAGTCAAGTCTGGGCCCGCTGTGACGAAACTTGTTGGGCCTCACAGGATGGGGGTGGAGGTGGAGCCATTACTGGTCTCTCTGTCCCAATCTCGAAACCCAGTGGCTTTTGGCAGAAATCCCTCCAGATTTATGTGTTAAAATTTCGGAATTTCAAAATCACATGGCCCGACTGCAGCCACATAACATCATATGTTATTCATAACCAGCAATAGAACACAAATTGTCTACTGTTGCCTTTTCAGCAGATCTGAGTATTGGGGAAAAATCTCAAATAATAATGGTGGGCCTGGTGTCGAAATATTGAATGTGATCAAAGTAGAGAGAGAGTAATGTGGAAATCATCTGCCCCACAGGTAGGGGGAGGGTGTGGGATGGGAGTATAGTAGGGTTTTTGGTGGTGAAGAATGGGCACTGGTGTTTCATTGTATGATCGAGACTTAGACCCAAAAGCTTTGTAACTGCTCTCAGTGATTCAATAAATAATCACTTATCACTTATTCACTTAATCCCCATTATTCATCGATTTATTCGAGCGGGTGCCAGTAACGTCTCCATTCATCCCGGTTGTGTGCTAGCGTAGCCCAATGGTATCTGTGATTCAACGTGAAACAACGGCCAGGATCCAGAGATTATCACAACAAGCTCCCGGGAGAGCACAAGGCAGAGTCTCCTACCCTGTGTCTGACTATCCTCGCCAGGGCCCAACAGCTGAAGACCTCCAGGCCCCAACCAAGGCCTTACTGGGGCCACTCTCCACACACTTGGATAAGCCTCAGACATAACAGAACTGGCAGAGGAACCCAGGTGTGTGGGACCCGGGGCTGAGATCTCCAAGCCTGCACGGTTTGGGACTGGACCTGTCAGTAGCTAGACAGTTACACCCTCCAACTGCCGTGTAACCCCAACAACGGCCAGGATCCAGAGATTATCACAACAAGCTCCCGGGAGAGCACAAGGCAGAGTCTCCTACCCTGTGTCTGACTATCCTCGCCAGGGCCCAACAGCTGAAGACCTCCAGGCCCCAACCAAGGCCTTACTGGGGCCACTCTCCACACACTTGGATAAGCCTCAGACATAACAGAACTGGCAGAGGAACCCAGGTGTGTGGGACCCGGGGCTGAGATCTCCAAGCCTGCACGGTTTGGGACTGGACCTGTCAGTAGCTAGACAGTTACACCCTCCAACTGCCGTGTAACCCCAACAACGGCCAGGATCCAGAGATTATCACAACAAGCTCCCGGGAGAGCACAAGGCAGAGTCTCCTACCCTGTGTCTGACTATCCTCGCCAGGGCCCAACAGCTGAAGACCTCCAGGCCCCAACCAAGGCCTTACTGGGGCCACTCTCCACACACTTGGATAAGCCTCAGACATAACAGAACTGGCAGAGGAACCCAGATGTGTGGGACCCGGGGCTGAGATCTTCAAGCCTGCACGGTTTGGGACTGGACCTGTCAGTAGCTAGACAGTTACACCCTCCAACTGCCGTGTAACCCCAACAACGGCCAGGATCCAGAGATTATCACAACAAGCTCCCGGGAGAGCACAAGGCAGAGTCTCCTACCCTGTGTCTGACTATCCTCGCCAGGGCCCAACAGCTGAAGACCTCCAGGCCCCAACCAAGGCCTTACTGGGGCCACTCTCCACACACTTGGATAAGCCTCAGACATAACAGAACTGGCAGAGGAACCCAGATGTGTGGGACCCGGGGCTGAGATCTTCAAGCCTGCACGGTTTGGGACTGGACCTGTCAGTAGCTAGACAGTTACACCCTCCAACTGCCGTGTAATCCCAACAACGGCCAGGATCCAGAGATTATCACAACAAGCTCCTGGGAGCGCACGGCCACATTTGCGGCCGCGCAACTATTTATTTACTTTTCTCTAAGTTTTCAGGGTACCTTAAATATCCTTAAATATCCAACCCGCACGGCAGAGCCTGGCAAGCTATCCGTAGTCTATGCCAAATAGACCAAATTGATATGCCAAATCCAGTAATAAATGGATTCAATAAATAAAATTATAAAAAATGAAAAAAATAGTAAGGTGGAGTTCATGCACAATTCAATCAGCTAATCAGTGGCTGAATGAATAGCAGTACTCCTAAATTTAAAAAAAAAAAAAAAGAAATGAAAGCAACGTAATTCAAGAGCCACCACCTGCACAAAAGGACTATTTCTCTGAGCAAAACTGAAAATGAGAGATAGCGCAGTGATTTGTTTTACATAGAGATCCAGCTCATCAAAATTAAAGAAAATGTTGAATGGAGCTTAACTTAAAAGAAAGGGCATCATAAAAAGAGACAAAGCTAGACCACATAAACTGAAGTAAATAATGGTCATGTATTTCCACTCTTCCAGTCTCACCAGTTTTATTAAATTTTTTCATGAGGTTTAATATGAAAACCTATGAAAATGTTCTACAGCCTTATTTACCCTACTTGGGGCTGTCTCTGAACAAAATACATTATCAGGAGAGAATGTATTTTTCTCCAAATGTCAAATTTTATTACAATCAATAGATAAAAATATAAAAAGGTCACATCCCTAGAGACAAATAAATACCAAAAGGGTTTTTTTTGTTCTTGTTTTTTTAAATTACCTCATTCTGATACTAAATTCCACAAATAGTAAAGATAGCCACATTTTTATTAGGAACGTGCAAAATTTAGCATTACTCACCAGAACAGTTCCATAGCTGAAAAGGAACTCTTCTGTGACCACCTGCGGTAGGAAAACCTGTGTGATGAGAGAGTTTCCACAGATTAAATCCTGAAAGCCATATGCCAGAAAGAAAGGGAGAAAGACAGAGAGGGAAAAGTTTTGGCTGAGTTGACTTTTCTTAGCTCCAGTTTACAAAAAAGGAAGTCACCGAAATTGCTGTTGCTCCTTTTCTGACTAAGACCATACCTGAGAAGTTACGAGGTGAAGCACTATGGGCATCAGTGGAAGAAACATCTTCAGCTGCTTCACTTGGACTGTTGATGGGTGTTTGCGACCAGAAATGGTAGCCAAGGCATTAAGAATGTCACCTGCAAATGACATCGAGGAAAATGTATAAATGATTATGGGAGAGTAGCAGTTTTCCAAAAATTCTTTTTCTTCTCCTTTTGAGAAGGAAGAAAAAGAATTTCAACCAGGAGTTACTGCCTTTATAAACTAGAGAACATTATCTAAAAATTAAGAGAACATATTACAAATAAAAACTGCTTTAATAACAGAATGAAAGTAAAAAGAAATGAAGTCCTGAAAGTTCTTATGGAATAAAAAGTCCAATAAAAAATAAAACTTGTGGACCTCAGAACCTTTTCACATGATAAATTGAGTTTAGTAACTGACCAGATCATGGCCTTCAGATTGGAAATTTTAAAATATTATAATCCCAAAGAAATTTTGAGATGCTCTATTTTCAGTCATTTATAAGTAAAACGTTTCCTAAAGTATTAGTGATGTGAAAAATGGTACTGACAGTTATGAAGAGGTTCTCATTACTTTGACAACATTCTAAACTTTTTATTTTAAATATATTTTATCATTATGGGTTGTATCCAATTTTAAATTTTAAACATTTTTGGTTTATAGCTACATCTGCTGGAAAAGCATGGCATATAATTTAAAGTTAATCCATACACTCCTTAAGTTATTTAATTTCTATAGATAATTATTTTAATTTCTACATTAAAATTTCCACATAAGATGGAATTTTTAAGCTGTAATAAATGCCCTTTGAAACTCATTATGAGAATCTCATCTTAAAATTTCAAACCAAATAAATTTCTAATTTAATAACAAAATTTTTTCACATCCAATATGAAAACCTATGAACTTTTAAATTCTTTTAACAGTAAGACTAACCTGAGGGAAAGTCTTTTTCTTCAGAATAAGATAGAAGAAAATCTTGAGTAAAGTTTCTTAAAATAACAACACAAGTTTACTTGTAAATGATTAAAATGGGTTTTTTTTTTTGCTTACATTCCAAAATTTTCTGTTTACCGCAGATAATACCCCAAATGTGACCCTTAGCCTGTCTGTTGAGGCAAAATCACCATAAAAACAGGGAAGGGATATTTTAAATCTTGAAACTACCTACACATGCAAAAAAAAAAGTGTCATGGCACTCGCCTGCAGAAACAGACAAGCAAGAACAAAAAGTCGTGATGTCTGAAAGGCAAGTGAAAAAGAGGCAGGCAGCGAGGGCCCGAGGATGAGACTCCAATTTACCCAGGACTCGTGGCAGCTCCTGCACAATGTGACAGATGAGGAGGTCCAGGCATTTGGACAGGTACTCATTGCCGCTTTGTGGCTCCTTGCCTGGAGAGGTCTTTCTGCTGTCTCTCTCGATGTACATCACCAGTCTACACACAGGAAAGTGCAAAAGATTACTGCTCACAATAAAGCAGTTGATAGCATCTGTCCCACAAGGCCACCAGGGCAAATGTTTCCTGGGGGCACCATCCCAATCATGTTGACATTCAGATTTGTAGCAACGTGTCAGGCACAGTGCATTTTTTGCCTTCAAAAAAATCCGAGTGCTGGGACCAGAGCGATAGTATAGTAGGTAAGGCATTCGCCTTGCACACAGCTGACCTGGGTTCAATCCCTGGCATCCCATATGGCCCCTGAGCCACACCAGGAATAATTCCTAATTGGAGGTTTTGATTTTGAGGTCCCACTGAACATTAATGCAGAAAGAAGAGAAGGCAACTTTGAATATCTTAGCTCAAGGTGTTATAAAAACAATGCCCTGATTTAATTTGCCCTTGGCTCATGAAGAGACATTATTCTCATGAAGAGACATTATTCAGATGAGGGATGAAAGGCATAAAGTCATCTGGACACAGGAGGGTTCTTGGTGGTGTTTACAAGATTCAAAGCTAAACAAATTGTCTGTACTTTTGCGTTCATCATTAATGGTAAACTCTCTTGGAACTTCAGGCAAGTCACATGAATTTCAGTTCTTACAGTAAACTGTGGACATGTATCCAAAGAAACTTTTCATGTTAGCACTGGCTGATGCAGATAGCAAAAGCTATTTTAACATATAGATTTTACATGTCATTTTGTCCCTCAATTTTAGACCAGCCTTTTAATAAATCTCTATCTTCTTGAAACCGTCAGCATTCTTTAAACAGTCACATGAACTGTTTCAAGTCAGACTAGGGAACAAACTGAACCATCAGTATAAACAATTTAGGGTGTTGTTGAAAAGTTGGAGACCCACATTTTATCCTGTTGGCTGGATTTTGAGTTACCTCTCTAAGTTCCCAGTCCCCTCAACTCTCTAAAGAGAGCATGAACTCACTAATTTGATCCTGTAAAAGTCCCCTTATGGCAATTAATCTTCTGTATTCTCTTGCCACTCTCCCTCCCCTCCAGTTCTGTAGTTCTCACTCACTCCACCAACTTACACTTCCCAGAGAAAACTTCCAACCATCTCCCACTCTCTACTAGAGACAAGGAGTTTACTACACACTACAGGGATGTAAAAGTATTCTGAAATAGTTCGCACATAGTTCTCTGTTGATATATCCATGATTTTGCCTTTCTAGTTATTCTTACTTGGGAGCCAATTAGCAAGTACATAGGGAAGAACCCCAAATTAAAAAATGAAGTTCCATATAAGCAAGTTAACAGCCTGTTAATTGGACACTGTTAGAGTTCCAGCCACACTCTAACACATATTTGACATTTGACAAAGTGCAGAGAAAAATAGTAGTAAGTCGGCATGAAAGCACCACGACTGCTCGAAGAGTTCAGAGCACAAGTTTTTAAAAATGAGCAAAATTTAGAAATGAGGTTTCCATCATTTTATGATAAAAGGAATCCAAAACCATAGCCATGGGGGATGTTAAAAAATGACCGAGACACCAGCCTGGCAGGCTTGTCAGTCAGTCTGGAGGCCCCAAGAATCTGCAGCCAAAAAAAAAAAAAAAAAAAAAAACAACTATCACTGTGACCTGATGCTTCCAGGAAAACAGGAATGACACTGAGAACCTCTGACATGTCAACACACATTCCATGAGTCCTGTGTGAAGAAAAAGACCAAACCTGTCATCCTTTTGGACTTCCCAAGATGAGCTTCCTGATATCTACCTGCCTAGTCGTATCACCTGCAGAAGAGCTTTCCAAAAGTTAATATAAAATGTAACTGCATCTCCTTCAAGACAAAAATTCCAGTAAATCCAAACCTTTAGGAAGAAATTATTCTACCTACCCGCTCGAGCAAATAGATGAACAACAGAAGGACAGTGCTACAGTGCTACATGTACACGTTACATGAAGCATTCATATTTTGTTATCTGTAATAGCATAAAATTGAGTGATAAAATGTCCAGCAAAAGAATAGTTATTAAGTGAATGTGGTTCACCATTATAATGTAACTAAAAATAAATGAGAAAATGGAGTTAGAGCAATACTAATGCGAGGGAGTAGGGCACCTGCCTTGGACAAGGACAGTCTGGGTTTAATCCCCAGTACCCCATATGGTCCCGAGTCTACCAGGAGTGATCTGCAAGCACAGAGCCAGGTGTTAGCCCTGAGCAACACTGGGTATGGACCAAAACCAAAATTTTAATTAAAAAACAAATAGAAAAAGGATAAAATTAAATACTATATAGAGTTACAAAGTAGTTGTTTAGTAAAATAGGCAAGTCTCCAAAATATGCTGTTTACAAAAGAAAAATAATATTTATACTTGCTTAGATTTTATTTCTAAAATTCTTCTATTCTTTTTTATTAAAGAGCCATAATTGACTTACAAAGTTACTGATGGTTGATTTTAGGAATACAATAATTCAACACCAATGTTTATATTTTTGAAACTCCGCAAACACATATGAGTGATAGTGCTTAATTTTGCACTGCTGTAATCCGGCAAGGAAAGGTATGCAGCACAAGGTGGAAATCTTTTCACTTCTTGAATTTCTTTGTGCGTTGAATCATGAGTAAGGGTTAGTTAGCCTAAACTTAATGTTCAATGTTTTTAAAATATTAAGTGATACTGTTCAACAGAGACATCCATGTTTAAAAAACGTTAAGTGATGGTCTGCTCCATAGGACACCCTAGCTGATGATGAATGCTGCATACAGGACAAAAGACTCCCCCGGTTTGTAAGATGTATATATATATACATTAAAAAAAAGAAGTATAGAGCCTATGTTTCTTCAAAGTGCCAAGTGCCAGACTGGCTTTTACAAAGAAATAAACCATCTGCAGTAACCTAAACTTTATTATGGTCTGTGATGCATTCTGACTCCTAGATGTTCCTCTACTTCCCTTCAGGAGAATAAATCTTTAACTTAATAATATTGGGAGACATGTCAACCAAATCTTGTATAATTCTGACTGTAACACTCTCTAAAAGTGTGATCTTGAAAACATTCTAAAGCTCTTAAAGGCAGCTTTCTAATTATAAAATGGGAGGATGGCTATTTTGCAAGATTGCTGAGAGGATTAAAGAAGATAACTGCTTTGGGCCATGATACATGAAAAATACTCAAAAAATTCTTACTGCTAACAATAATCATCATTATCATTTCCTCCTACTACCATTATCAATAATTAGCAGCAGCAGCATGCCACACCACCAAACTCAAAATCCTGCTTTCTTGACTAACAAATCTTAGGGGGAAATGTTTAAAGAAGTTCTAACTCTCCTTCTGCACCTACCCTCTAACTCACAGACCCACTAGCATGATCTAAACCCCTAACCCTGGCTTCTCTTGTACAGAACTCGCTTAGCAGATTAAGATGAGAGGGAGTATGACATCCTGTTGTCGACAGTGTAGAGATGTGTGCTGTTAAATGTTTCTGCTTCTTTACCTGAGAAAAAATAAATTTCCATTTAAGGAACTCAAGTAAGTACTGGTTTGCTTCTTATTGGAATAGACAGACAATACCACTATTTACATATCCCTTCTTCTGCTTATAGACAGGATGGCTGCTTTCAGCTTTGGTTCTTACAGACCACCCTGCTGTGAATCCTGCTGCCTCTAACTCCTGTGCAGGGTGAAGGAGGCGTGGTTGGGATATGCAGATAAATGAAACCCTATGGGTAACAGTACCTTAAAAAGGTACTATAAATCACAGTGCCTTAAAAAGAAAAGATGCCTATTATAGCAACCCTGGTGGTGGGTGAGGGCGAGAGGGAAACTGGGAACACTGATAGAAGTAAGCAGAAACTAGTAATGTGATTTGTATTGAAACAGGGTATGCCTGAAACTCAATACTGAATGTCTTTGTAAACTGTGGTGCCTTTAATAGAAATTTAAATTTAACAAAAGAAAAAAAACAGCCTAATGTCCCACTGAGGTTGCCACCAAACTGCTTCCCAAGTGCCTTTCCTACTTGACTCCCACGAGCATGCAGGAGTCGCCTCTGAGTTCCAACCTCTCTGATTTGCACTTGTATTGAATTTCATCTCTATCTGGTGGTCTTCATTTCATAATTATACTGATGGCACACATGTTTTGATATTTCTTTGCTGTTCATGTTTCCTCTTTTGCAAAAATGCCCCTCCAGCTCTTCTGTTCTTGTGGGGTCACATAACTCTTAAAGAATGTTTTGAAATAAATTTCTTTATGATTTATTAGTAATGCATGCTTCATTGGTAGACCTATTTTACATACCTATATACACAGGATCACATCAAAATTTCTCAGTCAAAAAAAAAAGTCATGAGTGGAAAAAGTTAAAGTCCTGATCATTACTCTTCGCCTTCTTTTTTCCTGCTCTTTTTTCAACCTTTTGTTTTTCACAGTAAAGTTCTCAGTCAACTGGAAACTGATTTGTCAGACTGACTGCAAAAGAAATCTAATTCCAGTGTTTTTCCAAGAAGATAATTACTTGCCTGGCAATCTTCATTTAAAAAAGGTGATTATAAAATGAAGGGTGAAAGAAGACAGGGTCAAATAGCAAAAATGTGATAAAATCTGAAGACCAAGTCTGGGGTTGGGAAGGTAGATCCTTGCAGACAAATTTAATACTACTACCACAACTCACCCTACCCCCAACCAGTCAGGCATCTCTGTGGGGATGGTCTTCGTACTCCCAAGCACTACCAGAGAGACATTGTCCCCCAAAACACAAACATATCTCAGTGAATCTAGATAACCACCACTAGGCTTGAATCCAGGCAAAAATTTGGAGATTTATTCTCAAAAACAAAGCTTCTGGGCTGGAAGAAAACAGATGACTGACAGCACTACCAAAATGCACACAAGGAGACTCAGTGAATTTCTCGTCATGAAAAATGAATACCCAAGGGACAGCACAGCGGGTAGGGCATTTGGCTTGCTAAGTGGCCAAAATGGACCACCTGAGTTCTATTCCTCCACCCCTCTCAAAGAGCCCGGCAAGCTACTGAGAGTATCACACCTGTACAGCAAAGCCTGGCAAGCTACCCTTGACGTATTTGATATTCCAAACACAGTAACAAGTCTCACATTGTTACTGGGCCTACTCAGAGCAAATCGATGAACAACAGGAGGACAGGGACCAGGACAGGGACCCAAAACTTTAGCCCTTTCCTCAGAGGTCCCCATGATTCTTGCAGCCAGCTTCCTGCCTTCCAGGTTGAAGAAATTTTCTTGCACTGACAAAATTTAGAGACCTGAGAAAAACAACCTACAGATATTAATGCTAAGGTCCCATCAAAATGTCCACACAGATTATCTAAGTATAAAGCTCAGAGTTGACACAACCCACCATACACTGAGAACTTCTCAAACAAGTCTCATCCCCAACATTTGAGCACAGCTGCATGAGAACATAGCTTTGCTTGACAGTATTCTGCTCTTCATCCAAATGGGTTTTTTCCATACTATGCAGTATTACAGTGTGTGACTATACAAAAGTTTGTTCATTTTATTACTGATGGATACTGAAGCTACTTCACTTACGAACAGTGTTAAACATATCTTATGCGGGACGCACATAAAAGTTTCTGCTGTACTTATACGCAGAAGTAAAACTGTTGGATCACAGGCCTGCCTAGACTCAGTTTAATAGACAATGCTCAGAATCAGTTTCTCAAAATGATTAAGTCAATTTACAATCCCATAGGCAGATACACAAATTCTGTAGATTCAGGGAGCTGTAGAGCTCAGTGGTAGAGCTCATGCTTCACAGATATGTGTCCCTGGGACCTATCCATGGCACCCCAAAAGAAAGTATTCCAGTTTTTCTATATCCTGGTCAAAATTTTGTATTATCGGGCTTTTTAATTATAGCGATTCTATATGGGGGTGGGGGGAGTGATATCACTGTGATAAAACTAAATTTTGTATTATCGGGTTTTTTAATTATAGTGATTCTATATGGGGGAGGGGAGGAGGGATACATCACTGTGATAAAACTAAATTTTCCTGATGATTAATAACCACTTGGATAAATGGCCACCTTCATAGACTACTTGTTCAACTCTTGTAGTCACTTTTCCATTGGGTTATAAGCCCTTCAGTTCTTCAGATAAGGGCCCATTGCCACTTTTATACGAAACAAATGCCTTCCTCTACTCTATAGCTTGTCTTCGTACTCCTAATTATGCTTTTCATGAACAGATATTCCTAACTTTAAGGTGATCAAATTTATCAACATTTTATGGTAGTGTTTTGTGTCCTGTTCAAAAGTATTTGTTTACTCCTAGGTCATGAAGATATTTGCAGATATTTGCATTTTCTAACTATTGGTTCTTCATTGCTTTATATTTCTTTACACTTAACTATTGAGACTACCTAAATTGACTTTGGTTTGGTGTATACAGCAGACATAGCTTTTTTTCCCCACACACTGATATCCAAAATAATCCAGTACCATCTTTTCTCTAGTTTCCCATTATGTCTCTTTTGCTCCTTTTCATGCTTTCTATGCTTTTGTTGCTCTGTGCTGAGCCCAGAAAATGTCAACATGTTGATTTTCTATTCATCTACATCAATCTGCTATTAACCTAGGTTATTGTATTTCCACTTTAAGTTATTCTTTTCAGTTATAGAATATTTATTTTCTTTTCATAGTTTAAATTCTCCACTGAGATACTCCAATTGAAATAATCTGAAATGGAGTTATAATTTTATAAGGCCTCTATCTAATACTGCTATTAGAGTGTATATCCTCTGTGCATATTATTATCTTGTTTATCTCATTGTGAATTACTTTTCAGTACTTTCTATTATGTTAGGCTCTAACTATAAAGACTGGAAGGATATTTTGAAGCCTCAGGTTAGACTTCCTCAAAGAGGGTTTGCCTTTGGCTCCAAAAGACTGTTAGGGTATCAGTAAAACTAGGCCACTGCAAACTAATCCGAGTTTGAGATGATTTGAAACTGGGCTTCTTTCCCTATTCCAGGACAAATAACTAAGATCTCAGAAGCAGAAAACAGAGTAAGTGGAAATATTTGTCTTGGGGAATCAGGGATTCCAAAAGAAGTTCCAGAAAACTTGAAATTAAAAAAAAGAAGATTCATATATTGTATAATTGATTTTTTTCTCTGAAACTTAAATTATTTATTACTAACTTTGATAATGTAGCGTTTAACCAGCAAGATTTGAAGTATAATTTCTTTTTTTTTTTTTTTTGCTTTTTTTAGGGGGGTCACATCCAGTGATGCACAGGGGTTATTCCTGGTTCATGCACTCAGGAATTACTCCTGGCGGTGTTCAGGGGACCATATGGGATGCCGGGAATCAAACCTGGGTCGGGCCGCGTGCAAGGCAAATGCCCTACCCACTGTGCTATCACTCCAGCCCCCTGAAGTATAATTTCTTTAGGGTTAAATAAAAACACACAAAAATAATTTTAAACACTAGTAGACTATTAACACACAAAAAATACCCATTACCTTTGCTGAAAGAAATAAAGGACTGTTGAGAATCAGAATGACATGAAACTAACTTTAGAACAATGCTCAATTTATTTACATTCTCCCCAAGGTCTCCCCTTACAAGATATATATATATATAATATGTATATATATTATATATATATACAGGCTACAAAGAATACATTAACTTTACTGACAAAGGAACATTAAGTTACTAAAAAAGTTCACATTCTATGAAATAATAGAACGTGGAAACATTTGAGCATAGTACCTAAAAACACTTCTCAATTGCTGTAAAACAAAACTGCAAAGGATATTTCTTGTGTTTTACAAGTTTACAATGAGTTTACAAGTTTTCTACATTGAGTTTTAAAGACTAAATCTGAAAGATAATCCATGTAAACTACAAATAAATAAGGTCCAATCTTCTCCCCACCCCCTCCTTTACCTTTAATGAGATTCTTTCTCTCCATGACATGTCTGTTTCCCCACCTACCATCCCATTTATCTGTTCCCCCCCCCTTACCTCCATTTATCTCTTTGATGCATTCTCACTAATCAGCCCACAAATGTCTTGCTCCTATTGCCATGGGACACCTTATGCTCATTTCACACACATCCATTTTACACTTCCCTTTCACACTGTGGTGCCTCCCAATCTGTGATGCCTCCCACCTACTTCCATATCCTATACTGCTTCTATCTCTGGTACCTACACCCATGCAGTGCCTAAAGTAAACTGAGTTCACCTTGTACAACGTTCATTCCTTCAATAACTACAGTGTCTATTATGTGATGAGCATTTTTCTAGTCAGTGGAGATACAATTCATGGCATGTATATTAAGGAGGAAAAAATTAACAGTTAACAAGTAAATAACTAGAAAATCGTTTAGTCCGAGAGGAGAAATAAAGAAGAGGAAATCAATTCGTTGCTTGCCAGCAAAGTCTTCCATGACAAAATGTCAATTAAGCAAATACCAGGAGTACAGGAAACAATGTGAAGATAAAACAAACATTCCAGGCAATGGGGAAGGAAGACACAGGCAAATTCCAAAAGATAAGCACATACTTGGGGTGTTCTTGCGCGAAGCACAAAGAAAGAATCAGAGAGATAGCCAGACCCCAACCTTGAAAGCTATTTCAAGAACCTTGAGTTTTACTCTTAATTCGAAGGAATGAAGTGATCTGATTTGTAGGTTTGAAAAAGCCCTCTGGACCCCATAAGAACATATCATAGGAGATATGAAGGTAATCTGGCTTCGACAACTGTCACTCCATCAATCACCAGGGTTGATTTGATTGGTCCAGCTGCCTAGGCTGCCTCTTCCTCCCTCACTGCTCCAGGAGTGTCCCTGCTGAAGCTGAGTACTCGGTCAAGGAGGACAGCCTTCCTGAACAGAGACGAACCAGATCGTTCTTTGGTCAAAGGTATATGAGTATCTGTGCTCCCCTCCAAATAAGCTCTCAAAAAAATATATCATAGAAAAATAAGATCAGGTAAGCAACTGGAATTGTTCAGATAAGAAGCTTTGGGCTTTGGTTCAGCTGGTAGTGGAAAATGGTGTGAACAATGAGGTTTTGGATATTCCTTTAAGCTGCTCTTGATTGCATGAGATGTGAAAGAAAGGAGTCAAGAAAAAAAAAATAACTCCATGCAAATAGAACCAATTGGAAGAGCAGAACTCTGATTTATTGAGATAGAAAAGGCTTTGGAAGAGTGTGTCTGGAATAAAAAGTAAAAATTCTCAGACATGGAGTTTAATAATAAATAATACCATACTGCCACTTTGATTTGTGAGTCTGAGTTCAAAGGAAAGGTCTGGGCTGGTAACATTAATCTGAAAGTGATCTGTGGGCAGATGGTACTTAAGGCCATTAAAATAAATGGCCAGGATGGGAAACTGAGAAAGACTAGAGAAGGATGAAGGAAAATAATGTGGGCCTGGGTACTGACTGAGTAGAGATCACTTCAGGACTTCTATATATACCTATTTAATAGTCACATTGAATCATGTAGAGTACAAATAAATACATTTAAAAAAATGCCGGAGACAAGTCTGCTGTAAAAGAACTTAAAGTTTGGATAAAATTTTCCGTGACAGAAAAATACATTGATGCAAAAAGTAATGTCTGAAACTATTTAAATGAAAGAGAAGATGACATATTCTGCAATACAGTATCATACGATGCAGAAGAAACTCAAGAAACAGATGTCAAACATGCTGATGTGACACTTCAATAAAGTAGTTAAAAATATGCTCCTGGGAAGCTACTTACAATAGCCAACATATGGGAAGCACTCCCGTGCCCAATGGCAGATGAGTGGGTAAAGAAGATGCAGTGTATATACACTAAGGAATACTACTCAACTACTAGGAAAGATGAAATCTTGCCTTTTGCTGTAACTGGGATGAAACTGGAGGAGGCTGTGCTAAACAAGTTAAAAGAAGAAAGATAAATACCAGATGATCTCACTCATATGTGGGTTATAAAGAAACAAAGCAAGAAACAGACAATGTCCCACAAAAGCGCGCGCGCGCACACACACACACACACACACACACACACAGAACACTGAGAATGGAGGTTACCGAGGGGATTGGGCTGAGAGGGTAGAAGGGGTCCAATGGACTGTGGCAGAGGATACTGGCATTTTGGTAGTGAATAAAATTTTAGGGTGACTAAATTTGTATGTACCCAAGACACAAAGAGTATTATAAAACCGTATTACCTTGAATTTTTTTTTAAAAAAAAAGGTTTTAAAAACATGCACATGGAGTGCTCAAATAAACTTATTTTTTAAATGTAAAAACAAAAATAATTTAAGGGATCAAAGAGATAGTGCAAGGGGAAAGGAGCATGCCTTGCATGAAGCTGACCATAATCTGCCCCCAGCACTGCATCGTTTGAAGACTCCCAAACAATGTATTTTGTTGTAGTGTGTTTTAATTTGTTTGTGGCGACAAATACAGATAAATGGTGGTTAATGGGTATAAGCTAAAGCCTTAATAGGAGAGACATGGAGTTAGAAAAAAAATGTAAAGTCAACATGTCAAACAAACATGAAGACTAGTGAAAAAAAGTTCTAGGAAAGGAGTATTTGGCTGCAACTCTCAGAATGGCACAGAACACAGATACTTATGTACCCTGTGCATAATTCAAAGATGCTGTCATTAGTAGCCAAGAAAATGTTCTGCAAGTGTTATCCAATCTCTTCTCCAGTTCTCCCAGGACTTGCTCAGTAAAGCTACATATAACATGGCAAAAATAGAAGGGAGGCATGGGCTCAGCAAAAGAAATGCCCCTCATCAATAATGACCTTGATACTGCCACTGCCACTCCAGTCAACAGGAAAAATCAATGCTGAGCCATTGGAGAGACCACCCAACCAGCCATCAAAGTATAGATTGCTTTACAGAAGGGACAGTGAACTCTTCGTAATTGACTAGATATTTGTTCTAGAAGTAGATTGTCTCTCCCTGCCCATAATCTACTTCCAGCAGCACCTACGCATGAACATCAGAAATGTCTCACTTATTATCATGGTAATCAATACAGCACTTTAGCTGATCAAAGAGCTTATTAAGAGTGAAAGAAGTACATGGCTCACATCCATGAAATTCACTCATCTCACAAGTATGAAAGGGTTCAACACCCAAAAGCACCTTATTAAGTAGAAAAGAGAAATATCCTGAAAACAGAAATATGCTGAAATCTACTCATGGTGCAGCTGGGGAACAACACAATGGAAAACTCAGTTTTATCCTATAGCAAAACGTGTACGATTTGCATCAGTAAACAAAATATGCTGCCATCATGTTTCTGATAGCCAAAATACACAGGTTCTACAAATCAAAGGATATAAAGTAGAAGAGGCTGATACTCTATTATTTCTTAACAATATGCTTAGAAGACTTTATTTCCAGTCTCTTTAACCCTAAACTGTTGGATTAGACTGAAGGCAGAAATGTTTTCACCAAGGACCATAATAATTCTGTTTGGGGCAAAAGAGGGATACTCTACCAGCTCAGAGTGTTGAATCAGGGACCAAGAAAATAGCTCAAAGATCTGCAAGTATTATTCCACATACCATGCATCTGGAAGCTTGGAGTTCAGACCCTAGCACTATAAGCCACCATAACCCGCAAACCCTCGCCATTACCAGTGGGTATAGACTGGATAATCAACATGTCAAGGCCTCAGAAGCACCATATCACAGCCCCAAGCACCTAGTACTTAGGTTCCTACAGTGGGTCAAATATCACAAGGCGTTGCCCCAGAATCCCCAAGCACTCTTTAGGAGGGTACCTCAAGAAAATGACTGATCATCTTACCAGGAGGAAAATAATTACTGCCCCAAAAAAGTAAAAGAAAGGCTCTTTCTTTCTAAAGAACTCTCTAAAGAGCCTCTAGGTAGTTCTACATCTCATAGTTCAAGTTAATAAGTACCTTCGCAACCACCAAGGAAAGGCAGATCTCTGAGGATTCAGCTCTTTCAAGCACTTGACATATGAAGAAAGAATATAGATCCAGAATTTCAGTTTATTCACATTAATGAGAACTGATGGATAATTGGAACCCCTGACATACATTTTTGTTTGGTTTTACAGTCCTGGAGATCAAACCCAGGGCCTTATACATGTGATGCATCTGCTCTACCTCGGAACTGCATCCCCATACACCAACATATGATTTTCATTTTTATTTATTTTAGACTTTGGACTGGAGCGATAGCACAGCGAGAAGGGCACTTGCCTTGCATGCAGCCGACCTGGATTCAATTCCTCCACCCCTCTCAGAGAGCCCAGCAAGCTACCGAGAGTATCTTGCCCATACAGCAAAGTATGGCAAGCTCCCCGCGACGTTTTCAATACGCCAAAAACAGTAACAACAAGTCTCACAATTTGGGCTGGAGCGATAGCATGGTGGGTAGGGCGTTTGCCTTGGACACCGCCAACCCAGGTTTGATTTCTCCATCCCTCTTGGAGAGCCTGGTAAGCTCCCTGTGGAGTATTTGATATGCCAAGAAAAGTAACAAGAAGCTTCACAATAGAGACGTTAGTGGTGCCCACTCAAGCAAATCAATGAACAATGGGAGGACAGCAGCACCCTATTTATTTTGGACTTTAGACTATGCCCAGTGCGGCTCGTGACTGCTCCCAGCCCATTGCTCAAGAGTCACTCCTGGGTGACTATGGAGCAGCAGAGAATCAGGCCCCTGTATATGAAGCACATGTCCCAACCTGCTGAGCTCTCTCCCCAGGTCACTAACACACTTTTTAAATGCCCTCAAAACCTGTTCAAAATTGTTCCTGTCTCTGTACTTTGCACATATGCAAGGGAAGTCGTTTGGCCACACCTGGTGGTACTTGCGGGCCACTTGGTACTCCCCCCAGCAATATGGTTGGGGACCACTCCTAGTGATACTCAGGAGACCATATGGTGCCAAAGATCAAGCCTGGGGTTTCCACATGCATAGCATGTGTTCTAGCCCTTTGGCCCATCTCCTGTCCTGATGTTATCTTGAACATAAGCCAGTCTTGGGTTTCTCTTAATTTTACGTTATAAAAGGTAGAAAAAATACCTGGCCATTAATTTACCAATGAAGCTGAATATCTGTTTAGATCTTTTTATTTCCTTTTTGGATCATACCCAGTGATGATGCTCAGGGGTTACTCCGGGCTTTGCACTCAGGAATTATTCCTGGCAGTGCTCGGGGGACCATATGGGATGCTGGGATTCGAACCCGGGTCGGCTGCATGCAAGACAAATGCCCTGCCCACTGTGCTATCATTCCAGCCCCCTCTGTTCAGATCTTTATAGAACTTACAATTCACACATAAACTCTTATTACACATGATATGAAAAATTACCAGGTTTATTAGCATGAACTTAAGATTTGGAGATGATATGAAGGGTTCTAGTTAATATACAGATAAAGTAACTTTACTCTCTTTTATTATTTCTTTTGAAATATCCACATTCATTTAAAAAAAACTTTCCTTGTCCATATTTAACATGTATACTTCCAGCTGTTTATAATTTCTTTTTGGTACATAATTCTTTAATCCATCTGGAATTGACTTTTGTATGGTGTAAACTGAGAAGAAAATTTCCCACACAGCTAACCAATTATACAGAGTAAATATTCCTTTAAACAAATCTTTCTTTTAAGATCAAAGGATTTTTTTCTTAATTTAACTGATCACCATGTTAATAGCAAAACTATGGAGAATGGGGCGGGGGGGGGGGGGGACCAGGAAAATCTGATACACCAGGAGGCACTGACATTTCAGGTTCCCAGTACACCTCAGTAAACTCACAAGACTATTCATCTTTAAAAAGGTTATCATTTCTAGAAACAAAAAAGACCCCACTTTATGACCTGCTGTATTCAATATGAGCAGGAAGCCATTTGGAAAAATAGGTGGACATTTAGGGGCTTATCATATCATTTTTATCTCATTCTGACAGTTCAATTTCCCTGTCATGCTAGAAAGATTTGAAAGCTGACATCACGGGAAAGTGTGCTAAAATTTCACCCGTAAAAGGCTGCTGGTGATGACAGGAAACAAGAAAAAACACCCACATATGTAGCAAAGGTTATCCTGAGTCCAGGTATAAGGCTCTGGTTCTCAGGCAAATGAGTAGCACCCTGGTCAGTTCAGAACTTCATCTGCTATTGGAATTTCAAAGGACCTACCAGAAAGGATGAACTGGCCTCACCAGAAGAGTCCTGGAGAATTTTAATGTCTCTCTAACCTGAAGAGTCTCCTGACCCGGCGCCTGGCTGTCCTCACCAGGGTCCCTTGGGGGGGGGGGGGCAGGCTGAGTTTCCCTCCCAGCCCCGAACACAGCTCCGGCAGCCAAAGACCTTCAGAACCAGCCACAACCATGCTGAGACCACTCTCCACACGCATAAAAGTACCGGCAGAGGAACAAAGGCATGCGGTTCCCAGGGCTGAGATCTCCAAGCCCTCCAACCAGATCCTCCATCTTCCAGTAGGCAGGGGTCACACCCACAAACTGGCCCCCTGACGCCGTGTAATCCCATCAATGGCCAAGACCCAGAGACTAAAACCCAGCTCCCAGAAGTGTGCGGCCACAATATCTTATTATCTCATTCTTACTTTGGACAACCTGGCAGGCTACCGAATGTAACCTGCCCACACAGCAGAGTCTGGCAAACTCCCCGTGGTACCCAATATGCCAAATACCAGTAACAATGATGGGTCTCATTCTCCTAACCCTGAAAGAGCCTTGAATATGGCACTTTTCAAAATCTCAGGGCTAGGACAAAGGAGACGTTACTGGTGCCTGCTCGAGGCAATCAATGAACAACAGGATGATCGTGATCATGGTCTACCTGAAATCTGCTTCTCTTCGGCATATCTTTATATTCACTCTTGCATTCTATGTGCACTCTCAAGTAATAACTGTGTTGTAAGGTACAAAGGAAGAAATATCAGCCATTTTTCCACAGCCTGCATTGACAGTCTATGTATTTCTGTTACTAAATTCAATCAACAAAGTCTAAAAACAGTGGGGTTTTATGTGCCTTAAAGACTTTCTCGGGAAAAGAAAGATGGCAGCCGCACGGGAGCCTTGTGGACAGCAGGTTTGAGCCGGGGGTGGGAACGGCAGGGACCTCATGGGAAGGGGGGTATAATGGGCCGTCCTTCACGCCCGACCGAGGTCGCCAGCTGCCCCCCATGAGCGGCTCTCCGGCACGGCCACGACTCCAGAGCACAGAAACCAATCTCTTAACTATCTAACTTTTAATAGAAATTCTTCCAGGGTTAATAAGTAAAATAGCAGAAATCCAAAACCGCGCGACATCATTTTATTCTTAAACCAAGTTGTAGAAAGCAAATCATTTCACAACGCTGTTTCAGCATGTCTGATTGGGGCGGGGGAGGTGGTCGTAAACTCTAAACAATAATTGTGCATCTTCTATCGAAACAATGTATCTAGTCAAAGTAGATAGAGTATTAACTAGAACTCATCTGCCTCGCAGGAATTGGGAGGGGTGGGAGGTGGGGTTCTATTGGGGTTCGCGGTTAAAAATAAGTATTGGTAAAGGGAAATGTGTTTGATATTTACATGACTGAGACCTAAACCCGAAAGCTCTGTAACTTTTCCACAGTGATTCAATAAAGAAATAAATTATAAAAAAATAAAAATTAAAAAAAAGACTTTCTCAATGCTTCAAAATCTACTTATACCTTTTGCTAATATCCCTGTTTTATCTTTGACTACTTTGCTTATCCGTCATATTCTTATTTAAAGGAATACAACATGTTTATTATAATAAGGTTAAAAATGAAGATGAATAAAGCTATCAAATAATTCCTCTACCCCAACCATCTCAGAGAGTCAGTTTAGCATGATTGGGCCAAGTCAGCCTCATTCAACAAATTTTCATGCAAATACACACAGGTTTGATAAAAATAGCTTTATAGCAAAAATTCATATCCTCACTTAACTGAAATAAAAATCCCTTCAAGTTAATCCAATAAACCTTAAAAATGTAGTATTTATTTACATCATAGCAGTACCTCTCTTTTACTGAAGGACTTCAATATGAATGGAAATCAGTTCTACTTCTAGGTACTAACCATGAGAGAACACTGAAAACCCTCAAGCATATTTCCCAAACAGTTCATACCTCTGCACCTGGCATCTAACCATCATTAAAAGTCCTATTAGCACCAGAGTGCAGGTACTATTAAGTCATAGGTGTTTTTAAATTACTTCTCAGAAATTAGAACCATCCACATTTCCACAGCCATGTTTGAAAATAACTTTGGGTTTCCAGTTCTGATAAGAGAAAGCAGGGCTGGAGTGATAGCACAGTGGGTAGGGCATTTGCTTTGCATGTGGGAGACCTGGATTCGATTCCCAGCATCCCATATGGTCCCCCAAGCACCACCAGGAGTAATTCCTGAATGCATGAGCCAGGAGTAACCCCTGAACATTGCTGAGTGTGACCCAAAGAGAGAGAGAGAGAGAGAGAGAGAGAGAGAGAGAGAGAGAGAGAGAGAGAGAGAGAGAACCCCAGAGGTCAGGTAGATGGCTCAAAGGGCTGAGCATATGCTTTGAATGCAAAAGGCATGCATGGTCTCCTGAGCACCACCAGAAGCATAGAGCTAGAACCACTGGGTGTGGCCCAAACTCCTCTCCCAAGATATATGCATCCACAAAGAGACGTATTAAGTTTATAAGTTTACACAAAAAAAGAACCTCCAAATTGTTGTAAAATTCTAAGAGCTCAAAAGAAAAATTGCCAAGTCCATAATTATCATTGCAAAGGTCAACATACCCATTTCAGCAACTGATATCAATACTGAAAAGAAAAATTCCAACAGAGCATTAGTGATAATACAGAAGTTAGGTGCTGCCATTCAATGCTGCCAGAGTCTGTTTAATTCCTGACACCACTGATGGTCCCCTGAAAACGGCCATGGGTCACTCCAAGTGTAATCCCTTAAAATCACTGTGAATGGCCCAAATTCCTGTCTGCCCCAGACCCACAATAGAGAATATATGAATATGAATAACATAATAAGATATGTTATTATGTAATATATGAATATGAATAACATAATAATAAAGAAGACTTCCTTTAGACATGAATTATATTCCATTTCATAGTGGGAGGAGTGAAGGAAGGAAGATAAAGGCAGAAGTGGCATAAGGTCAGTGGGGGGTGGGGTCTTGAGTACTTTGGTGGGTGTGAAGATGCTGTAAACTTGAACATCAAAACCATGAAATTTAATACTACTGTAACAATGTTACCAAAATATAACAAAAATAGTATTTTTAGGGCTGAAGAGATAATACAGAAACTAAGTGCTTGCCTTGAACATCCGTGACACAGGTTTGATTCCAGGAATCACACATTCCCCCACAACCAATGTGAAGAGTTACCCTTGAGCATACAGCCAGGAGTAAGCCCTGAGCACAGTTGGGTTGGGCCCCAAAACCCAGCACCAAAGTCCCTGTGAAAGTGTACCCTTGGACCCTAGCATGGACCTAAAGGTGATTGAAAGACACTCAAAAAAAAAAAACAATATTCAATCCCATAATTATCAGAACACATGTCTTTTTCAACGACACAAGGTAGATCTTATTTGAAAGGCAAACCAGTACAAATTTTTTTGAAAAATACAATCAGGCCAGATAGATAACTCAATGGCTGAAACACATGATTTGCATGCAGGAGCCTCAAGTTTGATCTCTGGCATTACACCTTGTCCCTAATAACTACTAAGTAGCACCAGATATGGTGCCAGTGGAAGGGGGAGCAGGGGGGTAAGGTTTAAAAAAATAAACTGTTTTCAGATTGCATTGAAATCAAATTAGAAATCAATAATATGAAAATAAAAACCTTTCAAAATATAAAAATAAAATAATACATTCCTAAATAATAGATGGACTAACAAAGAAGCACCAAAAAAAAAAAAAAGAGATACAGAACTAAATTTAAAAAGATTTTTAGGGAAAGTGATCACTTTTACCAATTTCAAACTGTACTACAAAGAGGTAGTAATTAAAAGAGCATGGTAGGGGCCGGAGCAATAGCACAGCGGGTAGGGTGTTTGCCTTGCATGCGGCCGACCCAGGTTCGATCCCCGGCATCCCATATGGTCCCCCAAGCACCGCCAGGAGTAATTCCTGAGTGCAAAACCAGGAGTGACCACTGAGCATTGCTGAGTGTGACCCAAAAAGGCAAAAATAAATAAATAAATAAAAGAGCATGGTACTGGAATGAAGACCGACCTTCAAATAAAGGGTCAAAGTTGAATATCCTGAGACAGATCCTCAAGTATATGGTCAATTAATCTTCAATCTCGCACAAAATATGAAGTGGAGCAAGGAAATCTTCTTCAAAAAGTGGTGCTGGGAAAACTGGGTCAGTTACGTTAAACCATTCCTTCATCCAGTTTTTCTAACTACCACAATTAAATGATAACATCCTGTGTTTATCTTTTTTTGTCTGACTTAGCTGGAGCGATAGCACAGCGGGTAGGGCGTCTGCCTTGCACGCAGCCAACATGGCTGACCCGAGTTCAATTCCTCCGCCCCTCTCGGAGAGTCTGGCAAGCTACGGAGAGTATTCGATATGGCAGACACAGTAACAACAAAGTCTCCAATGGAGACGTTACTGGGCCCGCTCGAGCAAATCGACGATCAACGGGAGGGCCTTACTTTACTTTACTTTACTTTACTTCATTTAACAAAGTATCTCCCCATTCTATCCATGTTGCCATAAATTACACGATTCCTTATAGCTATGTAGTATTCCGTTATGTATATACCACCTCTTCATGATCGACTTATCTGCCATTGGATATCTACATTGATTTCATATATTAGCTATTGTACTGAGTGCTGCAATGAGTAATGGTGTGCATACATCCTTTTGAATGGTTTGAATGAATGTTTTTGAATAAACGTTTTTCTGTCCTGGAAAAAAACAAAGTGGAAAGGCTGGGTCAGTTCTGAGTTTACTGAGCACCATTCATACTTTTTACCAAAGGGGTCGGACCAGACTACATTCCTACTAGCAAGAAATGAGGGTTCCTTTTTCACCATATCCACACCAACACAGATTCGTCCTAGTATTTTTGATATATGCCATTATCACTGGTATAAGATGATATCTCATTGTCATCTTGACATGTATTTCCCTAATAATAAGTGATGATGAACAATTATTCATATTTTTGTTGGCCATTGTTAATCTTCCTCAGACAGTGCCTGTTCATTTCCTTCCCCCATTTTATATATATATATATATATTATGATTAATATCATAATATTATATCACATTACAACTAAGGGATGACTAAAGTAAATGTGAAGCGAATGAATCACCTGTACATAGGAAAGATAATAAAATTGTATATCTACTCTGGAAACAGTCTGGCAGTTTTATAAAATGCTCGGCAAGGGCTTAGCACATTAACAGTCGATTTGCTCGAGCGGGCCCAGTAACGTCTCCATTGGAGACTTTGTTGTTACTGTGTCTGGCATATCGAATACTCTCGGTAGCTTGCCGGGCTCTCCGAGAGGGGCGGAGGAATCGAACTCGGGTCTGCCATGTTGGCCGCGTGTAAGGCAAACGCCCTACCCGCTGTGCTATCGCTCCAGCCCTGGGAGGAAATTCTTCATGTAGGAAATTCTCCATTCTCTTAGATTTCTGTATGTCTTGTGAAGAGTCATCAACGGCTTTTGCTCCCATTTACTTGGTAATGGCTGCACAGGATACAACTTTGGAGAATATGCTATCTCTCCCCCAAGGAAGACTGCAAACTTCTTTATTGGCTATGGTGAGAAAGACGGATCTCTTTCCAGGAGTTGAGGTTGGTCAGGTTCTGGGTGTTTTCTAATCACGGAGCTCTTTGGTGGTGACATAAACCACGTTACTGTGAGTGTAGCACCACAGAGCTCCCCTGTGAGTTCAAAAAGCGTGGGAGTGAGACTCTTGCACTGGGTGGCCAAGAACTGCCTACCCAGTCTGACATACAGTGACAGGCGAACAGAGAACAAAGGCACAGGGGCCACAGGCTGGTTGATAATCAGGGACCATTTATTTCTCTTCTTTTTCTCCTTTCTCTCTTATAGTTTTATAGCAATCATGAAGGGTTGGGGGTACGAATAGGTGGGGTTGAACATTGTCATAACAACAAACAGATGTAAAGCCCCTCCTTCAGGGGAAGTTCTTCTAAGAGATTAACTCAGGGATAAATTCGCAGCTGGGGTTTCAGCACTCTCAATTACTAGGAGATCCGCTCAAGGGTGGGATTCCATCTAAAGGGTGTATTGCTTTCTCCTTCCTTCAGCTAGTAATCCACTTAAACAATTACATTGACAGGCCGGAGTGATAGCACAGCGGGTAGGGTGTTTGCCTTGCATGCGGCCAACCCGGGTTCGATCCCCGGCATCCCATATGGTCCCCCAAGCACCGCCAGGAGTAATTCCTGAGTGCAAAGCCAGGAGTAACCCCTGAGCATTGCTGGGTGTGACCCAAAAAAGAAAAAATTAATAAATAAAATAAATTGGTTTCTAAAAAAAAAAATTATATTAAATACTAATATTTCCAGTCATTTTGTATGAACGTAGTAAGAGATATATTAAGCTTAAAGGGTGGCTCTTCTTGAGGATACCTTGCTACACAATCCCAGACTACAGTTCTTAGGCCAGGTTAGTCTTTCCTAATCCCAGCAGGGTCCTTATTCAGTTACTTCTCTTTGGGTCATGACAGAGTTTGTTCCATGACCATGCTCTTAACTTATTATACTTCTTATGGCACTTAGCTTGTCCCTTTTCGATGCCAGGGTAGCTTACAGCTTGCCCTGGGTCTATCCAGTCCCTTTGTTAGGATCCTCCTTTTGGAATGTTAGAAATTAAGAGCAACTGAGGCTGAAGTCAGGTAAATATAATGGATGCCCAGGAATAAATATTATTCGGAGTTAATTAACTCTGATGTTACAAAAACATAGCATTAACTGTCTCCCTATGTTTATACAAAAAGGACATTGCTAAACCATGCAAAGGACATAAAGGAAAAAGAAAAGTAATATAGGATTACTAGTGCTGATGAAATTGGGTGTGTCTCAACCCGTGTTGGCGTGGATGTGGTGAGAAAGGGACTCTCCTTCACTGCTGGTGGGAATGCCGACTGGTTCAGCCCTTTTGGAAAACAGTATGGATGATTCTCAAAAAAATTAGAAATTGAGCTCCCATTTGACCCAACAATATCACTACTGGGAATATATCCCGGAGATGCAAAAAAGTACAGTCAAAATGACATCGGCACTTCTATGTTCATTGCTGCACTATTCACAATAGCCAAAATCTGCAAAAATCCTGAGTGCCCGAGAACAGATGACTGGTTAAGAAACTTTGGTACATCTACACAATGGAGTACTATGTAACAGTTAGAAAAGAAGAAGTCATGAAATTTACGTACAAGTGGTATCACATGGAAAGTATCATGCTAAGTAAAATGAGTCAGAAAGAGAGGGACAGACATAGAAAGATTGCATTCATCTGGGGAATATAAAGTAACAAATTGGGAGACTAACACCCAAGAATAGCCGAGATAAGTACCAGGAGGTTCACTCCATGGCTTGGAGGCCAGCCGCACATGCTGGGGGAAAAGGCAGCTCAGATAGAGATGGGAGCACCAAATAAAGGGTGTTGGGAGGATCCTCCCAGGATGGGAGATGCATGCTGAACGTGCACTATAGGCCGAACATGATTGCCACTCAATGCCTCTTTTGCAAACCACAGCACCCAAAAGGAGAGAGAGAACAAAGGGAATGCCCTGCCACAGAGGCAGGGTGGGATGGGGGGGATGGGAGTTGGGATGGATACTGGGATCAGTGGTGGTGGAGAATGGGCACTGGTGGAGGGATGGGTACTCAATCATTCAGTTATAACTGAAACCCAAGCACAAAAATTTGTAAGTCTACAACTGTACCTCATGGTGTTTCACTAATAAAAATTAAGAGAAAAATATTGGGTGTGCCTCAGGAACACTGTTGTGGGAGTAATTCAATAAACCTAAATTCCTGTGGGAGGAGCAAGGACAAACCAATGTTATGCAACCCCCGTGGGACCTGGGAGTCAAAGAGAGCCCATTCAAACAGAATCAAATGCTGTCTGCCACACCTTAGATGTGGCGATAGCACAGTGGTAGGGCGTTCACCTTACAAGTGGCCAACATGGCTGACCCGAGTTCGATTCCTCCACCCCTCTCGGAAAGCCCGGCAAGCTACCGAGAGTAATTGATATGCCAAACACAGTAACAACAAAAGTCTCCAATGGAGACGTTACTGGGCCCGCTCGAGCAAATCGACGATCAACGGGAGGGCCTTTACCTTTTACCTTTATACCTTGGATGTAACAGCTTTTATCTCTGACCCAGGAGCCATGAGTCTTCTGTCAGCATGGATAAAGCTGGAGCAGGTTCACATTCTAGCTTACAAGTAACTGAAACCTTTTAGTTCATAAAAAAAAAAAATCTAAGAGCTGGAGCAATATAGCACAGTGGATAAGGCATTTGCCTTGCACGCAGCCAACCTGGGTTGGATTTCCAGCATCCCATATGGTCCCCTGAGCACCGCCAAGAGTAACTCCTGAGTGCAGAGCCAGGAGTAGAACCCCTGTGCATCACCAGGTGTGACCCAAAAAGCAAAAATAAATAAATAAATAAATAAATAAATAATCTATGGTTAGTAACTGATAAGTATTTTCTTGTATGCCATCGTGCTTTAAGTATGCCATAATTTGTTAATGCATTTACATCTGACATTTCTGCTCATTTCATTACGATAAATATCAGGAGATAGGATGAGATTTGTGGCGAGACAGATGCTACTTAAAGGCATAAAACTGTAATAAACTGTCAATAAGCCCTCAAAATATAATGCACAATCCAGTGAATATGGACAGCAATATTGTACTATAATCACCCAAAGCGCTAAGAGGCAATGACTTAATCATTCTAGTCACCACAAAGCAACAATTATGCCCTGGTAGCCGTGTCTGAGAGGGCAGCTGCTCCCCAGTCTCACTAAGGGAATGCTTTCAGACACTGCCAATGTGGATACAGCACCTCATGTGATTTCTTGTTCCTCATACATGAAGACATGGCATGTGCTTGAGGGTTTATGCCTCATTCCTTTCCCATGAACTGTCTGTTCATAACTCTGACCTGTTTCTAGCAAGTCTCTAATATCTGTTGAGTTCTGGTTGTGCATTTCATGTTAGAAGGTATTCTCAACTAGCTATAATTCCTGCTTGCCTGTGGATATTTTTAAACAGTACACTGGAGTATAGCTGGAAGGTCTGTATGCACAACAGGGTATATGTCTGATGGGTTCTACTACAGGATTATTAGTCAAGATGTCAAGATGCAGTCAAGGATGTCTTAATGCCAGTCCTAGAGGGATGGGATGAATGTCCAAACTCAGCCCGGTAGGCAAATCAGGATGCCAGCAATCTACCAATCAGTAGCAGGAGAGAATTAAACCCTCAAGCTTTAGAAATCAAACCTTCATACAACCCTCTGTTGTTTCCCCCAAGCACCTCATTGCCCTCTTTTTCTATATCTGGAAACACTATATAACAATCTTTCCAGTTCACATCATGCAGAATATACTGAAAATCTCCTGCCAACAGTGTGTGTGTGTGTGTGTGTGTGTGTGTGTGTGTGTGTGTGTGTGTGTGTGTTGGGGGGGTTGGGGGAAGGTATCCTGCAAGGTCTGAAGGAAAGCAAGAAATCAAAAATCCATGCAGCCTTCCCTTCAATCTTTACACTTTGAGCTTCACCTCCCTCTGATCACCAAAATGTCCAGTACCTGCACTTCCTGACTTTTTCAGAGTTCCACCATGCCACAACCACTAGCTACTTGTGGATAACTGGGAGTTTGGCAATGTTCTAAGTCAGCAAATACTCATCAGCAGCTTGGCAGATTCCAAAATTCAGGCAGCAACAACGCTTGCCTGCCTTAGCCATCTTCCCCCCTCCCTTTGCCTCATAGCTTTGCGCCTTTTCAACCGCTTCACTCATAGTTTCACAGAGAATCAAAGAGCATGTTCAAGCAGAAGACGCTGATCTTCGTTTCTTCAGTGGCAGGTCCTCCTCCATCTGTTCCTTTGCTCCTCCTGGAACCCCAGCACTTTGCACGTGAGGTCTCCTGAATCTCCGCTCCCTCTTGCCTACGGTTTCACACGGATTCCCCGTGTCTTTGTACTGGGATCTGTGCTTCAATGCGCCCTTTCATATCCGCTTTCAAAGCTCCCAGCCTGTCCCCAGCAGAGGCCATTTTCTTTCAGTTCTTCTGCTGAGTTTCCAAAAACTGCCTCTCCATAGAGTTTTCATTACTTGTTTGCTAAAGAAATCTGTCTCTTCCATTAGTTCTGCCTCTGTAAGACTTGTCTGCTCTCGTGGTTCTTCTTTCAAGCCCGGTGTCTTTCCACGGATATAACGAACCTCTGCTGGCTCAGCACTTTGTCGCCTGTCCCCAACCAGTGAGGGAGCAGGTGGAGACAGAAGGCTGCTCTCTCGGGAGCAGAAAGCAAGGAAACCCCCAGCTGCCTCACACTCTCAGGCAGTCCTCCTGCAGAGCTCCTGGAAATAGGAGTGCTGCCCCTCTCCCCCACACACAAAACTACCCTCTCCTCACCCCATCTCACTCCTCCTGTGTGTGTTGCTCACCGAGAGGCTCTCAAGTAGAGGCTCTCAAACTCTTCTGGCCTAACTCCCCTTTTCAGAAAAAAAAATCACTCAGCAACCCCCACCAGTTGACCCCTTTTCAACTGAAAAAATATTTTTTTCTTCTATCATGAGTATATAGTACTGTAGCACTGTCCTGCACTGTCCTCCCGTTGTTCATCAATTTGCTCGAGCACGCACAAGTAACATCTCCATTGCAAGACTTGTTGTTACTATTTTTGGAATATCAAATACGCCATGGGGAGCTTGTCAAGCAAGCTCTTCCCTATGGGCAGGATACTCTAGGTAGCTTTCCGGGCTCTCTGAGATATTATGAGTATATAGGTTTATAAAATAGGCTTACAAATAGCCAGAAACTGGAAGAAACCTGAATGCCCAAGAACAGATGACTGGTTAAAGAAACTTTGGTACATCTACACAATGGAGTACTATGTAACTGTTAGAAAAGATGAAGTCATGAAATTTACATACAAGTGGTACAATATGGAAAGTATCATGCTAAGCGAAATGAGTCAGAAAGAGAGGGATAGACATAGAAAGATTGCATTCATCTGGGGGATATAAAGTAACAAAGTATGAGATTAATACCCAAGAATAGCTGAGATCAGCACCAGGAGGATTACTCCATAACTTAGAGGCCAGCCGGGTATCCTAGAGGAAAGGGCAGTTCAGATAGAGAAGGGAGCACCAAATAAAGGATGTTTGGAGGATCCTCCCAGGAGGGGAGATGCATGTCGAAAGTAGACTATGGACTGAACATGTTTGCCACTCAATGCCTCTTTTGCAGACCACAACACCCAAACGGAGAGAGAGAACACAGGGGATTGCCCTGCCACAGAGGCAGGGGGGGATGGGGGGATGGGGGTGGGAGGGATATTATCCATGGTGGTGAAAAACGGGCACTGGTGGAGGGATGGGTATCTGATCATTGTATAATTGAAACCCAAGCACAAAAAAAATTGTAAATCTACAACTGTAAAAAAATAAATAAATAAAAATAAAAAAATAAAAAAATAGGCTTACAAATCAAACATTTTCTGATAATAAATCATAAAGACTTCATTTCACATTTTGCATGACTTCCACCCCTCTCCCAATAGTTATATGGTCTCATATGGGATTGCAAGTTCTGTTTAAGAAGCTCGGCCTGAGAGAGAGAGAGAGAGAGAGAGAGAGAGAGAGAGAGAGAGAGAGAGAGAGCAAAGTAGAAGTAGGATCAGATATGCATTCAGATCACAGTCTTGCCATCACAGCAATTGAATGGGAAGACCAAATGCACTGAGTCCAGGCTCTGACAGTCTGAGTGGTTTAATTCGTTGAGTTTCTGGAGTTGAGGTTGAGGGGGAGCACGTGGGATAGGTAGGCACATTGTAATCAGACCCAGAGTTTCTGGAGTTGAGGTTATGGGGAAGCGCGTGGGGTAGGTGGGCACATGTGATCAGACCCAGAGTCTCACACAAGCAAGACACGCACACCACCAACAAGCTACATTCAAGTTTCCACACGGGATTTTTAACAGGCAGGATGATTCTCAGAAAAAATAAACCCCTCAGCTGAAAAGAAACCTAAGTGATCTAAGGAAGGCAGCCATACAAACACCCCAATGAAGCGCTGAGGTGAGTATGGAAGGACCAGCGTGTTCCAAAGTGACAGAAAGGCCATGTCTGGAATGGCGACAGAACACAGGAGAGTGACAAAGATGAGGGCAAAGAGGTGGCACAGACTCAGTGAGGTCAGTGGTGAAAGCTGTGGGAAGGGGCAGGGGTCTGGCTGCCGCAACACAAGTGTCCCTGGAGGAGGAGGACGGGGGGCAGAAGACAAATGCCAGTCCCCCACTGTGTCAAGGATTACATGGCAGCCAGACGGGGAGACTAAGAAAGGATAGAAAGGCAGTGTTGAGATCTAGGGCCTGGTGAAAATAAAGGCAGACAGAAGAGGGAACTAGAGGCGGGAAAATGGTCGTGAATCTTTCAAAATAAACAGGAGCAGCCCCTGTTTCTGGCCCTAAAGACCTGACCTCGAAAGGGAGAGAACCATCTAAAGTAACTTAAAATAGACCAACACATGAAATATCAGCTTTCGAGACACAGGAGAGAAAACAGCAAAGGACAGTGGTCCCTAAACAATGGGAAATGTAGGAAGCGAGGTAGGAGCATCCACTATATTTTCTCTGATATGTGGTGAAAGCAAGCATCAAGGAGGCATCCAACAGCACCCTTAAGAGGGTGAGTCCAAGCCATCGTTCCCCCATGCTGAGGAATGGCTAGTGCACACAGCCTGCCTCCCTATCAGTGAGAAAAGAGATGGACAGGGAATGTGGTTCAAAAGGTCTTGACATGTGTGAAGCCCCAGATTTGATCCCCCATACCACATGATCCCTGAGTGGTACCAGTACATCCTCCCCACCATCACCCTTTCCAGAACTACCAGGTATGCCCCTCACAACTAGAGACAACAGAAAATACACATACCACTGCACTCAAGATTAGCACTAACACGAGCATTTATAATTCATTTGACAATGGGAACCCTAACTTTGACCCCTGACTCAGCTAAATGGTGCCTCGCACCCCTTAAAGAAACCTCTATTATTCATATTAGTAGCCCTGTACCACAAAATAACAACAAAATGTGCTCAATGATCAGTACCAGAATTTTTGTATGTCAGCAAAAATTTATGGAAAACCAATTTTCTCTCATATAAATATACAATTTCCACAATTTTACAGGCTGACCCACAAATTCTAAAACATTTACACTTTGACTGCTTGCAAGGAAAGGTTTGGGAGTCTCCTAGTCCAGATTCATCTCAGCAAATCGGGTCTCTTCTGTAGCTACAAAAAGCAGAGGGCCAGATTAAGAAATAGGTACAAAGCCCTACTTCCAAGATCCCTCTGGATCTCAGACAGTTCAGAAGACCTTAATTAGAAAGCATCTCAGTGACGAAACATATAGAACAGATCCTCCTTTGAGAGGAAGGAAGGGAACCCATAGAAACTCCTCCCTGCTGAGAACTAATCTATACACCACTACCCCATCCCCAAATCCAAGTCTGCTCTGTCTCCTCCTCTCCCTTCCCTGGCTATTCAGCTTTCAGTGACTTGCTCCAGAGCCCCAGGACCATGAAAAATACGACCCGGTTACTGATCCAAGAATTCCTCCCAAAGACACAAACCAAACATGATGTCAACCCCGTTGGCTTGTCCTCAGATCTAGGCAACTCCAGCTCTTTCCCACCACCCTGCCTCTGTTCCACGGGCCTCCTCTCAGTCCTCAAGCTTCCCCACTGAGCTTATGAGTAAAATATACACCCTAGGCAAGATCGAGGAAAAAAAAATCAACACCAAATAAAGGCCAAGGAATACCAATCACTAAACTAATAAGACACCAAACTAAAGGGTCAGTGAAAATCATACCTTGCTTGGCAGCTGAACAGTAACATCTCCTGGTTGTGAACCAAAACATATAAAAGAACCAGAAAGGCTTTTGCTCGAATGGCAGTTGAGGGGCTGTCCAGTAAACGGATGATCGTAGAGACAAAATCCTGAGGAAGACATTAAGAAAATTTTTGAGCAAACACGAAATAAACAGGACAATCACTCTACAGTTAGTGGAAAAACCTAAATAGTGGATAACCACCAGATGGCAGAAAATAAAATACCAGATGCTATTCTTGCATTCCTAATTTGTGCTGGACTCTAAACTAAACTTTTAATATGTTTTTAATATCTAGAGGGTGAAATCAGTTAGGTAAAGTGGTCTAATGAATTGTGGCAGTAGGATATGTTGATAGTATATATTCTGAAGAGGTGCAAATATATATATATATATATATATATATCTAATATATAGCTGTATAATCATAACAATACATCAGTAAAAATATATGCTAAATTTTCAATAATCATTAATATTATTTGACTTACAATTGGAACTTAGCCACTAAAAATTGGCAACATTATCCCCATGTTTAATAAGGAGAAAAAATTTTTTTTATTTTTAAAAGTACTTTAAGCAGGGCCGGAGTGATAGCACAGTGGGTAAGGAGTTTGCCTTGCACGCAGCCAACCAGGGTTCAATCCCCGGCATCCCATATGGTCCCCTGAGCACTGCCAGGAGTAATTCCTGAGTGCAAAGCCAGGAGTAACTCCTGAGCACTGCTGGGTGTAACCCAAAAAGGAAAAAACAGTACTTTGAGCAAATTCACAGTTGTGGATTCAAATTCAAGTCAATAAAGTCTTTCAATAATAAATTCTACCTTTTTACCACTCAACCATAGCTCTGAAAGTGAGACAGTAAATAATGAGAACAACCAGTAAGTCACCATTGCACATGGTATTATACTCAGAGCAAACTCATATGTATGGAGATCATATATCTAGTCTACATAACATAAAATAAAAACAATACTCAATCTATGACACAAAAGAAAACCTATTTGCTTAGAACATCAATTAAAGGTATAATACAATATGCATAGTTAATAAATATTAGCTAGTATTATGACTTTCTCTTTTAACAGATTCTATTTCATCACCGGTGCTTACAGATAAGCAAAAAGAGTAACAGAAAGATAACTACAGAAAAAGTTAGATACCAGTAGGCAGAAATGCAAAATGACATTGTTTGCAAAATGGTGATAGAGAGAGGAAACAGAAAGGATCTATACCCTGAGCAGAGGTAAAAACCTAGCAGAGAGACTATGTGTCTAAAGCAGACTTAAAAATCTCCATTTGTGCCGCAAGACTGTTGTCTTGATGGATGCTGTGTTGACAGAAAAAAAGAATTTATACTGTATATATATATATATACTTTTGTTTAAGGATGGGAATGTGTCCATAAATGTATTGGATATACACACATATATTTATAAACATATACACATGTATATGCATATGTACCCAGCCACTCCATCTAGTCTCTGATCCAGATAAATTAATTCATCACCTGATGTGAAAAAAAATCAATACAAGGTATTGCTGAGTAATGAATGTTTCTACATTTCCAGAACACTGACAGTAGATAATCTATATCCACAACTGTGATAATTCTCTGTGATTCAAAGACCATAATCTGTTTCCCACATCAATGGACTACCACCACCATCATGCACCTATAGTGCTCAAACCATTCAAATTTCTACTAGAGAGAGACTGAAAGACTTTCAGGTTTAAGAATACTAAATAAATATAATGAGTGATCCTATTCAAACTCTGAATGATTTATTTCCAATTTAAGGGAAAAAAATCTTACTAGTACAACTGAAACTGTCCTAGACCCTGTGTAGGCACCATAGGTAATAATGTTAAATCTGTGTTAATTTCTTGATGTTCAAATACAGAACTGGTTTTTAGGGAATATTCAGGGGAGTCATTAGAGGTAGAGGAGCAACATGAGTACATTTTCTTCATTCGGCGGGGGAGGGAGGGATAGAAAACAGCAAGTATGGTAAAGTACTATTTGGTGACTGTGTATAAAAGGCATATTTTAGCTCTTTGTATAGCACATTAAAAACTAACTCCGTGGCTATCTGAAATGTGATATTCCTGCACTGAGAATCTTTAACCCAAAAGGCAAACTTAGATACTGAACAACCTAAGACATCCCTTGTCTTCCTCCCCCATGTCCAAGGAATGTCCAATTTCTTGGAGAGCAACACACCCATTATTACTACCTTATTTTAATGCAACAGAATGTCTGTGTCAGATAATGCCTAACTCTCCTTTCTTCCACCTACTCAAGTAGCATTCACTGAGATCTTCTATAAGAGCAAATGTAATTTTTTCCTTTTATAATATTCCCAGTAGTACTCAAAGTTAGCTGAATTTTAAATTCTGTAACATGTGCCCCCCACGAGCAGCTCTCCAGCATGGCCTCAGCCCCAGAAGCACAAGGACTTAATGCAGAAACCAGCACCTTGGAGCAGAAAAGTGAAAGGACTATGCGTTAATCCAGGCCATCATGTCTGTCCAGAGGGGAAAGGGTGTTGCCCCATTCGCCCTCTCCTCTCTGGAAAGAAAGATGGCGGCCACATGGGAGCCTTGTGGACAGCAGGTATGGGCCGGGGGTGTGGGGGCGACTAAAACCTCATGGGAAGGGGGGCGTTTCGGTCCGCCCTTCACGCCCTACCAAGGCCACCAGTTGACCCCCACGAGTGGCTCTCCAGCACGGCCACGACTCCAGAACACAGAAACCAATTTCTTAACTATCTGACTTTCAGTAGAAATACTTCCAGGGTCAATAGGTAAAATAGCAGAAATCCAAAACCAACATTTAATTCTTGAACCCAGCTGTAGAAAGCAAATCACTTCACAATGCTTTTTCAGCATGTCTGATTTGGGGGGGGGGGGGGGGGTAAACTCTAAATAATAGTGTTGAATCTTTTATTGAAACAGTGAATCTAATCAAAGCAGATAGAGTGTTAACTAGAATTCATCTGCCTCACAGGGACTGGGAGGGGTGGTGGGTGGGGTTTTATTGGGGTTCTTCATGGTAAAAAATAAGTATTGGTAAAGGGAAATGTGTTTGATATTTGCATGACTGAGACCTAAACCTGAAAGCTTTGTAACCTTTCCCACAGTGATTCAATAAATAAATAAATTAATTTAAAAAAAAATAAATTCTGTAACATGACATACAGAGCATTAGAGCTGACCCCTGTTCCATCCCCATCACCATATATGATCCCCCTAAGCAGCACCAGAATTACCCCCTGAGCACAGAGCAAGGGATTTTAAGCATACTTCCAGATGAAGAGGAAAGGGAAGGAGGGTGGAAGGGAGGAAGTTATGCTAAAATATAATTGGTGCTTTCTCTTTTCTGATTAAGTGACTAAAGCAGAAAAACTTCATAGTTTTTTTTTACTGTGTTATGAAAAAATAATTTTACTGATAAGAACCAAAAATAGGGGCGAAAATTGAGAAAAACCTAGAAAAAGAAATGTACACTTTACAGAAACACTGAATAATCATGCACACCTTACGGAAACATTGGATAATGATCTAACACTTTTTAGGATGGTGTGGTGGTATACATATACAGAAAAACAATCTGAATTTGAATTTGCAAACAAATGTCACATTCCTTGTCAAAATCAGCTGATTCCACTTCCTGGACTTTAAGAATAAAGATAATTACACTAAAACATTTCATAAACATTGATCTTAATTAAAGGCTATTACCCAGCTACATACCAAAAAACAACATAAAGCGCAGAGTAGCAATGTTTTTGAAAGTGGAATGAAAATGTTAAATAAAATAATAGGAATAGGGAAAAATCACCTGTATATTCAAGACTTTAGCAAATAAAAAAGATAAAGGACAGACTATTCATTTAATATCCTTAGTTTACTACAAGTCTCCAAAGACACTGCTAAAATTTTAAATAAGGAAAGAAACTGTTATGATACTATACATCTGTCAAAATAATTACATAACCTTGGAAAAAGTATTTGAAATATTTGAAACCTTTGGCAAAGAATCAATACCTTATAGAAAATTTATGAACACTCAAGTTTAAAATAACTACTTGAACAAACAAACTGAGAAAATGAAGTCTATACTGCCTACAAGCAAATAAATTATATGCCCTCACTAGTCAAAGAAATGCAAACTTAGGAATCCAGATTCTGACACAGAAGAAACTTATCCAAGCTGATATACAAATGAGTTTTCATGTACAATGTTCAGGATACTATTGTTCCAAAGACAAAAATAAAACCAGAGAGCAATTTTTCTTTATTTTTATGCCACACTTGGTGGTGCTCGGGGCTTACTCCTGGCTCTCTGCTCAGTGATCATTCCTGGTGGGTCCCAAGGGGTCATATGTGGTGCAGGGGAGAAAACCAGAGTCAGGTACGTGCAAGGCAAAAATGCTACCTGCTCTAGGCCAGAGCGATAGTATGGTGCGTCAGGTGTTCAATCCCTGGCATCCCATGTGGTCCCCCAAGCATCGCCAGGATAGTTCCTGAGTGCAGAGCAGGAGTAATCCCTGAGCACTCCTGGGTGTGACCCAAAAAGAAAAGATAACAACAACAAAAAATGCTACCTGCTGTGCTTTCACTCTGGCACAACAGAAACCAAACTTACCTAAAAACTGAATATCCGTTAAGGAAATAACAATTGTGATAGGCTCAAAATTTACCTTCTATTCACTTTTACCTTATTTCATGTCAAACACTGCTGAATCATGTGGCAAGGTGTAGGGCATGGAGGGATAGTGAGGGAAACAGGGAGAAATGAAAGCATGACTCTCAGATCCAGGCTAGAAAAATACTTATGTCTTCTTCCTGGGCCTGGGAAACAGGTATGAGAAATATCTCGCAACATGAAGGGGAAGCAACAGCAGCATGGAGAGGTTCAAATGGAAACTAATGGGGCCATCGGACCCCTGAAGTCCCAGAGAATAGCTAGCACCAATGTGTCAATGATTGGGAAAAAAAAAACTAGAAAGGTTCACTAATAAGTGTTAATGAGATCTATTGAATTTCTTTCACTACTTCTACTACCCAGCTGTCGCCACACTCCAGGATGCTTTCCAGACCCGCGCGGCCGCGAAGTGGCCGCATGACACATCATAAGACACTAAATACCCATCTTCCGGAATTGTCGTACCGTATTTGGTAGGGTTCAAATATGGTAACACCTACAAGGGTGATTAGAGGTCGCCCCAAAAGCCTCTATCCCTCTCGGAAAGACTGGAAAGCTACCGAGAAGAGCCTGGCAAGCTATCCGTTGTGTATTCGACATGCCAAAACCAGTAACTACAACTGGTCTCATTCACCTGACCCTGAAGGCTTCACCGACATGGCAGCACTGAGAAGGATGAGAAAGGAGAGGCCGACAAAATCTCAAGGCCGACCTAGGCTGCCACAAAGAAGGAAGACAAAAATGATCATCTGTACTTTCTTTTTTTTTTTCCCCTTTATTTTATTTTATTTTTTTAAAGTTGTAGATTTACAATTTTTTGTGCTTTGGTTTCAATTATACAATGATCAGATACCCATCCCTCCACCAGTGCCCATTTTCCACCACCATGGATAATATCCCTCCCACCCCCATCCCCCCATCCCCCCTGTCTCTGTGGCAGGGCAATCCCCTGTGTTCTCTCTCTCCTTTTGGGTGTTGTGGTCTGCAAAAGAGGCATTGAGTGGCAAACATGTTCAGTCCATAGTCTACTTTCGACATGCATCTCCCCTCCTGGGAGGATCCTCCAAACATCCTTTATTTGGTGCTACCTTCTCTATCTGAACAGCCCTTTCCTCTAGGATACCCGGCTGGCCTCTAAGTTATGGAGTAATCCTCCTGGTGCTGATCTCAGCTATTCTTGGGTATTAATCTCATACTTTGTTACTTTATATCCCCCAGATGAATGCAATCTTTCTATGTCTATCCCTCTCTTTCTGACTCATTTCGCTTAGCATGATACTTTCCATATTGTACCACTTGTATGTAAATTTCATGACTTCATCTTTTCTAAGAGCTACATAGTACTCCATTGTGTAGATGTACCAAAGTTTCTTTAACCAGTCATCTGTTCTTGGGCATTCAGGTTTCTTCCAGTTTCTGGCTATTGTAAAGAGTGCTGCAATGAACAAACAAGTGCAGATGTCACTTCGACTATACATTTTTGCCTCTCTGGGATATATTCCCAGGAGTGGTATTGCTGGGTCAAATGGGAGCTCAATTTCTAATTTTTTGAGAATCGTCCATACTGTTTTCCAGAAGGGCTGAACCAGTAGACATTCCCACCAACAGTGAAGGAGTGTCCCTTTCTCGCCACATCCACGCCAGCATCGGTTGCTTTTGTTCTTTTGAATGTGGGCCAGTCTCTGAGGTGTGAGATGGTATCTCATTGTGGTTTTGATCTGCATCTCCCTGATGATTAATGATGTAGAGCATTTTCTCATGTGCTTTTGCCATTCGGATTTCTTCTTTGAGAAAGTTTCTGTTCATTTCATTGCCCCATTTTTGGATGGGGTTGGATGTTTTCTTCTTGTGGAGTTTAACCAGTATTTTGTATATCCTGGATATCAACCCCTTGTCAGATGTGTATTCGGTGAATATTCTTTCCCATTCTGTAGACTGTCTTTGTATTTTGGTCACTGTTTCTTTGGAGATGCAGAAGCTTCTTAGTTTAAGATAGTCCCATTTATCTATCTCTGTTTTCACTTGCTCGGCCAGTGGCGTGGCATCTTTGAAGATACCATTAGCTTCAATGTCATGGAGGGTTTTGCCAACTTTATCTTCAATGTACCTTATGGTTTCTGGTCTGATGTTGAGGTCTTTAATCCATTTTGATCTTACTTTTGTACATGGTGTTAGGCAGAGTTCTGAGCCTATTTTTTTGCATGTAGCCGTCCAGTGATGCCAACACAATTTATTAAAGAGGCTTTCCTTACTCCACTTCACATTACTTGCATCTTTATCAAAGATTAGATGAGCATATGATTGAGGAGAGATGTCAGTGTATTCAACCCTGTTCCATTGGTCTGCAGTTCTGGCTTTGTTCCAGTACCATGCTGTTTTAATTATTACTTCTTTGTAGTAGAGTTTGAAGTTCGGGAGGTTGATTCCTCCCATTTTCTTTTTCCCAAGAATTGCTTTAGCTATTCGTGGGGGCTTATTGTTCCATATAAATTTCAAGAGTGTTTGCTCCATTTCTTTGAAGAATGTCATGGGTATCCTTATAGGGATTGCATTGAATTTATACAATGCTTTCGGTAGTATTGCCATTTTGACAATGTTAAGTCTCCCGACCCATGAGCAGGGGATATCTTTCCATTTCCTCATGCCCTCTTTTATTTCCTGAAGTAGCGTTTTGTAGTTTTCTTTGTACAGGTCCTTTACTTCCTTAGTTAAGCTGATTCCTAGGTACTTGATTTTCTGGGGCACAATTGTGAATGGGATTGTTTTTTTCATGTTGCTTTCTTCTCTCTCACTGTTTGCATATAGGAAATCCATGGACTTTTGGGTATTGATTTTATAACCTGCAACTTTACTATACGAGTCTATTGTTTCTAGGAGTTTTTTGGTGGAAGTTATTGGGTTCTCTAAGTAGAGTATCATATCATCTGCGAATAGTAAGAGCTTGATTTCTTCCTTTCCTACCTGAATGCCCTTAATATCTTTTTCCTGCCTAATCGCTATTGCAAGTACTTCCAGTACTATATTGAACAGCAGTGGAGAGAGTGGGCATCCCTGTCTCGTCCCTGATCTTAGAGGGAAGGCTCTCAGTTTTTCCCCATTGAGGATGATGCTTGCTGTAGGCTTGTGGTAGATGGCTTTAATTATGTTGAGGAAGGTCCCCTCTATACCCATTTTGGCTAGGGTTTTCATCATAAAGGGGTGCTGGATCTCATCAAATGCTTTCTCTGCATCTATTGATATGATCATATGCTTTTTATCTTTTCTTTTGTTGATATGGTGGATTATGTTGATTGATTTCCGAATGTTAAACCATCCTTGCATCCCTGGGATGAATCCTACTTGGTCATGGTGTATGATCTTTTTAATGAGTAGTTGGATTCTATTTGCTAGTAGTTTGTTGAGGATCTTTGCATCTGTGTTCATCAGGGATATCGGCCTGTAATTCTCTTTCTTTGTGGTATCTCTGTCTGCTTTTGGTATCAGTGTGATATTTGCTTCGTAGAAACTGTTTGGAAGTGTTTTTGATATTTCAATTTCATGGAAAAGCTTAAAGAGCATTGGGAGTAAGTCCTCTTTAAAGATTTGGAAGAATTCACTAGTGAATCCATCCGGGCCAGGACTTTTGTGCTTGGGGAGACTTTTTATTACCACTTCAATTTCCTTGATGGTGATAGGTCTGTTCAGGTATTCCAGGTCTTCTTGCTTCAGCCTTGGGAGTCTGTAGGAGTCTAGGAATTTATCCATTTCCTCGAGGTTTTGATGTTCCGTGGCATAAAGCTTCTCAAAGTATTCCCTGAGGATCCTCTGAATTTCTGTGGTTTCTGTTGTAATGACCCCCTTTTCATTTCTGATTCGGTTTTTTAGGGTTTTCTCTCTCCCTTTCTTTGTGAGTTTTGCTAGAGGCTTATCGATCTTGTTAATTTTCTCGAAGAACCAGCTCTTGGTTTCATTGATCTTTCAGATTGTTTTTTGGGTTTCCATCTCGTTAATCTCTGCTCTGAGTTTTATTATTTCCTTTCTCCTGTTCGGGTTGTGCTCCTTTTTTTGGTCCTTCTCCAAGCTCTTAAGCTGTGAGGTTAGGTTACTTATGTGTGCTCGCTCCTCCTTCCTGAGGAATGCTTGTAGAGCTATAAACTTTCCTCTTAACACAGCCTTTGCTGTATCCCATAAGTTTTGGTAACTCGTGTTCTCATTTTCATTCGTTTCTAGGAATCTTTTGATTTCCTCTTTGATTTCCTGTCTAATCCACTCGTTGTTCAATAGTGCACTGTTTAATTTCCAGGTGTTTGATTTAGTTTTCTGTTTTTGTGTGTGATTTACTTCTAATTTCAGCACATTATGGTCTGAGAAGATTGTTGATACAATCTCTACCTTCTTAATTTTATGGAGGCATGTTTTGTGGCTCAGCATGTGGTCTATCTTGGAGAATGTTCCATGTACGCTTGAGAAGAATGTGTATTCAGCTTTTTGTGGATGAAGTGTCCTGTATATATCTACTAAGTCCCTTTCTTCCATTGTTTCCCTCAAATGAAGTATGTCCTTGCTAAGCTTGAGTCTGGTTGATCTATCAAGAGGTGACAAAGCAGTGTTGAAGTCTCCCACTAGTATTGTGTTGCTATTGATGTCTTTTTCCAAATCTATGAGTAGTTGTTTTAAGTACTTTGCTGGTCTCTCATTAGGTGCATATACATTTATTATTGTAAGTTCTTCCTGTTGTACAGATTCTCTGATCAATAAGAAATGGCCTTCACTGTCTCTTAGGACCTTCCTCACTCTGAAATCGATGTGGTCTGATATAAGGATGGCTACCCCAGCTTTTTTATGGGAGCTGTTTGCCTGTAGGATTGTTTTCCAGCCTTTGACTCTGAGTCTGTGTTTGCTTTGACTATTGAGATGCGTTTCTTGCAGGCAGCAGAATGTTGGGTTCAATTTTCTAATCCATCCTGCCACTCTATGTCTTTTAATTGGTGCGTTTAGCCCATTGACATTGAGAGAGATTATTGTTATGGGATTTTGTCCCATTGTTATGTTAAAATTTGGTGTATTTGAGGGGCCTTTCTTGCCTTAAAGTAGCCCATTTAGTTGTTCTTGTAACCATGGTTTTGAGTCTATGAAGTTCCTGAGCTGTTGTTTGTCTGTGAAACTGTGTGTTGTTCCTTCTATTATGAATGAGAGTCTTGCTGGGAAAAGTATTTTGGGGGAGGCATTTATTTCATTGAGTTTTTTTACTATGTCCCACCACTGTTTGCGGGCCATGAGGGTTTCATCAGAAAAATCAGCTGTGAATTTTAAGGATGCTCCTTTGTAAGAGATTTCTTTCTTCGATCTTGCTGCTTTCAGAATTTTGTCTCTGTCTAAGGTTTTGGTCATTTTGATCAGAATGTGTCTTGGGGTATTTTTATTCGGATTTCTTCTAGCTGGTACCCTTCGGGCCTCCTGAATGTGGTCACAAGTTTTCTTCAGCTCTGGAAATGTTGTAGCAATGATGTCTTTGACAGTTTCTTCTTCATCGAGGTTTTCTTCCTGTCCCTCTGGGACTCCAATAATTCTTATGTTACCCCTCTTGGCTTCATCACGATCTTCTCTTGCCATCTGTTCCCGAATTGTGAGTCTCTTTTCCATTTTCTGCTCTTTTCTGGAGAGTCTCTGAACTTCATCTTCGAGCTCACTGATTCTGTTCTCAGCCGCTCTTACTCTGCTGCTGAGGCCTTCCACTGAGCTTTTCAATTCGCCTACGAGATTTTTCAGGTCTGACATTTCTGATTGCATTTTCCTCATTTCTGCCTTCAGATCCTCTTGTCTTCTATTGGCATTGGTTTCCATTGTTTCTTTTAATTCCCTAAGCATCCTAAGTAGCTCCCTTCTGAATTCCTTGTCAGAGAGGTTGTCTAACACTCTGTTGTACTGTTGGTGTCATCTGGGCTAGACTCTTCAATATGAATGTTTGGTGGGCTTTTGCGTTGCTTTACCATTGTGAGAGGTGTGGTTTAGTCCTTCACGTTCAGTGTTACTATTCTGCTTGATATGCAGTGTGAGTTAAGATAGGCTTATGAGTTATTGGCAACTGTGTTTCTAGTGGCTGAGCTAAAATAGAGAAGTTTCCATCTAAGAAGTTAGCTTATGGTTCCTATGGCATATGTAGTGGGAAAATATTTCGCGGCCGCATTAGCAGCCGCGGCTCCGGAAAGAGTCCCTGGCACTGGGCGAGGAGTTGGGAATGTCTCCTGTTTGGAATTGGAGCCGTTCAGCTTTGTTGCCCAGAGCTGGGCCTCTGTGCCCGTCCCATCTGTACTTTCAATGCACGTACGCTAGCATCAGATGCATCCATCAAGGACCTGATGGTACAAGCGCGAATGATCAAGTACGACATCATTGGTCTGACCGAGACAAGAAGGCACGAATCTCACCATGCCGTTTTCGACACTGGAGAAGAATTGTTCCTCGGAACATGCGATAAAAGAGGTGTTGGAGGCGTCGGTGTCCTCGTCAACACAAACTTGGCCAAGAGCATTGATTCATTCGAATGCCTAACAACCCGAATCGGACATTTACATTTGAATAGATGTGGCTCACTGCCTGCAGTTTCTATCTTTGTTGTCTACGCACCAACATCTCATTATGATGAAAGAGAAATCGAGAAGTTCTACATAGAGCTAGAGAAGTTCTATAAAGAAGACCACAGCTTCTACAAGATCATTGTAGGTGATTTTAATGCCAAGATAGGACCAAGAAGATCAGCTGAAGAACTTCACATCGGGACCCATGGCCTAGAATGGAATGAACAGGGTGAGAGACTGTCTGAGTTCATCATGTCGACCAAGACCATTCATGGTAACTCACAGTTCCGGAAGGCAGAATCTAAACGATGGACATGGGAGTCTCCCGGTGGACGATTCCACAACGAAATGGACCACATCATATTCAATCGACAGTTTTGCCTGACTGATGTCGCTGTTGTCCCAAAATTTGAACGGGATCGGACCACCGTCTCCTTCGTGCAAAATTCTACTTCACAGAGTGGGGAGAAAGGGCTGCAAAGTTCAAAAAGAGAACTCCCAGAATGAACACCAACTGGGAACTCTTTGGTACTATTGCGGCAACATGGGAAGATGCCATTGTTGACAACATTGACGAGGAATACGATCGACTGGTTCAGCAGCTCCATGAATGTGCGAGGAATGCCAAGAGAGAGATAGCCACAAAAAATCGCCTATCTTCGAAAACTCTTGAGCTAATTCGCCAGCGTGATTTGGCACATGCCTCAGGCAACCACAAGCTAACGTCAGAGCTCACAAAGCAGTGCAGAGATGCGATCAAGGAACACCTCAAAGAGAGAAGAGCAGAAGTACTGGTAGATGCGGCAGAAGCCGGGAAAAGTATTCGTAACGCCCGCCTGTCCTTCGCCAACTACAAGACCAAGATAACTGCCCTCCGACATCCTGATGGATCCGTCACATCCTCCAGAATGGCAATGGAGAAGATTATCCATGACTTCTACTCAAATCTCTTCGATAGCCATGTCCACTTGCCGACATACCAAATTCCACAGGATGGATATGTCGTTCCCAACGTTCTCCCTTCCAAAATCCGACATGCCATTTCGTTGGTAAAGAAACAAACACACCCGGCCCAGACAAGGTCAGACCTGAACACCTGAAGAACCTGCCGTCAGTACTCATCAATACACTGGCTCGGCTCTTCACTCGCTACCTGTCTGAATGCAAGGTTCCGTCCCAATGGAAAACCAGCAGGACCGTACTACAGTTCAAGAAGGGAGACATCCATGACATTGGCAACTATCGCCCGATCTGCCTATTGTCTGTCATCTACAAGATGTTCACTCGAGTCATCCTAAATAGGATTGGCAGAACACTAGATGAAGGACAACCATGCGAGCAAGCCGGGTTCCGCAAAGGATTCAGCACCATCGATCATATCCACACGATAACCAAGCTCATTGAGGTTTCTCGGGAGTTCAAGATGCCGCTCTGTTTAACATTCATTGATTTAAAGAAGGCCTTTGATTCTGTTGAGACGGGAGCGGTCATTGAAGCCCTAGCCAATCAGGGCATTCAAGCCCAATACATCAGGATCCTCCGTGAGCTGTATTGCGGATTCACTACCAGGATCTCACCATTCTACAAAGAAGTGATCCTGATGTCAAGAGAGGGGTGCGGCAGGGTGATACCATTTCAACGAAACTCTTCAGTGCCACCCTCGAGAACATCATGCGACGACTGGAATGGGAAGAAATGGGAGTGAAGATAGATGGTCGGCAACTACACCACCTCCGCTTTGCTGATGACATTGTTTTAATAACACCAAACATCAGCCAAGCGGCACAAATGCTGGCCGACTTTGACCATGAGTGTGGAAAGGTAGGACTACAGCTGAATCTTACGAAGACAATGTTTATGAGAAACAGCCTCGTTCCTGACGCCCCATTCGCTCTCAACGGAACGACAATCTCCGAATCCAACAGCTATGTGTACCTAGGTCAAGAAGTCAACATGACAAATGACCTGGCACCCGAGCTGTGCAGGAGGAAGAGAGCGGCTTGGAATGCCTTCAAGAACGTCGAAGAAATAGCTAAGAGGATGAAGAACCTCCGGCTCCAGGCACATCTCTTTGATTCCACTGTTCTCCTGCATTAACGTATGCCTCAGAGACCTGGGTCCTACGCAAACAGGATGAGAACGCTATTCAGGTCTCCCAAAGAAGAATAGAAAGAGCTATGCTTGGAATATCACGTTTCACTCAAATGAGAGAAAGAATCCGGAGTTCTGACATCCGTCGACGATCAAGAATCAGGGACGCTGTCTCATTTGCCAAGGTGTCGAAAATCAGATGGGCTGGTCACGTAATGAGATTTAAAGACAACCGCTGGACTAGAGCTCTTACCGACTGGATTCCACGGGATGTCAAAAGACCGCGTGGCCGCCCACCTACCAGATGGTCAGACTTCTTTGTCAAGATCATGAATGATCAGTTTGAGGCCCTTCATGTTCCCGGAGCGAACAGATGCCATTGGGCTACACTAGCACGTGACAGGGACAAATGGAGACGTTACTGGCACCCGCTCGAGCAAATTGACGCCTAACGGGAAGTTAAGTGTGATTAAGTGATTGAATTTATTTTAAATGCAGCATTTGTGTAGACATTATTTAAAAATTCGAAAAGGATCTTGTCTCTAGACTCTCCTTTGCATTCCACGGGTCTGAGAGTCTGTACTTATTACAGTGTCACACTGTTGGATTACTACAGCTTCAAAGTATAATTTAAAATTAGGGAAAGAGATGCCTCCCATCACCTTTTTCCCTATAATTGTTTTAGCTATTCTGGGAGTTTTATTACTCCAGAAAAAATTTAACAGCATTTGATCTAGGACTTAAAAAAAAATGTCAGGGATATTTTTATAGGGATTACATTGAATCTGTATAGTGCTTGGGGCAAGATAGTCATTTTAATGATATTACTCCTTCCAATTCATGAACAGAGAATGTGTTTCTACTTCCTCATCTCCTCTTTTATTTCTTTTAGTAGTAATTTATAGTTTTCTTTCTATAAGTCTTTCCTCCCTTTGGTTAAGCTGATCCCTAGGTCATTAATTTTCTGAAGTACAAATGTGGGTGGGAATTTTTTCCCTTTCTTTTTCTTCTATCGTCAGGTATATGGATGCTTAATCTTTGATGAAGGAGCAAAAATATGAAGTGGAGTGAAAAAAGCCTCTTAACAAATGATGTTAGGAAAACTAGTCGGTTATATGCAAATTAAAAAGGAACTCAGACTTCTTTCTAACACCATAAACAAAAAGCAAATCAAAATGTATTAAAGACCTTAATGTCAGACCTGAATCCATAAATTATATTGATAAAACATAGGTAGAATACTTTATGACATTAAATCTAAGGCATCTTCAATGAGTCAATGCCATTAACCAAGCACATGGAAGCAAAGATAAATTTGACACAAAGGACTACATCAAACCAAGAATCTTCTGCATTGCAGAATAAACTATGATTAGGATACCTGGCAAGCCACCCATGATGTATTCGATATGCCAAACACAGTAACAACAAAATCTCCAATGGAGACGTTACTGGGCCCGCTCGAGCAAATCGATGAACAACGGGAGGGCCTTTAACTCTACCTTTTTAGGATAAAAAAAAGACAGCCTGGGAGAAAATATTTGCCCCCTACTCATCTGAGTAAGAGTTAACATCCAAGATACATAAAGCTCTTTACTTCACAAGAAAAAACAACTGACCCCAACAAAAAAAAAAAAAAATGAAGGGGAAAGAGATGAAAGAATCAGATGAAAAAGGGTATATGAAAAAGAAAATGCTCTGTATCACTTATTATCAGGGAAATGCAAATCAATACAATAATGAGATATCATCTCACACCAGTAAAATTAGTATACATCACAAACAGCAAAAAAAATCAATGTTGGTGGGGATGTAGGGGAAAAAGGAACCCTCATTCACTGTGTGAGGGAATGTGAGAAGGTTCAACCATTTGGAAAACAATATGGACACCTATCAAAAAACAAGGAATTGAGTTCCCATATGATCCAGCAATTCTATGTCTTGGTATCTATCTACTCCAAGAGCCCAAATACTCTATTCTGAAAAGATATTTGCACTCCTATGTTCACTGCAGCACTATTCACAGTAGCCAAAATCTGGAAACAACCTAGTGGCCAAGAAGAGATGACTGAACAAAGAAATCATGGTATACTATAATAAAGAAATTATGGTAAATTGTGGTATACACAATGATGTACTGCTTGGCTATAAAAAAAGATAAAAATCATGCAATTTGCTGCTACATGAATGAATCTCGAGAGTATCATGCTGAGTGTTAGTCAGATACTGAATGATCTCTTCTGTGTGGGGGATATAAAGAATATTTAAGGAAACAACTGTTCAAAGGCAACAGAAACTGAAAAATGATCTTCAGTAGGAAGTATATCTTTCCAGGGTGTTGGGGTGGGTGTGGGGGAACTCTGGGACAATGGTAGAAGAAAGTGGATACACTGGCAGAGGATAAGGTGCTGGAATGTTTTATGCATGAAACCCTGCCATTATCAGTATTGTAAATCATGGTACCTCACAATTTTCTAAAAGGAAACTTATAGAATTGAAGTAATATGCTTATGATTTTTGAATAAAAATCTGGAGAAAATTTTATCAAATACTGAAGGTTAAAGAAATTTTGTGTGATAAGTAAGAACAAACACATCACTCCAAATCCCTGAAGAAGATGCACTCTGTTACAGATGACAATTCTGGATGTAAGACTACAAATAGCTTAATAGCTTGGACCCTAAATAAATGTTCTTTTCAAAAATCCTCATTTCAGGAAAAAAAAACTCAATAAACAGAACTGACTAGCTACACCTCACTGCCCAGGGCCCCATATTCAATCTTAAACAAAATGCACCACACCACTTCATCTCTAGAACAGTTTTAAAGTTACAACACTTGAGAAGGGAAGATTACAGGCTGCAGGCAAAGACTTTAGTGCCAAGAATGAATAATCAAAACTACCTTTGGAGAACCAAAAATGACCTCAGGTCACTTCAGTTTGCAATCCACTATATATTCAGCTTTGATTTAAATTCATCTTGCCATCCCGTTCAACATACCAAAATATTACATGTGGAGAAAAAAAGCTGGAACTTTTTAAGTCTATAAGCCAAATCACAGCATGAGAAGTTTGTGTCTAATATCCAAAAAGTACTTGGCAGTAATTTTTAGATAGACATATCTACTTAGAATATTCCAAATATTCAGAGATATTCAGGAATATATCCAATATATACATTCCCCAACAAGTAAAACGCTATCTTTCTCCAATAGGCAAAGGGATAAAACATCTCTTTAGCACACATCATAAAGACAAAATTATTGTGTGAATAAAAAATAGCAATAAGGTAGAGGACTTCAAATCTCAAGAGGTAAAATTGATCTGCTTCAATCAACTGACAGAGATAAAGAAAAAAAAATCAATGAATGCAGTAGGCCATCAACTGATGGAATAGCCTCAAGGAAAAACAATGTGAAATCCTGCGACACAATCTTCTATTTAAAATTGATGGAAATGAAAAGTGTACTGATTACTTCTAAAATGGTTTGTTTATTACACTTTCTTTACAGAAGTTTAACCAAGGACCTCAGTGAAATGTCTCTTACAGAACACATTAATGTAGAGAGACTCAAACCAAACATCTAAGTTAATTAATATACATAAATTAACATCTTATAAATGCTTGATTAGCAACCACTGAGTTTGTATACTTAGTGACTTTGCAAGAAGAAAGAAAACAGAGTAGACAGCTTTGAGATGTTTAAATGTTTTGCATCTATGAATTCCATAGTGATCTTTCATAGTACTGCCAAACAACAGAGATCAGCTATTAATCCCTGGTCTATTGGTCTATTAATCCCTGTTATGCTGCCTGGTCAAAACAGCATAGTGAAAGCAACAGCTCCAGTCAAACTACACTGATGAAATAAAACCCAACCAAGGTAGTCTCAAAATTTTTAAGAGAAGAAAATTAAAGCAAGATCTTAGTAACTCTCAGAAGAAAATTGTCTTTGCATTGAGCATGCACAAACTCACCTCTGAAATACAGAGTGGCTTTCTTAAAAAGTAATGTTTAAAGCTTTACATGACTCTGGAAAAGCATGGGCAGTATGCGGTTGTAGATCATTCAGCTACAAAATACATTCAAGGTTACAAATTCAGGAATAAAATGACAAAGCAGATGTTCATACCCAAATAATTTCTTTTTTAATTTTTTTATTGAGTCACTATGAAATGCGCAGTTACAAAGCTGTTAATCAACTGTTAATGACTGATTCCAGTCATAGGATGTTCCAATACCCATCCCTTCACCAGTGTATATTTCCTACCACCAATGTCCCAAGTTTCCCTCCCAGCATCCCACATACCCATATAATCTCAACAAAGTGACATTAAGTTTTCTAAATTCCAATAACTCAAATACAGCAGAGTAGAGTTACCATAGTTTTACATGTTTTCCTTTTCCAACAAGAATCTGGCAGTGGGTTGTTGCCTAAGCTTTTCTGAGGTCAGGATTAGTGATTCCAAAGCAATTAACTCACTTGCTGTAATGTTGATTTATATACCTTCCACCTTCTCCCTGAATGCACAGACACATACATATGTGTGCACATATACATATCACTGCAAGTTTATTTTATTCTTGTGGGCCACACTCACTGAGGCTTAGTGAGCCCACTGAGGGCTCTGCACTCAGGAATCACTGTTGGCAGTACTCAAGCAACTAGATGGGATGCTAGGGGTCGAGGTTGGCCATGTACAAGGCAAGCACCCTACCCATTATACTATCTCTCCAGTCCCAAGTATCACAAGTTTAGAATGACAAGATTCCATCACCCTTATTCTCATTCCTTGCCCTGATTTTATTCAAATATTTCCTGGTCTTCTAAAATGCATTCTCTCATGTTTCCCTCATGAGAACCGATCTCTTCCATGTTTATACATCTATCTATGGGGCTGAGAAACAACCTAAAGAAACAGAACATAAAAATCCTTGGCTCACATCTTTTCTCCAAAACTTCAAATACCTGATACCCTTAAATTCCAGTTTCCTGTCTCTGTGGCAATGTCTGACGTTCACTTACAAGTAACTTGATCCTTTTACCATATGCTCACAGGTCTTTTTCTTCTTGATGTTGCTACTATAAAATGATTTTCCTAGATATACCATGTACCTGGCTGGAGCAATAGCACAGCAGGTAGGGCGTTTGCCTTGCACGTGGTCAACCCAGGTTGGCTGACCCAGGTTCACTTCCTCCACCCCTCTCAAAGAGCCCAGCAAGCTACTAAGAGTATCTCGCCCGCATGGCAAAGCCTGGCAAGTTACCCATGACATATTCGATATGCAAAACAAAGTAACAAGTTTCACAATGGAGATGTTACTAGACCCGCTCAAGTAAATCAATGGAAAACAGGAGGACAGTAACAGTGACCATGCACCACTTCAATTGGCATGAAAAAGTACTCTTATGAGTTAGAATATTGTTTTTTGTTTGTTTGTTTGATCAGTTGCCATTTATTCCATTCTCGCCACACATCTGTCCCAGTCTCTCTAAGCCTCCCATTCTGGTCTCAAACTACCTCTCATTCCTGTCTCCTTCTGTCTCTCCCACTCATCTCTCTGTGCTCCATCTCACAGCCTGGGCTCTCTCTCTTCACATGCTTGCTCCTGTATTCTTCCACATTCTTCTCTCTCTGTCCACCTTGCTAGTCTCTCTGCAGTCCATCCATCCCTAGAATATACTTTTAATATTTGTTCTCTTTGGTCTTTTTGTTGATTTGGTCTTCTTCATTGTGTAGATTAGCTGTTTTCCATATCTAAGAATTTCACTGGAGTGCCTTCAGTCTTTAATTTATTTAAACTTTGCTTTCATCTTTCTCTTTTATATAAAAATTAATTTTTATTTTAATTGCTAACATTCATATCAAGCATCTTTTCCCACGATTATTTACCATTCTCAATTTTTTACTAATGAAGCCATCCCTTATATCATATTCCCAGTTTGTCCTCTGTTTTCCTTTTCATTCGCAGGCTGCTTTTCATGTGCTGGACACTAATCCTTTAGAAAACTTACATACAACAAAGGTGACAGAGCCGTGAAAATTTTTATTTCTTTTTTTCATATTTTAGTCTGTTTTCCCCACAGTACAAGAGATAAAACCCAGGATCTCACTAAGACATGTGCTTGATCAGAGAGGCACATCCTTGGTTCCCATATTAGACTCTATCTTGTTTGTTTGAGGGGTCCAAACCCAGCAGTGTTCATCCATCACTCTTGGCAGTGCTCAGGAGACTTATATGCAGTGCCAGAGATCATATCTGGGTCGACTGCATGCAAGGCAAGTGCCCTCCCTGCTATAATACTTCTCCAGCCCCCTTGCCCCACCCACATTTTATTCTTAGAATGTAAAAAATGGACTCCAATAACCAAACACCTATCAATAACCACTTAGAGTAAGGAGAGAATATCACAGCACCCACCAGAGATCTTCTTAGAATCAATTAAACATACCCATTAAAAAACTTTCAGAGATCACATTTTCTACCAGCTTACTCAAGAAACAGCCTTACCAGTGAGGTCACATAAGAAGTGCCTCTCGTAGTTCTTGCAGAAAACCAGGACTCACTGGGGGAAACGCCAGGTTGGTGCTTATGGGTACCTCAGGAAACAGTACGTCCTGCAACAACTCCCTAGGCACAGCTGCCAGAATTTTCAAGACAAGAGCTCCTGCACTCAGGAAGTCTAAAGTCTACCCTGACACAGTTGGGATAGAGAAGGGACCACTAAGTAAATGATGGTTGGAGAAACCGCTGGGGATGGGAGATACGTGCTGAAAGTAGACTATGGACCAAACAGGATGGCCTCTCAGTGCCTGTATTGCAAACCATAACGGTCAAAAGAAGAGAGAAAGAGGGAATGTGCCTGTCGCAGTGGTAGGGGGGTAGAGAGAGGGGTACTGGGAACATTGGTGGTGGAGAATGGGCACTGGTGGAGGGGTGGGTGCTCGATCATTTTATGACTGAAATGTAATCATGAAAGTAAGTCTATAATTGTATCTCACAGTGATTCAATTAAAAAAGGGGGGGGGCACCCTGACAACTACTTCATATCCTCCCAGAGAAAATGTCCTTATGTTAATGTTAAGATTATGGTAAACCATGCCCTGCAGTTAAAAAAAATCTTTTAATGTACATTAGATTTTATCACAGGCACTGCCATTTGTTATAAGTTTCAAAAGAGAAAGAAAGTGTGGAGGACCCAAACATTCCTCAGTGGCCGAAAGCCTACAGAAACACATTGGGATACAGGAATACATTGCGGTATTAAAATCTACAAGTCCATATGGAATCTGAAAGCACTGACAAGTGAAGTGTTAATCTTTGGAGCCAGGGTTCCACAATATTATTCTAAAATTAGTGAAGCAAATGTTTATCATGCCCATGCTAATGTGAACACTACCTCAGGGTGACCAAAAGCTTGATAAAAGTTCTTCTCTGTAGAAGGGCTTAAATTAATAAAAGAATGACTGAAAAAAAAAACATTTAAAGTAATATACTTTAACCCATGGTGAACTACCTGAAAAAATGATCATTAGTGGCTGCTAAGATCACTCAGAGGTCTGGTGGGAAATTTCATCTTTGTGATTCAGACAGAAACTGTTCAAAGCCACTGATCACCCCACATATCAGAAAAGGAAAAAAGGAATTAGGATGTGCTACCTAATATGAAAATATGAAAAGCATATCCTCCCTTGCCCCTCCTCTCTCTCTCCCTGCTCTCAGGCCATTACACTCATTTCAGCACTTCTCATTTCCATTTTATCTTCACCGTTAGCTTCTGCTTATTCCTATTAATTTCTTACATGTGCACATGAGCAAAGACTAGTCAGCATTTGTAAGTGTTTTTTAATGGAAAGAAGCTTTGTAGGATATAATATTCAACCACATTGGTAGAAAAATGGGTACTTTTTAGATTCCATTCTTATTTGGTTAGTTTGGTTTTATTTTTGGTTTGGGGGCTACATCTAGCAATGCTGAGGGCTTATGCCTAGCTCTGCATTCAGGGATGACTCCTGGCAGGGCTCAGGGGACTATATGGAGTTCTACGGATTGAAGCTGAGCCAACCACCAAGCACAGGGCAAGCACCCTACCCACTATCTCTCTGGCCCCCATGCTGTCTTTTTTTAAAATCCAGATATATATATATATATATATATATATATATACACATGTATATATATGTATATATATATATATATACATACACATATAGCAATGCACTTCCTAGGTTACAGAGTATAGCAATCAGTTTTCCAAAACAATATTAAAATTGAAAGTCCCATCGTCAGCTTTCAAGGATTCCAGATTCTCCTCATGCTTATCAGGACTCAGTATTCTCAGTCTTTTTAACATTTGTCATTCCAGTGTGTGGGCATGTGTGTGGCGAAGTCCTATTTTGGTTTAAGTTGCATTTAAACTAGTGGTGACTAGTGATCTTAAGTACAACCAGATTGAAATATTTAAATCTTGGGTCCAGGGGTGCTGGGGTCATCCCCAGGGTCACCCCAGTGGTGCTTTGGGACCATGTGTTAAGGGACTGAATTTAGGCCCTTATGTCTGCAAGGCATGTGCTCCAACCTTTTAAGCTATCTCCTGGGCCTAATAACAATTTTTCTTAATCATAGCATAAAGTATTAAATTAATTTATAGTAGATAATGCTAACCTACTTCTAACAAAAATTTTGTAACTTTTATTAATTTTTGAGTTTACATCAGTGTTTCCCAGAGAGGTTGCAAGAACTCTGGAGTGTCTGGGGGGCTGATGGCATTGACAGTAACCTCAGGTGCCATTGGGATGCTTTCTGTTGGTTCACTTAAGGTAGTTGTTCAGGGGGACACTCGCTGAGTGATTGATATTTTTTTTGAAAAGGGAATAGTGGGTCAGATAAGTTTTGGAACCTCTGATTTATATGTTTAGTGTAGAAAATTTAGAATAGATGAACAATAAAGACTGAAGTAAAATACTGACTTCTCTGAAATTAGTATCTGTAAATTTTTAGATAAATGTAAATTCTTATTTGCTGTGAGTATATGTACATATAGGTACACAGACCGTTCAGTCCATCTATTTCTTTTTCCATACTGGTACTCAGACATGATGGCAATACAGAGTTCTGATAGTTAGACTAGCTCAAGGTCCCGAAAACCACCAGGAGTAATTCCTGAGTGCAGAGCCAGGAGTAATCTCTGAGCATTGCCAGGTGTTGCCCAAAAATCAATAAAATAAAATGTGCCCTAAAGAGTTACGGGGGTAGGGAGCAAACTCAGATCTGAAGAGCATGCCCAGCATGCATGAACCGGGTCCCGAGTTCAATCCCCCAATCAGTGTTCAAGTGGTCTTGGTGGCCTACTGCACTGCATCATCGAGCACAGGTAGGCTGCACTGAAGGCAAGTGTCCTTCCCAGCCATACTATCACTCTGGCCCCACAGATTCCTTTTTTTGTTCTGTTCAGATTTTTGTGCTAAATTCCATGAACAGTCGTCTTCTGTACACACCCCAACATCAGAGGACAGCAGCTTCTACCGAATAGGTTTTCTGGGCAAAGAAATGAAGCCACAACTTTCAACAGCCCAGAAATAACTTACAGTACTTTTCTGAATATTAAAAGATGAAGATTATGAAAAACAGAAAATAATTTATCATGACACATATACATTAAGTAATATATAATAACATATTATTATTTACCTCTAAGTATCTTGCAGAATATTTTAAACAGAGAAATGTAAATCAAATGGAATGAATGTAACCATGCATTTAATACTGCTGAAAAAACAAAATAGCTTGGCATATATGAGAGAAATATAATCAGGATGCAATGGAATTGCACTTTGTTCTTGCATTGTATTTTGCAAACATACATATAACTAAGTGAGATACATGTGTGAATATATGCCTATATGTGTAAAGTAAAGGCCCTCCCGTTGATCATCGATTTGCTCGAGCAGGCCCAGTAACGTCTCCATTGGAGATTTTGTTGTTACTGTGTTTGGCATATCGAATACTCTCGGTAGTTTGCCGGGCTCTCCGAGAGGGGCGGAGGAATCGAACTCGGGTCGGCCATGTTGGCTGCGTGCAAGGCAAACGCCCTACCGCTGTGCTATCACTCTAAAGGAAAAATGCAGACATTTTAACTGCTTTACCTTAAACTTTATCCTAAACGCTTATCTTTATGAACAAAAACTGGAATAAGCTATGATACCTTCATCTGACAGATGGCATTTACCCTATTCTATAGCAAATTCCACTCCCTTTGTTCTGATGAAGGGGACTGTGCATACCTTTCTGAAGCACTCATTCACCAGGCTGTGGTATTCGTGCGAGGTCGTACTCTGGTTGTAGTATCTGCACACTTAGCCCTGGTTCTTGCCAAGAATCACACACCTGTTTGTAGTGACTGTATGCTTTTTGGTTGTGTTGTTCACTGGAGCCATACACACAGTTGTGGTGCTTGTTTGTACACATGCTGGCCACAACTGCGGTGCTCTCATTTTGGATGTAGTGCTTGCTAGGGTTCAAATACCTGGCCATGGTGCTCAGATACTTTAGTTGTGTTCCTTGCACACAACCTGGCTGTGCTGCGCTAGAGATCACATACTTTGGCTGTAGTGTTGGGAATCCCAAACAACAGCATGGCACACGGTGTATCTAGGAAAATCATCTTATAGTTGTAACATCAAGACTCTCAAAAGAAAAGTCCCTTTGAGTAAAAGGATCAAGTCACTTGGAAGGGAAAGTCAAGTACAGTGACTTCAGACATTGACACAGAGACAGGAACTCCAATTTGTAATGTATTTCTCCCACACAACAGAATAACTGTGGCCCAATAAGATTAAAGAATGCTGTGCAATACGTTCTCCTCTTACAAATGGAATTTAGGTAAAATTAAAGGATTTCCTCATGGCAAAAGAAACATGTGCTAAAACTAAAGGACAGCTAACTATATGGGAGAAATATTTGCATTCAATACATCAGATAAAGGGTTGATATTCAGGGTATATAAGTACTCACAAATATCAACAATAACAAAAATCCAAAACCCTGTCAAAATTGGGGACTGGAAATGAAGAGGGACTTCTCTGAGGAAGACTAGTAGATAGCCAACAGGCACATGAGATAAACATTCTTCATCCCTTATCATTAGGAAAATCCAAATCAAGATGACAATGAACTACCATTTTACATCAGTGAGCATGGTATGTATAAAAAATACTGTGAAAAATCTGTTTTGGAGGGGTTGAGGTGAAAAAGCAACTCTCCTCCACTGCTGGTAGGAATGTTTTTTGATTAAATTTTATGCAAAACGGTATGGATATTTCTCAGTAAACTAAAAATTGATCTGCCATAAACCCACTAATTACCAGTAGATACCATCCAGTTATTACAAGTAGATACCACTTCTGGGCATCTACATCCAGGACACAAAAACGTTCATTCCAAAGGACATATGCACCTTATAATTCATTGCAGCACTTAATACAATAGCTAAGATATGGAATCAACCTAGGTATCCAATGACAGATGAGTGAATCATGAATATGTCCTACAGATGCACAATGGATTATTATGCAGCTCTTGGGGGAAAATGGAATCATGCAATTCACTACAACATGGATGGAACTGGAAGATATCGTGTTAAATGAAGTAAGCTGGAAGGACAAACAGAATATCGCTTATATGTGGTATACAGAGTAACTTGACAAGGGTATGCCATGCTTGAAAGGGAAAATGCCTAGATCACCCTTGGCCCCAGAGTAGAGAGGTGGTCAGAGAAGGAAATACACTGAAGAGGGGGAAAGAGACAGATGGGAAGTAAATGGGGGCAGTCATCAAGAGGATTTGTGTACATCAGTGGTGCAAAAGACTGGTACAGCTAAATATCCAAACAACAGTCAACAACACTGAAAATGTGAAATCCAAACTTGAACAATAAACTTTTAAAATATTCCTGTCAGCCACCCCCACCCACAGTGTAGACTTCTGGCAGCTCCGACAGCCACACCCACTTCCCACAGCCACCACCATGTCAAGTCACTGGCCCAGACTCCAGATCCTGAAGTCTCTGAACCACTAGGGCAAGAGAAGACACATGGAAGTTTCCTCCAAATCCCACAATAAAACTCCATAAGACACCTCCAAATTCTACAGTACTGACATTTCAGTTGGAGCACCACAAATTAGATGGGAAAGTAACATAGAAGCCAACTAAACTCATCAAACAAAAACATTAACACAGTAGACCCAATTAGCAACAAACAGCTCCATAAATCCTTGGAGAAGGACTTAACAGCCCTGTCATGAGATATAACAATTTTCACTAATTTTCTTTTGCTAAAGTATTTTTTAAAATTCCACAGCCACTTAATTGCAACAAGCAATATAAAATAAATTCCTGTGTGCCCTTTAGAGGGCAGACATTGGTGGGCAGGGATGGTTTGGAAAATGAGGTCATAGTGGAGGGAAGTTTACTCCAGTAATGGAATTGGAACATCAAAAGCCAGTAAATGTTATGAACAACTGTGAAACATGGTGTTTAAATAAAGTATTGTATGTCAAGGCATGTAAGGGAAGGTGACGGGTAGGAGGGAATCTGAAAACACTGATGGTAGGATTGGTGTTAGAACATTTTAAGTCTAAAACTTGACTATAAATAACTTTGAAAACCATGGTCCCACAATAAAATAAGATAAATTTTAAATATGCATATGCCTCTCTTCAAGATTCATAATACACATAAGCATATGGAAAAGACTGAAAATTTGAAATTATCACTTTAACATTGCCTCACAGTTCTCTATGCATATGTATATACCTATATGTATATACAGATTACATATTCATAACACATACACAACTATAGTCCAATTTTCATTTGTTAACAAATTACTAAACACTATTATTCTAGGGAAGGCTTTTCAAACCATGAAGCTCAAATAAACAACTTAAAGATCTCATTATAATGTAGATTCTGATTCAGCAAGTCTGGGGCAGGTGGCTGAAACTGCATTTCCTGCACTTGCCCAGCAATGCAATACTCTGGTTCACGGACCATTCTATAGTAAGGGCAAGAGAAGAAACATGGAAGAAAGCTGTGATGGGTATTTCTTCATCACAGAACTGTGTGGTTCTGTGATGTGAATAGACACTTATAGAGTCAACTATACATAAAATAAGGGAATAATAAAGAATTAGAAAGAAATTAAATTAAAAAGAGGAGAAAAGGACTTCAGCTCTAAAAAGTGATTTGTATAAGCAGATACTAGATAAGAAAAATAAGAATAAAGTAAGCCTAAGTAAAGAGGGAAAAGAAAGCAGGGAAAGAACTTAACAGGAAAAGAAGTGGTTAAGGATACGGAGACAAGGAAATACTAGCATAGAGGAATAACTCATATTTTCTAACTTTTCATTTCTCAAATAGAACAAGTCAGCAGAGCCATCGATGGAATTTCTATTTTAATCGCTAAAAGACTCTTATACACCGTCAGATGAATGTCTGTGATCCAAAGATTTGGAAAAGTTCAAAAAGGTCCCTTGAAATGAAAAAAAAAAATCTACACTTGATATTACACTTGCTATTACTTGTTCAACCACTGAAGATTCTAAAGGAAACAATGCTTTTAAAAGGCGAGAACAGGTAAAATCTAAGTCAAACCTTTTCTTGGATTAGTCTCTGAAGATGAATCCCACAGGACAGCATGGCAGCAAATAGGGTCAATATGTACTGCTGCACCTTGCAGATGGCAGGCGCCAGGGAGCTGATTATTGTGTTCAGTCCCACCTTCTCAATAATGCTCTGGAAGGCAGCAGGAGAATGACGAGTGATTCTGCACAAGGCCTGCAAGAGAAAGGAAAACAGGTCTGTCAGACAACTCCAAGTGCATTCACCATGTCCTGCAAAGACATCACATACTTTGGCAGAAAGGAGAAGAGGTATTTACCCACAGCTGGAAATTTTTCAACACATTGGAAAATAAAATAATAATCATCTTTCTGAATAAAAACTGAAGTTATTTTAATAGAAACTCCAAAAATTATCACCTAAATATGGTGAATTAATTAACATGACAGACTAATTTATAAATCTCTACAGAAAAGCGTTAAGTAATAAAGAGGACTATCATTACATGCTTTCTTGTGTGCGAGCACTGAATTAAGTGCTCAGGAAAGTCACTAAAGTAAATATCTAACATTTATTGTTTTCTATGGGAAGAACACTGAGGAAATTTGAAGACTAGCTCATTTACTTCTCGTAACAACACATTAAAAAGGCATTATTATTAGGCAAACTTTATATATGATAAAACTAAGGCACGGGGTATTTAAGTACCTTGCCAAAAGCATATAGCTAGTAAATGGCACAGCTGGATTCAAACAAGGGTAATCAGTCCCCTGAGCTTCTCTTAACTTGCTTTTTATTAAGAGAAATGAGAAATAAAACATACCACGATAACACAGCGGTAGGGCGTTTGCCTTGCACGCAGCCAACATGGCCGACCCGAGTTCGATTCCTCCGCCCCTCTCGGAGAGCCCGGCAAGCTACCGAGAGTATCTCGCCCGCACGGCAGAGCCTGGCAAGCTCCCCGTGACGTATTCGATATGCCAGACACAGTAACAACAAAGTCTCCAATGGAGACGTTATTGGGCCCACTCAAGCAAATCGAGAATTTAAAACTAAAAGGTGGGGCGATAGTTCAAAGGGTTGGGGTGTGAAAGTGGCATGCAGAGGTCCTGGGCTCAATCCCTGGTCCAGATTCAAAATTCAACATCATGTAATGTTAAAACCATTGGCATAGCACCCAAAAGGAGAGAGAGAACAAAAGGGAATGCCCTGCCACAGAGGCAGGGTGGGTCGGGGAAGTGGGGGGTGGGAGGGATACTGGGATCCATGGTGGTGGAAAATGGGCACTGGTGGAGGGATGGGTATTTGATCATTGTATAACTGAAACCCAAGCACAAAAATTTGTATGTCTACAACTGTACCTCATGGTGTCTCACTAATAAAAATTTAAAAAAAAAAAAACCATTGCCATAGCCTACCCTTATGGCCACAGAAGTCAGAGGTCAGAAGGGTTAATGAAATGAATGATTCTCTAAAATGAAAAAAAGCAAAGCAACAAAAGCTTTGTAAGGAAGATGATGTCCCATGAATCTGCAGAGTAAGTGAGATGTGGAAAGGTAGAAAAATAAGTAAATAGTTCAGCCAAGAGAAGAAAACAAGCTTTTGCTGGAAGATGTGAAGATGCATGTCTGGAAGGGAAAAATTTGGGATATACCTAGCACATGCTTTGACTGTATGAGAAGAGGCAGGGAACAGAAAGAAGAAAACATCTAAAGTTATCTAGAAAAGTCAGTTGGGGGCAGAGTTTGGTCCCAACCAAGCAGAATTTGTAAATTCTACATCAGAAGCAAACAGAAGACCTTCGAAGAGGACTGGAGCCAGCACATGTGTGAAACCTCAGAGCGCCAGCATGCAGATACCACTCCATCTATCCCAGCAACAACACCCTCTACAAAGAAACTGATCAATGCAGGAGGAATTTTATATTTTAGTGTGTTATAACAAACAATATAAACTATGCTGTGCCTGCTAAGGTAGCAGTTTTGTAGGGTGGGTGGGAAGCTGGGAACATTGGGGGAGGGAAGGCCACACTGTTGGTGGGATTGGTGTTGAAATATGGAACACGTGAAATAACTGCATTATAAGCAAGTTTGTAAATCACGATGTTTAAATAAAGTTTCAAAAGAAGGGGAAAAGGAGAGAAGGTTGATTATATACTGTGTCTATATGGGAGACTGTAGAGAAATAAACTTAAACCAGATATAATTTCAGAAGAGCCTTCTTTTTAACTAATGTCTTTTTTCCTGATTTTCTATTTTCAACACATTTATAACCTTAATAAAAAATGAGAAAGATCAAATTTAGATGATATGCTAGGAATATCATGATGTCAAAAAATAGGAAAGGAAAAAATAAAGACCTGAAAAAATGTTTTCATCCTTTTTCAATTCCTGAGGGAAAATTAAGTATTTTTTTTACCATCTCCAAGAATGAACATCCTTTAAAAGTTATTCCTCGGGGGCTGGAGTGATAGTACAGTGGGTAGGGTGTTTGCCTTGCACACAGCTGACCCGTGTTTGATTCCCAACATCCCATATGGTCCCCTGAATACCATCAGGAGTAATTCCTGAATACAGAGTCAGGAGCAACCACTGTGAATTGCCGAGTGTGACCCCCCCCAAAAAAAAAGTTATACCTAATAAAAAAGTAAGGGAAAAAAAGGTATTCAGGGGCACCTTGAAGGTACTCAAGGTACTTCGGAGGGGGTGCTTGCCTGGTGTGTGACCAAACAAGATTTGATTCCCGGCATTCCATATGGCCAAGCTGAGTACTGCCAGGAGTAATCTTTGAGCACAGAGCCAGGAGTAAGCTCTGAGAACCACCAGAAGTAGCCCAAAAACAAACTGAAATATACATATATGTGTGTGTATTTATGTATACAACATATATAAATATATGTAGATACAAACTGGTGAAGAAGGGGCTAGAAGGTACAAGACTCTGGTGAAAAGGCCAGACACAGTACAGGAGCTCAGATGCTTGCCCCGCATGTGGCCAACTGCAGTTCAATCCAGGCATCACTTCTGAGAACTGCTAGGTGTAATCTGAAAAAAAAAATCCCTTAACAAAAAGTTTTAGGTACAAGGTGAGGCGGGGGAGTGGGGGAAGGGGGAACACTTTAGAGTAACACCTCCTGGTGCTGGGTGGGGAGGTTCATGTGTTGCTGGGGATTAAACTCAAGGACAAGCACATACTAGGCAAGGCATGTGTTCTACCACTTGAGTTATCTTCATGGTACACAGAAATTTTTTTTGTGATAAACCCTACCACCACATCAACTCCTCTCTCCTGATTTACCCCTTCACAATATACACATTCTATCAAAGACTAAATATGTCCTCTGAAAAGTGGATGCTTACTTCAACAAAAATTTGAATTAAAATTTTAAAAATTGGGTCCAGGGACTGGAGAGTTAAGATAACATGAATAAGGCGATGCTTTAAACAAATCTGACCCAGGTTTCTCCCTGGCACCACATATGTTCACCCAAGCACTGCCAGGAGTGATCCCTGAGCACAGGACCAGGAATGGTGTGTGACCAAACAAGATTTAATTCCTGGCATTTTGAATGAATGAATCGAATTCCTGGCATCCCTGGGCACAACTGAATGACCCCAAAACAATGACAACAACAAATAGGAGCTGGAGAGATTGTGCGGGTCTGAGAGATAGTATAGAGGTCCAGAGAGATAATACAGGAGGTCTGGAGAGACAGTATAGGAAGTCAGGTGCTGGGCTTTCATGCAGTGGACTCCCATTGGATTCCTGGCACTACATATGGTGTACCGAGCACCACTAGAAATAATCCCTATGACACAAGACAGGAGTAGCCCCTGAGCAATGCTGGGCATGGCAAAAAAAAAAAAAAAAAAACTTTAAACGATTTTTAATAATAAAAACAAAGACCTCGGTTGGAACAATTAGAAAAAAATTGACAAGAAAACTTGATGAGTATAAAGATGAAATTCATAATACCAATTGAACAGAATTTTTTTCTAATGGCAAGGACTACAATGCATGCCTAAGATTGCGATTCAATTCAAAGATGTCTGTATGGTGGAGGGGTGGGAGGGAAACTGGGGACATTGGCGGTTGGAAATGTGCACTGCTGAAGGGACCGGTACTGGAACATTCTACAACTGAAACCTAACCATGACAACTTTGTAACTGTGTATTTCATTGTGATTCAATTTTAAAATCCATTAAAAATAAAATTTAATTAAAAAAAAAAAAGATGCCTTGAGTGACTGAAGCGACAGTGCAGTGAGTAAGGGGCTTGCCATGCACACTCCTGCCCCAAGTTCACATTCCATATGATCCTCTAAGCATCATCAGGAGGTGCTCAGAGCACAGAGTCAGGAGTGACCGCTGAGCATCATCAAGTGTGGCCCCTGTCCTAAAAAAGAAAATCAAAGATGGCTTGAAGACATTCATTGGTGTAGGGCATAAGCCTTTCTGACCATTCCTCTACAAACAGTCATCTCTCCGTTTTTGACTCATGGGGCTCCTGAAGCATAGTTGTGTGAATGGGTTGGCTGTGCTATAGCCTTTGCTTAATGATTCTTGGTCAGCAGAAGCTCTAACCCTTGACCTTCAAAATTACATAGACAAAAAAAACAGAACTGAAAGGTCACCAGAAACACCCGCCAGCATTTAAAAACACAAAAGTCATGAGATATCTAATTGTGAGAGCAGCTGCAGAGGCATTTTGAGAATGATAATTGTCTATGGCCATACCACCCTTAACACACCAGATCTGGTCTGATCTCAGAAGCTAAGCAGGGTCAGGCCTGGTCAGTACTTGGATGGGAGAATGATACTAGACTGAGCTGAGGAGGAAGCAAACATGACAGGAGCCGGAGTCTGCAAGCTGATTTTAAAGAAGTACAGCTGGGATGAAGGACTACATAGCCTTGAGATAATGATGTATTCATTTGTGTTTGAGAAAAAAAAAAAGAATGCAGAATAAAGAATACCTCAAATGCAGATTAAGAGAATATAAAGATTTAGAGAAGGTCAAAGACTTAGGAAAGAGAAAAATAGCCATAGAAGCAAAATTCCCAAGAAAGGAGCAGAGTGAATGGGTAGGCTGCCTTTGAGTTGGAAAAATATAGAGATCTGTTCTGCCTCTGACAGAAGGTACAATTCATCCATAGTAACAAGAGCAAAAGAACTAAGATGAGATGTAAAAATAAAAATGTGGAGGACCTACGTTGGGATGATTCCCTTTGGATTGGATGTCTTTATTTTTCTGGGGGACATGCAGTGGGGGGTTGGGAGGAAGGTCATTTACTGAGGATACTGGCAGGAAACGTAAAATTGGGACTAAAAAAAGGAGAGTAAGGATAAGATGAAACAGCAGACAAGAGTGAACAGACTAGAGGAGTATATAGAGGTTGCTGCAGAATGCTGATTTCAGATGATGGTGATCAAACAGATATTTAAATAAATCAGATGAGAAAGCATTATATTTGTTCAATAGACTATTAAATTGATACAAATGTTAACACATCTTCATACATAATTATCCTTTACACCAAAAGTCATTATAACCATGTGAGCCAAGTAGTGACAACCAATAAAAATACAAAAACTACAAAACCACAGATGCCTGAACATTAAAATGAATTCAACTGAACCACACAATAAACCCCCGATCATAAAATCTGGAAGAGGAAACCAACAGGAAAGGTAAGGGGACACAAAAAATAAGCCAAACCAGACTTCGGCCCTGTCACTGTCCGTTTGCTTGTGTCCCTCCAAAGAACGTTTCTGTTCGGGAGCCACACCAGCAGACCCTATGCGAGGTGAGCACATGAACCCTAGAGTATCTCTCCAACCCCCTCCAAAGAGTTTTGTAAATTATGCCCGGGTTTCAACAAAGGATGACTGGAATTTCTTGCCGGTTTCAAGGTTTTCCAGCCCCGTTTTTAAAATTCTGCTCCAGAAGAAAATCAAATTACTGTTCTCATCAATTATGACTTTGAGGCTGACATTTCATGCCCACCCAATTAAATGTATTCTGTTTCTCACAGACTTCTTCAAACTTAGTGTTGAAAACAAACCCAGACACATTCCCCAAAAGATGCTCCATCTTACCGAAATTGCTGTTATCCTTAGAGAATCAACAGAAGAATGTCTGAATAAGTACCATAAAACAGGTCCAATTTCTCCTGTAATAAAGCCCTGAGCCTGAGGGGAAGAAGTTGTGCAGACATTTTCAACAATCTTGGCTGCCATATGATTCACAACACGTTCTTCCTAGAGGAGAGAGCAGAGAACACAGAGAAGATTAAAAAGGTTACTACTTAGTATGAGAAAATAGAAATCATTTTCTTGTTATTGCAAATAAGCACCAAAGCACAGAAGGCGCCTCTTCCCCTGGACGTGTAACGTATTTTAGGAGGCACGTTCATCCTTTCAGGATATCATGAAACTAAAATAAAAATTAATTTGACTGAGCACTAAACCTGGCATAACTGTCCATATACTTTAAATTTTTGTTTTGTTAGAATGCCATGCTCGAGCGGGCCCAGTAATGTCTCCATTGGAGACTTTGTTGTTACTGTGTCTGGCATATCGAATACTACAGAGGTATTCTTGTTTGGGTTTTATACATACTATGTTCCAGCACCAATCTCACCACCAGTGTCTTCTTCCCTCCACCAGAATGTCCAGGTTCCCTCCCACTCCCACCTTCGAGCCCCCTCCCTAATCTGCCACTTTGACAGGCACATTTTTTAAGTTTGGTGTTGAAGTTTGGATCTCTTGTTTCCGGTGTTGTTGACTCTATGCTTTGGATACATAGTTGTATCACTCCTCTACACCAGCTGTGTGTTTGGATCCCCTTGATCCTTGTTCCCTGTAGCTTCCCATCCGTTTCTCATTCGCCCTCAGTTTCTCCTCTTCTTTGCTCTTCTCTCTTCCCTATACTCTGGGGCCAAGGATGATCTAGGCATCCCCAATTTCAGACACTACATTCCCTTGTCCAGTTCTTCTATATGCAACATGTGAGATCATCCTGTATTTGACTTCTTCTGGTTGACTTCATTGAAAGGGCTAGAGCAATAGCACAGCAGGTAGGGTGTTTGCCGACCCGGGTTTGATTCCTCCATCCCTCTCAGAGAGCCCAGCAAGCTACCGAGAGAATCCCGCCCACACAGCAGAGCCTAGCAAGCTCCCCATGGCGTATTCAATATACCAAAAACAGTAACAACAAGTCTCACAATGGAGACGTTACTGGTGACTGCTCAAGCAAATCAATGAACAATAAAAGGTGCTTACTTCATTGAACATGAAATCTTCCAGTTTCACCCATGTTGTAGCTCCCACTGAGGGCTGGGGAGATAACTTAGGGACCAAACAACCAGTGTTCAATACTCAGTACCATATGCATCTCCCCAGTATCCCCTCCCACCCTCACACCAACAGGGTGGCCCTAGTGACCCAGCATTAACTAGAGCCAAGCAGCATCTCAATATGAGACCCCAGTACTAAACCATGTGACCCAGTGGCAGAATATCACCAGGAGTGGTCTCTGGGTCCCCCCCCCAACACTGCTTAAAAAGTCCAAAACAAACAAAGCAAACCCTTGGGCACTGATGGCAGGACTGAGAGGATGGGTTAGCAGAGGACAGAATTGGGAGCTGAGTGTCAATGAACTATGATGGAAAAATATTGGTACTCTGACCCTAAATGTGTTACGGTAACATATATTTTGAAGAGGTGTGAAACTGTATCCCCCAAACATATATAATCTTGTGGGAAAAAAATCAGTGTAAAATAGTAAGGAAAAACACAATGAAAAAAAAGGGAAGAGTGAAGAAAATAGTTGAGATGGAAAAAATGGAAATTCAGCAGTAAGATGAATAAAGTCTGAGTAACTAATGTAACACAATGTGACTATACATAACACTATAGGGTACAACTGAAGTATGCTAAAAGTGTAGACAAAATGTTCTCAAATTAAAAAGGCAAATATATGAAGTGATGTGTGTGTTAACTCAATGGGGCAATACTTTTATAATGTATAGATTCAGCAAATCAATAATTTATATACTTTATTTTAGAAATTGATGTCAATTTTACTTAATAAAACCGAAAAAGACATTAACTGTCAGATTTCAATAATAATAAATACAATAAATAAATAAATGAATTTCAAAATAATAGAATAAGTAGAATAGGTTCAATTCTAGTATAAGTTTCTTGTACAAGGTTCTTTTATATGTGAACTTTCATACACTTGTAGAAATTAAGTTCTAATGTAAGATTCTTATGTATTGTATATGAATCCATGTGTAATAATCTGAAGTTGGCAAGCACTGTAACACATATGTACCCCCTGGAAATTCAACAATGACAACAACAAAGGAAAAGGGCTTGGGGTGCAGGGGAGTCAATCAACTCAAAATAAGGAAGGAAAAAGAAAAAAAGACAAATAGAATATAAATTGCAATAAGGCAGATACAGTCATTTCAATAATTACACGAGATATAAATACTGTAAGTATAAGTACTGAATATAAATGGCAAATTATATTTTTCAAAAACAAGATCCAAATATTGGCTTTCAGAAAAAAATATCCCCCTATATATATATGTAAATATATATGTATGCTTATATAAGTTCACATGTTAAAGGCAAAATGTACAAAGACACACTATTCTTGCATGAGTGAACATTAAGTAGAGTGGCTACATTACCTCAGAAAAGTAGAGTTTCGGCAAAAAAAATTTCTCTGTTCTTTATTCACTCTACCCCAGGGGAAATCAAATGCTACAACTAGTTGGAAAATATGAAAAGAACTGTGCATACCCAGATGTTCCACCACTTCCCATGTGCCCGAACCCACCCTGACAGATGTTCCCTCACATCTATACACCATCATTAAGTGCCACCTGGTTAAGTAGAATACCTGAACAGTACTATTCAGATTATCAGATTCAAATAAGGAAGCTTATTTGCCCACCAGTATACATATTAGCTCTAATGACTTGCTCTGTGTGTCTTATCTTTCATTAGGTTCTAAAATAATTCCCCTGAATGTTAAGGGGAGCAGGGGAAGAGGGATCCCTTTCAAATACCTTCACGACTATCCTTTAATTTCTAGAAGATTCATTCATGGTACAAGAAAATGTAACTATTTTAAGCACCTAGATTGGAGAGAGGTCATGTGTCAGCCCAGTTTTCTATAATTTCAGAAAGGCTGTCAAGCCAATTCAACTTGCTCTTACCTGAAATGAACTGTCGTAGTCCCTCTGGGATTCTTGGTTGGACCCAATACAAACAAAATGAGTGTCGCTATTTTCTGCTTAATTAACTCTTTAGTAGAAATAACTGGACCAAACTAAAATCTGTCATTTAAATTAAAGACCTATTTTATCAGAACATGAAAATAAAAAGCTATGGTGATTAGAAAAATAGCCATGTTTATTAAGGAAGACCTAAACTCTTGTGTCATTAAGTAGATCCAATATATTACAGGGGAGGTGTTACTTTAAAATGTCAGTTTTGCTGCCAAAATTATTTTTATTTCTTACTTTTCTAAAAGGAGTGTCAGAATTAAACTTTAAAGTATTTTCACTGGTTCCAAGTGTTTATTTTAAAGGGTTTATTGCTTTAGTAACCCATATAATCATGAAAACAGGACAGGGTCAGTAGCTCATTGAGCACATCTTGCACATGATAGGCACTGAGTTCCATCCCCAGTACCACATGGCCCTCTAAGTGAGTACCAACAGATGTTGTCCAGGTGACTCTAAGCATTTCCAGACCCTAGAAATACTATAATGCTAAAAACCGAACCATCAAAATAGAAGCCCAAGAGAAAGAAAGAGAAAAAGAAAGGCAATTACTTCTGGAAGTGGACATGGGTCCCTCAGAGCACTGCTTGTTAACCCCTTCCCCAAGGCAAAGAAAATAGGAACAAGTGAGACAAGAGGGAAGAGAAATGAGGAATCCCCTCCTCCACCCATTAAAGCTAGAGTCCTCAGTAACTACAACCAAATAGAAAAGACATCAGCAAGAAGAAACCTCTCATCGCCTTCCCCTACTGATGGCAGGTGCTATGGTTGCAGGCAGGAAGCAGAAGCCAGTAAGAAAGCACACATAGGTACTCACTTGATTTCTCAGTATCTCCTTTAAAGGAGCCATGATTACTCTGCCTGCAATTAACTGCGATTACTGCACCTCTACCATCACCACCACTACTCCGCCTCTCTCCTCTCCTCACACTGATTGGTAATCTCAGTTCTGCAATCAAAGATCAAGGGCCTGTCATCATTTAATACTGTCTATTCCCTTGTTTTGGTTCTATATATACCACAGATAAGTAAAATTATCTAGTATTAACTGAGAGTTGAAAGTAGGTAAAGTGATATACCTGATAACCTTCCATTATCTGTATTGTAAACCATAAGGCCCAAAAGGAAAGAGTGAGAGAGAGAAAGAAAGAGAGGGAGACAGAGAGAGAGGGAGAGACAGACACAGAAACACAGACAGACAGACAGACAGAAGGAAAGTGCCTGCCATGGAGGCAAGCAGGGAGTGGGGGAGAACAGGGACCACTGTTGGTGGGAAATGTACACTGTTGAAGGGACAAGTGTTAGAATACTGTATGACTGAAACCCAATCAGAAACCACTTTGTAACTGTGTATACCACAGTGTATACCACTGTTACTCAATTAAAAAATTAAATCAAAAATATCCAGTAGTTATTCTTTATTCTTTTCACTTAACATGAAGCCTCCAGTTCTATTCAAGTTGCAATAAGCTACAAGATTTCATTCTCCCATATAGCTGTTTAATATTTCATTATGTACATATGCCACAACTTCTTAATCATATGCCATTGAACATTTGTGTTGTTTATATATCCTGCCTATAGTACTTAGTGCTGCAATGAAATAAAGGTGTGTCTATACCTATTCAAATTAATGGTTTTCGAGTATTTGGAATAATGCCAAGAACTGGAATCACTGGGTCATATTAAAGTTTTATTCTTACTTTTTCAAGAAGTTTCCATACTTTTTCCATAGGGGTGGAACCAAATGACATTCTCATCAATAGTGAAAAGGATTTTTCACCACCATCTAATCAACACTGTTTTTTTCCAGATTTTCTGATGAGAACCATCCTCAAAGATGGTTCATTATACTTTTAGTTGCATTTCCTAGATAAATGATGAACACCTTTTCATATGTTTACTGGTCATTTATATGTCCTTTTCAAGGAAGTCTTCCAGTTCTTTTATACATTTTTTTTTTGTTGTTGAGGTATTTGGACACTATTTTACGTGAAGTTGTGTTTTTTATTTCTTTTTTTTTCTACTTCATTGTTTGCATATAGAAATGCAATAAATTTTTGTATATGGATTTTTTTACCTACTATTTTGCTAAAAGGTAAAGGTAAAGGCCCTCCCGTTGATCATCGATTTGCTCGAGCGGGCCCAGTAACGTCTCCATTGGAGACTTTGTTGTTACTGTGTCTGGCATATCGAATACTCTTGGTAGCTTGCCGGGCTCTCCGAGAGGGGCGGAGGAATCGAACTCGGGTCGGCCATGTTGGCCCCTTGTAAGGCGAACACCCTACCCGCTGTGCTATCGCTCCAGCCTATTTTGCTATACTGGATTATTGATTTGAAGAACTTCTTAGTGGAGCCTTTCGGGTTTTCTATGTGTATTACCAAGTCTTCTGTGAATGATGACAGCTTAACATATTTTCCAATTTGAATTCCTTTTATTTCTTTTTCTTGCCTGACAGCTGTGGTGAGGATTTTTAAAACTACATTGAATAGTAATGGAACTTCCTCAAAGAAGAAATACAAATGGCCAAAAGGCAGATAAAAATGCTCTACATCACTAATCATCAGGGATATGCAAATCAAAACAATAATGAAATATCATTTCAAGCTACAGAGACTAGCACAAATCAAAAAGAACAAGAACAACCAGTGCTGGCATGGATGCAGGGAGAAAGCCACTCTCATTCATTGCCGGTGGGAATGCTGACTGGTTCAGCCTTTTGGGAAAACATAATGGATATTCCTCAAAAAAATAGAACTTGAGCTTCCATAAGACCTTGGGAATATCTCTCCTGAGAATTTACAATAAGGAACCAAAAACATATTGCAGAAAAGCTATCTACAGTTCTATGTTCATTGCAGCACTATTCACAATAGCCAGAATCTGGAAATAACCAACTGCCTGAGAAGAGATGACTGGATAAAGAAACCATGTTACATCTACACAACAGAATACTATGCAGCTACTTGGAAAAGTGAAGTCATGAAGTTTGCTTATAAGTGGATGGACATGGAGAGCATCATGCTGAGTGAAATGACTCAGAGGGAGAGGGGCAGACATAGAATGAGTTCACTTATTTGGGGGATATTTTTAAAAAAGTATGACTAATACCCAAAGACAATAGAAACGAGGGCCCAGAGGACTGGTCCATGGTTGGAAGCTTGCCACAAATGTGGGGGCGGTGGGGGGAGGGAGTGCAGTTAGTACAAAGAAGAGATCAATATGACAATGATAGTTGGAAATGGTCACTCTGGAGAAGAGGTGAGTGCTGAAAGGAGGTCAAGTGATACACATGAAAAAAACTTTCAGTACCTGTCTTGCAAACCACAGTGCCGAGAGGGGGGAGGGGAAGGGAGGGAAGTATCTGCCATAAAGGCAGGCTGGGCACAGGGGAGGAATCTGAGGACATTGGTGGTGGGAAACGTACATTGGTGAAGGAAACTTATATGTTGTTCAATCATGAATAACTTTATAACCATGTATCTCAAATTGATTCAATAAAAAGGGTGGTGGCGGTAGTAAGATACCATAGAAGGAAAGAAATGGCAGAGATGGGGGAGGGGAAGTAAGAGGCTGATGAGAGGTAACAGGGCAGAGATCCAGGCCCCCAGCACACTGTTGGTGTAGAGGTGTGGCATATGTACATTTCTAAACTACACAGCCAACAACACTATAAGCATGAGAGCCAAGCAACAATAACCAAATTGTTAAATGTGCCTGTTAAGGAGACAGCCTGGGAAGGGCGAGGAACCCTGGGGACATTGGTGGAGGGAAGCTGACACTGGTAGTGGGATTGGTGTTGGAACAGTGTATGCCCGAAACTCAACTATAAAGTTGTAGATCACAGTGTCTTAATAAAAAAAATGTTTTAAATATGTTGGGGGGGGCGTGGGGGCAGGGTGGAAGATAACTCTTGATATTATTGTAATCATGTTAACGTAAAATGTAATGAAAATAACAGAAGAGTAAAGGTAAAGGTAAAGGCCCTCCCGTTGATCGTCGATTTGCTCGAGCGGGCCCAGTAACGTCTCCATTGGAGACTTTGCTGTTACTGTGTCTGGCATATCAAATACTCTCGGTAGCTTGCCGGGCTCTCCGAGAGGGGCGGAGAAATCGAACTCGGGTCGGCCATGTTGGCCGCGTGCAAGGCGTGCAAGGCGTGCAAGGCGAACGCCCTACCCGCTGTGCTATCGCTCCAGCTGATTTTATACAGAAGAGTATAAAAGAAAAAAAAACTAATTGAATAGTAGTGTAGTCTCAGAGACTATAAAATCCAGATCCCGGACGAGAACAGTGCAGTCTTCTGCCCCCGCGCCTGGGTGTTCCTTCCCGGGGCCCCTTGGAGGGGAGCGGGTTGAGCTTTCCTCCCCACCCCGACCAGGGCTCCAGCAGCCAAAGACCTCCAGGACCAGCCATCACCATGCTGAGACCACTCTCCGCACACATGAAGGTACTGGCAGAGGGACAAAGCCACGGGGTTCCGGGGCCGAGACCTCCAAGCCTACTCGAATTGGAGTCGAGCATCTTCCACCCAGATCCTCCAAATTCCTGTAGGCGGGGGTCACACGCACCACCTGGCCCTCTGGCGCCATCAGCGGAGTCGAGCATCTTCCACCCAGATCCTCCAAATTCCTATAGGCAGGGGTCACACCCACCACCTGGCCCTCTGGCGCCATCAGCGGCCAAGACTCAGAGACTATAAAATCCAGATCCCGGACGAGAACAGTGCAGTCTTCTGCCCCCACGCCTGGGTGTTCCTTCCCGGGGCCCCTTGGAGGGGAGTGGGTTGAGCTTTCCTCCCCAACCCGACCAGGGCTCCGGCAGCCGAAGACCTCCAGGACCAGCCACCACCATGCTGAGACCACTCTCCGCACACATGAAGGTACTGGCAGAGGGACAAAGCCACGCGGGTTCCGGGGCCAAGACCTCCAAGCCTACTCGAATTGGAGTCGAGCATCTTCCACCCAGATCCTCCAAATTCCTGTAGGCGGGGGTCACACCCACCACCTGGCCCCCTGGCGCCATGTAATCCCATCAGCGGCCAAGACTCAGAGACTATAAAATCCAGATCCCGGACGAGAACAGTGCAGTCTTCTGCCCCCGCGCCTGGGTGTTCCTTCCCAGGGCCCCTTGGAGGGGAGCGGGTTGAGCTTTCCTCCCCACCCCGACCAGGGCTCCGGCAGCCGAAGACCTCCAGGACCAGCCACCACCATGCTGAGACCACTCTCCGCACTCATGAAGGTACTGGCAGAGGGACAAAGCCACGCGGGTTCCGGGGCCGAGACCTCCAAGCCTACTCGAATTGGAGTCGAGCATCTTCCACCCAGATCCTCCAAATTCCAGTAGGCGGGGGGTCACACCCACCACCTGGCCCCCTGGCACCATGTAATCCCATCAGCGGCCAAGACTCAGAGACTATAAAATCCATATCCCGGAATCGCGCGGCCGCAAATGCGGCCGCGCGACATCTTATCAGAACTTTTTTTTATGACATCTTATTGTCTCATTCCTACTTTGGACAAACTTGCAGGCTATTGAATGTAGCCTGCCCACAGGGCAGAGTCTGGCAAACCCCCCGTGGTCTACCAAATATGCCAAATACCAGTAACAATGATGGGTCTCATTCTCCTAAAGAGCCTTGAAAATAATCTCAGGGTTAGGATGAAAGAGACGTTACTGGGGCCTGCTCGAGGCCATCAATGAATAACAGGATGATGAAATGAAATGAAAATGAAAAATGAATAGTAGTGTAGAGAGTAGACATCCTTGCCTTGTGCCTGATCCCAGAGGAAAGTCTTTCAATTTTCACCACTGAATATGGTCTTGGCTGTGGATTTGTACATGTGGCAATCTTAAGGTTATATAAATGGATGTTGAATCTTATTTAAAGACTTTCACAATATCCATTCAACATGAATAGATGTTGAATATTGCCAAAGACTTTCTTGTTATATAAAGATATGATCATATGACTTCTATCTTTCCTTTTGTCATTAGATTCATTTTATATTTATTTGTGTATATGAAACTACATTTGCATTCCTGGGATGAATATCACTTAATTGGGGCCCTTTTGATACATTGTTGGATTTGGCTCACTAAGATTTTGTTAAGGGTCTTTACATCAGGATATGACCTTGAAATATTCTTGAAGGAAGGGGGGGTTGGGTTACATGAAGTGGTGCTCAAGGCTCTCCTGGATCTGCACTCAGCAGTGACCTTTGGCAGTGCTTCGAGGACAATGTGTGGTGAAGGGGATTTGAACCAGGATGGCCACCACCACCGCTGCATGTAAGGCATCCTGAATATTCTAAAAATATTACTTTTCAAAAAGATGTCTGACTGATATTGGTGTTACAGTAATGTTGGCGTCATAGCAGCTATTAGGAAGGATTCCCCCTTCTTCCCCCCCAATACATTGAAAGAGCTTGCAGAGTATAAATAATATGCCTTCTTTGAAGTTTTGATAGAACTCACACTTGGGCCCATCTCACTCTGAGCTATTGTTCCTGGAAAGATATTTAATCACTATTTCAATTTGCTTGCTCATGTTGGTCTGTTCAGTTTTTCTACTTCTTCCTCATTCACTCTCTGGCAGTTCCATCATTTTCAAAATGCCTTCATTGCTTCTAGGTTCTCCAGCCTAATGGTATAAAGTTGTTCAAAATTGTTCAGAGTCTCTTATGATCATCAGAGTACTTCTGATGTTTCTGTTGTAATTTCTCCACTTTCATCTCTGACCTTATTTAGGTTTTCTCTCTTTGTTTTCTTTTGAGTCTAGCTAAGGGATTGGCAATCTTGTTAACTCTTTCAAAAGCTCCATTCCTTGAACATTTACCCTTTGAACCATTTTCTAGATTTATGTGATTTTGGTCTGAAAAGATACTACACATTATTTCTATTTTCATGACTTATGGGTGCCCAAATTATTCCCATCACATGGTTTATTCTGGAGAATGTTCCATATGCACTGGTTAAAAAAAAAAAATCAGGTGTGGCAAGTGCAGGGAGACCTATACAAGCCTATTAATCCCAGTTCTTTTAATTTCTCTATTAATTAAGGGCTTTTGTTCCCTTGTGATGTCTGGTGATCTGCTCCATGATAAAACTGGGATGTTAAGGTCTGCCACTATTACTATGCTGCCATTGCTATATCTAATGCAGTTGCTTTATAAGTTTTTCTGCTCTTTGTGTGGTGCATACATATGTTGGTAAGGGTTAAATTATCTTGCTTATTGATCCCTTAATCAGTAGTATCCTGTTCTATCTCTAATTACTTTCTTTAGCTAGAATATTATTTGGTCCAATACAAGGATCATACCTTGTCCTTGTTTTTAAAATTTATCATCAACCTGTATTATTGTTTCTCTAACATTTCTCTCTGAGTCTGTGGCTGTCACAAGAGTTTAAATGTATCTCTTATAAGCTGAAGAAATTCTGAGTTTGGTTCTTGACCCATCCAACTACTTTGTGCCTTTTGATTGGAGAGTTCAGTTTATTGACATTTATTTATAGACATTATGGCTATGATGTAAATTAATTTGTTACCATTTATCTATGATGAATATGTTTGCTTTTGCCTTTTCACTTTTATTATTTTCTATAAAGCCATTCAGTGTCCCTAGCAGAGGTGGTTTGGATGCAACAAATACCTTCAACTATTGCCTGAAATATTTTTCTCATTCCTTCAAATCTGTGTAAAGACCTTTGCAAGTAGAGGAGTCTTGGCTGGAGGTTTCTTTTCACATGTAAAATATAAAATCTCTTCTATTCTTGCTTGTAGAGTTTCATTTGAATAATCTGATTGTGAATCTAATGTCGTTTCCCTGCTATGTGAGCCCTTGCTTCTCTTTTTCTGTTTTAAGGAGTCTATCTGTGACTTTGGTTCTGTTCATTTGATTACAATGTGTCCTAGTGTTGTTCTGTTCAGACTTACTATAATTGACCCTCTCTGGGCCTCCTGGATAAGAACACCATCTTCCACTACTTCTTCACTTCTTCAACTTGCCACGCCTCCCTTTCCCTCTTTCCTCTCCTTCTGTAATTCCTATGGTTTTAAGGTTGTTCTTTCTGATATTGCAATTTATATACCTTAAATCATCTTCATTTTTATCAACTTCTTGTCTATCATCTCTTCTTTATTGATGGAGTTGTGTTCCATTTCTTTGATTCTTGAGTCAATTTTCAGATTCTTCCATTCTGCTGCTGATACTCACTACTATATTCTGTAGCTCTTCATTTCTACTTGAATGAGTTCTTTCAAATAGAACTTGAAGAATATCAGACAGTCCTCAAGCTTATAGATTCTGCTCTTGATATTTTTTTCACATCATTTGACATTGAAAGGTTTGTTGTTTCTAAAGTCTTCTTTAGGCAGTTAGACAGAACTGATGTGGTTGAGAATCTCGTGAAGTTTTAAATTATGTGGTGAATGCCTTCATTTTTTTCCATTGCACCCAGTGCTCTGTGGAAGCTAAGATGTAGTTCTAAGCTGCTTCAAGCTATCCACTGCGTTCCTGTATTGACTTGGAGAGGCACAGGTCACTGGCATCTCTGGAAAAGGAAGTATCTCCTACAGTTCAGTTCCTGCCTAGGATGGGGCAATGGGCAGAAGCTATGCACAATCTCCCTGAAGCCAAAGGGATGTGTCACAGATGTACAAGCATCTCTGGGTCCAGGGACACCTCTCTGAATCAGCTCCATCCCAAAAGGCGGAGACCCCATGCAGTGTCTGTGGAACACCAATAGACCCACTGGCATCTCCAGCTCTCTGGTTTGGTGCAGCTTTCTCATTGGGATTGAGGAACCTAACATATATATATATATATATATATATATATATATACACACAAATGGAACGTCAGGAACAAATATATATATATCAGTATATATATAATCACACACTATATATATAAACATATATCACTTGATCACTTGACATCCTATTACTCATTGATTTGCTTGAACAGGCACCAATAACGTCTCCATTTGTCCCTATTGCATGCTAGTGTAGCCCAATGGCATCTGCTAACTCCAGGAACATGAAGAGCCTCAAACCATTAGTTCAGGTTCTTGACGAAGAAGTCCGACCATCTCATAGGTGGGCAGCCATGCGTTCCTTTGACATTCCATGGAACCCAGCCCATAACGGCTCTAGTTCAGCAGCAATCTCCAAATTGCATTACGTGTCCAACCCATCAGATTTTCAACGCCTTGACAAAACAGTGTCCCTGATTCTCAATCATTGATGGAAGTTGGAACTCTGGATTCCTTTTCTCACTTCAGTGAAGTATGATATTTCAAGCATAGCTCTTTCGATTCCTCTTTGGGAGACCCGAATAGTGTTCTCATCCTGTTTTCATAGGACCCAGATCTCTGAGGTATATGTTAGTGCCGGGAGAACAGTGGAATCAAAGAAATGTGCCCAGGGCTGGAGGTTCTTCATCCTCTCATCTATTTCTCTGACACTCTTGAAGGTGTTTTACGCTGCTCTCTTCCTCACTGCACAGCTCAGGTGCCAGGTCATTCGTCATTTGAGTTCTCGACCTAGGTACACATAACTGCTGCATTCGGAGATGTTTGTCCCATTGAGAACAAATGGAACGTCAGGAACAAATCCGTTTTTCATGAACATTGTCTTCATGAGATTCAGCTGCAGTCTGATGTCCCACACTAACGGTCAAAGTCAGCCAGCATTTGTGCCACTTGGCTAATGTTTGGTGTAATTAGAACGATGTCATCAGTGAATTTGAGGTGGAGTCGTTGCCAACCATCTATCTTCACTCCCATTCCTTCCCATTCAAGTCGTCGCATGATGTTCTCAAGGGTGGCACTGATAAGTTTCAGTGAAATGGTATCACCCTGCCAAACCCCTATCTTGACGTTGATGATCACTTCCTTGTAGAATGGTGAGATCCTAGTAGTGAATCCGTAATACAGCTCACAGAGGATCCTGATGTATTGAGTTTGAATGCCCTGTTTGGCTAGGGCTTCGATGACCACTTCAGTCTCAACAGAATCAAAGGCCTTCTTTAAATCAATGAACGTTAGACAGAGCGGCATCTTGAACTCCCAAGAAACCTCAATGAGGTTGGTTATCATGTGGATATGGTCAATCATGCTGAATCCTTTTTGGAACCCAGCTTGCTCGCTTGGTTGTCCTTCATCTAGTATTCTGCCAATCCTATTCGGGATGACTCGAGTGAACAGCTTGTAGATGAAGGACAATAGGAAGATCAGGCAATAGTTGCCAATGTCATGGATGTCTCCCTTCTTGTACAGTAGAACAGTCCTGCTGGTTTTCCATTAGAACGGAACCTTGCATTCAGATAGGTTGCATGTGAAAAACCAAGCCAGTATATTGCTGAGTACTGATGGCAGATTATACAGGTGTTTGGGTATGACCTTGTCTGGGCCAGGTGCTGTTCACTTCTTTACCGACAAAATGGTGTGTTGGATTTCAGAAGGGAGAATGTTGGGAACAACACATCCATCCTGTGGAATTTGGTATGTGGGCAAGTGGATGTGGCTATAGAAGGGATCCGAGTAGAAGTCATCAATAATCTTCTTCACTGCCCTTCTGCAGGATGTGACAGATCCATCAGGACGTCAGAGCGCAGTCATCTTGGTCTTGTAGTTGGCAAAGGACAGGCGGGCACTGTGAATGCTTTTCCCAGCTTCTGTCAAATCTGTCAGCACTGTTGCTCTCTCTCTTTGAGGTCCTCCTTTATTGCTTCTCTGCACTGCTTTTCAAGCTCAGACATTCGTTTGTGGTTGCCCGAGGCTCGTTCCAAGCAACATTGGCGAATGAGCTCAAGAGTTTCCAAAGACAGGCATATTTTTGGGGCTTTCTCTCTCTCAGTGTTCCTCACACAATCATGGAGATGCTGAACCAGTCAATTGTATTCTTCGTCAATGTCGTCAACGATGGCATCTTCCCATATAGTGCCAAAGAGCTCCCAGTTGGTGATTGTTCTGGGAGTTCTCTTCTTAAACTTTGCAGCCCTTTCTCCCCACTCTGTGAAGTAGAATTTTGCACAAAGGAGATGGTGGTCCGATCTCATTTGGAATTTTGGGACAACAGCAACACTGATCAGGCAAAACCGTTGATTGAATATAATGTGGTCAATTTCATTGTGGAACTGTCCACTGGGAGATTCCCATGTCCAGTGTTTAGATTAGGCCTTCTGAAACTGTGAGCTACCCTGGATGGTCTTGGTCAACATGATAAACTCAATATCTCACCCCTGTTCATTCCATTCTAGGCCATGGGTCCTGATGTGGAGTTCTTCAGCGGATCTTCTCAGTCCTATCCTGGCGTTAAAATCACTGACAATGATCTTGTAGAAGGTGTGGTCTTCTTTATAGAACTTCTCCAGCTCCATGTAGAACTTACCAATTTCATCTTCATCGTAGTTGGATGTTGATGCGTAGACAACGAAGATAGAAACTGCTGGCAATGAGCCACATCTATTCAAGCATTAGCATCCAATTTGGGATGTTAGGCATTTAAATGAGTAAATGCTCATGGCCTAGTTCGTGTTGTCAAGGACACCGACACCACCAATGCCTTTATTGTCACATGTTCTGAGAAACAGTTCTTCTCCAGTGTCAGTAGTGGCATGGTGTGGTTGATGCCTTCTCGTCTCATTCAAACCAATGATGTCATACTTGATCTTCTGCGCTTGCACCATCAGGTCCTCAATGGATGCTTCTGATGCAAACATATGTGCATTGAAAGTACAGACAATCATTTTAGACCTTTGTTTCAGCAGCCTAGTTTGGGCCTGAGATTTTATCAGTATCTCCTTGCTTGTCCTTCTTAACGCTGCTGTATTGCGGGCTCTTTCAGGGTCAGAGGAATGAGAGCCATTATTGTTACTGTTTTTGGCATACCAAATATGCAATGGGTAGCTTGCCAGACTCTACTATATATATACATATATATTATATATTTGACTAATATATATATCAGTCAAAATGCTTAAAACAAATTATGACAAAATGTCACACTACCAAAGATGGAAATTTAAATACACATATTAGTATCTAATAAAAGTGACCAAAATGCCAGTATAAATATAGAATATATTTGTGTGTGTGTTTGTGTGTGTATACATACATAGATATCTGTGATTAACAATATTAACCCGTCATAAAACAACCACACTACCCAATAATGGCAGAATTCACTATCTTCCCCTAAGTATATACACAATGCATAATTTTAAAAAACCTCATCAAATTGCATAGAACTCAGATATAAACTTCATTCTTTTTAACTAGAACATAGTTAGCACAGTAGCACTGTCCTCCCAATGTTCATCGATTTGTTCAAGCGGGCACCATAACATATAACAACAAACTGTGAGACTTGTTGTTACTGTTTTTGGCATATTTAATACATCACAGGGAACTTGCCAGGCTTTGCTGTGCGGGCAAGATACTAAAAAAATGATAAATAGTAAAAACCAAAGGGCGAGGTAAGAGGACATAAAAGCTACAGAATTTTTTAAGACTAAAAAACATGAGAGGCCAGAGCAATAGTACAGTGGGATTGCCTTGCATGCAGTCAAGCCGGGTTCAATCTCCAGCATCCCATATGGCCCCCTCAGTACCGCCAGGAGTAATTCCTGAGTGCAGAGTCAGCAGTAGCCCCTGAGCACTGTCTGGTATGACCCTCCCCGCCCCCCCCAAAAAAAAGGACTAAGAAACATGAATCAAAATAAAACAGTCAAAAGAATCAAAAATTTGCATGGAAATCCAACCAATCAATATAAATCATTGAAAGGTATCACACCTATATTTTTTCAATGCCAAGGATTTAAACCTAGACCTTGGACAACATACACTCTAATCTCCACTCCTGGCCCTACCATCTGTTATTTTATCAGAGCTTAGATGACAGGATATGCAAAACTCACATCTGCAGGGGAAAGGCCTCTCTGGATCACCTCTCCCACTAAGCCTCTAGAAGATCCTGTATTCCATGCAGAACTCAGGACTGCTTTCTCAGCCACTCTCAAATATTCACTTCAAGGCACATTAGGTAACTCTATGTCTGGTACGCCCTTATACCTCTGACTAACAGTTATACCAAGACTATTATGAATTGTGATGTTTCTTAAAAATTGCATCACTTCTATCTCACGCACCACATTGCATACTTTTACCCATAAAAAGCAGATGTTGGTGGCACATATATATCTTTAGTAGAAGATTAGATTTACAACATGACAATAACAAAAGCATAAATGCTACTGTTATAATTTAACTTTAAACAGAAGTTGATAATTTTTTTCTCTACTTGCTTTAGGTAACTTTACCTAAACATATTTCAAAGATAATACAAATAAAAGGTAATGTCTCTTGTACCTTTCTATAAATTTGGGTCTGATCTTTCCTAATTAAATATATAACAATCTATCACTTTTTAAGAAACTATAATTTTCAAATAATCACTGCCACTGTCATCCTGTTGTTCATTGATTTGCTTGAGTGGGCCCAGTAACATCTCCATTGTGATCACTGTTACTGTGTTTGGCATATCAAACACGTCACGGATAGCTTGCCGGACTCTCCGAGAGGGAAGGGAGCAGAGGAATCGAACTCGTGTCAACCATGTTGGCTGCTTGCAAGGCAAACGCCCTAACTGCTGTGCTATCACTCCAGCCCTTTCAAATAATAAATATGAAAATGTCTCTTAAAATAATGGATGCATCAAAGTTATATAATAAACTATTATTCAGAAATGAATAATCAAATCAACAGCTAATTTTCAGAATCTCAAATTCTAAACTACAATGTACGCCAGGTGTCAGTTTAGAACCCATAATTATACAGACTATTATGCAAGCTATAAAAAATACTTGATGTGGTTGATTAGATACAAATGTCTAAATGAATCTTCTCTAAACCTATGAAAATTCTCTATGGGATATTTTTAGCCTCAAGCTACCGAGAGTATTGGATATGCCAGACACAGTAACAACAAAGTCTCCAATGGAGACGTTACTGGGCCCGCTCGAGCAAATATAGGCTACTAACTATCACAATCACAAATCACAAATCATCCTGTTAATCGTCGATTGCCTCGAGCAGGCCCCAGTAACGTCTCCTTCATCCTAACCCTGAGATTATATTCAAGGCTCTTTAGGAGAATGAGACCCATCATTGTTACTGGTATTTGGCATATTGGGTACGCCACAGGGAGTTTGCCAGACTCTGCTGTGTGGGCAGGCTACATTCGGTAGCCTGCCAGTTTGTCCAAAGTAGGAATGAGATAATAAGATGTTATAATAGGATGTCCAGGGGGCCAGTTGGTGGGTGTGACCCCCCACCTACTGGAATTTGGAGGATCTGGGTGGAGGATGCTTGGCCCAAATCCGAGTAGGCTTGGAGATCTCGGCCCCGGAACCGGCGTGACTTTGTCCCTCTGCCAGTACCTTCATGTGTGCGGAGAGTGGTCTCAGCCTGGTGGTGGCTGGTCCTGGAGGTCTTTGGCTGCCGGAGCCCTGGTCAGGGCGGGGAGGAAAGCTCAACCCGCTCCCCTCCAAGGGGCCCCGGGGACAGGAGATTTGGGCCGGGCTACTAACTATACAAAATAAATAAATACCTCTAAGAAAAACCAATTTCCTCAGCCTCCATATTCCATGCACATTTAAAACATCTATAAGTACAATGCCAAATATTCCTGAGATCAATACAGCATTAAATCCAGGGAGAAAACTGACCCTTGCCTGCCATTGTGTACAAACTTAAAGGTCAAAGCAATGGAAGAGACAAACTCAGGAGGAACTTGAATAAGAAGCACGTGGGTGAAGGCCAGCACAGGCAGCACTTTCTTCATAAGAAACCCTACCAGCTGGGATCCCAGGAACTAGCCATTAACACACTACTAAAGAGTGGTATACCTGAAACTGAAAATCCAAGTCCTCTGGCTCCCAGCTCAAGGGCTCTAAAATGTTCAGTCTGGAAGCGTAACTTGGTAACATGGATACCTTCTCTTCTACACCACTACACTGGTTTGCTCTGTTGTTGTTGCTGCTGCTGTTTTTGTGGAGGTCAGGGTAGTCATAAAGACCATGCCCAGCAATGCTGGGACTCTAGGGATTCACCTCCAGCAATGATCAGCCTGACTTTGTGGGCCTGGTCAATGCTCAGGCCTTCAGTTCAATGCAGTGTATAGAGGGACCACCAAGGTCACGCCAAACAGTGATAAGAGCCATGACATGTTCATAATCAAATTTCATTTTGGTAAACAAGTTATGGAGCTTCCTGAATGAGTAAAAAGTAGGGGCCAGATGATGGCTAGTGGGGCAGAGAATTGAGTGGCAAACACGTAGTCTCATATTCAAACCCTGGGGCTACCTCATTCACAGAAGCAATCCTGATAGCCCCATTGTACGGGGTCTCCTGCAAGGGGATATAGAAAGAAGCTAGAAATTATGATCCAACCATTCCACTTTGAGGAATCCAGCTAAGTTCTGGAAGCAAATGAAGAGGCTACTAAGAGATGATTAGATAAAGAAGATGTGGTAGATTTATACAATGGAATATAATTCAGCTATGGGAAAAAAGATGCACTACTGCCATTTCCAGGGAAATGAGAAGCTTGATGGAATTACACAAAACATAAATGAAAGGAGGGCCTGGGCAATAGTACACCAGGTAGGGTGCATGCCCTACATACAGTCAGGCCAAGTTCAATCCCTGACACTACATATGGACCCCCAAGGCCCACCAGGAGCAATCCCTGAGCACAGAGCCAGGTGTAATCCCTGAGCACCACTGATTGACCCCTCCCAAAAAATGGCAAAGGAAAAGGAGACTAAATGATTTTACACATAAGTACAATATAAGGATATAAATTAATATGTAGATTTTAAAAAGACAAATAGTAGACACTGGTAATATAACTAAAGTACTTGAGAAAATGTGAGGGTTCAAAAATTAATGTACTATTTTTTTATTAGTGAAACACCATGGGGTACAGTTGTAGAGTTACATACTTTCGTGCTTGGGTTTCAGTTATACAATGATCAAGTATCCATCCCTCCACCGGTGCCCATTCTCTACCACCAATGATCCTAGTAGCCCTCCCACTCCCACACCCCATAACCCCACCCCACCCCACCCCACCTCTGTGGCAGGGCATTCCCTTTTGCTCACTCTTTCCTTCAGGGTCTTATAATTTGCAATAGAGGTATTGAGTGGCCATTGTGTTCGGTCTATAGTCTACTTTCAGCACGCATATTGCATCCCAAGCAAGTCCTCCAAATATCCTTTACTTGGTGTTCCCTTCTCTATCTGAGCTGCCTTTTCCCCCAGCATGTGCTGCTTTAGCACTATAGCACTGCACTGTAGCACTGATCTCCCGTTGTTCATTGATTTGCTCAAGCGGGCCCCTACAATATTCCCTCAGGTCAATTCATAATTGAAAGTTTTCCTCATAAAGCACTCAAAACAAACCACCACAAAAAAACACGTTCAACCTTGTTTAACTTATCATGTCTCAATGTATTTGACTGAGGAAAACCTTCACTCATCTAAACATAAATATTCCATGACAAATCAAGTTTCCTGTGCATAACAAAAACATTTTTATAATAAAATTTTCCTCTAGAAATTCAATGTATAAGGTTTAAGAAATAAAATTTCTGTACTACTTTCTTCCCATTGCAAATAGTAGAGTTAAGAGAATGAAAACTAGTATCAGTGACCCATGTTCAATAAGGCACATTACAAAATTTTGAATGTAGAAAAATTTCAATGACTTAGGCAAAGGCTCAAAAAACAAAGAAAATGTATAGCAATGTGAACAACTTAATATCACAGAACTTCATACTTAATAGTTAAAATAGTAACTTTTGTGTTTGCAATCAAATTATACTTTACTACAATGAGGGCAGGGGGAGGTGCTAGTTTGGGGGCCACACCCAGGTGCCAGCCTGGTGACTCTGGCAGAGAGAGGGGTGGGGTGGGGCATATATTGTTGCTGAGGATGGAACTGGGGTTAGCCACATACAAAGAAAGTGCCTTATGGGGAAATGTTTTTTTAGTGGAAAACAATTTAAAAAATATAAATAATAAGAAAATGCTTTACCCCTTGTACTATCTCTTTGGCCCTCACCAATTTTTAAACCAAGAGAAACAGAATGGACAACATGCTTTACCATAAGGTTAGGCGACCACATTTTTAAAAAACCTTTAAAATTTGAACTAGAATATTTAAATGCATTAGCTTTATACCAGGCTGGAGCGATAGCACAGCAGGTAGGGCGTTTGCCTTGCAAGCGGCCAACATGGCCGACCTGAGTTCGATTCCTCCGCCCCTCTTAGACAGCCCGGCAAGCTACCGAGAGTATCTCGCCCGCACGGCAGAGCCTGGCAAGCTACCCGTGACATATTCGATATGCCAAACACAGTAACAACAAAGTCTCATGATGGAGACGTTACTGGGCCCTCTTGAGAAAATCGATGAACAACAGGAGGATAGTGACAGTGACAGCTTTATACCATCAAGAATTCAAAAGCTTAATCAACATCTGTTTTATTTTGGTGCTTTTTTTTAATGCTTTATTTTCTTATTGTCAGTCTTCTCATTGAATATGCCCTCATTTTCTACTAATATTTAAATTTTTTCTAAAATTTATAAATGTATTCTCAATCAACATCCCAATAGGAGAACTTGAGAGTTGATTCTAAAAATTACATGCAAGTCAAAGGGAACAAAAATAGCTAAGAAATTCATTTTAAAAATAAACTGACAAAGATACATTTTTTTAATTGTCAAAAAGTAAAGACTCGATTTAGATAAGGTAACACAGAGATAAAATATAGACCAATAGAACCAGATACTAAGAAAGGACATAAAACATGGAAAGGACAATGGTGACACTGGTAGAGCAAAGATGAATTTTTTCATCAAAAGATGCCAGAATCACTGATTACTTTAAGGGGGTCACACTCAGTGGTATTAGGGGTGGGAAGAGGCCAATCCCAGAGGTATGGACTTGGTAGTTTGGTACTGAGGGATACCAGCATCTACCTGGTAATGCTCAGGGGACGACGCAGTACAAGAATAATCTAACTCAATAACCTTGCACATACTCTGTATGTGCTCTTCCAACTATCTCCCTGTCACGATCATGATCACGATCATCCTGTTGTCCGTCGATTGCCTAGAGCAGGCCCCAGTGACATCTCCTTCGTCCTAGCCCTGAGATTTTAAAAAATTTTTTAAATTTCTAACTCTCTTTCAGGGTTAGGAAAATGGGACTCATCATTGTTACTGGTATTTGGCATATTGGGTATGCCACGGGGAGTTTGCCAGACTCTGCCGTGTGGGCAGGTTACATACGGTAGCCTACCAGGTTGTCCAAAGTAAGAATAAGATAATAAGATGTTGCAAATACAGCCGTGCACTTCCGGGAGCTGGGTTTTATAGTCTCTGGGTCTTGGCCGTTGATGGGATTACACGGCACCAGGGGCCCAGTTGGTGGGTGTGACCCCTGCCTACTGGAAGATGGAGGATCTGGATGGAGAATGCTCGGCCCTGATCCGAGCAGGCTTGAAGATCTCGGCCCCAGGACCCGCATGCCTTTGTTCCTCTGCCAGTACCTTCATGCGTGTGGAGAGTGGTCTCAGCATGGTTGTGGCTAGTTCTGGAGGCCTTCGGCTGCCGGAGCTCTGTTTGGGGCGTGGAGGGAAACTCATTCCGCCCCCCTCCAAGGGGCCCCGGTGAGAACAGCCAGGCACAGGGGCAGGAGACTCTCCCTGTCACTTCCAATTATATTGCACTGCACTGCATGATCCTCCCCCTTGTTCATTGATTTTCTCGAGCAGGCACCAGTAACATCTCCATTGTGGGACTTGTTGTTACTGTTTTTGGCATATCAAATACGTCACGGGTAGGTTGCCAGGCTTTTAATATAAAAGTAGCAGGCAGAAAGCTAGCAGAGGGGTTAAGGAGCATGCAGCCAACCCCTGTTCAATCCCCAGAACCATATGGCACTCCCCAGCATTGCTGGGTGCAGCCCCAGTGATAGTAGATGCAACCAGAGGGTCCCAAATACTACCAATAGTGGCCCTGGAGCCCCTGACCCCCACCACTTAACCACCAGGGTGGCCTGAATAATCCCCAGCATATGAAGAGAGTGCCATTATATCTTTTAACAGTTTATATATTAACTGTATAATTACTCACATGCACACACATATACACACACAAATATTATAAAAAGGCAAAAAAGATTAATAAAGACACTAATAGTAAATCTGGGAAAAAGATATACATTTGGTAATATTGAAACATTTTGTAACAACAGAGGTAGAGACAGAGAATAAGGTGTACAGATTTCTACAAAGGAATAGGGAGAAATGGTTTGTGACTCAGCAATCACTTTTGGGGGGTGTTTTGAGCCACACCCAACTATGCTCAGGGCTTACTTCTGCACTCTGGGATCACTGAGGATGGTGCTGGAGGACCATGTGTGATACCAGGATTGAACTTGGGTCAGCCATGAGTCAGGCAACCACCCAAACAGCTGGACTATCTCTTCAGTCCCCAGCAGTCACATTTTAAATTTTAAAAAAATCAAGAAAAATTGGTCATAAAAAATGTATATTAAACTGAGACATCCTTTCACAAAACTGAAAAAAATGTTTAAGCCTGGAAATACTAAGTTTAAAATGAGATTCATGAATATTCCTAGAACCTATTGCTGAGTGTGAATTAATTCACACGTTTGCATGCCAGTAGTCATGCAAACTGAGGCACGTTCCACCCACACACTATCCAATCACGTTAACAAGTGATAGTTGATGCAATCAGCTCACATCAACCTCAATGTAACTTTTGAGCAAAAATATTAAGTCTCACCAAACCACATAAACCGCAGGTATCCTAGTATTGGGCTGAGAACCCTGGGTTCTTCTTAGAGTGGGAGAAGGAAATTCTAGCCAAGCAACTGAAATTCACAAGACACTCAATGGGTGTCTTACCCTTACACCGCAGAAAATCCTAGGGCACCCTGAGGAGGGGGTCCCGCCTTGCAGAAGCCACACCCCACACACCAGTGGTCTAACTCCATGGCTGCACTAAGAAACTCTGCACTAATCCCAGTTTCACAGATCCTAAACTTTCTAGATCGTAGCTGCAGATGGGGCCGCAAGACACCTCAAATTCCACAGAGAGAGAGGGACAGACATAGAATGACAGTACTCATTTGTGGAGCATAAAGTAACAGTATGGGAGACTAACAACCAAGGATAATAGAGATACGGGCCAGGAGGATGGCTCCACGGCTTGGAAGCTGAGGGAAAAGGCAGCTGGGATGGAGATGGGGACACTTAATGAATGATGCTTGGAGGGCTCACTCAGGATGGATGGGAGATGCGTGCTGAAAGTAGATTATGGACCGAACATGATGGCCACTTTGTACCCGTATTGCAAATCATAATACCCAAAAGGAGAGAGAAAGTAAAAGGGAATGTGCCTGCCACAGAGGCAGGGAGCAGGAAGAGGTGGGGGTGACGGGAGGGATGCTGGGAACATTGGTGATGGAGAATGGGCACTGGTGGAGGGATGTGTACTCCATCATTGTATAACTGAAACCTAATAACGAAAGTTTGTAAGTCTGTAACTGTATCTCACAGTGATTCATTGAAAATTTTTTATAATTTTTTTAAAAAGTTAAAAAAAAATTCCACAGTACCGAAATTCCAGTAGAAAACACCACATTGGATGAGAAAGTAACATAGAAGCCAACTAAACTCAACAATAAAAAACATTAACACAGAAGGTCAACTGGCGAGGAATAGTTAGTAAATCCTCAAAGACTTGACAACCCTGTGGTGAGATACAACAATTCTCACAAATTTTCATTTTCTGGAGCGATAGCACAGCGGTAGGGCGTTTGCCTTGCATGCAGCCAACATGGCCGACCCGAGTTCGATTCCTCCGCCCCTCTCGGAGAGCCCGGCAAGCTACCGAGAGTATTCGATATGCCAGACACAGTAACAACAAAGTCTCCAATGGAGATGTTACTGGGCCCGCTCGAGCAAATCGACGATCAACGGGAGGGCCTTTACCTTTACCTTTACCTTCATTTTCTGGTGTATTTTAGATAATTTCTTCAGCCATATGGCTGTAGCAAGCAATATAAAACAAATCATTGTGTGTCTGCTAAGGGGCAGGCTTGCGGATTGGCCCGGAAAACAGGGACAGTGGTGGAGGCAAGATCACTCAGGTAGCAGCACTGGTGTTGGAGTATCAAAAAGCCCATAACTGTCTTATGAGCAACTGTGTAAACAATGATGTTTAAATAAAGTAAACAAGAGTATTAAGTCTCAAAAGAATGTGGTTGCAATCTCTTTACATCTGGAGTTCAGCATGAAGAAAACATCTGAGAAAGTTTATTACTAAAAATCGGAATAGCGATTAATTCCTAGAAGAGTAAGCTGCCATCCCAGAGTGTGAGAGAATAATTCTCCAAAATACCATTTATTAAAAATTTAATAATAGGGAGAATGCATGCTTAGCCACACAGCCTTCATTTGCCTGTTAATGTATACCATACATTTCATAAGAAAATGACTTTTGTTCAGGAATACCAACAGGTGCAAAAAAAAGTTTTATATATGGCAAACATTTTTTTACTTGTTGAAGATACAAGACCCCAACCATGTCCTGAATATACTAGATAAGTATGCCAAAGAACAACTACAATAAAATTCTTTTTCTAAGTTAAAAATCCTTTTTCGAGGAGTATAATGACCTTCCTTAATTTTTCTGTTTTATAGGGATAATATTAGTTTATATGACCAACGGGCATATACAACTGCTTTGCAAATATACAACATAAAACTTCTATCACTGTCACTGTCCTCCCATTGTTCATCGATTTGCTCAAGCGGGCCCAGAAATGTCTCCATTTTGAAACTTGTTGTTACTGTGTTTAGCATACTGAATGCAACACAGGAGCTTGACAGGCTTTGCCGTGCAGGCGATATACTCTTGGTAGCTTGCTGGGCTCTCTGAGAGGAGCGGAGGAATCAAACCCAGTTGGGCCGGGCTGGCTGCACACAAGGCAAACGCCCTACCACTGTACTATCACTCCAGAGAGTTTTGAATGTCTAACTTACAGAAGAAAACTTCTATAAATTAGACATTCAAAACTCTCCTAAATCATGAAAAATACATGAAAATTGTTATCCATACTATGGCCATGGAAACCAAGCATGCTAATAAATATTAAAAATCTATCATTTTATAATGATTATCAATAATAACTATCTTGAACATTATTATGAATATTATATTAATAATTCAATTAAAAATAATTCAATTAAAAAATAAGATGAGACAGAGAAAAGATATTTTTAAAAAGATAAAAACCTCATGAACAGAATTAACCATTAGCAGGTAAGGCATTTGCCTTGTACACAGCCAACCCAGCTGACCCAGGTTCAATTCTTCCACCCCTCTCGGAGAGTCTGCAAGCTACCAAGAGTGTATCACCCGTAAGGCAAAGCCTGGCAAGCTCCCCGTGACGTATTCGATATGCCAAACACAGTAACAAGAAGTCTCACAATGGAGACGTTATTGGGCCTATTCGAGCAAACTGATGAACAATGGGAGGGCAGTGACAGTGACTACGCATTAATCTAAGTTTTAAAAATTAAAGACACAAAGTCTTTTAAATTATTTTTACATTTGGGGAGGGGGGTCACACCCAGCGATGCTCAGGGGTTACTCCTGGCTCTGCACTCTGGAATTACTCCTGGCGGTGCTTGGTGGACCATATGGGACGTCAGGGATTGAACCCAGGTCAACTGCATATAAGGCAAGCACCCTACCTGCTATACTATTGCACCAGCCCCCCTTATTTTTACATTTTTAAGAGTTCCTAGGCAAGCGATACAGCTCAGCAATAGAGTGTTTGCCTTGTATATATGACATTCTGAGTTTTATTCCTGGCACCACTAAAATAAATGTTAAATCTTTCTCATTGATCCAGAAAGATAGCTGCAAGAGTTAAATGCATACTCTGCATGTAGAAGGCTCAGGTTAGATCTCCTCTACCACACAGTCCACTGAGCATTATTAGGAGCAATCCATACAGGAAAGAGAACCTGACCACCACCAGAATGGCCCAAAAACCAAACAAAAAAAATACATTTTTAAAAGACTTCCTATCTCCATTGAGTTACTTTGCTTTGTTCTGTTTAATTTATATATTTGACATATTCTGACTTTATTTGGGGCATTGGGGCCACACTAGTGGATACCATAGCTTAGTCCTGTGTTTAGGGACCACAGGCTTGGGGGACCCTATGTAGTTCCCAGGACTGAACTGGGGTCAGCTGCATGCAAGGCAAGTGTCATAACTCCTATACTATCGTCTTAGCCCTCTGCTTTATATTTTTATATTTTTCATTTCCCACAGTAGTCGAGATTTGTGAGCAGACAGAAATTTTATCATCTTCATCCATGTGCCCCCAATTAGGCCTTTTTATTAAAACCCAACAATATTTTGACAAATGACTTAATTCCCACTTTATTGATGAAGTATAAACTGTTGACTTCATTCATATTATGTAATGGCAACTGATTAAAAAATTCAACCCTACAGGCTAGGAAGTGCTTAAACCTCACTTATCACTGGGGAAACCTTGGAGTTCATCCACACTTGGAATATTTTTCCATTACCATGTAACATAGGAATCATAATAAACTCAGAAAGAAGATGTTTGTTGTGACATAGCTCTCCAACTCCTTAAGGAATGCGCTTAGCCTATGGCTTTGCCTTGGGTAAAACAATGTCAAATGGCTTAAAGCAAACATAAAATACCAACCTTTCAGGTCAGGTACTAATCCTTTTACACAGTCAGATACTGGAGATTGTGATACAAATCAGATGGTTTCCAACTGGTTCTGGACATTAACAGTAGCTTATGAGGTGATAAGAATAGATTTTAAAATCACATCAGATCATAAATACTATTTAATATTAAAATCAGCAGCCACTCCCGGTTGTCTGAACAGCAGAATGGCAACCTAACAAAATAATCCCAGAGCTTCTGCGGGTCACAGAAAATTCGCTATGGACACCGGCTGGATATACTCACACATCTCCAACTTTAAAAGTGGGGAGAATTAAGAATATGTTATTAAAAGCTACTTATGTTTTTTTTTTCCAACTTGTGCTCATCTTTCAAAGAGTAAGACATTTAAACAAGCGAGTGAGAAGAAATCTGGTTTATCTTTACACTTTCTCCACTCTACATAGGTCACTAGCTCAGGTGGCTCAGTCAGGATTATTTAAATTCAGGAGCAATTCTGGCTTGATGAGCTCCTGCACTGCTGCAGGCTACAATCTTCGCACAGTGCCTGAAGGGTTATTACAATTGCAGGCATCTATGGAGGACAACAAAGAAGCCTTACCCCTTCCCGAAGGCACCTCATTAGCACTGTGTAGGCTGCCAAGGGAACCGTCCAGCGTTCTCTGGGGCTCTTTTTTTTTTCTTCCTAAAATGAAGTGAAAGGAAAGGCAAAGAAGTTAAATTCACAAAAGATATTAACCCATTCCAGAAACAGGCACCATTTCAAATACACAAACTATCTGAAACCTCTTAATGTTCTAGTCAAAGCTCCAGTGACTCCCCAACAATTCAAGGCTGCTCACTGTCTCATCCATGCATGGAATTTCTTCTATTTATCCTTGTGCTATGTACGATGTTGAAGAGAGTTCCTCATCAAAAGCGAGATGGAGAGAACTAAGAAATGTCGACAGGTTCTCAGGGACAGAGAAACCACTCCATTGATACCTGTAGATGTATACACAGGTATACTACCCAAAAGGCCTTCTATTTATTATCTGGGATGATTTTCAAAGTACAGAATGCATAGCCAGGATGATCCATAAGACAACGAGCCAAATAAGAATAAGCAAATGTGGGTTTTGCAGGTATATTCATTTTAAAGATATCAGCAGGCCTGAGAGATAGTTTGGTGGGAAGGGCATACTTGCCTTGCACATGGCCAGCCTGGCTTTGACCCCCAGCGTCCCATCTGAGTCCCAAGCACTACCAGAAGAGATTCCTGAGTACAAACCCAGGAGTAACCTCTGAGTATCACCAGGTGTGACCCAAATACAAAGACAAACAAACAGAAAGACATCAGCAACAACTCTCCAACCAAAGAACTAAATTAGGAAAATAACCATAAGAATACCCCCACAACCCATCAAATAAAAGCACAAAATAAATCAGATGCCACTCTTAAAGGTGTGAGAAAAGGGAAATATCTTTTATTTATTTATTTACTTATTTTTGCTTTGGGGGGGGGGTCTCACCCAGCGATGCACAGGGGTTACTCCTGGCTCTGCACTCAGGAAATACTCCTGGTGGTGCTCAGGGGACTATATGAGATGCTGGGGATTGAACCTGGGTCAGCCACATGTAAGGCAAACGCTCTGCCTGCTGTGCTATTGTTCCAGCCCCAGAAAAATTCTTTTAAAAGGAAAGGAAATTAGGTTAAGAGAATGTATTTACTTAAGACTGTCCAAATGGGCTAAGAAGACAGTTCACTGGCTAGGCCAGAGCACTGCTTTGCATGCTGGACACCTGGGTACAGTTCGCAGCACTAAAAGGTCCCCTGAGCTTAGAGGAAGCAACTCCCACATACTAAATTGGGAATGATCCCAAGCACCTCTGGAAAGGGAGGAAAGGAGGGAGGGAGGGAGGGAGGGAGGGAGGGAGGGAGGGAGGGAGGGAGGGAGGGAGGGAAGATATCAGCAGGCCTGAGAGATAGTTTGGTCCCCTGTTGAGAAACGCTGGTCTTGTCATTTATCATCAGGAACTGATTCACATTTTTAAAAAAATTTTTTTTTCTAAATCATCGCCCAATTTAGCTTCCTGTGTCTCACAACTTCTTCATTCCAACTCACATATGTAAAAGTAGCAGATAGTTCAACCTTTCTTCAACATCACTGGCCTCTGTCCACCACTCCAGTCCCCAATTCCCACCCCACCCACACACAGTCTATCACTTCCTTCCCTTCCAGCCCCTTGAGGTTCCCCAGCCCATCGTTCTTTGACCTATTCCTGCCAGAAGGGCCTGGGTCTTCCATCTTTTCTTTCCTCTTTCTCATCCAGAAAACTCCAGCTGGGAGGGAACCAGAGGTTTACTTCCGCCAGGCTTGCCCTTGGCAGCTGGGCCATTAGAACGTGCCAGCTGACAGAGAATCCTCCAGGACAGCATCTGCAACCCCAGGGACTCCCAGTGACACTCTTCAGGCTTTCAGTTTCTCTCTAAAGATACCTGTTTCAAACCTGCGACCCTCCCACCACTTCACCCTACTTTTCCTCCATCTCAGACATTAAGGAGCTTGTGAAATTGGATCAACCAAACCCCTGAACTACTCCTTTGTGACTAAGGCCCCAACGCTGTCATGAAACAGACTGCTAGAAGCTAAAGAGATAGAACAACCAGTAGGGCACTTGCCTTACTGAGGTCCGATCCCTGGCATCCCATAAGGTCCCGAGCACCATCAGGAGTGATCTCTGAGTGACTCATGGAATATGAGTCAGGGAAATTTACTGACTTACAATAAGTTTTAACTTAATACAATGGAATCTTAACAGTCCTTTTTCTCTAACCTTAAGCTGCATTCAGTTCCACTTACTTTTTTTTCCCTGAAATAATCACTTCTCTCTCCTAAATGTATTCCTACATTACTCTCATTTATGCTCTCAGTATCCTCTTCCAATTCTCCGTCTTCTGCACATTTAAACAAAGTATAGCTGGACATTTGAAAAACAAACATTGAGTTTGTTTTGCAAACATTAAACAGTACCAATCACCATGCAGTTAAAAATCCACAGATAATTTCTTTTTTTGGGAGGGGGTGGTGAAGATGGGGGGCGGGGTTGGTGAGGGCCACACCTGAGCTGTACTTCAGTGTTACTCCTGGTTTTGTGCCCAGGGAATATTCCTGGTAGTGTTTGGGAGTCCATACATGGTGTGAAAGATTGGACAAAGGTCTAAAACAAGGTCAACTATGTGAAAGGCAAGTGCCCTAACCCTTGTACTATTCTCCATCCACTTCACAAACAACTTGACCCCTAATATCCTCTTGACCTCAGACCCTACATTAACAAACAATTAACATATATTTAGCATAATAAATAGATTTACAATGTGTTTTACAATGCAGAGAAAAGACAATGCTATTAAGAAAATTATGAGAAGACATTTATATGGCTGGAAAACTTCAATACTATAAATTAATATCACATATTTACAAGAAAATAAGTGTGTATGTGGATTTGCTCGGTTTCAACCAGTGTTTTTCAAGGGTCAACTTAATTTTGTTGGCATTTAAATCAGATGGCATTACTACCCTTCATAAAAGTACACGATGAGGAGCTAGAGCGACAGAACAGTGGGTAGGGGGTTTGCCTTGCATGCGGTCAACCTGGGTTCGATTCCCAGCATTCCATATGGTCCACTGAGCATCACCAGGAGTAGTTCCTGAATGCAGAGTCAGGAGTAACCTCTGTGCATCACTGAGTGTGACCCAAAAAGTAAAAAAAAAAAAAAAGTACATGATGACTTTCCCGTTGCTCTTCAGATCAAGAAAAAGACATCTGACTTGGCTAAGGAGCTCCGTTTCAGGGACCCAGGAACATAATTTCCTTTTCTGGCAAACTATTGTAGATGTGGTCAAAGGTCCTGGCCACAGAATCATCCATTTATTTAAGAAGCTTAGTTTACATCCATTAGAATAAATACCAAGGAAGAAAACTGTCCTTGTTTAAAAGAAATAGGAATATTGATTCTGTATAAGAGTCTAGGAAATGCAAATTAGGCTAATAGGAGAGAGAGCAAATCAAGGGTTACCTAGGGCAGAGAGAGAAGCAGGAGGGATGCATTACACAAGTCTCAGGAAACTCTTGGAGGTAATAGAAAGGCATGCTTATTATTCTGATTGTGATGATGGCTTTGGGGGGTTATATAGGTATTGTCACTGTCACTGTCCTCCCATTGTTCATCAATTTGCTCAAGCGGGCCCAGTAACGTCTCCATTGTGACAACTGCTACTGTGTTTGGCATATTGAATATGCCACGGGTAGCTTTCCAGGCTCTGCCATGCAGGCAAGGTATTCTCAATAGCTTGCCAGGCTCTCTGAGAGGGGCCGAGGAATCGAACCTGGGTTTGGTCAGGTTGGCCACATGCAAGGCAAATGCCCCACCTGCTGTGCTATATAGGTATTAAAACCAAAATATATTCTTATAAAGTTAGCACTTTATTGTATGCCATTTCTACCTCAGTTTATGTGGGGTACCAAAAAAAAGATACCCACCCACAAATTAGACTAGGCTTCATCTTAATATGAAGTCAGACTAAGTAACTGACCACTCTTCTAATGAAAGCAACTAGCTTTATCCTGACATCCTTCAACTGCCTCAGAGAGCTGACAAAAAAACAAAGAATTATCAAGTCAAAAGAGTATACCACTGCCAGAATGAAGGGATTAAACTCAGTTTGGGAGTTTGCTTTTAGCTCTGAAGGCTTATAAACTTGGCAAATCTGAGTTTTCATGTTAAAGCCATAAGGGTCAAAATAATAGTAAAGCAAAAATAAACTCCCCACCCTAATTCCAAAGAACTCTAAGGAAAACTACGTTTCACAAAACAACACACAAGAGAATGTTCAGTACTAGGTAAAGGTAACCAGGGACAAAGAGAACTCTGAGTACTAGACAAGAAAGATCCACTCATATTAACTCTTAAAAAACATTCTAGGGGCTGAAGTGATAGTACAGCAGGTAGGGTGTTTGCCTTGCATGCGGCTGACCAGGGTTCAATTACCAGCATCCTATATGGTCCCCCAAGCACCGCGAGGAGTAATTTGTGAGTGCATTAGCCAGGAGTAACCCCTGTGCAGTGCCAGGTGTGACTCAAAAAGCCCCCCCAAAAAAACAATACAAAAAATATATAGTGTACATATCTAGTAAGAATAGTTCTAGGAGCCAGAGCAATAGTATAGTAGGTAAGGTGCTTTCCTTGCCCTCAGCTGACCTGGTCCCTGAGGTCGACCAGGAGTGATTCCTGAGTGCAAAGCCAGGAGTGATCCCTGTGCATCACTAGAAAGTCACCCCCCAAAATAAACAAACAAAAGAAATAGTTCTAGAGGGGGCTGGAGAGATAGTACAGTGGGGTAAGAGGCTTACCTTGCCCTCAGTCAACCTGGGTTTGATCCCTGACATCCCATGTGGTCCCCTGCTGTTGTTCTTGGTTGGGGGGGCACACCTGACAGTGCTTAAGGCTTAGTCCTGGCTCTATGCTTCAGTGCTTGGGGGACCATACAGTCCCAAGGATTGAAACGGGGTTGGCTATGAGCAGGGCAATCACCTTAGCCCCTGTATTATCTCTTCAACACACCTATATATTTTTAATGATAAATAACGACTAAGTAAAAAAGACAAACCTCTACCTGTTAGATAGAATGACGAAACAGAAATTAACATTTCTATTTGCTCAAATGGACAGAAATAACTCCATAAATATAAATAATTATAATAGCTATTTGTTTGGGAACTAAGCAGATGAGAGACAAAAAAAGCAAAGAGATTTTTTCCTGCATACCTGTCTTTTCCTCCTAGCTTTTTAATTTCCTGAATGTGTTATCTTCCAAAATATATAATAACCCAAGAGCAACTTCAAAGATAAACATGTGCAAAAGCTTAATGAACATAATTAAATTAATGTAGTGAAAATACATTTAATAGGTGAAAATGCCAATCTTGTACATTGGAGGACAAAATACCATGCAACAGTGCTTTTCCAGTTGAGACACTGGAAAAGGCAAGTTTCAGTACAACTTCAAAATTGCAGTGGAAGGAGCTGGAGCAATAGCACAGCAAGGAGGGCGTTTGCCTTGCATGCAGCCCACCCAGGTTCAATTCCCAGCATCCCATATGGTCCCCCAAGCACTGCCAGGAGAAATTCCTGAGAGCACAGCCAGGAGTAACTGCTGTGCATCACCAGGTATGACCCAAAAAGCCAAAAAAAAAAAAATTGCAGTGGAAGACTCAAAATCATAAAGACATCAGTACTTCCCAAATTGGTATGCATGACCAATTCAACCTTTTTTTCTTAAAGATCATCTTCAGAATTGGACTAGACAAGCTGCTTCTAAAATTTATTTTGATATGCAAAGGGCCAGAAACAGTAATGACATTGTCAAAAGAAAAGAGAAAAGAACTCCATGGCTTGGAGGCCAGCCATGCATGCTAGGGGAAAAGGCAGCTCAGATAGAGAAGGGAGCACCAAATAAAGGGTGTTGGGAGGATCCTCCCAGGATGGGAGTAGCATGCTGAAAGTAGACTATAGACCAAACATGACTGCCACTCAATGCCTCTTTTGCAAACCACAATACCCAAAAGGAGAGAGAGAACTAAAGGGAATGCCCTACCACAGAGGCAGGGTGGGATGGGGGGATTGGGGGGTGAGAGGGATACTGGGACCCGTGGTGGTAGAAAATGGGCACTGGTGGAGGGATGAGTATTTGATCATTGCATAAATGAAATCCAAGCACAAAAATTTGTAAGTCTACAACTGTACCTCATGGTGTTTCACTAATAAAAATTTTTTAAAAAAAAGAAAGAAAAGAGAAAAGATTTGCTATCCTGTCAATAGTATGAAACTTGAAACTAAATTATTTTTAAATGCTTTTTAAGAAAATTGTTAAGAGATTTTAAGCAATTATGATAGTCGCCTTAAAAAGATGACTACTTAGAAAATCAATTTAAATTAGATATTAAAGATACTCAAGTTATGTAACATTCAGCTAAGTTCTAGAACCAAAACTTACATACAATGAGAGAGAATTTCCTGATAAAATGATAACTTATTTAAAACTCTCAGAGTATCACATGAAATAAATAATTCATAATTTACCAGCATATATTCAATAATATTCTAAAAAATCTTCATTAATTATTGAACTCAGTAGCACTCCATATCATAACTTCAGAAATGAGATGTCAAATTCCGTAGCTGCAAATTCTCATGGCCATGGTAAGAGCTGTATTTGCACAGAGTAGGTGCAAACAGAGCTGAAATGGAGCTTTTATACTGAGAGAACTAATGACCTCCTCTTGCCTGAAGTCAAAAATGACAGCAACAGAGGAGTACTGGGGAGTGTGGGGATACTTTCAGTCTACTGGTTTTTAAATATGGCCTGAGGAGCCAGAGAGAGAGTGCAGCAGGTAGGGTGCTTACCTTGCAGGAGGCCAACCCATGTTCAATCCCTGGTATCCCATGAGGTGCCCAAACCCGACCAGAAGTGACCCCAGGATGAAGAGCCAGAAATAAGGCCTTCAATAATATTCTAGGAGCATAGCCAGGTGAGCTCCTCACAAAAAAAGGATATATATATATATAATATATATTCCCCCCCAGGATATAAAAAGCCTGAGAATCTTCTACATTATAAAAGTAAAGAGATGCTGGGAGAGAGGGGTAGAGAGAGACAAGGACAGGTAGACAGAAAGACACTGAACACCTCTCTTTCCCAGATGTAAAATTTCTCTTACATTCCTTAGGCATGCTCCAAGGGGCAAAGTCAAAAAACTTTTATAGGATCTTAATATTTGTCAGCCAGGATATGTCAGAACATGTCAAACAGCAATAGACTTAATCAGACAGTCTCACCTGGGTGGCTACAAGATAGATCAGCTCCCCGAGGGCTGGTAAAAGGCACTGTTTTAATTTGCTGTTCCTGAAATTTTCCCTAATTAATTCAGTTAAGATAACAATTGCCTGAAAAGAGAAAAGAAATGTGTATTATTGCATATGTATCTCTCAGTTCTTTAACCTACGCAGTACAAGAGACAAGACAAACTGCAAAACTCACCTTCCATTTTCAAGAACTAGTTCCAAATTCTTTCCAAAATATGGGTATTACTCCTGAACTACAAAGAACTCTCCCAGATGAATGTAAAAAATAAAAATAAAAAATCTACATATCCAATGGAGAGGTTGGAAATATGGCTCAAGGAGAAGGCATAAGCCGAGCAAGTTTTTAGTAGGATAGCTGGTAGCTGGTACAAGAGTTCCCTTAAAATAGTCACATCCTGGAAGAACAGTCGTGGATATACTATTTTTTAAAAAAAAAACATTTTATTCAGTTCTTTCATGCAATAAACTGCATATGCTTAAAGTGTACATTATATATATATATATATTTGACATGTGTATATAATTGTAAAATTATCACCATAATTAAGAGAGCAGCTTCTTTAAGTACTTCCTCAAGCTCCCTCAGTAACCATCTCATCTGCATTCAACTCCCCCTTCTCCCCAGACAGCCAACCAATTCGCCTTTTGTTGTTAAGGGACATTTTCTAAGGCTCATGTAAATAGGATCCTATAATATGTATATGACTACTTTCTTTTTTTTTTTTTCTACTTTGACTTTTTGGCCACACCCTGCTATGCTCAAGGGTTATTCCTGGCTCTGCACTCAGGAATTACTCCTGGTGGTGCTAGGGGGACCATATGGGATGCCAGAGATGAAACCCAGGTCTGCCGCATGCATGGCAAACGCCCTACCCACTGTACTACTGCTCCAGCCCCTATCTGGCCACTTTCACTTAGCATAATGCACTTATGATTCAGTCATGTCGTAGTAATAGTTTTTTGCTAGTGCTGAGTAGTATTCCCCTGTATAGATATACCATAATGTGTAAACTCCCTAACCCCTACCTCACATACAAGTTAATCATCTAAGGGTTTGAGGAGGTTAAAGGAATCATGTACATCATACTAGACTTTGGCAGCAACTCAATTCTATAATGTTTTCCTTTTACTTCTACCTTTACTGAGCCATAATTTCACACTGGACATCTAAAATTAACAACGTTCTATATAGAACAGACTATAACAATACTGTAGGAGCTGGAGACATAACACAGCGGATAAGGTGTTTGTCTTGCACGTGGCTGACCCAGGTTCAATCCCCAGCATCCCATATGGTCCCCTAAGCACTGCCAGGAGTGATTCCTGAGTGCAGAGTCTGGGGTAACCACTGAGCATTGTAGGGTGTTGCCCCAAAACAAAACAAAACAAAGCAAACAAACAAAAACACTGTAAATCACAGTGCCTAAAATTTTTTCAAGTTTACAAGCAAATCAAAAAAAATATTCTCTCATATTTTGGTCAACGAAACAGCAGTTTGTTACTTGTACACCTAAACAAAAATAATGGCTTAAGAAAATTATCCGAAACAGAAAATAATAATAAAAAAAAACTTTATACCAGCAAGAATGAAGCAAATTCACAAGTAAAAACAGAAGTAAATAAAATAGATTTTCCTTCTATCAAGTTTTTAAACTGTTTGATGGCTGAAGCAAGATATTAAAAGGCCTAACTAGGAGCGAAACATAATTAAAGGACTAAAGATATTTAAATATAAATATTTAAAATATTAAATATATTTTATTATATATAATATTAATATTATATTAAAATTAGGACAATTAAAGGACTGGAAAACAGATAAATCTATTTTCACATAAATTGGTAAAATACTGGTACCAACAAGCTGTGATGAATCTTGTATAATTCTATAATGGCATATGTAGAGTATTTAGAACAACCACTAAATATAGAGACATGTTAAAAACACTACAAAAATCTAAACAGAGTCTCACAAAAAGTTCAGTCACTCATGAAATCAGAAAAACCAAAAAGCAAATGAAAAACAGAACAAAGAAAGCTTAACACACCCAGAGGGCTGGGGCTGGGGGGAGGGGCACACCGGGACAATGGCTGAGGGAAGCTGATACCAGCACTTGGAGGGTGTGGTGCTGGAATGCTTTAGGCATGGAACCCTGCCATTATCAGTACTGTAAACCATGGTGTCTAGAATAAAAGGATAATGAAGAGAAAAATTAAGTGATATACTTATGAAACTGGATCGCTTATACATTGTTGGTGGTAATGTAAAATGATATTCACTTTGGAAAATAGTTTGGCTGGCTATACAAAAAAAACAACAATAAGAATAATTTAAAAAAAACTACTAGACATGCAACCAACAGGACCTAGCAACTTTCTGGTTCTTGAGAACTGAGCCCTGACAGACAAAAACTCATCCCAAAACTTTTACATTAAGGTTGATAACATTTTGTTTTCCATACCTGTCACTCAAAAACAACCTATCTGCCTTTCAAGAGATAAATGATTAAATGGGCTGGAGCGATACCACTGCGGGTAGGGCGTTTGCCTTGCAAGCGGCTGACTAGGCCACCCGAGTTCAATTCCTCAGCCCCTCTCGGAGAGCCCGGCAAGCTACTGAGAGTATCTCACCCGCACAGCTTTGCCAAGCTACCCATGACATATTCGATATGCCAAAAACAGTAACAACAGGTCTTTCGATGAACAACTGGAGGACAGAACTATAGTAAAACCACACCACAAAATACTACCCATAAATAAAAAGGAAGGGGCTGGAGAGATAGTCCAGAGGGTAAGGTGCTTGCCTTGCATGCAGCTTCAATCCCTGGTACCACATCTGATCACCTGAGCCCACCAGGAGTGAGCCCTAAGCTCAGGGCCAGGAATAAGCCCTGAGCACCCATGAATACGATCCCCTCTCCCCAGAAGGAACAAACTTTGGCCCCTACACTACCCAGATGAAGCTCCCGAGAATTAAACTAAAAGAAAAAATCCAGACCCAAAAGACTACACATTCGATGGTTCTATTCCTAGAATGTCTTCTGAATGGCCAGTCTGGAGGACACTGTAGATGGTAGTGTCAGGGCACATATGAAAGAGAGGTGGGTGTGGTGGGAGGGAAAAACTTGAGGGATCCTTGTGAGGCTGAATCTGTTCTGCTTCTTCCAGAGATTAGTGTGGTAACATTGTCATCCTAAAACACTTAACTCTTTGTCTGAATTTCAAAAGAAACTATTCCATTTCTTAACTGTGTCCATGGACCCAGTTGTGCCACTTGTACTACAGTTTTTCAAGATGTCACCAATTCAAGAAATACCAAATACAGATTTCACGGAATCTCTCTGCATATTTCCATGTATGCAACCCCAGATCCAACTTTCTGCTTCATTAAATTAGTGGCACGGATTTATAACATTTCTCCATTTCCTAATCCGCAGGCATTTTGTATCAGTGGAAACTTAAAATATTTTAATACTACAACACTTAAAGAAATGAAACAACATGAACTGTCCTGAGCAGAACAGAAGTGACTCTGAACAGAACCCTTTATGCCCACGGTGCCACAGCATCCCAGTAATTCACTGGCAACTTTTACAGCAAGCGACAATACATAGCAGATGTTTCCCTACAATGAAATTTGGATAGATTTTTTTTTATTGGTGATTTTCAGATTCTAAAGGATCAATATTAAAAAGAAAAATCATTAGAATAAACAAATACAGTACATGAATGACAATTACTAAGGAGGCTAATAAGCATGTGTTGACCTAAATATAATGACGTCTGAAAATACCAATACTAAACAAAATGAAAATGGTAAAATAGATTGCTCAGCTCTTCAGACCCAGAAATCCAACCAATATGTGGGTATTGATCTTATTCATGTTTTCCTATAAAAATTCACTTGGCTTTCTAACACTGAAATTAAAAGAAATTAAAATGACATTGAGGGGGCCATGACACAGTACAGCAGATAAGGCACTGTCTTGCACACAGCTCACCAAGGTTCAGTCCCATGCAACATATATGGTCCCCTGAGCACCACCAAAAGTGATCCCCAAGTGCAGAGCCAGAACTAAGCCCTAAGCACTGCTAAGCATGGCCTAAAAGCTAAAAAAAAAATAATAATAATAAGGATTGAGTGGTCTGGTATGTGGGTTCAAATAGTAAAACACCATATTGCTTGTATGTTTGTTCCATCCCAAAGACCACTTGGCCCTAATAACCTTGAGTACTTCTGGGTATAACTCTTAAGCATAATGATAAGGAGCAGGGAAATAGTGCAGTGGTTAACCCAGATTCAATCCTGGAATCACCTGGGTCAGGCATCAGCAGGTGTGATACAGGAGGTCCCCCAAGCACTGACGGGTACTCACGAGCACCACAGGCCTGAGGAGCATCACTTCTCAGGCCCCACCATTAAACTGGCTGAGCAATGCCAAGAGGGGCCCCAGGACCCCCTTAAGACTTCTGGGGAGGTCCAACACAAAAATAAAAATAGTAATAATTAAAAAAATGACAAATAATTCCAAGTAATACCACTTTGGCCATCCTTTTTTCTCCTTCCAACACCATTTTCAATGTCCCAAATATAGTGAGGAGATATAAAAATCATTATAACCCTCATATATCTGTTAAATTTTATTTGTATTAAATCCTAGATTTTTTTTCAGAGCCTGCATTTCTGATTAAGCTTTGACAAGTAAAATCACAACTATAAGACACAAAAATCCAAACTTTCCTTTTCACAAATACTGGTTAAACAAGAACCCCATCAAAGATTAAAAACTCTGAAGTTGTTCATCAAATAAGAGATGAACCAGCTGACTTTCCCAAAGAGGACATATGGATAGTCACTAGGCATAGTAAAAAAAAAAATCCACTCTAATTTATTATCAGGAAATGAAAATAAAAATGACAATGAGGGGCCAGAGAGATAGGACAGTGTACCACTTGCTCTGCATACAGTAAAACCTGGTTAGATCCCTTGATACCTCCAGGCATGATCCCTGAGCATTAAGCCAGGAGGAAGCTCTGAGCACTGCTGAGTATGATGGAAAAATCCAAAAAATAGATACTGGGATCCGGGGTGGTGGGAAATGTGCACTGGTGGAGGGATGGATATTTGATCATTGTATAATTGAAACCCAAGCACAAAAATTTGTAAGTCTACAACTGTACCTCATGGTGTCTCACTAATAAAAATTTTTTTAAAAAATTCCAAAAAATAAATAAATAAAAATAAGAATGGGAGGAAATCTCATGCTGGCAAGAATGGCCCTCATGACCAGGATGTCAATAATAGTTGTAAACAATCACACTGGACAAGAACTGAGTGTTGAAACACATAAAGGCATATACATGATAACTCTTCAGTATCTGTATAAGAGAGAGAGAAAGAGACAGAGAGAGAGAGGTATGATGGGGAAGCGGGATGGGGGGGAAGGGAAAAAACTGGGGACACTGGTGGTGGGAAATGTATACTGATAAAGACACAGGTGTTGGAACTGTATATGACTGAAACCCAGTCATGAACAACTTTGTAACTTGTACCTCACTGTGACTCAATGTAAAATGTTAAAAAATCACTAATCACTTAACTTCCCGTTAGTCATCGATTTGCTCGAGCGGGTGCCAGTAACGTCTCCATTTGTCCCTGTCGCGTGCTAGTGTAGCCCAATGGCATCTGTTCGCTCTGGGAACATGAAGAGCCTCAAACCGATCGTTCATGATCTTGATGAAGAAGTCTGACCATCTGGTAGGTGGGCGGCTATGCAGTCTTTTGACATCCCGTGGAATCCAGTCGGTAAGAGCTCTAGTCCAGCAGTCGTCTTTAAATCTCATTACGTGACCAGCCCATCTGATTTTTGACACCTTGGCAAACCAGACAGCGTCCCTGATTCTTGATCGTCGACAGATGCCAGAACTCTGGATTCTTTCTCTCAGTTGAGTGAAACGTGATATTCCAAGCATAGCTCTTTCAATTCTTCTTTGGGAGACCTGAATAGCGTTCTCATCCTGTTTGCGTAGAGCCCAGGTCTCTGAGGCGTATGTTAATGCAGGAAGAACAGTGGAATCAAAGAGATGTGCCCGGAGCCGGAGGTTCTTCGTCCTCTTAGCTATTTCTTCGACATTCTTGAAGACGCTCCAAGCCGCTCTCTTCCTCCTGCACAGTTCGGGTGCCAGGTCATTTGTCATGTTGACTTCTCGACCTAGGTACACATAGCTGTTGCATTCGGAGATGGTCATTCCGTTGAGAGCGAATGGGGCATCAGGAACGAGGCTGTTTCTCATAAACATTGTCTTCGTAAGATTCAGCTGTAGTCCTACCTTTCCACACTCACGGTCAAAGTCGGCCAGCATTTGTGCCGCTTGGCTGATGTTTGGTGTTATTAAAACAATGTCATCAGCAAAGCAGAGGTGGTGTAGTTGCCGACCATCTATCCTCACTCCCATTCCTTCCCATTCCAGTCATCGCATGATGTTCTCGAGGGTGGCACTGAAGAGTTTCGGTGAAATGGTATCACCCTGCCGCACCCCTCTCTTGACATCAACAATCACTTCTTTGTAGAATGGTGAGATCCTGGTAGTGAATCCGCAATACAGCTCACGGAGGATCTTGATGTATTGAGCTTGAATGCCCTGTTTGGCTAGGGCTTCAATGACTGCTTCCGTCTCAACAGAATCAAAGGCCTTCTTTAAATCAATGAACGTTAAACAGAGCGGCATCTTGAACTCCCAATAAACCTCAATGAGCTTGGTTATCATGTGGATATGGTCGATGGTGCTGAATCCTTTGCGGAACCCGGTTTGCTCGCATGGTTGTCCTTCATCTAGTGTTCTGCCAATCCTATTTAGGATGACTTGAGTGAACAACTTGTCGATGACAGACAATAGGCAGATCGGGCGATAGTTGCCAATGTCATGGATGTCTCCCTTCTTGAACAGTAGTACGGTCCTGCTGGTTTTCCATTGGGACGGAACCTTGCATTCAGACAGGTAGCGTGTGATGAGCCGAACCAGTGTATTGATGAGTACTGACAGCAGGTTCTTCAGGTGTTCAGGTCTGACCTTGTCTGGGCCGGGTGCTGTTCGTTTCTTCACTGACAAAATGGTGTGTCGGATTTCGGAAGGGAGAACATTGGGAACGACATATCCATTCTGTGGAATTTGGTATGTCGGCAAGTGGACATGGCTATCGAAGAGATTTGAGTAGAAGTCATGGATAATCTTCTCCATTGCCGTTCTGGAGGATGTGATGGATCCATCAGGACGTCAGAGGGCAGTCATTTTGGTCTTGTAGTTGGCGAAGGACAGGCGGGCGTTACGAATACTTTTCCCAGCTTCTGCCGCATCTACCAGCACTTCTGCTCTTCTCTCTTTGAGGTCTTCCTTGATCGCATCTCTACACTGCTTTGCGAGCTCGGAAGTTAGCTTGCAGTTGCCTGAGGCATGCGCCAAACCACGCTGGCGAATAAGCTCAAGAGTTTTCGAAGACAGGCTTTTTTTGTGGCTATCACTCTCTTGGCGTTCCTCGCACATTCATGGAGGTGCTAAACCAGTCGATCGTATTCCTCGTCAATGTTGTCAACAATGGCATCTTCCCATGTTGCCGCAATAGTGCCAAAGAGCTCCCAGTTGGTGGTCGTTCTGGGAGTTCTCTTTTTAAACTTTGCAGCCCTTTCTCCCTGCTCTGTGAAGTAGAATTTTGCACGAAGGAGACGGTGGTCCAATCCCGTTCGGAATTTTGGGACAACAGCAACATCGGTCAGGCAAAACCGTCGATTGAATACGATGTGGTCTATTTCGTTGTGGAATTGTCCACCGGGAGACTCCCATGTCCAACAAGAGAGAAGTCGTTTTCTGAACACCAGCATTTTGACAAATGGCCATCAATGAGAAGTAAAAAAAAAAAAATGTAGGGGAAAGAAAAGAAAGGAAGGGAAGGGAGCGATGGGGGGAAGGAGGAAGGGAGGGAGGGAGGGAGGGAGGGAGGGAGAAAGAAAGAAAGAAAGAAAAAAAGAAAGAAAGAAAGAAAGAAAGAAAAAGAAAGAAAGAAAGAAAGAAAGATCACAGGGAATGCCACTAGTGCTCTCCAACACCACAAGGGTGTGTGATCTCCACTGCACCACAATCAAGTAAGTGTGAGCAGCACCACTAAAGTGTGACACCCCCCCCCCCACAACACCAGCAATGCAGCCAAGTGTGCAAAAGCATCACTACTCAATGTGGAGCCTCCAGTGAAGATCTCGACCAAGTGTGTAAGGCCCCCAGTCTAGGTCACAACAATGCAAAGGAGGGGGACACAGTAAGAGATGGTAAAATCTTTTGAGGAAAGCTTCTGTTCCATGTTTCGTAACTGAAAAATGTCCCTGTATGGCTGTCTGAAAGCATCTCTCTGAGTGACGTCTAGAAATTGTCTTCTTGGCACATAACCCTTAATCTCTGATTTTCTGCAAGATGACAGGGCAATGGCATTCATATTGGCATCTGTAATTGGGTATATACATATATATATACATATATATATACACACATGTATGTCTGTGCACATAATATATGTATTAAAAATTCAAGTTTCTCCCACTGCTCTTTATTTAACAGACATCTAAAGACCAAGGAGAGGGCTAAAAAGGCTAGAGTACCTCTTCTACAAGCGCTTGGTTCAATACCCAGCACTGCATGTGCCCAGCCCCCACCCACAGCACTACCCCAAGCACCACTTTGAATGTAATTTAGCAAAAATAACAAAACAAACCTACAAAATTCCCCTCAGCCATTTAAATGCTATAATAAATGTCAGGCACACAGAACACTGCTTCAATCTTGCAAATTAGAGCTAGCTATACAGAACTAGTATTATTTACTTCTACTATACTAATAGCTATCTCCTCAACTCTCCTCAAACAGCAGACATACAAAGGAGGCTCATTTTAAATTGCTTTTTTTTTCTGCTTCAGGGATCAGCTCTGATTAGTCGTGTTTTGTGCAATTCTTTCCATCACCCATTCTCTTTCCTTTTTACTTTCATCTAATAGAAAATTAAATGTGATGCCTTGCTAGCTTCCTGAGGATTACTAAATTACATCACGCTGAAATATATAAGCCTCATGACTGCTGCTCTAAAAATATTATAACAAAGAAACATTTGGTGTCCAGGTAAGTGAGCATAAAAAATTAGAGTAGAAAACAGAAGTGGAAAGTTGTTCTACAACATGTCAGGTAAGAAATTAAATGAAGTCTGTCATTATAAGAAATTAGGAAGGATGCCTTTAAAGAATTCTTTGATGTGAGAGGGGTCATTTCTCTGCAAAGGCGATTCCAAAATGGCAGTGTCCCAAAGGTGTACTTAACAGAGGCATGGGATGAGGGTGTAACAGAGCAAACCCAGGACAGCTCCTTCATGCTACACAGAGATAACTTGTCAGTGGTAGGTGTATCCTTGTAGTCCAAAGAGTCCCAGAAAAAAAAGTTTGTCTAAGGAGGGAAGTACCACAGAAATTTCAAGGCAAGTAATGATTGGGTGGGGGCTGGGGAAGCGGGGCTGCTGGTAATAAATGACCTCAGTCTCAGCTATTTTCTGGCCAAGAACAAACCACCAACGGAGATGCAGTGCGCATGTGTAAGATGTCCTCTCTTGAGGCGGCCTCAATAGTGTGATGAATCCCTCAATGTAAAAACTATAGAGGAGGACCAGAGAGAGAGTACAAAAATTAAAGTACCTGCCTTCTATGTGGCTGACCCTGGTTTGATCCCTAGCACCATACATGGTCCCATGAACAATGCCAAGAGGAACCCCTGAGCAGAGAGCTAGGAGTAAGCACTGAGCACCACTGGGTGTGGCCCTCATCCAAAAAATAACTATGGAGGAGGTTATAATGAGGGACAAGTGGGGGGGGGGGGGACAAAACACTTCCTGGGGCCAAATAAAAACTCTGAGAAACAGGGAAATCTAAACCCAAACAAGAGAGAAGTCATTTTCTGAACACCAGCATTTTGACAAATGGCCATCAATGAGAAGTAAAAAAAAAAAAAAAAAAGTAAGGGAAAGAAAAGGAAGAAATGAAGGAAGGGAAGGAGGGAGGGAGGGAGGGAGGGAGGGAGGGAGGAGAAAGATGGAAGGAAGGAGGAAGGAAGGAAGGGAGGGAGGGAGGGAGGGAGGGAGGGAGGGAGGAGGGAAGGAGGAAGAAAAGGAAGGAAGGAAGGAAGGAAGGAAGGAAGGAAGGAAGGAAGGAAGGAAAGAAAGAAAGAAAGAAAGAAAGAAAGAAAGAAAGAAAGAAAGAAAGATAGATTTTATACAAGGTAAAGTTGGTATTCTTTTCCTCAAGACAAACCCACCACCCCACACCCCTCACACCCCTGACTTACAAAGACTTGGAGCTTGAGTCTTTCATTACATTGTTTTAGCTCCTCCAGTGCCTTTGGTTACTGAGCACTTCTCAGTCTTCTTGTCCGTGAAAGACCCCAGCTCCTTGCTCGCTACCAAGCCCTTCCCACCTGTACTTTTGTCATTAGCTTTAGCAACGTGGACACCCATGTGGAAGATATAGGGACACCCTGAGCATGCACTTCCTTAATAACAAGCTAGAGCCTGGCATTTTCCTCCTCCTCAACTCTGCCTCTCACACCTAGTCCCACCCATGACAGTATCTTCAATTCTCAAAGTCTAATATGTCTAACCTCCTCAGAGCTCTTCAAATTGTATGATTCAGCAAGTTTACGCCCAACAAGACCATCCAAACCAATGAGTTTACCACCTTCTCACAATTATTTATCTGCTGTCCTGCCGAATCTGGGTTCTGGGGTCCAACACTCAAAGCCATACAGTAGAACCTTACACAGGAGGGTTCTGAGGGGCCACTCTCCTGCCACTTAGGATCACCCCTTCCCTTCTCTGAAACCTCATACAACTGGCAGAATGACCAGTTTCTGTTAAGTTCCTTATTACAAACTTCTTTCCTAGGACCCCTCTTCTCTTCCTCTAAGCCAGCTTTCCTGTTCCAAGAAGACAGCTTCTATCTTCACCTCCACCGCAAATCCCCAAGCTAGTCCTTCTCCTTTCTGTGGTAACAAAAGTGATCTCCATTATTAAAAGTCACTAGCTACAGATTCCTCGTCCTCACTAAATATTACCCCCCTCATCTACTTTTTCCTGTCGGAATAGATTTAAGTGTTTCTTCTCTAACCTAAGGTCAGACACCCAAGGTCATTCCCGCTACCTTCTTGAGGATCATAACATCTTTAGCGAGTCTGTCTCTAGCCCTCTCCTCAATGCCTCCCTGGATGCATCTTTCCCATTAACATTAAAATGTGCCTCCCGGGGCTGGAGCAATAGCACAGCGGGTAGGGCGTTTGCCTTGCCCGCAGCCAACATGGCCGACCCAGGTTCAAATCCCAGCATCCCATATGGTCCCCTAAGCACTTCCAGGAGTAATTCCTGAGTGCATGAGCCAGGAGTAACCCCTGAGCACTTTTGGGTCGCCGGGTGTGACCCAAAAAGCAAAAAAATAAAAAATAAAAAATAAAAATAAATAAAATGTGCCTCCCACTCATAGCAGCTTCCTGATTCACATACACAATAACCGCTTGCTTACCTATGGCATTTCCTACAGCCACTCAATCTGGCCTCTATACCATATAAGCAGCTCTTTATGAGTCAGTAACTCTCATTTGCCAAATTCAATAGAAAATTCTCCTTTCAACTTAACTCTCAGAACCAAGAAAAAGATTACCACCTTCTCCTTCATAGCACACAGTCCTTTCTTTCCAACCACTACCACAGTTCCCCTGAGCTTCTTTCATCAGCAATGTTCTTACACAATCTCTGTTATGTCTCTTCTATCTCTCCTTAATGGCCTTTGTCCCTCATAAAACATTTTAGAATAGAGACGGTACGCGTTTTACTTGTCATTGTCTTACATGTTTTACTTGTCATTGTCTCACTGCTTGGCTCAAAGACATGTTCATTAAATCATATTGACTAGATGCAAAAATTACACGTCCACCTATACACCTAATAATCACACAAAATTAACTCAAAACAAATCATAAAACCCAAAGCAGCCAAGTATTTTATATAGAAACATAGAAGAAACAAAGAATATCTTAGGCAAAAACTTTAGAGAAAAAAAAAAGATAAAAACTTTAGAGGAAAAAAAGTTAGACAAAAACTTTGAGGAAAAAATGGCATAAGAAAAAAAAACTGATTCAGTGGACTTGACCCAAACTGCTTCAGAATGACACTATAAAGGGAATTAAAAGATAAGGCACAAACTGGGAAAAAAGTACTGAAAGAATTCAGGTGATAAAGGACTTATATTCAGAACATATTAAAAGAAAAACTCTGGGGCTGGAGAGATAGTATAGCCGGGAGGGTACTTGCCTTGCATGCAGCCAAGCTGGGTTCAATCCTCAGCACCCCACATGGTCCCCCAAGCATCACTAGGAGTGATTCCTGAGTGCAGAGCCAGGAGTAAGCCCTGCTGAGTAACCTACATCATGAAACCTCTTCCATGTCATGTTCTTCAAGCTGCCTGTCCTGTACCTTGATTGTAAACTTGAAACTAAGTAGATAAAATATATACTAATGCATAAGCTCTGAGTGCATATTAATAGATTATACTTTAATATATGAGTGGTATTGAATTCCTAAGAGGAATTGAATTCACCAGTGAAGTCACCTGTGCCCAGAGCAGTTGGGGATGGGGGAGGCTCCCTTAGGCCTTAAAATATATATTGACAAAAGTGGAGTTTTCACAAGTTTTCTGTCTTTTTTTCTATCAGATTCAGAAAACCGTGTTATTCATGTGACTTGGCCGTTTAAGTTGTCAAGTAAGTGGCCATTAATTATTCAGCTCATCCTTTTAGACCTTTGAACAAATGCCGAGCTTACATTGCTATCTCCTCTTTGGTTCTGACTTAAGGATTTGCCTTTCCTCCTTTATATGTTGGATAACATTGGGTTGTCCTTGCTCCTCCCACAGGGAGCTTAGGTTTATTGAGTTACTCCCACAACAGTGCTCCTGAGACACACCCAATTCCATCAGGTACTAATAATCCTATATCATTTTTCTCTTTCCTTGATGTCATTTGCATGGTTTAGCAATGTCCTTTTTGTATAGACATAGGAAGACAATTGATGCTATGCTTTTGCATAATGGAAGTTAACTGACTCTGAAATCGTATTTACTCCTGGGCATCCATCGTATTTACCTTTCTTAAGCCTCAGTTGCCCTTACTTCCTAATACCCCTCCAAAAAAGGAGGGTCCAAACAAAGGGACTGGTTGGGTCCTCGCATGAAAAGGGGACAAGCTAAGCACCACAAGAAGTATAATAAGTTAAAAAGCACATTCATAGAACAAATTCTGTCATGACCCAAAAAGAAGTAACTGCATAAGGACCCTGATGGGGTTAGGAAAGACTATCCTGGCCTGAGGACTGTAGTCTGGGATATATAGTGGGATGTCCCCAGCAAGAGTCACCCTTTAAGCTCAATATATCTCTTACTGTGTTCATACAAATCACTTAATCACTTAACTTCCCGTTCAAATCGACGACTAACGGGAAGTTAAGTGATTAAGTGATTTGTATGAACACAGTAAGAGATATATTGAGCTTAAAGGGTGACTCTTGCTGGGGACATCCCACTATATATCCCAGACTACAGTCCTCAGGCCAGGATAGTCTTTCCTAACCCCATCAGGGTCCTTATGCAGTTACTTCTTTTTGGGTCATGTTCATACAAAATGACTAGAAATATCATAAGAAGTAAATTCACTATGATTGTTTAAATGGAACTCCTGAGGAAAGGATAAAACAATACAGCCTGGATGGAATCCTGCCTTTGAGTAGATCTTCTACTAATTTCAAGTGCTGAACCCTCAGATGAGATTTTGTCCTTGAGTTAATCTCCTAGTGGGCTGGAGCAATAGCACAGCAGGTAGAGTGTTTGCCTTGCACACAGTCAACCCGGGTTCGATTCCTCCGCACCTCTTGAAGAGCCCAGCAAGCTACCAAGAGTATCCTGCCCACACGACAAAGACTGGCAAGCTACCCATGATGTATTCGATATGCCAAAAACAGTAACAAGTCTCACAATGGAGATATTACTGGTACCTGCTAGAGCAATTCAATGAACAACGGGAGGACAAGGACAGTGACAGTGAGTTATTTTCCTAGAACTTCCCCTGAAGGAGTAGCTTTACATCTGTTTGTTGTTATGATACTGTTCACCCCACCTATGTGTATACCACCCTTGATGATTTCTATATAACTATGCTGTAAGAGGGTAGAGTGAACTAGAGGAGGACTGGAAGTCAAAGACTAGGAGAGAGAACAAGTAGAGGACTTTGAGGTATATGAGGAAACTAGGATGATGGAACTAATGATGACTGAGACTGCGACCAAAACTACGATTACAACTGTGCTGTAAGGACAGAGATTGAACTACTCGGGGTAGGTGAGAGAAATAAACTGACTACCAACCAGCCTGGGGCCTTGTTTCTCTGTTCCCTGGTCCTTCATAGGTCCGTCGCTATGAGCTGGCCAGAGGAACGGTTCCTGGTCACTGAACGCTTTTGTCCTATGCCCCCACCCCTACCCCACCCCATCCCCTGTGCCTTTTCTTTGAAAACTCACAGTTCCTGAGGTTTAATATTTTTAAGTTATAAAAGGATGAAGTATTGATTTCACCTATTGTTATTTTTCCAGTTCACTGATAAGTTATTTTTATTATTTCCTGCATTTGAATTATATTTTGACTTTGCTTTTTTCTAGTTTCTTGAATCGAGCTGAAAACAGCCTCAATTTCTATTACAGTGATTTATAAAGTAGAATCCCTAAATCAGCAGGAAAAGAATTTTCCTTGGAACTTATTAGAAATGCAAATTATTGTTCCCCCTTCCAGATCCACGGAATGAGAAACTTTGGTGATAAGGTCCAACAAATTGCCTTTTAACAGACCTTCCAGGTAATTCTAATACACATTATTAGAGTTTTCAGAACAGCTGTGTTAATGAGTATTTCAAGATACTAATTAATTCCCCCTTACTCCACTTTAGCAACATCATACAAACTCTAATGTGTTAGGGGGCATTAACATTCAGTTTAAGATATTATCTAAACCCTCTTGGAAGTTATTCATTGACACATGAGTTACTTCAAAGTATTTTGCTTAATTTCTTAACATTTACATTTTCCAGATCTCTTCTTGTTATCGATTTCTACCTTAATCCCATTGTGGTCAGAGAATATATTCTAAATTATTTTTATCCTCATTATATGTTGTACTGCCAATAATATATGGCCTTAGTGAGTATTCACTGTGTGTTTTAAAATATATTTTACAATAGATGGGATTAAATTTTCTATAAATGTCAGATAGTTCAATTTCATTCCAATCACTTAAATTTTCTGTGTTTACAGTGACTTTATCTGTTTTTTTAAAAAATAAACCCAATAAGGAAGGGGGGCGTTCCCGGCTCATCCTTCACGCCCGACTGAGGTCACCAGTTGCCCTTCACGAGCGGCTCTCCGGCATGGCCATGGCCCCAGAAGCACAAGGACTTAATGCAGAGCCCAACAGATTGGAGCAGAAAAGTGAACAGACTATGCGTTAATCCACGCCACCATGTCTGCCCGGAGGGGAAAGGGTGTAGGTCCCTTCCGTCTTCTCCCCCCTGGAAAGAAAGATGGCAGCTGCCTGGGTGCCATGTGGAAAGCCAGGTATGAGCCAGTGGTGAAGGGGCGACGAAAACCTCATGGGAAGGGGGGCGTTCCCGGCTCATCCTTCATGCCCTACCAAGGTCACCAGTTGTCCCCCACAAGCAGCTCTCCAGCACGGCCATGGTTCCAGAGCACAGACACCAATCTCTTAATTATCCGACTCTCAGCTGAAATACTTCCAGGGTTAATAAGTAAAATAGCAGAAATACAAAATCGCGTGGCTGCCAGCCACACGACATCATTTAATTCTTGAACCCAGCTGTAGAAAGCAAATTATTTCACAATGCTTTTTCAGCATGTCTGATTTGGGGGGGGGGGGGGGGCAAACTCTAAATAATAATGGTGTATCTTTATCGAAACAATGAATCTAGTCAAAGTAGTCCTCCCGTTGTTCATCGATTTGCTCGAGCAGGCCCAGTAACGTCTCCATTGGAGACTTTGTTGTTACTGTGTTTGGCATATCGAGTACATCACGGGTAGCTTGCCAGGCTTTGCTGTGTGGGCGAGATACATGTCTGACCTGAGTTTGATTCCTCCTAAGTATTGGTAAAGGGAAATGTGTTTGATATTTGCATGACTGAGACCTAAACCTGAAAGCTTTGTAACTTTTCCCACAGCGATTCAATGAATAAATAAATAAATAAATAAATAAATAAAATTGCTGAAATCACCACTGGGGGAAAAAAAAACAATAAGGGGCTAGAGAGATAATTAGCACTGTAGCACTGTCATCCCGTTGTTCATCAATTTGCTCGAGCGGGCACCAGTAATGTTTCCTTTCGTCCCTGTTGTGTGTTAGTGTAGCCCAACGGCATCTGCTTGCTCCAGGAACACGAAGTGAGACTTACTGTTACTGTTACTTGGGTGGGAGAGAGATAATACAGCAGATTTTCTTTCATGCAGTCAATCTGGGTTCAACTCCTGGTACCACAAATTGCTCCCTGAGCCCCTCCAGAAGTGATCCCTGAGTGTAAAGCCAGAAGAAAGCTCTGGCTTACTGGCTGTGGCTCTGGAGGCCCTGAGCTCCCCTGGGCATGGCCCCTATTACAATGTGGAATTAAGACTGAAGAAATAGTTGATGGCACAATCATATAAATTTTTCCAAGATTAATGAGCATCGGTTCATATTTCCAAGAATCTCACTGGATCTCAACCAAGAGACATACAGGAGGCACACATCTAGGCATTTAATAAACTGCCAGCAATCAGAACTAAAGAGTAAAGCCTTGGAGGCCAGCCGCACATGCTGTGGGAGAAGGCAGCTCAGATAGAGAAGGGAGTACCAAGCAAAGGGTGTTGGGAGAATCCTCCCAGGATGGGAGAAGCATGCTGAAACTAGACTATAGACCGAACATGATTGCCACTCAATGCCTCTTTTGCAAACCACATCACCCAAAAGGAGAGAGAGAACAAAAGAGAACGTCCTGCCACAGGGGTGGGGTGAGATGTGGGGTGGGTGGGAGGGATTCTGGGAGCACTGGAGGTGGGGAATGGTCACTGGTGAAGGAATGGGTACTCAATCATTGTATAATTGAAACCCAAGCACAAAAATATGTAAGTCTACAACTGTACCTCATGGTGTTTCACTAACAAAAAAAAATAAATAATAAAAAATAAAATAAATAAAGAGTAAAGCTTAGCAATATTTAAGAGAAGTACCTTATATTATAAAGTAGAAACAAACATACAAAATAAGTGCTGGCATTTCAGCAGAAACCATTCATGCTCTCAAGAAGGTGAAACAAAATTTTTAATCACTGCAAACAATTGCAATCCTGGAATTCTAAATCTGATGGAAATACTCTAAAATACTCTAAAAAATAAAGAAGTAAAGAGAAAGTGGGCAAATACTCTCCAAAATGAATCTTACCAAGAAATGTGAATTTCTTTTTTGGTTTGACTTTTTTTTTTTAAGTTTGTATCATTCTTGTTTTGGAACCTCACCCAGCAGTGTTTGGGGGCTACTCGTGGTACAGAACTCCTGGGCTACTCCCAGCAGTGCTCGGGGGCCCTATGATGCCAGGGATAGAACCTGGGGCCCTCACATGCAAAGCAGGTGATGGCTCCAGTCCTTGAGTCATCTCCCTGACCTGAAATATTAAAGTTCTTCAGGCCAAAGGGAAACAAGTCTAGATACAAACCTTGGTTTACAAAAATAAATACTACTACTGTGGTAGTATTTCTGTTCTTACTTGCCATTCACGTTGCCTCTGAGGTGAACTGTCTCTTGAGATTTTCGCCCATGTACTAAGTGGATTCCTTTTTTGAGCTGTCAAGACTCAAGAGTTCTTTATCATAAATATGATAAATGAGTGCTTTGTCAGATATGCAGTAGATATGTCGGAAAATACAAAATACTTTTCTCCTCCCCCACCCACAAACACTGAGCTATAGTTGCAATGATCAAGGGTCACGTACTTGATTGTGGTGCCCTGGAGGTCACGCACTCCATTGTGGAGTCAGGGATGACAGCACCATGTGGGGCAGTGTTGGGAATAGAACTAGCAACCGCAGACAGGCGTGTGACATATCTCTGAGCAAACTGCAACCCTAAAAACACTTCGTTTATTACATTTTTATTTAGGCACCAAGATTTATGATTGTTAATAAGAGATTCAAGCATCCAGTGTTTTGACTTCAACCCCACTGCCAGTGTCAATGTCTCTCCTACAAAGACCCAAGTTCCCATCCCCCCTCACCCTACCTCCTTAACAAAACTGGTAGTTATAGATTGAGTCCATAACATGAAACACTTCTTAACTTATTTACCAATTGTCATAAGAAGTTGCAAAAGCAGTGCAGGGATCTCACACTCTCTCCTTTATAAAGGTAACAACTTATAAAACTGTAGTGTAAGATCAAACCAAATCTTTGACATGGCACAAGTTGTGTATTTAGTTCTGTGTCATTTTGTCATGGGTTTGCTCACATAATTATCATTGCAATCAGTTACTCCATTTCAACAAAAAGCCTTCCTTCACTCTTTTCCTTATAATCAAACTCCCCCTCTTTTCACAATATCCCAAACCCCTAGTAATCACTGACCTGTGCTCTAGTTATATGACTTTTGTAATTTTTTTTAAAAGGGCCTATTTAGGGACTAGAATGATAGTACAGGAGTTAAAACACTTGTCTGGTATGCAGCTGACCCCAGTTCAATCCCTGGAACTGCATATGGTCCCCTGAATACTGCCAAGAGTGATCGATCCCCAAGGAACGAGAGAGAGAGAGAGAGAGAAAGAGAGAGAGAGAGAGAGAGAGAGTACAGTGGAAGGACCTGTGAAGGACCTGTCCTCCCGCTGTTCATCGATTTTGCTCGAGTGGGCCCAGTAACGTCTCCATTGTGAGACTTGTTACTGTGATTGGCATATCGAATATGTCATGGGTAGCTTGCCAGGCTTTGCCGTGCGGGCGAGATACTCTCGGCAGTAGCTTGCCAGGCTCTCTGAGAGGGGCAGAGAAATTGAACCTGGCTTGGCTGGGCTGGCTGCACGCAAGGCAAATGCCCTACCACTGTGCTATCGCTTCAGCCCCAAGTACAGTGGAAAGATAAAAGATAAGGCACAGACCTGGGTTTGCTCCCGTTTACCCCATATTGCCCGCAAAACCTTGCCAAGAGTGACACCTGCATGCAGAGCCAGGACTAAGCCATGAGCAACACCTGATGTGATTCCCAAAGCCACAAGAACAAAACAAAACACCTATTTAATGTGATCTTCTGCTCAGCACCATGCCACTGGGATCACTCCAAATTGCTATGAGCATCATAGTTAATACCTATCTGGTGCAAAGTGGTATTCCATACTACAGATGTGCCAAATTTTGCAAAACCACTCACAATTTGAGGGATATTTTGGCATTTTCAGCTCTTAGCTATTATAAGTGAGGCTGGTGTGAACAGACATCATAAATTTTTATATAAGCATAAATTTCATTTCCCTGAAATTCCAGGAATGAAACTGCCATGTCATATGGTAAGGGCACATTTTATTTTTTATGAAACTGCCAAAATGCTTCCCAGAGTGTTCATATTATTTTACACTCCAACCAACAATGTTCAAAGATCTAGTTTCTCAGCATCTTTGCCAGCAGTTGATATTGTCATTATTTGCTATGCTGTTTTACTGAGTGAGAAGTAGCCGTCTGTTTGCTTTTCCCTAATGGATAATAACACTAGATGACATTTTCATCTACTTGCTTGCCATTCACCCATTCACGTTGCCTCCGAGGTGAACAGTCTCCTGAGACTTTCGCCCATTTACTAAGTGAATTCCTTTTTTCAGCTGTCGAGACTTAAGAGTTCTTTATCATAAATATGATAAATGAGCGCTTTGTCAGATATGTCACTGTGTAACTTACTCTTCATCATCATAACAAGTTCCAGGGTGGAGTAGTTTCTTATTTTATAAAGTCTAATTTATTGATTTTTTTCTTTTATAGACTGTGCTTTGGGTGTGAAGCCCAAGAAATCCTTGTTTGACTCAAAGTCGCAAAGACTCTCTTCTTTGAGCACTGCATAATATATACTAAAGACTCGAGGTAATTTTATTTTCCTCTAATAAGTAGTAAGTCAGAGGGATAGCACAGCGGGTAGGGCGTTCGCCTTACAAGCGGCCAACATGGCCGACCCAAGTTCGATTCCTCCGCCCCTCTCGGAGAGCCCGGCAAGCTACCGAGAGTATTCGATATGCCAGACACAGTAACAACAAAGTCTCCAATGGAGACGTTACTGGGCCCGCTCGAGCAAATCGACGATCAACGGGAGGGCCTTTACCTTTACCTTTAAGTAGTAAGTCCTATTCCAACTAAGAAATTAAAAAAAGACCAACCACCTTAATCCTGTGAAGGCTTGTTTCTGCCTGGACTCTAGCCCACAGTCCTGGAACTTGCTTCTCAGTTCCTAACTCAGTCTTTCTGAAACATCATGGAAATCATGTGTTTATTTTTCAAGTCCCTTTATTTTTTTAATGTAGGAGTATTGCTAATTATTCAGCCATTGATTAGGCTGATTAAATTGGGCATGAACTTCACCTTACTTTTTTTTCTTTTTCTTTTTAATAAATTTATTTATTGAATCATCAGGAGAGCAGTTACAAAGCTTTCAGGTCCAAGTCTCAGTCATACAATGATGAAACACCCATCCCTTCACCAGTGCCCATTTTCCACCAACAAAAACCCCAGTATACCCCCTCTCCCTACCTGTGGGGCAGATGATTTCCACATTACTCTCTCTCTACTTTGATTACATTCAATATTTAGACACCAAACCCACCATTATTATTTGGGATTTTACCCCAACACTCAGATCTGCTGAAAAGGCAACCGTAGACAATTTGTTTTCTACTGCTAGTTATGAATAACATACAATGTAGTTCGGCCTCGGTAGTGGTCGCACGATTTTGGAATTCCAAAATTTTAACAACTAAATCTGGAGGGATTTCTGCCAAAACCTACTAGGTTCCGAGATTTGTTCCTGAGTCTCTTGGATCATGGCCATGAAGCAGCTTGATCAGGAGCCAGAGAGGCGATTCGTGGGCAGCGACCCAGGGTCTTGTTGGGTAGGAAGGAAAGTGCCCGCTCCACCCCCATCCCATGAGGCCCTGCGTGTCTCGTTACTGAGGGCCCAAACCTAAGGGTACAATGGCCTCTGGAAGATGGCGGCCACCGAGCGGCTAAGGGGGAGCAGGTGAGGCGATAACACCCTTTCCCCCCTGGGATGGTCTGGTGCTGGTAACCCACTGCAGGGACCGGACACATCTCTGCCAAAAGCCACTGGGTTCTGAGATTTGTCTCTGAGTCTCTGGGATCATGGCCATTAAGCAGTTCGATCAGGAACCAGAGAGGCCCTGCCTCCAATTACATAGCTGAGCCAGAGGTGTTTTGTGGGTGTGTCTCCCACATACCTCACTTTTGACCATTTACTTTCTTGGTAAACTTTGGTCCCAAGTTGTTGGGGTCTGGCCAAAGGCACAGCAGCAATTTTGGGGTATCTAAAATTTGAAGGCACCATCAAACTGCGAATGCACTCACCTCACAGATTGACTTGCTGGCGGCACCATTCCCCAGCCAAGTCCCTTTAAAAGTTGCAGGACCCATCCTCCAGAGGATCTGGCCAGCCCTGGACAACTGCTCGCATTTCTGCTCAGCTTTTCAATACACTACTACCCCAACCCCGCCCCTCACTCCCACAGCAGTTTTTGGCTGATTCTATGGGGTATCACTGGACACACACAGCTCCAGGACTGTAGAGGAATTCCTATACATCCTATACATACATTCCTATTCCCTCCCCACACACTCATTTTCTTCCCCTCTCCAGGCATGCCATATTTCACCCTCCGTTCCCGCACCCAGGAAGGCTGTCTGCTTCCAAGTATTGCTATCGTTAGGGAGTTCGGAGCGGAGCCTTAGGGAAAAGCAGCTGAAAGTCCACTCCACCAAAGCTGGCATCCTTTCCTTCCGATAGTGCAGCTCCTAGAATTCCTACAGACTTCTGCTTCTATCTTCCACCCAGGTCCATGAGGATGACTGGCAGAAAGGTTGGCTAATAGAGAATCGTGGCCATTAATCACCACCAATCCGTCTTATTTTTAAGTTTATTTCTTTGTTTTATTTTATTATTATTATTATTTTTTTTTTTGCTTTTTGGGTCACACCCAGCTATGCTCAAAGGTTACTCCTGGCTCATGCACTCAGGAATTACTCCTGGCAGTTCGGGGGACCATATGGGATGCTGGGAATCGAACCTGGGTCGGCCATGTTGGCTGCGTGCAAGGCAAACGCTCTACCCTCTGTGCTATCGCTCCAGCCCCTATTTCTCTGTTTTAAAGCATAAATCTCTGTCCTAAACATAACTCCAAAAAAAACCTGTAGTTACAAATTTATATAGAAGACTTTTCTCCTTTCTAGGACTGAGAATTTTTTCTTTTTCTTTTTGGGTCACACCCAGCAATGCACAAGGGTTAACTCCTGGCTCTGCCACCAGGAATTACTCCTGGTGGTGCTCAGGGAACCATACGGGATGCTGGGAATCGAACCCAGGTTGGCCGCATGCAAGGCAAACGCCCTACCCACTGTGCTATCGCCCTAGTTCTGAATTGAGAATAATTTTAAGTGAAACAAGATCATTTTTATTGAACGAAATTTGCTTAGGAAGGCAGGAGGGGAGAGAAAGAAAAGAATACATACATGTACAAAAGTGAACATGGGCATCTACAGAGAAGAAACCAGAGAGAAGTTTTCAAGGGAGAAGACGGGCTTTAAAGAGCCAGCAGACAATAAATTTTTTAAACTTCCTCCTTGTCTCCCTGGACTGGAAGACCACTCTTTTTACTTTCTCCCAAATCCCCCTTTGACTAATGAGATGACTCCTGGAGTGTTTTAGATCCAACTAACTCCTGAAGAGGGCCCTGGGATGCATCTTCTCTAAGTCATACCAAATCTCCAAAGGGTAAAAGTAGTACCCACCACCCCACAATGTTCTAGAGAGCCTAACATTTTTCCATTTCAGATTTCAATTTCCCTGCTTTATAGTTTATTGTGGGTATATTTTTAGATTAATTAGATGACCTGTCACAATTATAAGACCACATGTTATTTTTATAATTATAAAATCAATCATAATAAATGTTACATAGCAAGACTACAGGAAAAAACAATGCATCTCTCTCAAAAAGTGTAACAAACATCATTTGTCCTTAAATTTATGTTGATAAAAGCAGAGATATACTACATGATCCAGCAATATTCCTAATAGGTTATAACATTATAAACACACTAAGTTGAAATGATATTTAAACCCCTATGTTCATTACAGTATATTCACAATCCCAAAACATGAACTCACTCTAAATACCCATCAACAGATGACAGGATAAGGAATTGTGGTGTTTGTATTCCACAATGGAACACTACCCAGCTATTTAAAAAGATGAAGCTGCACCTTTTAAAACAGCAGAGATGGATCTTGAGGGAATGATACTAAGTGAAATAAGTAAGAAAAAGACAATTACCAGATGGCTTCACCCATTTGTGGGTTATAAATAACCAAAACAAATAAACTAACAATACTAACTCAAGCTACCCGTGATATATTCGATATGCCAAAAACAGTAACAACAAGTCTCACAACTTGTTGTGAGACATTACTGGTGCCCGCTCAAGCAAATCAATGAACAACAGGAGGACAGTGCTACTACCTCTCAAGCTCTGAAAAAAAACCTCATCTATCAATAACTTTGTAAAGCGCAATTCTTTTTAATCAATTTTTAAAAAAGGCTTGAAGAAGCAAAGGAGTAAAAGGTAAAGGTGGTGGGGGGAAGGGGGTGGCTGCTGGAATGATAATACAGCAGGTAGGGCGTTTGCCTTGCACACAGGCAACCCGGGTTCGATTCCCAACATCCCATATGGTTCCCCAAGCACTGCCAGGAGTAATTCCTGATTCAAAGTCTGGAGTAACCCCTGTGCATTGCCGGGTATGACACAAAAATAGAAAAAAAAGGTAAAGGGGGTTCCATCTGATCAGGTAAAAGGCTCTAGAACTCATGGATGTAGTAAAGCTTTTACACAAAATATAGCAGCTAACTTCCAGTACTCTCGGTAGTAGGCCACAGCAATAGTATATAGCAGGTAGGATGCTGGCCTTGCATGTGGCCAAACCAGGTTTGACCCCAGCACCTTATATGGTCCCCTGAGCCTCACAGGCATGATCCCTGAGTGCAGAGCCAGCAGTAAGCCCTGAGCACAACTGGGTGTATCCTCCTGTCCCCCACAATAAAACCAGAAATTACTATAGTGCTGTACACCATTGGTAAACCAATAAAACTTTAATTTAAAGATTATATGGGAAATAAGCATTGAGAGATTTTCTCATATGCATTTGTCCCAGCAGTGAAACAAGTCACCAACAACTGGAGTAAGTGGGATAATTTTGCAGCTTAATACCAAGCAAGAACCCTGGAGTGTGGCTAAGGGGGAGGATGGGGAAGGTGTTCAACATGCCCACTTCTGAGCCAGGAAGATAGTACAGCAGGATAATACCAGAGAGATAGACTGCCTTGCATGTGGCCTACCTGGGTTCAAGTCCCAGGCACATATGGTCCCCCAGGCATCACCAGAGTAATTCCTGAATGTGGAGCTTGGAATAACCCCTGAGAATCACTGGGTATGGCCCAAAAACAAACAAAAAAATCAGCATACCCACTTCTAATACAGACCCCGGAATAGCCCATTCTTTAAGCACAGTTCCTCATACCTTCTACTTAAAGTTCTAAAAGTACACAGTACTTAGAGAGAACTAGGTAAGTTACATAACGCTTCAAATCACCCTATTCGCTTAACCCAAACTTCAGTTCTAAAACCAGTTCAGGAGATACCTGCCATAGTACCAAATTTCTTAAACCAACAATTCTTTCATTCCCCTTCTTCAAAGCGAGTAAATCATAAAATATCATTATCCCACCAAAAAAGTTAGGTGTAAGAAGCAAATAGTCACTTTAAAATTAGACTGATTTCAAAATAAGAGAAGTAAAAATAATGCTGCAGAGCTTAGTGAACTTAGTACCTCAATCTGGTTGAAAAGTAAAGGAGAAAAATGCAATGGCTGATATTGACAGCTGATAATGACATCAATTAACGTATGTGAGGCTAAAACAAATGACATTTTTTCTTCAATAAATAAGTGGAACTGTAAAACAACGGCGGGGGGGGGGGGGGTTAGAACTAAGAGACTAGAGTGCATGGACCCGGGCAGAAGCTGAGGGCTAGAGTGCCCACCCAACCTGCAGAGCGCAGCTTCCTGAAACAGCCCACATGGTCCAGAACCATCACTAGTATGACCATGGTGGTCTAGAACAGATGGAAACCCCAAGAACACCACAATTAAGTTTGCAATCCTCAGACACAGAAACAACAAAAATATGTAAGGGAAGTAGGGGAAAAGAGACTTAAGAGTCGCATCATTTAACTGCAGTACAGGGACCAGAGAGGTGGCCCTAGGGCTGGAGCATACACTTTGCATAGGGGACCCCCCCAGACACCCCTCAGTGCTGGGTGTGACCCAAACACAAGCAAACCAAAATACAATTCAGGATCTCAATCCCAGCTCAATGAAAAAATTACAAAATAATGTGTATAAGACCTTCAAGAAAATATGAACACAGACAGGTGTTTAATAATATTAAGGAAACACTGCTGATTTTGCTGGCTGTGATCATGGTGTTGTGGTTTTACTGAAGTATCTGAGTATAATGTGCTACCCGGGGTTATCTGAGTAGGATGTGCTATCTTTCTACTTCAAATACTCAGTAGAGTGGGGAGGGAAAGTGGGAGAGAGAAGAAAGGAGAGAGGAGAGAAGAAGAAAGAAGGATGACAAGGAAGAGAAGGGGTGAGGGAAAAAATAAGATGATAAAGCAAAGTTCTAATATTTTCAAGGAGTGAGTAAAAGTCAAGACTTTCTATTCTTATATATGTTACAATCTTTCCATAATAAAAATAAAGAGATAAAACCAGAAATTTTAAGATTCTATATTTACGGTTCTATGCTTTTTAAGGTTCTATAATCTATACTCAATTATCCAAAATCTGGATAAATGAATGCTTATAACTAAATACATGCAGTCAGGTACCAGGACTCTTTCATTAAAATTATTTAACATAAGGGGCCAGAGCAATAGTACAGCAGATAGAGTGTTTGCCTTGCATATGGTCAACCCGAGTTCAATCCCTGACATCCCATATGATTTCCTGAGTACCACCAGGAGTGATTCCTAAGTGCAGATCCAGGAGTAACCCCTGAGTATTGCTGGGTGTGGACCCCAAACAAATAAAAACCAAAAACTAATGTTGTTTCACATTAAAAATGTTATTCATCATGTAAAAAAATATTTTTGAAATTTTATTTTATATTTAGAGCATTACAAAGCTGTTTATGATTGTATTTCAGTCAAACAGTATTCCAACACCCTTCCCTCTGTCAGCGTTCATTTCCCAGCACCAGTGTCCCCAGGTTCCCTCCCATCACCTCTCATCCCTTGCTTGCCTCTTTAGCAGGCATTTTTCTTTTCTCTCTCTGTCTCACTCTCTCTCTCCTTTTCTCTCTCCCCCTCTCTTTCTCTTTCTCTCTCTTCCTCTCTCTCTCTCCTTTTCAGCATTGTGGTTTGTGGTTTTCATTAATTAAAAAACTTTATTTTTGTCTGTGGGCTGGAGCAATAGCACAGCGGCAGGACATTTGCCTTGCATGCGGTCAACATGGCCGACCCGAGTTCGATTCCTCCGCCCCTCTCGGAGAGCCCGGCAAGCTACCGAGAGTATTCGATATGCCAGACACAGTAACAACAAAGTCTCCAATGGAGATGTTACTGGACCCACTCGAGCAAATCGATGATCAACGGGAGGGCCTTTACCTTTACCTTTATTCATCATGTAAAAACTACCATGTTTATATGATGATAAACATGTGATCTAGGAGAGAGAGAAGGCTTAAGAAGACAGCTATATTTTTCTCTGAAAAAGATAAGTAATTTAATAAATACTTCTAAATACATGCTTCTAAATATGTGGTAGAGTAAGATGAAAAAGACATAAATTATATCACGGTCCTCCCGTTATTCATCGTTTTGCTCGAGTGGGCCCAGTAACATCTCCATCGTGAGACTTGTTGTTACTGTGTTTGGCATATTGAATACTTCACGGGTAGCTTGCCAGACTTTGCCGTGCGGGCAAGATATTCTCGGTAGCTTGCTGGGCTCTCCGAGAGGGGTGGAGGAATCAAACTCGGGTCAGCCATATTGGCCACTTGCAAGGCAAACGCCTTACCCACTGTGCTATCGCTCCAGCCCATAAATTATATACCATAGTAAAATTATTTTTCCATTTCTGTCTTTTCCTACTATTCTAACCAGTTCTCAAATCCTTCAGTGTTGAGTGTCTGAAATACATTTTGCTAATCTGACATCATAAGACACCATGGTGAGTAATGAAATAAGGTTCTCTGTTCTTCGAATATACCTATATGCACTTAACCATAATTTCTGTTGTCCACTAGTAGGAAACCTCCTAAAGAAACCATACTTGAGATTTTCTTACAAATCATACTTGAGATTTTCTTAATGGATTTGGGGTCAAAGTTGAGGGTTAGAGTGCCTGCCATACCTGCCATTTGCAGCATTTAACAATTTTCAGGAAGATTCTCTACAAATATGTAATTCTGAATTTTACAAAAACTGTTCTCAAGTGTTTTAAACTCCAGGTTTCACAATGGGTTCAGTGGGTTCCCTAATACCCTAAAATAAAAAGACTAGACTAGAGGTTCCGGGGCCGAGACCTCCAAGCCTACTCGAATTGGAGTCGAGCATCTTCCACCCAGATCCTCCAAATTCCAGTAGGCGGGGGTCACACCCACCACCTGGCCCCCTGGCGCCGTGTAATCCCATCAGCGGCCAAGACTCAGAGACTATAAAATCCAGATCCCGGACGAGAGCAGTGCAGTCTCTGCCCCCGCGCCTCAGTGTTCCTTCCCGGAGTCCCTTGGAGGGGAGCGGGTTGAGCTTTCCTCCCCGCCCCGGCCAGGGCTACGGCAGCCGGAGACCTCCAGGACCAGACACCACCATGCTGAGACCACTCTCCGCACACCTGAAGGTACTGGCAGAGGGACAAAGCCACACGGGTTCCGGGGCCGAGACCTCCAAGCCTACTCGAATTGGAGTCGAGCATCTTCCACCCAGATCCTCCAAATTCCAGTAGGCGGGGGTCACACCCACCACCTGGCCCCCTGGCGCCGTGTAATCCCATCAGCGGCCAAGACTCAGAGACTATAAAATCCAGATCCCGGACGAGAGCAGTGCAGTCTCTGCCCCCGCGCCTCAGTGTTCCTTCCCGGAGTCCCTTGGAGGGGAGCGGGTTGAGCTTTCCTCCCCGCCCCGGCCAGGGCTACGGCAGCCGGAGACCTCCAGGACCAGACACCACCATGCTGAGACCACTCTCCGCACACCTGAAGGTACTGGCAGAGGGACAAAGCCACACGGGTTCCGGGGCCGAGACCTCCAAGCCTACTCGAATTGGAGTCGAGCATCTTCCACCCAGATCCTCCAAATTCCAGTAGGCGGGGGTCACACCCACCACCTGGCCCCCTGGCGCCGTGTAATCCCATCAGCGGCCAAGACTCAGAGACTATAAAATCCAGATCCCGGAACCGCGCGGCCGCATTCGCGGCCGCGCGACATCTTACTATCTCATTCCTACTTTGGACAAACTTGCAGGCTGTCAAATGTAGCCTGCCCACAGGGCAGAGTCTGGCAAACTCCCCGTGGCCTACCAAAGATGCCAAATACCAGTAACAATGATGGGTCTCATTCTCATAAAGAGCCCTGAATATAATCTCAGGGCTAGGATGAAAGAGACGTTACTGGGGCCTGCTCGAGACAATCGACGATTAACAGGATGATGAAATGAAAATGAAAAATGAGAGGTCATTGAGTGTTCCTTTTCCTTTTCTTCTTTCTTTCTTTCTTTCTTTCTTTCTTTCTTTCTTTCTTTCTTTTCTTTGTGGGTAAGGAGAAGCATCACACTCGACTTTGCTCAGGACTCACTCCTGGCTGTGCTCGGGAACCATCTGCTGTGCCCAGAACCTGGGTAGGCCTTTGTGCAAAGCAAGTGCCTTACCCACTATACTATTAGCTCTCTGCATTTTTCAAGATTTTTTGTGGCTTTCATTAATATTATGTCATGATAACTGCCCCCCAAAAAAGAAAACACATTTCATGCATCAGAAGTTTCGAAAATAAGGAAACACAGATATGCACCACTAAACTCGCACTGAGAATGCATCCTCTAGAAGTTTGGGCTAAAACTTGTCAAACTTTGTTTCCAGTATTTGAGTGCCCTCTAGTGGTTGCTTTAATGATTATAGCCAACTAATCAACCTTTTCCACAAGGGATCACCAGACTCCTTCCACCAGCGTCTACATACATAATTCTCCCAGGTTGCCTGCACCACGCAGGACTTTACCCCCAGACAAGAAGCACCACTGCCCTAGGATATTTCTGAATATGTATCCAAGTCTTCACCCAGGAGATATTCTACTGACATCTAGGTCAACTGTCTATGACTATGAGATCCACAGAGGCTTGTCATCACAGCATTATCACAAAGCTATTAAGTATTCCATGGTGTTACTGTAATACACTTGGACCATTCTACTGTGAATGGATATACGGGTTATGTACAATGCACAGTAAGAGACTGGAGAGATAGTATAGTGGGCCCTTGCCTTGCATAGTGCTGATCAGGGTTTGATCCCCAACATCCCAGTCCCTCCAAAGACTACCAGGAATTATTCCTGAGTGAAGAGCCAGAAGTATCCCTTGAGCAACACAGGTTATGACCCCAAAATAAAAAAAATAAATGTACAGTGATTTGGGGACCAGAGGCAAGGAGGGCTTGCCTTGCATGTGGCCAACCGGGGTTTGTTCTCCAGCATCCCAGGTGGTCCCCTGACCAACTCCAGGATTGATCCCTGAGCATAAATCCAGGAGTGAGCCCTGAGTAACAACAGATGTGCCCCAAATACTTCCCCAAAAAATGCATAGTGATTGCAAATAATGCCAGGAATAGACATTCTGGTATATGCCACCAGGTATATGATAAGGTTACAAGAGGGGGAATGTTGGATAACAAGGCAGAGATTGGGTGATTCTTAAACGGTCACTGAGCATTTTTCAGGGTCTGTGCCCACATACATTTCTACCTTCAGCTTATGAACATTCCTTCTGCTGTCCTTACAGCAATATTTAGAGTTGTGGCATTTTTTTATATTTTGCCAATGTGGTATTAATATTATTAATATTAATATTATGGTATTGATATTATTTAGTTCCCACTACCCTGACATTTTCCATGAGTTAGAATTTACATTGGCCAAAGTTGATCAGTAAAGTCTGCCTTTCAATACCTAGTAATCAGTAAATTTTTCAATATGCTTCCACAATCTACACAGAAACTAAAAGTGTAAATCCTTTTACTCATAAAAGAGATATTTATATTTATCATGTATTTTATGTTACAGACCTACATACACACACATACTAGTCATTACTCACCACCTCCTAAACTGCTCTCTCTAATTCTATCTCACTCATCCTGGGTAAGACATGATGTTCCAGATGATCCAGCCTCCTGGCCCTGTCATTATCCTCCCTCCACTCTGCCTCTCACTCGGGTGAGCTATATTTCCCTCCTGCTGTTACCTGGCATGCCAAGCATTTTCCTATCTCTGGTCCTTTGCAATTGCTCTTCACCCTGTCTGGAAGGTGCTTCCCCCAGGAAGCTGGGCTTGTTTCCTCAATTATGCTCTTCATAAAGCTCTTCAGACTCACCTGACCAATCTACCAAAGAAAGTGCCACTGCTGGCCTCTCATTCCCAACCCTCAATGGCCTTTTTCACTGCCTTTGTCATCACCTACCCTCTGAGAGACACTTATGATCTCTCCTCACCTGTGAACATAAGCTCTGTCAGAATGGGGACTGTTCTGTCTCTATGTCCATGGTACCTAGACAGTGCATGTACACAACCAATGAGAAAGACTTGTTTAAAAATAAGAGTGCCAGGGTTGCAATGACAGTACAGTGAGAAGGGCATCTGCCGTGCACGTGACCATCCCAGGTTCAGTCTGCAGCTTCCCATATGGTCAGTCCCCTGAGCACGTCTAGGAGAAATTTCTGAATGCAGAGCCATGGGAAACCCCTGATCATTGCCGTGTCGCCCAAAAAGCAAACACGCAAACACATACATACACAAAGACAAAATAAATAAATAAGAATGCCAACCCACATCCCACAGCCACCACCATGGAAACTCATTCATTAGCCCAGCTTTAGAGATTCACGTCTAAATTTAGGAAGAGATGCAAGCCAAGCTGCTAAAACCCACAGGTACACTAATCTCCCAGCTGAAAACTCTGGGGCACCCTCAGGAAGGGGCGGGCCAAGTTCTCGTCCTGCTGAAGCCCTCAGCAGCTGCACCCACACCCCATAGCTGCTGCTGTGCCAATGGTTCGATTCCACTGCTTCACGGCTAATCTCTACAGAGACACTTAACTGACAAAACTTCCAGGTACACGCATCTTCTTGCTGAGAACTCTAGGGTCTTCTCAGAGTGGGGGCAGATAGCCTCCCCTCATCCCACCTCTGTACTTCCAAAAACCCCAGCAGCTACATCCACACCGGCAGCCACATCCACACCCCACAACTCACAGCCCAGTGAGATATTCTGGGGTTTCCGAAGTGTGTGGCCATGCATATTGCCGTGCAACCTCTCCAAATTCCACAACACTAACAGCCCAGTAGGAGCACACCAAATCAGATGGGAAAATAACATGAAAGCCAACTAGCTCAATTAACAAAAAATAGCACAGAAGACTCAACTAGCAACAAACAGCTTAGGAAAACCTCATATAAGTGGCTTAGTGGCCCCATGGTGAGTTAGTGGCTCCTCATAGAAGTGATTTAGTGGCTCCATGGTGAGTTATAACAATTTTCATAAATATTATTTCACTGAAGTATCTGATAATTTCATTACTCATTTAGTTGTAACAAGCAATATAAAATAAATTAGTTTGTGCATGCTAAGGGGGCTTGAGGGGTGGCTGGGAAAACGGGGACAATGGTGACGGAAGATCACTCTGGCGGCAGGATTGGTGTTGGAACACTGAATACCCATAACTGTATTATGAACTATTCTGTAAGCTAGGGTGTTGAAAGAAAGACAGAAAGACAGAAAAGAAGAAAGAAAAAAGAAAGAAAGAAAGAAAGAAAGAAAGAAAGAAAGAAAGAAAGTCAAAACTAAGAATATGGGTCACGAATAAAACATCATCTATATAAAATTCTAGAACAAAAGGAGACCCCACCTGGAATAATGGTCTTACTGCATACATAGGTGCTATTCCCATAATAGGCAACGGATGTTCATTTAAAGGGGAAAAGTTAAACGAAATAAAACATTTGTCCTTCTCTTTAGTATTTCCCTTAACCCTTCCCTTTTTTGATCTTCTGAAATAATATACACCTCACCATTATATGTATACATAATATACACACCATTTACATCACTAGACACTAAAATGTTTCGTTTTGGGGTCATACCTGGCTACTCTGAGGATCATACCAAGCAGTGCTTAGGAAACTATATGTGGTGCCAGAATAAAATCCCAGCTAGCTGGGTACAAGGCAAGTGTTTTACCCACCATATTATTTCTCCATTCCCCATTATTAATTTTAAGAGTATGCATATCCTTGTACAAGAGTCCATTTTTCCAAAAAATACTTCACAACATTAAACAATCATTAAACTTGAATTTCCAAGGAAGATGAGTTACACTTACTAGTACTTCATTTATCCAAGAATAGACAAAACACCAGTGGTAGAATCAGTGATGGAACATTGTATGTCAAAAACCCAACTTTGAGTAACTTTGTAAATCATAGTGCTTTAATAAAATTTTGAAAAAAAAAGCTCAAATGTATTGTCAAGTGAGATTGACTATAAAGTCAGAACAAAATCTGAATTGGTTGACAATGGGGGTAGGATGTCAAATAATTTTATAAATAATGAAGGAAGTCTCCAATTCCATAGGAACTCCATGAAACCGGGCCTGGGCGGGAAGGCAGAATGTCAACAATTGAATAAAGTATAAAATTTCTCATGTCCTCTAGGTGATGAGACAACCCTTTGGTTCTGGAGACTAAAAACATTAATTTTTTTGTAAAAATAGATAAAAACATTACCATATGAAAACCCATTAAATACTGGGATTACTTATCAGAAATGGACTAGAGTGATAGCACAACAGGTAGGGCGTTTGCCTTGTACAAGGCCAACCCAGGTTCGATTTCTTCCGTCCCTCTCAGAGAGCCCAGCAAGGTACCGAGAGTATCCCGCCCTCATGGCAGAGCCTGGCAAGCTCCCCGTGGCATACTCAATATGCCAAAAACAGTAACAAGTCTCACAATGGAGACATTACTGGTGTCCGCCTGAGCAAATCGATGAACAAAGGGAGGACGGTGCTCCAGTGCTACTGTCAGAAATAACTAACAAGTAATGAAGTCTTGAGACAGAGAAGCAGTTCAAGGGGTTGGAGTGCTTTCTTTGCATGTGGGAGGCCTGTTTTGAATCCCATGAACACCTGAACATCACCATGTGGGTCTCCCTGTTCCCTTCCCAAAACACCTCATTCAAAAATAACTGATATTATTAAGTGTGGCGGCCACAGCATTTTAATTGCACCCACCATCATTAATAACAAACTGCAGGGCCAGAGAAATAGTAAAGGATTAAGGAGACTGCCTTGCACACGACTGCCCCGTTTGATTCCCAGCATCACATGGTTCCCCAAGTACCACCTGGAGTGATCCCTGAATACAGAGCCAGGAGTAAGCCCTGAGCATCACTGGGCATGATCCAAAAACAAAGTAACAGACTATGCTGTTCATGTACTGCCTTGTGTGAGCCTAAAGTTCCATTGTTTTATGACAACTGCCACAAGTCCAAAATTTAAGCAAAGGGTGAGAGCTGCAAAGTCAAGGACAATAACACTTCAGTCATTATATAAATTACCTCGATAACAGGTACATTCTCCTGGAGTTCAGTCGTGTGGGAGACCAATAAGCCAATCACGCGAGCAACCTTGGCCCGTCTGTGAATGAAAGAAAATAGGATCTGAAATAGGCTCTGATAGAGTCAGGGACCAAGAATGCTAACCTAAATTAGTTCAATGATATAATTACGAGCATGTATACACTCCCCCACTCCCACATGAACACAGCCCAGAGAAAATCTCCCTCACAGATACCAGGATACCACAAACAATGCTCTCTGCAAAGCCATTTGTAATTGCAATGAAAATTAAATAAGTCAGGCTTTAATGGTGAAATGGAAAATGAAATTTGAAAGAGGCCTTAACCAGAGAGGAGAAGATGATATTAACCCTTTATTTCTGAGTGTAAAGGCAAAAATTCTCTTCTAGTAGCAGATCAGTGGTTTCAGATTTAAAGTACATAATTAGCATCAGGGTACATATATATATATATGTATTATATATATATTAACATGTATGTACTTTAATAAAAAAAAATCTTAAATATTCCTGTCTCTGAGTCACCCTGGCAGTGCTCAGGAGATAGTAGTATGTGCTGCCCGGGATTCAAACCAGGATTAGTTACGTGTTTGACTAATTTCTTGTTTGGCCTTACTTCCTGTATCATCTCTCCAGCCCTATTCTTCTACTTTAATAAAAGCTAGTTTCTGTAAGATCTTTTTTTTTCTTTTTGAGTCACACCTGGCAATGCACAGGGGTTACTCCTGGCTCATGCACTCAGGAATTACTCCTGGCAGTGCTTGGGGGACCATACAGGATGCTAGGAAGCGAACCCAGGTTGGCCACATGCAATGCAAATGCCCTCCCCACTGTGCTATCGCTCCAGCCCCAGTAAGGTCTTTCTTTAAGCATCTAGAAGAAATTATAGTTGATAAATAAGTATCACTGCAGTAAAAAGGATTGTTTCGAATTGGAAAAACGAACTGTGACTTGTGACTTGCTGAAGCCCATTCTTTGATTTAGTGATGACCGTCTATTTTATAGGTTAAACAGTATGGACAGCAGCCAGAGTGCCCACTTTTCAGGTTTTTCTAATAAATGCACTTACGGCAAAGGGAAGTAAAGCAAACAGAACTTGGGGAAGACCCCAGAAAATGACCCACACTGCCATAACTCAACACAAAAAAATCATTCTTAGGGATTTCAATGTTTCCAAACAAAAGTGAAGCTGTATTTCCACAGTGAATCTCAAAGCAAAACTGAAGGATTGCATCATTAAACAAAACAAAGATGTCTGTTTCAAACTATAGCTTACAAAGGATGCAACTTAGGAACCTTTACATGCCATACAACAAAGTCAGATCATGTTGGGGAAATAGTCTGGTCTTCTCCCAAGTACGAGAAGTTCATAATGAATACACACATGCAAGCATCCATTAATAAAATATGACCAGAGTGACACATGCATCCAGACTCCACAAAGACCACAATTCCTCAGAAGAGGATGGATGGATGGATGGATGGATGGATGGATGGATGGATGGATGGATGGATGATGGATGTACGGATGGAAGGTCAGGCATTCATAGATAGACCAAATGATAGATATAGGAACAACTGGACAACCACATAAAAAATAAAATGAGTCTGGAGAAAAATCTTAAACCTTTCATTAAAACTCAGATCATAGCACAAACTATATGAAATACACAAAACTACTCTCTAAAGTAACAAAAGAGAAAATCTAGATGACTTCAGGTATAGTGATGATTTTATCCAACACCAAACACAATCCATGAAAGTGATCATTGATAAACTGGACTTCATTAAGGCCACATAGTTCTAACTCTAAAGAAAAAAATAAGAAAACTTACACAGACTAAAACAAAGTATTTTCAAGAGACACAATTGATTTCCCATAAAGAACCCAATCAAAACTCATTAAGAAAAAACGCTTGATGAAAATATGGTCCAAAGGCCTTAATAGACATTTCACCAAAGAAGATACACACCTGGGTCCTGAAACCACAAAAAAAGCTGAAGAAGATAACAACTTTTATAAGCAGATCCTCTGAGAGATTTAATATCTTCCCCAAAATAATTGTAGGCGGGCCAAAAAGATAGCATAGTAGGTAGGACACTGGCCTTGCAAGCAGGCAACATGGGTTTGAGCCCTGGCACAACATATGGCCCCCTTAACCTCATTAGTAGTGAGCCCTGAGCACAGAGCCAGGGGTAAGCCCAGAGCACAGCTGGACATGACTCCAAGACAAAAAGAGTAAAATTCAGGGGACTTGGCTCACTTGACTGAGCACCTGCCTTACATATTCGAAGACGTGAGTTTGATCCCTGATCCCTGGTATCACCTCACAGCACTGAGAGTGATCCCAGGCACCAAGAGTATGATCCCTGTCACTGCAATAAAGATGAGATTTCCTGAACAATACAACAACAAAGATGAAAATACTAATAACTAAGAGCATTTATTTAAAGAATAGAAGATCTCATATTAGCTCTCATCACAATGAAATCTTGATTACAAATAATTAAATCTATTCAAACAATAAATTTAGAGCAACAAATTCACAACTGAAAAACTCTATTTTTTTTTTTAAAGAAAGAGAGAAAGAGAGGCTTGGTCATCAAGCCAGTGTTCTCCCTAACACACATATCTCACTTGCTTGTCTCTATGTCTCTTTGCTTAGTTTTCTACTCTGGAGAAGCCTGTGTTCTCTCTTGAACACACAGTTCTCTCTTTGTCTCTCCTAACATCTTTCTAAATAAATTTTAATAAAAATTATCTCATTTCACACACACTGTAGCACTGTCCTCCTGTTGTTCATTGATTTGCTCTAGCGGGCCCAGTAACATTGTGAGACTTGTTGTTACTGTGTTTGGCATATTGAATACATGAATAGCTTGCCAGGCTTTTGCAGAGCAGGCAAAATACTTTTGGTAGCTTGCCGCGCTCTCCAAGAGGGGTGGAGGAATTGAACTCAGGTAAGCCGACTAGCCGCATGCAAGGCAAATACCCTACCTGCTGTGTTATCGCTTCACACACAAAAAAGAAAAATAGCCTTGCATGTGTAAGGCCCTGGATTCAACTCCTAGCACTTCCAAAAACCAAAATCAACATACATACACACACACACACACACACACACACACACACACACACACACACACACGTCTTTGAAGAAGTGATATCTGACTGGAAAAAGAAAATGTACAAGGCAGCTTCAAGCAAAGCAATCATCTTTTTTACTACTTGCAATTTTTCTTAATTAAAACTAAAATTGGCCTTGGAAAGAATCAAGAATGTCCATTTTAAGGGAGCAGGAGGTGGCTCAGATCAAGGTGCATGCTTCCCAAGCATGAGTCCCTGGGTTAGAGTCCTAGCATCACCATAAAGAGAAAGAGAACATCTAATTTTCAATCAGTAGGGGGCACCCCATTCAAGGATATAATTTACATTTTAGCAGAAATGTGTTACACCTTATTGGTTTCTTTGCAGTAAGTACACTAAAAAGTCTTATCAAAGCCTCTAGCGTGTTCAAATATCACCTGAAAACTGTTTTATTTTTATTTAATTTTTATTTGGGGGAGCTTGAGCGATAACACAGTGGATAGGGCGTCTGCCTTGCAAGCAGCTGACCCGGGTTCGATTCCTCCACCCCTCTTGGAAAGTCTGGCAAGCTACAGAGAGTATCTCGCCTGCACAGCAAAGCCTGTCAAGCTCCCCATATTTGATACGCCAAAAACAGTAACAAGTTTCACAATTTGTTGTGAGACGTTACTGGTGCCCGCTCAAGCAAATCAATGAACAATGAGAGGACAGTGCTACAGTTCGTTTGGGGGCCACACCCTGCAGTGCTCAGGACTTACCCTGGCTCTGTGTTCAGGGATTTCTCCTTGCAGTGCTTGGGGAACCATAGACAGTGCCAAGGATCAAACTGGAGTCATTGTGTGTAAGGCAAGCACTTTAACCTCTATACTGTGTCTCCAGAAAAATCTTATAATGCTCTATTTTCCCATGGAAGCGTAATATTATAAACCACAAAGAATGAAAGATCAAAAAATAATAAAGGCATTTTGTGAATATCCATTCCCCGCCCCCCACCCCCAATTTACCGGCAGGGAAGAATAACAACTCCTTTACCACTAACAACCACATTTCACACATTCCTTCATGTTCATGTTTCATGTACTTTTCCAAAAATAAAGGGGTTAACAAGTTTAAGAGCAATAACTCCACACACCCAACATATACTAAGTATCACCAAGAATAAAGCACTAAGCAAGGCATTTCATATACTTGTCTCAGCCGAGGGTTAACTTACCAAATATCAATATCGTTGATGCATTATTCCACTTTACAAAGAAACTGAGGTTGAGCGGTTAAAGCAATTTGTCATAGTGGCAAATTATCATACTTCAGTCTGTCTGAATTTTAAGCCCATGCAATCTCAATATCACACATAGACTACTCAGGGCACTGAGGCACACAAAAAGGTCATTAAACCAATTTCCTCTGGGCAACCACAGTCAAAAGCCTTCTGACACCTTTATTGATGAACTTTTTGCCATGGCATGTTGAAACACCATGTTGCTCCATAAGACTTGGCATGATGCTCCAATAAGTACCAGGGGACTTGGAGAGACAGTATAGGGGTGAGACACTTGCCTTGTAAGCAGTCGATTCTGGTTCGATCCCTTAAACTATGTATGTCCCCTAAGCACTGCCAGGAATAATCTCTGAGCACAGAGCCAGGAGTAAGTCCTGAGTACTACCAAGTGTAGATAGAAACAGAAAGGAAGTCCCAAGGCCAGGGAGATGGTTCAAAGGACTGAGCACACACACACTTCGTATGCAGGAAGCCCAGGTTAGGTCCCTTGCACCACAAGGCTCCCTAACCACCACCAGGAGCAAGGCACCTGAAATAGATCCTAAGCACCCCTAGGTATGGCCCAAAAACAAAGCCAAAAAAGTGAAAAAAAGAATGCTTCCTGCCATCAGAAGTTTGCGGATCATAATTTCAACAGAACTTAAATAATGTCAAAGAGACAGTGAGTGGCAAGGAAAAACTTCCCAGGAAGTAGAACTCAATTGTAACACAAGAAATTAAAAGCATTTGATTTAAAAAAAATCTATAAGAGTAACAGTTAATAGAATTTCCAGATGTTGTTTATATAACCCTGGAATTATGTTTATATCGGGATCAAAACTGTTTTTTGAGACAGTTTTAAATTACATAATCAGAATACCTATAGAAACTCTATGATTCTGAGTATCAAATTTCCAAATATAACTTATAAGTGCTGACTGTGCTTTTGATATGCATGGTACAATTCAACTAAATCATAATTAACAAAGAATAACTTATTAAATCTTAAATGTTACTTACATATCCCAGTTTGGAGCTATTCGTAAGTGCTGGATTAGCAACTGGAACTAGAATAAAAAATTTAAGAAGTACAATTTACTCATATGGGTTTTTTTGTTTGTTTTTTACAATAAAGAGAGTGATCTCCAAGTTAACAAGTGAAAGTATATAAAATTGAAATGTGAGTCCTGCACAAGAGAGGTCTACAAATATGCAGAGAAACTGAATATATAAATAAGATTAAAAAATTAAAACCAAGGGCAAGAGAACTAGCTCAATGGGCTGGTTATATGCTCTGCATGAAAGAGGCCTAAGTTCAATCCCCAGCACCACGTGACCCCCTGAGTTCTACCCAGAGAGCCCTTCCCTGAACTTAGTGCCATGCCAGGAATAGCTCATGGTAAATATCTTTTTTCAGAAAAGAAAACAAAGAACTTTCAGTTTCTCCTACTCCATTTCCTAAATGTGCCCATCCCCCATCCCCCCAACACAAACCAAGCACCAAATACCAAATAAATAACCTTAACAGTATCCTAAGAGCAAATGAACTGAAATCCTTTCAAGCCAGCTTTCAAATGAGGACCCACTGTGAAAAATGCCCCAAGCTATAGGAAATCCTAAATCCTATCTGAGGATGACCACACCATCTGGCAAATACCATGGTTTTCCTGATGAACCCAGATGGTCCGAGAAACAATTACCGCAGGGACCTGCTCAGAACCTCAAGGTCTTCCCTGAGCATTGCCTCAGACAGAAACCTGGGCTTTTCCAGGCAGTTCCAGCAAAGGCATTCCTGTTCCACCAGGGCAATTCACTCGATGGCTAATGCAAAGGAGTCTGTCTCAGGCTTTCATATGTGAGAAAATACTTTATATACTAGGGCATCAAAATACTTTAAATACCTGTCTATGAGATCTCCAAGCCCGCTTGGATAGGAACTGGGCCTTTCCCCGCCAGCTCCCCAGTTTTCCAATAGCTTGACAGAAACACCCACAAACTGCCCCCTAGCGCCATATAATCTCATCAACGGCCAAGATTCAGAGACTCTGAAATAAAACTTCCAGAAGAGAGCGACCTAGGCCTTACCCATGAGTGAATCTGCTCTATAATCTAAATTTCAGAATGCCTAGAGCAACCACTCATACTCTAGCCCACTGATGTACCAAAAGTAGCACACATTTGTTTGGGTTTAACATACATGCTTGTAAATCTCTTATACAAGAACTTATTTGGCTCTGGGATGAAACACAACAATCTTCACACACTTTGCTCTTATGGTGATGGGAAGGTGCACCATGGTGGGATTGGTATCTGAATATTAAATGCAATGAATTATTGTGAACACCTTTATAAAAATAAAATTGAAATAAATCCCTGTCTATGCAACTGCTAGGTGACCTCAGGCTCATCCCAGAACTTAATTTGGTTAGGCCAACGACCATGATAAATCACTTTTCAGTGCAATGAAGTTGCATGTTGCAACACTTATTTGAGTCTCTATCTGAGCGATAGGGTGTAGTGCCAATGCCAGGACCAGACAAGGAGTCTTTGCTTTGCCTCCTTACCACCTACCAGAGGGGAGTGCAGGAGGCGGGTGGCGAGCTCCTTGTGCCCAGACACCACACACAGATAGCAGAGCAGGTTGAGCTTGGCACGCGAGGCTGACAGGCTCTTCTCAGTGGAGTCGATCTGGGAGCACACTTGTTGCAAAAAGTCATTCCAGTCTTGGTCTTTTAGAAATACTAATTTATCCACTAGAGATGGGGGGAAATAATAAATAAGCATGAGAATCCGCTTATGCTGAGAGCTTTTCAAGAGAATGAAATGGAGTACAGAATCACAACAGAAGGATGAGGGCAAAGAAAAAAGGTGACTTCGCAATGCCACACCCCAAAGTACCCCAATATGTAATTCTCACACTTTTATTTCTCTTTCATTGAATAATACTTTTATTTACTCTCCTCTATGTCCATCTCTTCTGCCTGAAGATATTTTTTAACTGTGTCGATAGTAACCCCCAGTACCAATAGAGGTGGCCCCCTCAAAAAAAAATGAATCCTCTGCGCCTGTTCTTAACTGCCCTATCCCTCAAGTAGAATCTCAATTCTTTGTGGTCTCCAATCCCCTGCACGGAAAGGCACCACAAAAATTGGAAATTCAACTGGCTCTGCAACGGGAAGGGCAGGAGAGTCACCCATTCAACAGGAAAACTCACCCATCTCCACAGGAAATTTCCTACCCACAGGAGTATACAGCAGACAGAAACAAAGTATAGACTGTTTATAATTCACATAACACTGTCCCAAAAACAGAGCCAGCTGGCAACAAAACAAGAATTTAGCTATTCACAAACAAAGTATTTCATTTATGATTAAATTTTCGATTTGTATCCACAAAGTGTTCACATATTTCATTATGGTCTTTATAATCCTACCTGAATGCAATGGTAGATGCAATATTTTCTGATCAAATTTAATTGGTGGTTGCTTCATTATCTGTAATTTAAAAAAAAATTTAAGTTGTAATATTTTTGAGGCAGTTTCTATCTGAAAAGAACCTTCTAAGTCTAAAATTAGATCGAAATAAAAAGGTGTTTTTTAAGCCTCCATCAAATAAGGCTCCCCAGAAACAAATAAGCATGGTTACAATAAGATAGATAGAGAGAATATGGAAAAAAATATTTCAAATTATTCCTGAAGATCCAGTAGGAAAATACCCTACTATAAATCAAAGAGCATTATATACAGTGACCCTGCTGGGCCACTGAAACTGTGAAAAACATTAGTTTCTTAATGAAAAAAACAGCTGGGATATCTATATTAAATCTTGTCTATCCGGTAAGTAAACATGGATCCAAGATCTCATTTGATCTAACCTGCAGAAACATCCCCCAATAAATGGAAACAGTTATCAACACAGAAAGAGACCTTTTTGAATGCTAGAAAGTTAAAATACAAAATCAATAGTGGAAAACGACTGTGCCAGAGACTGAAAAAAAGCACAAGGACTAAGGAATAAAAGTTTAAAGGAGAGCACTTGTTAGCCACTGGCAACACAGTATTACATTCCCAAGTCATGAAGCCACAGAAATCACCTGGGTCAGAAGCCTGTTGTAAACCACGTCTCTGAAGCTCCACACGGCCCCCACCATCCATCCTAGGGCACTGACACATTCACAAGGTATGGTCTTGTACGCCAGCGGGTATTAGAAACCCCATCCTTTTCCTCACAGATCTACTTCTTATCATCTCTCCTTCCCCTGGGCCCTAGTCCTGCCTCCCAATCTGAAAAGATGTTTCTCGGACATTGTGTATTTGATGTTGGACCAGGTCCAGCCACAGACAGGTGCCTGGAGGGAATGGGGCTGGAGGAAGAGCAAACAACGGACTCTCTGAGCGGTCCCAGAGCTTATCGTGCCCAAGGACTCCTCTGGCCCCAGAGTCATGCCAACACCAGGCCCTCTGAAAAGATCCCTGAAGCTTATCAGACTCTTTCTTCCCACCGACCCACTTCCCACAATTTTCTGCTAACTCATTTCCCTACCAGCCTTTAAGCCATACACACCACGAACTCCAGCCTGAGAGCAGGAAGGCTGGGGGAACAAGCCCACCATCTTCTCAGGTTGCTAGTACTTGCAGAAGCCCTCCCATCCCAACCTCCCCACACACACACTGACTCTTGTCTCTCATCCTTCACACACCAAGCACCCAAACTTGGGATTGGTTACAGATCTGGGCAACCCAGAAGGGACCAGCCATGCACCCCAGGGAGTTCAAGCCTCCCTGTTTGCAGCAATCAGAGCAGCTGACCGAAGCAGTGCACCAGGCTACTGGGAGTGGTCACGGCCACCACACGGGCACCAGCCTCTCAAAGCTCCGTGACCCTGATCATGGGGGAAAGTTAGAGGACTCACAGCAACTGCTAAGACATCATGTATTAGGGGGGAAGGGGGCTTGCCCTGTCCTTCCCCTCATGGTACCAGCTGCCCTAAGTGCTATGTTTGAAGGGTCCAGTCAGCAGTGATCCTGGCGGAGAGCCAGAAGTAAGCCGTTCCGCACTGCTGCGTGTGCCCCCAGCACCACCTCCCCCGCCCCCAAATAATCATTAACAAATGAGTGAAATAGCTACATGGAAATTAATGAGCTATTAAGTATAAGTATGCTTTTTAAAAATGTTAAGTAATTTTATGTAATTAAAGTACATGATTTACAAAATTATTCAAAGCTGAGTCTTAGACAACTATCAATTGCTAACACCAATCCTACCACCCGTCTCAACTTCCGTCTGCCACTGTTTCCAAGTTCCCTGCTGCCCCACACTCCCTCCCCAACCTACCACCTTCACGGGCACATTTTAACGTTTGGTATCACTGTATCACTGTCATACTGTTGTTCATCAATTTCCTCGAGCAGGCACCAGTAATGTCTCCTTCGCCCTAGCCCTGAGATTTTAGAAAGTGCCACATTTGAGGCTCTTTCAGGGTCAGGAGAATATGACCCATCATTGTTACTGGCTTTTGGCATACCGAATACACCACAGGGAGTTTGCTAGACTCTGCCGTGTGGGCAGGATACTTTTGGTAGCCTGCCAGGTTTTCCAGAATAACAACTAGATAATAAGATGTCACACGGCCGTGAATGCGGCCACACACAACCGGGAGCTGGGTTTTATAGTCTCCGGGTCTTGGCGGTTGATGGGATTACACGGCACTAGGGGCAGTTGGTGGATATAACACCTACATACTGGAAGATGGGAGATCTGGGTGGAGGAGGCCCAGTCCCAATCCAAGCAGGCTTGAAGATCTACGCCCCAGGTCCCGCACATCTGGGTTTCTCTGCCAGTTCCTTCATGCGTGAGGCTCATCCAAACATGTGGAGAGTGGTCTTAAGCATGGCTGTGACTGGAACCTGAGGTCTTCGGCTACCAGGGCTCTGCTCGAGGTGGGGAGGGAAACTCAACGCACCCTCCTCCAAGGGGCCCCGGTGAGAACAGCCAGGCGCAGAGGCAGGATACTCTGCCTAACGTTTAGTGGTTGTAGTATTTCCAGTGTTGTTGAGCCTCTCCCACATTACCATGTACCCAAGACCCCTGATCCCTTCTTCCCCATCACTCCTTTTCTTAACTTCTTCCTTCCCAACTAGATTTCCTTTCTGTCTCTGTCCTTCTCCCCATAGTCTGGGGTCAAGGGTGATCTAGACCAGAAGACAGCAGTCGTTCTTCAGCCCAGTGACTGATCTACAGGAGATGAAAGCAAAAAGGAAAGAAAACACAGCCTTTCCATGAAATAGAAGACACGGTAGGAAGAGAGGGTTACAGACAGGGTAGGAGTAGAAATGTCAACATGTGGGCAGGAGAGAGAGGCCTGGGTTTGATCCCCAAGAACACATGGTACCCTGAATGGGGCAGATACCCTGAGCATCACTGGGTGTGGCCAAAAAACAACTTTAACAAAACACACACACACACACACACACACACAACAAAGGAGAACAAATGTAGACAAGCAACATGAGTTGAACAAAATCAGGCAAGAGGCAATGACAAGCAGACAAGAGACAATGGCTAAGGGGCTTGATTTGCACAAAGCCAACCCGGGTTCAATTCCTGACACCCTATATGGCCATATCATCCTCCAAGTACTGCCAGGAGCGAGCCCTGAGCACAGCCAGATGTAGCCCAAAAACAAACCAAAACAAAAATGAATAAATAAATGCAGACAAGGGAAATAGGAAAGCAATGCGAGCCAAGAATCTAGGGAACCGGCCTGTCACCTAGTCTTTGGACCTCAGTGACATCAACAACTCAACCTGGGGTCAGCGCATCTTCCTCACCTTCGGATTGTCAATAATTGGGCTGACCACAAGATCCGAGTCTGTGTAGATAAGCTCTTTCATCTGGGACTCCAGTTCCTGCTGTGTCAGCTGGCCACCTGCAATCTGAAATGAGAACAAAATTAGGCCTTGTTTAAATGAATAATAATAATAAACGCTAAATTTTTGTAAATGTCTGGTGGTGTCGGGGTTGTAGCTCAGCACAAGTGTACTTGCCCTGCATATATGGAGCCACGGCTTCAATTCCCTACACTGCAAAAAGAAAGGAGGAAAAATAAAAGATAAAATAATGCCTGGGATTGCTCAAGAGAAAACAGATATCATCAAGGAAATTCTCTCTAATGAAAGAAAAACACACTGCTTTCAGGGGAAAAGTGAGTGGAAGGGAGTAAGTAGTGGGGAGAGCACTTAGTAGAGAATTATTACAAAAACCTGGGTAAAGAACATGGTGCCCCAGCCAAGGCAGGGCATAGAAAAAAAAAGCAGCTTTATCAGAACAAAGAGTTCAATCCCTTGGCACTACATAGAATTTTTTAAAAGAAGAAGAAATTAGAAAGGAGACAGTAGCAAGTTGTGTTGATAGCATATAAAAAGTGGAGACCTCATTCACTGCCAGTGATTATGTAAAATTATGCATCTGTTTTGGTAAATGGTTTTAAAGTTCCTTTTAAACCTGGAGTAATCATTTGATCCAGCAATTACACTCCTGCATATATAAAAGGAAACTAAGACCAAGTCCTACCCAAAACCAGAAACATTCACAGTCACATTATTCTTTACTTTTAAAATTTGAAATAATGTTTATTGAATCACCATGAGATACAAAGTTACAAAGTTCTTAATATTGGGTTTCGATAATAGAATGTCTCTGGAGAGTATCATGCTAAGCAAAATGAGTCAGAAAGAGAGGGACAGACATAGAAGGAACTGCACTCATTTGTGGAGTATAAAATAATATGAGACTGACACCCAAGGACAGTAGATACAAGAGCCAGGAATATTGCTCCATAGTTGGAAGCCTGTCTCATGAGTTGGGGGAGAAGGCAGCTGGAATAGAGAAGGGATCACTAAGACAATGGTGGTTGGAGGAATCGTTTGGGATGGGAGATGTGTGCTGAACGTAGATAAAGGACCAAAAGTGATAACCTCTCAGTATCAGTATTGCAAACCATAATGCCCAAAAGTAGAGAGAGAGTATAGGGGAAATTGTCTGCCATGGAGGCAGGGGGAAGGTTGGAAAGGCAGATTGGTGGGAGGGAGTATACTAGGGAGATTGGTGGTGAAGAATGTGCACTGGTGGAGGGATGGGTGATTGATCATTGTTTGATTGAAACTCAAACATGAAAGCTTGTAACTATATGTCACAGTGACTCAATAAAAAATAAATAAATGAATAAAATGTTAATGAATAAAATACCCATCCCTTCACCAGTGTATACATTTCCCACCACCAATGTCCCAGTTTCCCTCCTGCCACTGCCCTATCCCCCAACCCTGCCTGCTGCCTCTGCAGCAGACACTCTCCTCTCTCTCTCTCTCTCTCTCTCTCTCTCTCCCCCTCCCCCCACATTAGGGTTTACAATACAGGCACTGACAGGTTATTGTGTATAACCCTCTATCTACTTTCAGCACTCAGAAAACATAAGCAGAAACCTCCATGACATTGAAGCTAAAGGCATATTCAAAGATGAAACACCACTAACCAAAAAAGTTGAAGCAAAGAGAAACAAATGGGACTACATTAAACTAAGAAGCTTCTGTACCTCAAAAGAAATGGTTACCAAAATAAAAAGACAGCCCAAAGAATAGGAAAAAATATTTACCCAATACCTGCCTGATAATATCAAAGATATATATCAAAGATATATAAGGCACTCATAACTTTACAAGAAAAAACACCCAACCCCATCAAAAAATGGGGGAAGAAATGAACAGAAACTTCCTCAAAAAAGAAATACAAATGGTCAAAAGGCACATGAAAAAACGCTCCACATCACTAATCATCAGGGAGATGCAAATCAAAACAACAATGAGAGATCATCTCAGACCACAGAGACTGGCACACATCAAAAAGAACAAGAACGGCCCATCTCATCTTAATTCCAGGTCAGAACAGCTGCCGGCTCGCGACCCTGGGACCTCCATCTTTCCCTGCAGGACCCCAGGTGTCCCCCGTGATGCCTGAAGAGAAGCAGTTTTGAGCGTCTGCCCTGCCCTCTTCACTCCTGACCTGACGGCGGCGCCCATCTCATCCCAAACCCAGGGTTCTGTAGAGGCGTGGCCTCCTCAAAGTGGGCGAGGCCTCAAAAGTGGGCGTGGCTTAATTTCCAGCGGGCGGCCGCTAACGTGGCCGCAGGTTGTTTTCCCACGCTAAGGAACCTAGTACCCAAGGAATCTAGTAACCCAACCTACTCAGCAATATGAAGAAACAAAGAAAATCTCCAACACAAGGGGAGAACAATGAAAACAATCTAGACCATTCTGTCAATACAGCTCACCTAAGGGACCTCTCTGACATAGAATTCAGGTACGAAGTCATCAAGATGTTCGATCAACTCAATGAAACAGTCAGACAGACAGCCAGTAACACCACAGAAAAAATAGACAAATTACGAGAAGAAATGAGGGCAGAAATGTCACGATTAAAAGATTCCATAGATGAAATGAGAAATTCAGTTTCTTCTCTTAAAAATAGAATGACCGCAGCTGAAGAGAGAATCAGTGACCTGGAAGATCAGCTGCAACAAGCCAACACGCAACAACAAACACTGGCAAGGGACCTCAAAATGGCTCTACAGAGAATCAGAGTCCTAGCAGATGATTCCAAGAGGAACAATATTAGAATCATGGGATTACCTGAACCTCAGGGAAACAATCCCAACGAAAAAAACACCGTCAAACAAATCATTGCTGAAAACTTCCCAGAGCTGCATAATGCAGCCATTCAGGTTCAAGGAGCCCGAAGGGTGCCAGCTAAAAGAGACCCCAACAAAAACACTCCAAGACATATCATACTTAGAATGATCGATACTGCTGATAGAGACACAATACTGCAAGCAGCAAGAGCAAAGAAGGAAATCACATACAAAGGAGCATCCCTTAGATTCACAGCAGACCTATCAGAGGAAACCCTACAAGCCGAAGGCAGTGGCGAGATATAGTCAAAAAACTCATGGAAATGAATGCTTCCCCAAGAATACTCTACCCGGCTCAACTCTCCCTCAAAATCTAAGGAACAGTACATTATTTTATAGATAAACAGCAGCTCAGGAACTTCATAGACTCAAAACCAAACCTAAAGCAAGGCCTAAAGGGGCTACTATAAGAAAAGACAAACCCTACAACCACAACACACCCGCACAGAAACATGACACAAAACCCCATAACCATTCTCTCTCTCAATGTCAACGGTCTAAATTCACCAGTTAAGAGACACAGAGTGGCAAAATGGATACAGAGACAGAACCCAACATTCTGCTGCCTACAAGAAACTCACCTCAACAGCCAGAGCAAACACAGACTCAAAGTCAAAGGATGGAATACAATCCTGCAAGCAAACAACTCCCTCAAAAAAGCTGGGGTGGCCATACTAGTATCTGACAACATTAATTTCACCTTGAAAAAGATTAGAAGGGACAGTGAAGGCTATTTTCTCTTCATCAAGGGATACGTACAACAGGAAGAAATCACACTCTTAAATGTATACGCACCTAATGAGGGAACAGCTAAATATTTAAAACAACTGCTAACAGATTTTAAGGAGGACATCACTACCAACACAATAGTACTTGGAGACTTCAACATCGCCTTATCACCTCTGGATAGATCAACACGAACAAAACCCAGCAAGGAATTATTGACTTTGAAAGAAGTAATAGAAGAGAAAGGGCTTATGGACTTATACAGGGCTTTACACCCAAAAAGAAAGAATACACATTCTTCTCCAGTGCGCACGGAACATTTTCCAAAATAGACCATGTGCTAGGACACAAAACATACCTCAACAGAATCAAGAAGATAGAAATAGTATCAGCCATCTTTTCAGACCATGATGCACTGAGGATAGAAGTGAATCACACACAGACACGGAGAACCAAATCAAACACCTGGAAATTAAACAACTCGATGCTGAACAATGAGTGGGTCAGGAACGAAGTCAAGGATGAAATCAAAAGATACCTGGAAACAAATGAGAATGAAGACACAAACTACCAGAACTTATGGGATGCAGCGAAAGCTGTATTAAGGGGAAAATTTATAGCTCTGCAAGCCTATCTTAAGTCGATAGAAACGATGCACATAAACAATTTGACCTCACAGCTCAAGACCTTAGAAAAGGATCAACAGAAAGAGCCTAAATCAGGCAGAAGGAAAGAGATCATAAAACTTAGAGCAGAAATCAATGACATGGAAAACAAAGAAACAATCCGAAAGATCAATGAAACCAAGAGCTGGTTCTTCGAGAAAATAAATAAGATAGATAAACCACTAGCAACACTCACAAAGAAACAGAGAGAGAGAACCCTAATAAATCGAATCAGAAATAAGAATGGGGATATCACAACAGAAACTAAAGAAATTCAAGAGATCATCAGAGACTACTTTGAAAGTCTGTATGCCACGAAACACAAGAACCTGGAAGAAATGGATAAATTCCTGGATTCCTACCATCTCCCAAAGCTGAATCAAGAAGATATAGAGTACCTGAATAGACCTATTCACATCAAGGAAATTGAAACTGTAATCAAAAGTCTTCCCAAAAACAAAAGCCCAGGCCCAGACGGATTTACTAGCGAATTTTTCCAAACATTTAAAGAGGACCTATTGCCAATTCTTCTCAAGCTTTTCCAGGAAATTGAAAAAACAGAAACTCTCCCAAACAGCTTCTATGAAGCCCATATCTCTCTAATACCAAAAGGAAACAAAGACACCGCAAGAAAAGAAAACTACAGGTCAATATCCCTGATGAACACGGATGCGAAGATTCTCAACAAAATACTAGCCAATAGAATACAACAACTCATCAAAAAGATCATACATCATGACCAAGTGGGATTCATCCCAGGGATGCAAGGATGGTTCAACGTTCGGAAATCAATCAACATAATCCATCATATCAACAAAAGAAAAGATAAAAATCATATGATCATATCAATAGACGCAGAGAAAGCTTTTGACAAGATCCAGCACCCATTCATGATGAAAACCCTTGCCAAAATGGGGATAGAGGGGACTTTCCTCAATATAGTTAAAGCCATCTACCACAAACCTACAGCAAACATCATCCTCAATGGGGAAAAACTGAGACCCTTCCCCCTAAGGTCAGGGACGAGACAAGGATGCCCACTCTCTCCACTACTGTTCAATATAGTACTGGAAGTACTTGCAATAGCGATTAGGCAAGAAAAAGATATTAAGGGCATCCAGATAGGGAAAGAAGAAATTAAGCTCTCACTATTCGCAGATGACATGATACTATACTTAGAGAACCCTAAAACCTCTACCAAGAAACTCCTAGAAACAATAGGCTTGTATAGTAAAGTGGCAGGCTATAAAATCAATACCCAAAAATCCATGGCATTCCTATACGCAAATAGTGAAAGAGAAGCAAGTGACATCAAGAAAACAATCCCATTCACAATTGTGCCCCAGAAAATCAAGTATCTAGGAATCAGCTTAACTAAGGAAGTAAAGGACCTGTACAAGGAAAACTACAAAACGCTACTTCAGGAAATAAAAGAGGACACGAGGAAATGGAAAAATATCCCCTGTTCATGGATGGGGAGAATCAACATCATCAAAATGGCAATACCTCCCAAAGCACTGTACAAATTCAATGCAATCTCTATAAGGATACCCATGACATTCTTCAAAGAAATGGAGCAAACACTCCTGAAATTTATATGGAACAATAAGCCCCCACGAATAGCTAAAGCAATTCTTGGGAAAAAGAAAATGGGAGGAATCAACCTCCCTAACTTCAAACTCTACTACAAGGCAGTAATAATTAAAACAGCATGGTACTGGAACAAAAGCAGAGCTGCAGACCAATGGAACAGAGTTGAATATACTGACATTTCCTCCCAAACATATAATCATCTAATTTTTGATAAGGGGGCAAGAAAAGTGAAATGGAGCAGGGAAAGCCTCTTCAACAAACTGTGCTGGCAAAATTGGACGGCTACATGCAAAAAAGTGGGCTCAGATCTCTGCCTAACACCATGCACAAAAGTAAGATCAAAATGGATTTATGACCTCAACATCAGACCAGAATCCATAATGTTTATTGAAGACAAAGTCGGCAAAACTCTCCATGATATTGAAGCTAATGGTATCTTCAAAGATGTCACGTCACTGGCCGAGCAAGTGAAAACAGAGATAGACAAATGGGACTATCTTAAACTAAGAAGCTTCTGCACCTCAAAAGAAACAGTGACCAAAATACAAAGACAGCCTACAGAATGGGAAAGGATATTCACCAAGTACACATCCGACAAGGGGTTGATATCAAGGATATACAAGGTACTGGTTAAACTCCACAAGAAGAAATCACCCAACCCCATCAAAAAATGGGGTGAGGAAATGAACAGAAACTTTCGCAAAGAAGAAATTCGAATGGCAAAAAGGCACATGAGAAAATGCTCTACATCACTAATCATCAGAGAGATGCAGATCAAAACCACAATGAGATATCATTTCACACCACAGAGACTGGCCCACATCCACAAGAACAAAAGCAACCGGTGCTGGCGTGGATGTGGCGAGAAAGGGACCCTCCTTCACTGCTGGTGGGAATGCCGGCTGGTCCAACCCTTTTGGAAAACAGTATGGACGACTCTCAAAAAATTAGAATTTGATCTGCCATTTGACCCAGCTATAGCACTCCTGGGAATATATCCCAGAGAGGCAAAAAGGTATAGTCGAAGTGACATCTGCAATTGTTTGTTCATTGCAGCACTCTTTACAATAGCCAGAATCTGGAAAAAACCTGAGTGCCCAAGAACAGATGACTGGTTAAAGAAACTTTGGTACATTTACACAATGGAGTACTATGTAGCTGTTAGAAAAGATGAAGTTATGAAATTTACATGCAAGTGGTACTACATGGAAAGTATCATGTTAAGCGAAATGAGTCAGAAAGAGTGGGATACAGCAGCTTGGAGCAGAAAAGTGAACGGACTATGCATTGATCCAGGCTATCAAGTCTGCCGGAGGGGAAAGGGTGTTGCCCCATTCGCCCTCTCCTCTCTGGAAAGAAAGATGGCGGCCACATGGGAGCCTTGTGGACAGCAGGTATGAGCCGGGGGAGTGGGGGCGACTAAAACCTCATGGGTCGGGGGGCGTTCCGGTCCGTCCTTCACGCCCTACCGAGGTCACAAGTCGCCCCCCGCGAGCGGCTCTCCAGCACGGCCATGGCCCCAGAAGCACAAGGACTTAATGCAGAACCCAGCAGCTTGGAGCAGAAAAGTGAACGGACTATGCGTTGATCCAGCCCATCAAGTCTGCCGGAGGGGAAAGGGTGTTGCCCCATTCGCCCTCTCCTCTCTGGAAAGAAAGATGGCAGCCACATGGGAGCCTTGTGGACAGCAGGTATGAGCCGGGAGTGTGGGGGCGACTAAAACCTCATGGGAAGGGGGGCGTTTTGCTCCGCCCTTCACGCCCTACCGAGGCCACCAGTTGCCCCCCACGAGCGGCTCTCCAGCACGGCCACGACTCCAGAACACAGAAACCAATTTCTTAACTATCTGACTTTCAGTAGAAATACTTCCAGGGTCAATAGGTAAAATAGCAGAAATCCAAAACCAACATTTAATTCTTGAACCCAGCTGTAGAAAGCAAATCACTTCACAATGCTTTTTCAGCATGTCTGATTTGGGGGGGGGGGGAAATTCTAAATAATAGTGGTGAATCTTTTATTGAAACAATCTAATCAAAGCAGATAGAGTGTTAACTAGAATTCATCTGCCTCACAGGGACGGGGAGGGGTGGGGGGTGGGGTTTTATTGGGGTTCTTCATGGGAAAAAATAAGTATTGGTAAAGGGAAATGTGTTTGATATTTGCATGACTGAGACATAAACCTGAAAGCTTTGTAACCTTTCCCACAGTGATTCAATAAATAAATTAAAAAAAAAAAAAAGAAAGAGTGGGATAGACACAGAAAGATTGCATTCATCTGGGGAACATAAAGCAACAAAAAGGGAGAGTGACACACAGGAATGGCTGAGATTAGTACCAGGAATTTTGCTCCATGAATGGAAGGCCAGCCACAGGCTCTAGGTGAAAAGGAAGCTCAGATAGAGAAGAGAGTACCAAATGAAGGGTGTTGTGAGGGCCCTCCCAGGGTGGGAGAAGCATGCTAAAAGTAGTCGATAGACCAAACATGATTGCCACTCAAAGCCTCTCTTGCAAAACACAGTACCCAAAAGAAGAGAGAGAGAACAAGGGGGAATACCCTGCCACAGAGGCAGGATGGGACGGGGGGGGGGGGGGCGGGGATGAGGGTGGGGGGGATGCTGGGACCCATGGGGATGGATGACGGGCACTGGTGGAGGGATGGGGACTTGATCATTGTATAACTGAAACCCAAGCACAAAATTTGTAAGCCTATAACTGTACCTCATGGTTTTTCACTAATAAAAAAAAAGGAAAAAAAAATAAAAAATAAAAAAAAGAACAAGAACAACTAGTGCTGGCATGGATGTGAGGAGAAAGGGACTCTCACTCATTGTTGGTGGGAATGTCGACTAGTCCAGACTTTTTGGAAAACAGCATGGACATTCCTCAAAAAAGAAGAAATTGAGCTTCCATATGATCCAGCAATAACACTCTGGGAATAGATCCTAGTGGCCCAAAAACACAGAGTAGAAACATTATCTGCACTTCTATGTTTATTGCAACACTATTCACAATCCAGAAGTCCTTTCACCAATGAATGGGAAAATGTATATATAATGTACTCTATACAAAAGAATACTAATTGGTAATAAAAAAGAATAGCAATAAAAAATGCTACCATTTGGATAAATATTAAAACATTATGGTAAGTGTGTGTGGGGGGGCAGAAATCAATAGCAATGGGTCAGGGAGATAACTCAAACGGCTCTGCATGCTAAAGACCCAGGTTCAATTCCCAACACTGTGTGGTCCCAAGTACAGTCAGGAAAAAGCTCCAAACACCTACACAGAAACTGTCCAAAGGGCTGGAGAGATAGTATTGTGGGCAGGGTGCCTTCCTTGAATGAGCCAACTCAAGTTCGAACACCATCATCCAGTTTGGTCTCCAAGCACCAACACGAGTAACCCCTGAGTATCACCAGGTGTGATTCCCCCCACCACCCAGAGGAAGGCAGGGGAGGGGAGGAGAGGGGCGGGGAGAACAGGAGAAGGGAGGGGAGGGGAGAACAGGGGAGGGGAGGATTGCTCCTGAGCATTGGGTATGACCCAAAAAGAGAAAAAAAAGTCTACAAAACATCACATATTATATTATTTCATTACACAAAATTTAAATTTAGACTGCACTTGCCAAGGGCAGGAGAGGAGAGAAGGTGGATGAAAACAGAATTCTAATAACTAATGCTGACTTTGTAAGATGAGTATCTTAATACTGAACACAGTAATGGCTGCACATGTCTGAGAATACCCTAGAAGCCCTTCAATTGTACACTTCAAATAAGTGAATAACACGGCCTGTCCAATATAGCTCAATAAAGCTGTGATACATAAAAGGAAGGTAACTTACTTATAAATTTTGGATTAAAAACTGTTCAGAGATCAACTTTTACTATCCTTATAAGCCTAAAACAAAACAAAACAAAGCAAAACCTTCTATTCCACCTCTGCTCACCTTGGTCGGAGAAGCCTTCTGGGGGGAATTCTGAGTCAGGTTCTCACCAGGACTTATGGCCACTGAAGTGCTAGTTCTGGGAGTAGGACGAGAACTGAAAGAGAAGTATCAGGTACCATCACTTAGATACTGGAAACTACCTGGGGGGAAAACACACTTCTCACAAAAAATGGTACAGTATGACAATTCCACATGATCTCATTCCATCAACGAAATTTACGCTCTACTTTGTGTTTCTGTGACTCCCTTATTTTTCAAATGTTTTTGAAGTACTTATCTGGCTCATTCATTATTTAAATTATAGACAGCTTCAATCCTATGTAGAGAATTATATGTTTAAACCATAAATCATAATTATCCTTTATAATTATCCACTACTAGGTGCAACAGCAACATAGTAGAATAGATCGGGTACATTGCAAAGGGTGGGAAATATTTACCATTTTATCTCAGAAAATGTTTTAAATGAATGACAATGTTGGAAGTTCTTTAAGGTAAGTAACGAGTCCTAATCTGCATCTACATGTTTTTCAAATCCCCAGTCTTTGGCCTTGGTTGGTGTTGTCACGGTGACAAGGGTCGAGCATACACACGTGGCTGTGGTGCTCAGACTCAGTCTTTTGCTGCCCCTAGAAGCCCGTAGACACTTTGGAGAGCTGGTGACAGTGCGCTTCTGTGGCAGTGCTGGGAGCCAGAGCAGCAGTGCCTTTGGGACTATCCTAAGTCTTCGTGGGTAGCCCAGGGCATCAATCCTGCAACTTCGCACTTACGTGGCAGATGTTTTGGCCATTGAGCCACTCCTAGGCCCAATACGCTTCTATTTTCTTTTTTGACTGAAGCATTGTCAAGATTCACAGCAATGTTGTGGATTCCTGGTGAGAACCTGATTCAGAATTCCCCTTCAGGCTTCTCCTACCGAGGTGAGCACTGTTTCTCCACACATACCACTAGAGCACCCACATTCTGCCACCATTGTCCAGCAGTCCTTTCTTGGCATCTGTTTCTGCGGAGTCCCGCTGCTCCCCAATGCTTGTACGTGACTGGCATCATTGGGCTCCTCAGACATCCACTGATGCCTGGATGCACATCTAACTTGGAGGCCTCTTTTGCATTTTAAGAAATTATCCCAATCAGACCCTTTGGGCCTTTAAAAAAAAATTCCTGGGCTGGAGCCTTGCACGTTTGTAAGCCTTGCAACCTTTTGCCTTGCAGGCAGCTGACCCAGATTTGATTCCCAGCAACCCATATGGTCCCCTGAGCACTGCCAGGAGTAATTCCTGAGTGCAAAAGCCAGGAGTAACCCCTGTGCATTGCCAGGTGTGACCCAAAAAGCAAAAAAAAAAAAAATCCTTCAAATTCTCAAATATTTTAATTTTCACCTCTCTCACGGGTCAGTTTACTCATTCACTAAACAAGTTCTATCTTAGCTCACAAAAGATGCCAGAGTTTAAAAACAAAGAGTTTGGGTGCCAGGAAGATCATTGAAAGGGCTAGAGTACCTTTGCTCAGGGTTCAGTTACCAATACCAAATAGTTCCCCCCAGCATTACCAAGTATGGCCCCCAAAATGAAACATAATTACTAATCTATCTTTTATTTGGGGGCACATGAGGGGAGAAATCATACCAAGCGGCACTCAGGAACTACCCAGGGTTCTAGGTTCTGGGGACCACACAGTGTTTGGGACTAAATCTAGATAAATCTATCACATAAAGTATGTGCTCCAGCTCTTTACACTATCTCCCCAGCCCTTAAATATTTTTTGTCTGGGCCAGGGGTACAGAATGGGGTCAGGTGCCTGCCTTGCATGAGGCTAACCTCAATTCAGTCCCCAGCACCACACAGGCTGGTAGCACTGACAGGTGTAATTCTGGAGGCTGCCTGTCACCACCAAGAGGAATCCAATGATCTCTGGCTTAGGCAGCACCATACCCCTGGGCTCCTGCCACCAGCCCAGTTGATCAGGGGCCTCTGATGAACAAGAATCATCAGAAGGAGCCTCCAGGCTTCCGAGGATCACTTAGGAGACATCCCCCCGTCCTAAAAAATAAATTGAATTTAAAATGTCTAAGATGCATATTGGTAAATTTAACATTCTTTCCATTAAAAATATGGATTTAAAAAATCAAGAAGATTTAGCTCACTATAACATGACATCAATAAAATAAAGCTTTCTGAAAAAAAGAAAAAAAAAGCTTTCTGAAACAAAAGTCATCACTAGAATAACCTTTATAGTTTCATTCTTTCACCATAATAACATAGTGGCCTTTTTTTTCCCTGTCCTTTCGAGTTGCCTGTGGCATGCACCAAACCACGTTGGTGAATAAGCTCAAGAGTTTTTGAAGACAGGCGTTTTATTGTGGCTATCTCTCTCTTGGCGATCCTCGCACAATCATGGAGGTGCTGAACCAGTTGACTGTATTCCTCATCAATGTTGTCAATGACAGCATCTTCCCATGTTGTAGCAATAGTGCCAAAGAGCTCCCAGTTCGTGGTCGTTCTGGGAGTTCTCTTCTTAAACTTTGCAGCCCTTTCTCCCCGCTCTGTGAAGTAGAATTTTGCACAAAGGAGACGGTGATCCGATCCTGTTTGGAATTTTGGGACAACAGCAACATCGGTCAGGCAAAACCATCGATTGAATATGATGTGGTCAGTTTCGTTGTGGAACTGTCCACCAGGAGACTCCCATGTCCAACCTTTAGATTCAGCCTTCTGGAACTGTGAGTTACCATGGATGGTCTTGGTCGACATGATCAGACAGTCTCTCACCCTGTTCGTTCCATTCTAGGCCATGGATCCCGATGTGGAGTTCTTCAGCTGATCTTCTCAGTCCTATCTTGGCATTAAAATCACCAACAATAATCTTGTAGGTGTTGTCTTCTTTATAGAACTTCTCCAGCTCCATGTAGAACTTCTCAATTTCTCCTTTATCATAATTGGATGTTGGTGCATAGACAACGAAGACAGAAACTGCCAGCAGTGAGCCACATCTATTCAAGTGTAATCATTCGATTCGGGTTGTTAGGCATTTGAATGAATCAATGCTTATGGCCAAGTTCGTGTTGACAAGGACACCGACGCCTTTGACACCTCTTTTGTTGCACATTCCAAGAAACAGTTCTCCAGTGTCGAAAACAGTGTGATGTGATTGATGCCTTCTTGTCTCGGTCAGGCCAATGATGTCATACTTGATCTTTCACACTTGTACCACAAGGTCCTCGATGGATGCATCTGATGCCAGTGTACGTGCATTGAAAGTACAGACAATCTTTTTTTTTTATTAATTTTTATTAGTGAAACACCATGAGGTAGTTGTAGACTTACAAATTTTTGTGCTTGGGTTTTGATTATACAATGATCAAATACCCATCCCTCCACCAGTGCCCATTTTCCACCACCATGGATCCCAGTATCCCTCCCACCCCACCCTGCCTCTGTGGCAGGGCATTCCCTTTTGTTCTCTCTCTCTTTTTGAGTGTTGTGGTCTGCAAAACAGGTATTTAGTGGCAATCATGTTCAGTCCATAGTCTACTTTCAACATGCATCTCCCATCCTGGGAGGATCCTCCAAACACCCTTTATTTGGTGCTCCCTTCTCTATCTGAGCTGCCCTTTCCCCTAGCATGCCCGGCTGGCCTCTAAGCCATCAAGTAATCCTCCTGCTACTGACCTCGGCTATTCTTGGGTATTAATCTCCTATTTTGTTACTTTATGTCCCCCAGATGAATGCAATCTTTTTTTTTATTTTTTTTTATTTTTATTAGTGAGAAATCATGAGGTACAGTTGTGGACTTACAAATTTTTGTGCTTGGGTTTCAATTATACAATGATCAAATACCCATCTCTCCACCAGTGCCCATTTCCCACCACCACGGATCCCAGTATCCCTCCCACCCCCCCATACCCCCCCACCCTACTCTGCCTCTGTGGCAGGGCATTCCCTTTTGTTCTCTCTTTACAATAGCCAGAATCTGGAAAAAACCTGAGTGCCCGAGAACAGGTTAAAGAAACTTCGGTACATTTACACAATGGAGTACTATGCAGCTGTTAGAAAAGATGAATGCAATCTTTTTATGTCTATCCCTCTCTTTCTGACTCATTTCGCTTAGGATGATACTTTCCATGTAGTACCACTTGTATGTAAATTTCATGACTTCATCTTTTCTAACAGCTACATAGTACTCCATTGTGTAGATAGAAGTACAGATAATCATTTTTGTCTTTCTTCGTTTCGGCAGCCTAGTTTGTCCTTGAGATTTTATCAGCCTCTCCTTCCTCATCCTTCTCAACGTATTGGTGACTCCTTCAGGGTCAGGGGAATGAGACCCGCTGTAATTACTGGATTTGGCATATCGAATACACAACGGATAGCTTGCCAGGCTCTGCCATGTGGGTGGAATACTCTCAGTAGCTTGCCAGGCTCTGCAAAAGGGATAAAGGCTTTTGGGGTGGTCTCTAATCGCCCTTGTAGGTGTTCCCATGGTTCAAATCATATTTGAACCCTATCAAATATGGTGCAGCAATCCTGAAAGATGGGTATTAAGTGTCTTATGATGTGTTGCACAGCCGCGAAGTGGTCGCACAGTCCGGAAAGCATCCTAGAGTGTGGTGGCGGCTGGGTAGTGGAGGTAGTGGAGTAGTGGAGGTCGGCCAGTGAGGTATTTATCTGGTACCGGTAGGGTGGGTCTTCTGTGCGTAATCCAGTCTCTGGGTCGCCAGCAGTTGGTGGAAGCAGACAGGGCAGAGTAGGGTGGGGCTCCTGGTTTTAATCCCTTCATCACCTGTGGTTGATGGGAGCAAGCAGAGGATCTCTGTCCCCGGGTCGTTGAGCCTGGAGTCCAAGTGAATGTCCAAGCTCGCAAAGCAGTGCAGAGATGCGATCAAGGAAGACCTCAAAGAGAGAAGAGCGGCAGTGCTGGTAGATGCGGCAGAAGCCGGGAAAAGCATTCATAACGCCCGCCTGTCCTTCGCCAACTACAAGACCAAGATGACTGCCCTCCGACATCCTGATGGATCTATCACATCTTCCAGAAGGGCAATGGAGAAGATTATTCATGACTTCTACTCAGATCTCTTTGATAGCCACGTCCACCTGCCCACATACCAAATTCCACAGGATGGATATGTCATTCCCAATGTTCTCCCTTCCGAAATCCGACACACCATTTCGTCAGTAAAGAAACAGCACCTGGCCCAGACTAGGTGAGACCTGAACACCTGAAGAACCTGCCATCAGTACTCATCAATACACTGACCCGGCTCTTCACGCACTACCTGTCTGAATGCAAGGTTCCGTCCCAATGGAAAACCAGCACTACTGTACTACTGTACAAGAAGGGAGACATCCACGACATTGGCAACTATCACCCAATCTGCCTATTGTCTGTAATCTACAAGCTGTTCACTTGAGTCATCCTGAATCGGATTGGCAGAACACTAGAGGAAGGACAACCATGTGAGCAAGCCGGGTTCCACAAAGGATTCAGCACCATCAACCATATCCACACGATAACCAAGCTCATTGAGGTTTCTCGGGAGTTCAAGATGCCGCTCTGCTTAACGTTCATTGATTTAAAGAAGGCCTTTGATTCTGTTGAGATGGAAGCGATCATCAAAGCCCGAGCCAATCAGAGCATTCAAACTCAATACATCAGGATCCTCCATGAGCTGTATTACAGATTCACTACCAGGATCTCACCGTTCTACAAAGAAGTAATCATTGATGCAAGAGAGGGGTTTGGCAGGGTGATACCATTTCACCAAAACTCTTCAGTGCCACCCTCGAGAACATCATGTGATGACTGGAATGGGAAGGAATGGGAGTGAAGATAGATGGTAGGCAGCTACACCACCTCTGCTTTGCTGATGACATCATTCTAATAACACCAAACATTAGCCTAGCGGCACAAATGCTGGCCGACTTGGACCATGAGTGTGGAAAGGTCGGACTCCAGCTGAATCTCACGAAGACAATGTTTATGAGAAACAGTCTTGTTCTTGACGTTCCATTCACTCTCAAGGGAACGACAATCTCTGAATGCAACAGTTATGTGTACCTAGGTCGAGAAGTCAACATGATGAATGACCTGGCACCTGAGTTGCTCAGGAGGAAGAAAGCAGCTTGAAATGCCTTCAAGAGCGTCAAAGAAATAGGAGGAGGAAGAACCTCCGGCTCTGGGCACAACTCTTCAATTCCACTGTTCTTCCTGCATTAACATACGCCTCAGAGACCTGGGCCCTATGAAAACAGGATGAGAACTCTATTCAGGTTTCCCAAAGAGGAATCAAAAGAACTATGCTTGGAGTATCACGTTTCACTCAAATGAGAGAAAGAATCCAGAGTTCCGACCTCCGTCAATGGTCAAGAATCAGGGACACTGTCTCATTTGCCAAGGTGTCAAAAATCAGATGGGCTGGACACATAATGAGATTTGGAGATGACCGCTGGACTAGAGCCGTTGCCGACTCAACTGGATTCCACGGGACGTCAAAAGACCGAGTGGCCGCCCACCTACAAGATGGTCAGACTTCTTCATCAAGACCCTGAATGATGGGTTTGAAGCTCTTCGTGTTCCTAAAACAAACAGACGCCATTGGGCTACACTAGCACCTGACAGGGACAAATGCAGATATTACTGGCACCTGCTCGAGCAAATCAATGATTAACGGGAAGTCAAGTGATCAAGTCCTTTCAGGTCACATACAGTGATGCTCAGGGATTACTCCTAGCTCTGCACTCAGAAATTACTCCTGGTGGTGCTCGGGGGACCATATGGGATGCCGGTGATAGAACCTGGGTCAGCCACATGCAAGTCAAATACCCTACCCACTGTACTATCATTCCAGCCCACATAGTGGCCTTTTTAGACATTATCCCCTTGTCTTTAGTAAACTGCTAAAGCAAGTACATTCCTAAGGAGCACGGAAGACTGGCATTCCAAAAGGATATCTGCATAGTAACAGCTCAATTCACCATGGGATTCCCTTACTTGCTGTATTTCCAATTTCTAATAAAAAGAAACAAAGGGCAAACGGGGAAGAAGAAAGAAGAGGAAGAGGAGGAGGAGAAGGAGGAGAAGGAGGAGGAGAAAGAGAAGGAGGAGGAGGAGGAGGAGAAGGAAGGAGGAAGAAGGATTTTTTAAATCCAGAACAAAAGGTCTGTTGCACTCTCCAGCACTCAGTGATCACTTTAGGTATGAGAATGAACTCACTCCACTAGCCCTTAGCTCTGTGATGCTGATTTGCTGCCAAGACAACAGTGACTTTAAGGGGCTGGAGCGATAGGACAGTGGGGAAGGTGTTTGCCTTGCACGCAGCTGAGCCGGGTTCAATTTCCAGCATCCATATGGTCCCCCCGAGCACCGCCAGGAGTAATTCCTGAGTGCAAAGCCAGGAGTAACCCCTCTGCATCACTGGGTGTGACCCAAAAAGAAAGAAAAAAAAACAGTGACTTTAAAAACACCAGAGAGATTGGACAGTGGGTAAGGCACTTGTCTTGCCAGTGGCCAACCCAGGTTCGATCCCCAGCATCCCATATGCTTTCCCAAGCCCCACTAGGAGTGATCCTCTGAGTACAGAGCCAAGCGTAAGTTCTGACACCACCGGATGTGGCCCAAAAACCAAAACAATAACAGCAACAATAAAATGCAAACACATAACTTTCATCTCCTTGAAGCCCTTAAACTTTGTCTTTTACCCACCTGAGGAGAAACATGGACTCATTCAGCGGACCCCCGAGAGTATTCTTAGGCCGTAACTCTGATGGATTTTCTGTGTAAGAGAGTAAATCATTACCCATCAGCAGTCAACAATGTCAGGAGCTGGGGTAGGACAGGCAGCGAGTGCACTCAGCACTGCTCAGAGCAGCCTCTTGGTACGGATATCCTCCTGCAGGCACTCACCTAGTCGGAAGGAGCGGCTCAGCCGCTGAGTGCTCTTCCCTTTGGCTTGTCCATTCTGAGGGCTTTTCAAAACCTCCTTGGGATCCTGGGGCCCAGGACACTCCATCACCTTATCACTGTTCAACAAGAGAATAATTCAAATCACTCTAGAGCTCTTCATGACTATCTTTGTACAGCAAAACATTGAAAGAGAGAACTAAATTGCACAAGGCACGTGGCAAAACCATAGCATTAGACAAGCAGTAGTTTTCAGTAAGGAGCTAAAATGAGCACTTAGTATGCACAAGACCTGGTGCCGAGAAGTCCATCAACCTTATCCCTGGAAAAAAATGAAATAAAATAAATGGCAGGTTGAGAGAGAGAGTATACTTACTTTGTATGCAGCCAACCCAGGTTTGCTTCCCAAAACCATATATGGTCCTCGGAACCTTGCCAGCAGTGGTCCCTGAGCACAGAACCAGGAGGAAGCTCTTGGGAACTGCCATGGGTGCCCTTCCCTCACCCCTTCCCTTCCCCCCACCCCCATCTCATCTTGCCCAGGCCTCACGCTATCTTGTAGCCAGACCACAAGAGCAGCAGCTGCTGGTCAAGGCCCAAACCCTAAGGGAAAGGGCTCCACTTCTCTGCTAATCGCCCGAGAACAGTGACCAGTCCCATTACTCTGTTCTCTTTTTCCCTCTCACCCTGTCCCCTACTCCCCCTAGGCCCCAAAGGCACTTAGCAAGACTGAAACTAGAGTACACCGTGATGAAGTGGGGTGTACTGTGCAAACACAAAGTTGATTCAATATATGAAAACTCACTCATGGTGGAGGAATCCACAGTGAGAAGAGAAAGAAGAAAAATCTCATAAGCTTATCAGCTGATACACAAGACCATGTAATAAAATTCACTATTCACGAGATATAAAAAGTCTCCAGCCTCTCATTCTTTCTAGCTGAACAAGTTCATTCGCAACTTAGAAACAAGGCAAGGATGCTCACTCCCATCGCTCCCGGTTCAGAAACAGAACAGAAAGGCCTAGAGGTGTCAAAGGAAGAAGACATCTATAGTAACACCTGCCACTGACAGACCAGAGCTCACTTTCCTCTTGTTCTCATGGGCCCTGCTGCCCCCATGTGATCCCCGTGTGGTCCCCATTTCATAGTCTGGGAGAGGCCTCAATGAGAATTCAGAGTCCATACATGGAAGCTGCCAAGATTAAAAATCAGGGGGCCAGAGAGATACAGAGAGCTCAAAGGAGGTGGCACGTATAACTTGCATGCACTTTGGTGACACTGACCCAAGAAATTCGCTTGATGTGACCACTCCTCACTTGAGACTCATTTGGCGACAGTCAGGAGCCACTCCTGGGCTCGTGGAACTCACTAAAGGCCCTTCCTGACAACAGGAACTCCTTTTCAACACATTCTTTTCACTCACTTCATGAGGCAGAAGCGTGGCAGGTCAAAGCAATATAGAGATTTCTTCTTTTCTCTTTTTTTCCCCCTTTCTTGTGATTTTTGGAACCATACCCAGATGTGCTGAGGGCTCATCCTGTGTACAGTGCTCAGGGGTCACTCTTGGTGGTACTCAAAGAACCCATTTGGGTACTGGGATTGGAGCCCATGTTGACCATGTGCAAGGCAAGTGCCCTACTCACTGTACTAACTAACTCCACTGTCCCAAGGTTTCTTTTTAGAAGTAACACATATCAGTTTGGGTGACATTTTATTATTTGGTCACATTTATTTCAAAGCAAGTCACACAAGCATACTGGAAAGAGAAATCAGACATCAAAGAGATCGCTCAAAGGACTGAAGCACATTCTCCACATGCAGGAGGCCCAAGCTCCATCTCCAATGGCCCCTGGTGTCCCAAGCAAGGCTGGGAGCAACCCTGAAGCAATGAGTAGGGAGTAGCTTCCAAGCACCAAGGCTGTGATCCAAGACATAAAAGAGCAGAGACAAGATTCTACCACACATTTTCAGGTGAGAAGCCTGTTATCCTGAGTTAATGGGAACCAATAACCAAACTCAGTCACTGGCTGAGGAGGAGCAATCAGGGAAATGAGCAAAATAGGGACACAACAATGCATCACTAGGGTCAGGGAAGTGACTCCTTGAAAACACAAAGTGCCCAATATGTTAGAGCCCTGAATTTGATACCAGCACCCCCCAAAAAGAGCATGACTAAACTCTTTAAGAATCAGTTGTGGGGGGTAGAGCAATATTACAGCAGGTAAAGTGTTTGCCTTGCACACATTCAAGAGGGGTTTGATCTCCAGCATTCCATATGGTCCCCTGAGCACCACCAAGAGTAATTCCTGAGTATATAGACAGGAGTAACCCTTGAGCATCACCAGGCATGACCCCCAAAGCCAAACCCACCCCCCTGAATAAAGATCATTTTGAGGGGTCAAGGCAATAATACAGAGAGCTTGCTTTGTACATGGCCAACACTGGTTTGATCCCTATACCCCATAATTCCCCCAAGTCCTCCTAGGAATAATCTCTGCACACTGCCAGGTAGCACTGCACTGTCCTCCTGGTGCTCATCAATTTGCTCGAACAGGCCCAGTAACGTCTCCATTGTGAGACTTGTTGTTACTGTGTTTGGCATATCAAATACGTCACGGGTAGCTTGCCAGGCTTTGCCGTGCGGGCGAGATACTCTCAGTAGCTTGCCCAGCTCTCTGAGAGGGGCGGAGGAATAGAACCGGGCTTGGCTTGGTGGCCGCACATAAGGCAAATGCCCTACTGCTGTGTTATTGCTCCAGCCCACACTGCCAGATATAGCCCAAAATTAAGAAGAAAAGAATATTTTAGACAAACGTGATATTTTCCTTGATTAAAACACAGGCATCATGCCACACTGTGAGACGAGTAAGCGAGGATGGGTGTTTGAGAGCCCAGCCTCACAGACAAGGAGAAGCCAGGATTACCTGACAATGGAATCCGCGGAGCTGCAGCCCTGAGCTTTTCTCGTAAAGGCATCCTTCCAGAAGGCATGCTTCAGGAGGCCCGTCCAAGTTAATCTTCATAAAACATAAATGTGAAAGTGACATCTTAACATGATGCACTACAGAGAATTCCCAGGACAGGTCCCAATTATATATATACTCAGATAAATCTAAGTTATCAGATTTTATAACTTAGAAACATCTCCATACAAATGTACCCCTGGGATTGTTTTATACTTGACTCTTTCATTTCAGTTAGGCAATTAACCTCTCAGAGAGCAACATCAAAAGCCATAAATCAGAAGCCTTAAATGGTACCGAATGAAAAAAATCTGAAAACTAAGTATTACAAATCTCAGGGTTCACATTACATGGAGATTAATGAAAACATTTTGGGTTCTCAAAGCACTCTATGAAGGTCATGTATACAGAATCTAAAATTGAAAGTAAATGTACCGATAATATCAATTTATAAACTATAATGCTCTAGACCAAGAAGGATACTACACCATTTTAGGAACCCTACTGCTTTTATATATTTCTGTTTTGTAACTTCACTATGAAAATTTCATTCAGAGGCAGGAGTACAGCATGTAGGGTGCTTGTCTTGCACAGAGCCGACCCAAGTTCAATTCCCAGCACCTCAGTTGGTTATAAAAGGCCACCAGGAGTAATTTGTGTGTAGAGACAGGAGTAAACATCTAAACATTGCTGGGTGTGGCCCAAAAACAAAGCAAAAAATAAAATTTTGTTCAGGCAAGCCAGAGAGATAGGACAGCAGGCAAAGTGCTTGACTTGCACAAAATCAACCAAGGAGCAATACCTGGAATCTTACATAGTCCCCCCCAACCCCCAAACCATATCAGGAGTGATCCCTGAACTCAGAGTCCAGAGAAAGCCCTGAGCACCAAAAACCAAAAGAACAAAATCAAAATGAAATAAAAGTATATTCAGAAGGGTCGAGGAATGTCTCAAGGTGCTCATGCTTGGCCTGCGGGAGCCTCAAGGTTCAATCCCTGGCACCACAGATGCCCCAACACAAAGGGAGTGAACCCTGAGCACCACGCCAGGAGTAGGCCCTGAGAACTGCAGGATGTGGATCAAAATCAAAGCAAAGGAAAAAAATCATTCAGAAATAAGCAAGAATATGAACTGTGTCACCAGACTGTCTCAATTCTATTTAGGAGTCAAAAATGCTATCAAGCCAATTGACCAACATTAAAATGACTTTAGGTGGGATCTATGATTCAGACTCATTTCCAAGTTATTGCACTTGGGGGCCGGAGAGATACAACAGCCGCTTAGGCACTTGCCTTGCAATCTGCTGATGTGGATTTGATCTCCGGCCCCACATATTGACCAACAAGCCCCGCCAGGAATGATCCTTAAGTACAGAGCCAAGAATGATCCCTGAGCACTGCCAAATATGGTCCAAAATCCACACAGAAAAGAGAATGCGCATCAAGGTATCATCTGATTGAAATAGAGCATACTGCTATCACTCTCAGCCCGTTCAGCTATCCCCCAGCCCAGAGGACACACTTTTTGTGAAGGGGAAGTTCCCAAGCAGTGCCCAAGCCAACCAGCCAGCAGTAGTTCAATGCTAGGGTCTGAGGATGTGATGCTCAGGCCTTGTGGTGCCGGGGATTACCCTGGCCACCCTGGCAGCTTTGGGGAGCCTCCAGAGCCACAGCCAGGAGGGATCTCCAGGGTCACACTGGCCATGCTATGGCAACTCTGTGGTACTGGCTATCAAACCTATATTAGGAGCATGCAAGGCATGCACCCTCACTGCTTGTACTATCTACCAGAAACACAGTTTTATGCAAACTAAGGCGCCCTTTTAAAACAATACAGTTGAACAATTCTTTGTATACGGGAGCAGTAACTTTTTAGAAGTACTGTAGCACAGTAGCACTGTCCTCCAGTTGTTCATCGATTTGCTCAAGTGGGCACCAGTAACGCCTCCATTGTGAAACTTGTTGTTACTGTTTTTGGCATCTCGAATACACCACAGGAAGCTTGCCAGGCTCTGCCATGTAGGCCAGATACTCTCGGTAGCTTGCTGGGTTCTCCAAGAAGGATGAAGGAATAGAACCCAGGTTGGCCATGTGCAAGGTAAATGCCCTACCCACTGTATTTCATTAATCATTCATATTCACATACTATCCAGGGGTTAGATAGAAATTGCAGGGATTAAAGTCTTCCATGCACTGACCCTGCACTGAATATGGCCCTGAGCACCACCAGGAATAATCTCTGAGCACATAGCCAGTGTTGGATAACACTGGGTTGTCCCTGCTCCTCCCACAGGGAGCTTAGGTTTACTAAATTACTCCCACAACAATGCTCCTGAAACACACCTAATTCCATCAGGCACTAATAGTCCTAAATTGCTTTTCTCTTTCCTTTATGTCATTTGCATGGTTTACTTAGCAATGTCCTTTTTGTATAGACACAGGAAGACAGTTGATGCTATCTATGCTTTTGTAACATGGGACTTAATTGACTCTGAGTTAATATATCTCACTGTGTTCATACAAAATGACTAGAATTATTATAAGAAGTAAATTTACTATAATTGTTTAAATGGATTACTTGCTGAGGAAAGGATAAAGCAATACACTTTGGATGGAATCCTGCCCTTGAGCGAATCTCCTAGTATTTGGGAGTCCTAAACCCTCAGGTGTGATTTTGTCCTTGAGTTAATCCTCTAGAATTTCCCCTGAAGGAGGGGCTTTACCTCTCTTTGTTGTTATGACAATGTTCAACCATACCTATGTGTACCCCCACCCTTCATGATTTCTATATAACGAACCTGTAAGGGGTAAGAGGGGACTAGAAAAGAGAAGGACAGGATGAGAAGGTAGAGGACTTTGAGGTCTACGAGGAGACTAGGATGATGGAACTATGATGACTGGAACTACGACAAAAACTATGACATTATGTGCATTAATGGGAGAGATTGGACTACTCTGGGAAGGAGAGAGAAATAAACTGACTACTGACCAGCCTGGAACCCTGTTTCTCTGTTCCCCAGTCCTTTGTCCGTCCCTTGCTGTGGGCCGGCCAGGGGAATGGTTCTCAACCACTGAACGCTCAAGTCCATGCGTGCCCACACGCTTTTCCTTGGAAACTCACAATTCATATTAACATACTATCCAGGGATTAGATAGACATTGCAGGGATTAAATTCTTCCATGCAGCTGACCCTGCACTGAATATGGCCCTGAACACCACCAATAATAATCTCTGAGCACATAGCCAGGAGTAAGACCTGTACACTACCAGGTGCAGCTCCACCCCACCACCAAAATAATAAATTATTACTGTTATTATAATGTATATAAATAAAAACATATAAATCACATGTATGTATACTTAATCCATACTTACCTCTTCTGAGGATCTTTTTGAAGTAAACCATCAAGCAAATTAATAAAATCTGAAGATGCTTTAGGGAGAGAAGAATCTACAGACAAATTCCCAAAAAGAAAAAAAAGAAGAAAAAGTGATAAGTAGATGAATATATATTCTCCAGCAATGCTTAAAATAATATTATTACGTTAGGGGCTGGAGTTATAGCACAGTGCATAGGGCGTTTGCCTTGCACGCGGCAGACCCGAGTTTGGTTCCCAGCATCCCATATGGTCCCCTGAGCACTGCCAGGAGTGATTCCTGAGTGCAAAGCCAGGAGTAACCCCTGAGCATCACCAGGTGTGACCCAAAAATCAAATAATAATAATAATATTATATTAAGTATGTAAATTAACTTCATTTATAAGAAAGAAATCCTACCTTTTGGAATGGGTGGCAAAGGATTGTCATAATAAATCTTTTCGAGTAAATCAGAAATACTTTCTGAGAAGAATGGTGGTTTTCCTGCAATTACATCAAAACTTGCAAAATTAAAAATCAGCTTGCTATCTCCATCAATTCAAAACAAGTCTCAACTATAGAAGTATTCAGGATTATGCAATTTACAGAAAACATAAATAATGACAGTGATGATTACTAGATGCCTAGTACATACCAGGAATGCTGGTTACTTATTTTTATACTTCTTTAATTCAAAAATATTCATCCTTACAATATGCAACTTCATATATGCACCACTCCCATGATTCAAGAGCTATAAGGATCATTGGACACAACTGGATAATTCCCAGTCACAGAGTCCTTTCTGCTCATAGGACCAAAGGGAAAGCACACTGGTTGAGTCAGGCTTCACATGAGGAGGCTCTTGTTCAGTTGCTGCTACAACCCAGCACTGCTAGAAGTGACCCCTGAGCACAGATCCATTTTAGGGTTCACCCCTAAACATTGCCAGGTATGGTCCCAAACCAAAAATAGTAACTAACAATAGTATCTTCAGTAGAAGATAAAGCATCATTTTTAATAGACACATTACAGTATTACAGATGATTATTATACCAAAACTTAAGAATCAGCATATACTATCACCAGATAATGTAACAGATATACTTATATAAGACCAACATAAAGCATAATCATTTATAATTATATATAAATTTAGAAAGAAATGGTTGTTCTTAAAGAAAAAAAATAAGGCATTTGCAAACTATAGATTTGAAGTTTGTGTGTGAATGTGTCCAGCTGTGACTTCAGACTGAACCAGGAAACAGTCACCTGAGAACATTTCATAAAGGAGACAGCCCAAGGACCAGAGGTCACTGGTGGTGGAGAAGTCGGCACCCCGCAACACCTCTGGTGCAGTATAGATAAGGGACCCTAAAACAAAGCACAAAAAGCAGCCGTCAAGAAAGACCTGTGAGGGAAGGCCCAGTGATGGAGAGTGATGGAAGGAAACCTGAGCAGGAACATGACTTCATATAGAGTTCACTTAAAAACAAAATCTTTTCTGTTTTCAAGGTTCCATTTTGGAGGGTAAGAATATAAACAGGAGGAGCTGGAGCAATAGCACAGAGGCTAGGGCATTTGCCTTGCACACAGCATACCCGGGTTCAATTCCCAGCCTCCCATATGGTCCTCCAAGCACCGCCAGGAGTGATTCCTGAGTGCAGAGCCAGGAGTAACCCCTTGGCATCGCTGGGTGTGACCCAAAACCAAAAAAAAAAATATAAACAGGGGCCCAAACACAGGACATTATTTATGGCGTATGCCTAGCAAGTGCCTGACATGGGTTCAAGTCCCAGCACCACATCTTCCCCCGAGCACCTCTGGGTGAAGCCCTGTATGACCCCAGTAGTGGTGGGGTGATCTTGGTCTCCTAGGCACTGTTTCCTGGGTCCAGGCAGCATCACACTATGAGGCCACTGAACTGAACCAATAGTCTAGTTGGCCAAGATTCACAGCAGGAATCCCAAACCTCCTGAGCACCACTGGGAGACCCAAAATATATAAATACACACATACACACACAACACACACATAAACAGGTTTTTTTTAAGTATAGCACCTTTCAAATATGTCCTTTTTAAATAATATTTCAAACAGTCAGGGTCAAGAAATAGTTAAGTGGGCAGGGTGCTTGCCTTGCACATGGCTGACCCAGGTTCAATTCCCAGCACCCCAGATAGTCCCCTGTACCCTGCCAGGGATGATCCCTGAGCACAGAGTCAGGAGTTAGGCCTGTTTTCTTTACCAAGTGTGGTTAAAAAAAATTAAAATATTGTATCAAGCCGGAGCCATAGTTCAATGGGTAAGGTATTTGTCTTGTACACAGTCAACTTGGGCACAATCCCCTGCAGCCCATATGGTCCCCATGCCAGAAATAATTCCTGAGTGCCAAAAATAACCCCTGAGCACCACCAGATGTGGCCCCCATCCTGCAAAAAAAAATTAATTGAAATATTGTATCAGTGGGAGAGATGGCACAATGGGCTGGAGCAGAGCTCTGCATGTGAGAGCCCTGGGTTCAGTCCCTTGCAGGACTCCCAGCATACCTGGAGCAATCCTAAAGCACTAGTCCACAAGTGGTTCCCAAGCACCTCCGGGTATAGTCCAAAATGTTGGGGGGGGGGGCGGAGGGGGGCTGGAATCTGCATAGTAAGTTCAATAATAGCCTTATAAATGTTATAAAATTACTTTAGGGTCAAAAAGGTAGCAGAGGGATTAAAGTGCTTATCGTGTATGTGGTTGACCCTAGTTCCATCCCTGGCACCATATATGGTCCCCCAACCACTGCCAGTAGTGATCCATGCACACCAAGTCAGGTGTGTATCACCCCCCACCCCCACCCCCCCCAAAATAGAACAAAAACCTTCCAGAAGACCCATTATTGAATGATTTCAATCCAATAAAAACCTGCCATCCATTCATTCATTGCCATCCATTCAAACCACTCATTCATTTGGAGTGGTTTTCTGCACATGAATGAGTTCAGGAGGTAAGAGCAGCAGGGAAGGTGCAGACCAACAACATGCAGGTTATTGTGACCAGGTGAAGAACGTGAGAGGTGAGAACTTGGCTAATCTGGGTCCTCTGAAAACTGGACTCCGAAGCAGAATTAATGATGCCAGGATGCTCTCACAGGAAACCCTGTGAGGCCAACAAGACTAGGTCAGACCTCATGGTATATACAAGTGTTTTGTTCATTATTTACGAACCTCAATGCACACTGGGCCCTGAGGGATGAGGGAGGAGACAAAGACTGAGCTCTCATGAACTGCAAAGAAATTGAAGTAATCTTACTTCTTTCAGCTTCCTGCTACAGGGATATGAAGATGAGGAGACTGTGACATAGGTGGTCAGGGTCAATGGGCACAAGGGCAACCTCCAGCCTGGGCAAAAGGACAACCCTCACCTCGGCTCAATCTCAAAAATAACATCATCGCTTCCAGAAACTGACGTGTTTCTCTGCAACAGAGCCCACTTCTTACTAAAAAAGGAGTGCTTCCATTGTGCACTCTTGAAACATAACACCTTCCTTGATTTCTATCACTGAATCACAAACACTAGTTCAGAACATAATGTTCTCCTGAGGCAGTGCCTGACAGCCCGTTACACAAAATGCCAGTCATCCAAGGCAATGACAATTTTTTTTTTGATTTTTGGGTCACACCCGGCGATGCACAGGGGTTACTTCTGGCTCTGCACTCAGAAATCACTCCTGGTGGTGCTCAGGGGACCATATGGGATGCTGGGAATTGAACCTGGGTCGGCTGCATGCAAGGCAAACGCCCTACCCGCTGTGCTATCTTTCCAGCCCCGGCAATGATGATTTTAAAGAGCTCTTCCTGAGCGTGAAATCTGACCTCATGCAAGTCTGATCCTGAATCTTCCATTTCCTTCAGTCATATTGATGAGTCTGGGATTAGCTTCCTATTCTGCATCCCTTTCCCTCATCTCTATCGTCCTGGGCCTCAAGACTACCCAGCACAACAATATCGCCCTCTGGAGGGCCCTTTTCTTCATGGCTAAGTGTATGGCCCAAGATCTCTAAACCCCTAGAGAACTTGAGGAGAGACTTTTACCACTTCCTTCAAAAGTCCTGGAGGGATGGGTACTGGATCACTGTATAACTGAAACCCAAGCAAAAAATTTTTAAGTCTACAACTGCACCTCATGGTGTTTCACTAATAAAAATTAAAAAAAGAAAAAGAAATAGCACTTCCTACTCTTCCCATGAGTAGAGACATCTAACACCCCAATCCCCAAGTTACTATCAAAAGCACCTCCAAAAAAAGTGTTCCTAATAATTGCAAATGATTAGCTACTCAACAACATCAAATAAATATCCTCTGAGCTACAAGGAAGAACTGAGCATAGTTCTAAACACCCAGGACACAGAAGGAAGTGAGACAAAACTCCCTCCTTACATTTCAGTGAGTGATCCAAGGACATGATATAGGCTTTGCGAGAGGTTCCAGGACTTACACAATATTTGATCCCCATGAAAAATTCAGACCATGGACAAAGTCATCCTGTTCCCAGTCATATGTCTTCCAATACATTATTTGACTGACTAAACAAAAGGTCCACATTCTATTCTAAACACATGACCTAAACAGTCTCCAGCTAGAGTTAAAATCTTTAAACTTAAAAAAGTAAAAATAAATAAAATAAAATAAAATCTTTAAACTTGCCACATACCTTTCACTCTACTTTTCATGTTTTTCTTCAGTGCATTTTCCCCGCTGTCACCTGCTCCTTCATCTGCTGCCACCAAAGCAAAGAACTCTTCCAAATTTTCACCTTCCACTTTTGCCAAGCAAAAATTACTGAATTTCAATGTGCCGGGTCCTTCCAAGAGTATCTATAGAGATTTTTTTAAATGTGTTCAGAAACAAGTTCAATTTAGTTTACAAGTCCATCCGTACCTTTTATAATCACACCAGAGAACTTGAAACATGAATCGGTTTACTTCATTGTAATGCTTATTTTTAAAAATGAAGCTAAAGAAAGATAAATCCAACATTTTAATAATAAGGGGTTCAAGTGTTAAATTTTACATTTTTAGAACTCAGGATTAGAACTTCAGACTACTATAGAGATAAACTGAAATTATACCTCAGAGGGCCTTTATCACAGATTGGCAGGTCCTCAAGCTGCCAAATACAATTCATGACTAGAAGTTAACTGCTAATTATCAAAACAAGGCTGGGAATCATGGTTAGTATATTTTTTCCTCCAGAGTCAATGGAACAATTTCTGGGGCCAGGGTGATGTCTCGAAAGGCAGAGCACAGGCCTAGCACATGCTATTTCATTCCTAGCACTGCCTGCCCCCTTTTCCAGTCCTACCTCGAGTGGCCCCTCAAAAGTATTTCTGGAGTTGGGCCAAAAAAAATAGTACAAACGTTCAGGCATTGCTTAGTATGTGACTATAGCCACAGCCCTGGTTTGACTCCTGATACCACGTAAGATACCAGGGCTGGAGCGATAGCACAGCGGTAGGACATTTGCCTTGCACGCTCCATCCCGGCCGACCTGACTTCGATTCCTCTGCTCCTCTTGGAGAGCCCAGCAAGCTACTGAGAGTATCTCGCCTACACAGCAATGCCTGGTAAGCTACCCTTGACGTATTTGATATGCCAAACACAGTAACAACAAAGTCTCACAATGGAGACATTACTGGGCCCGCTCAAACAAATCGAACAACGGGAGGACAGTGCTACCACATATAAGCCCCAAGCAGACAGGCAGGAATAAGCCCTGAGTCTTAGACCCATGCAGGACACAAAAATATACCAATTTTTTTTCTGGGGAATCGCAAATGATAAAGTACACTTTCATTTGTTTATTGACTTGGTTTGGCGACCATACCCAGTGGTCTGATCCTCAGCACTTAGTCCTTACTCTGTGCTCAGGAAGAACCATATGTGGAGCCAAGGAGTAGGCAGGGGCCCGAGAGATAGTACAGCAGGTAGGGTGGTTGCCTTACACGCAGCCCACCCAGGTTTGATCTCTGGCAATCTATATGGGCCCTGAGCACCACCAGGAATGATTTCTAAGTGCAGGGCCAAGAGTAATCCCTGAGCAACACCCAGTGTGGCCCAAAAACAAAAAGCAAAACAAAACAAAACAAACAAAAACAATAGGCAGCAAATAAGGCAAGTGTCTCACCCCTGTACTATACTACCCCATTCCCTTCCTTTTTTTTTTTTTTTTACAGAATACAGAATTTCATCAATTCACATGTGTACTGCTCACACATCCACAAACAAAGTTCCAGGGTCTCCCAAAAGGGATTTTTGAATTTTTAAGCCATTTTAAATTTACCCTTAACTTCTAGTCACAAATACTAAGGATGTTCATAAGTCTATAAAAGTGATTTTTTTTAATTTCTTATCTTGTTTTTTTTTAATTTTAATTTTTTTTGATAAATCATCGTGGGGTACAGTTACAGACTTACAAACTTTCATGCTTACATTTCAGTCATACAATGATCAAGTACCCATCCCTTCACCAGTGCCCATTCTCTGCCACCAATGATCCCGGTATCCCTCCCCCATACTCCAACCCGCCTCTGTGGCTGTCTCTCCTTATGGGTGTTGTGGTTTGCAACAGAGGTACTAAATTGCTATCATTAGGTCTGTAGTCTACTTTCAGCACACATCTCCCCTTCTGAGCGAGCCCTCCAAGCACCCCATACTTGGTGTTCCCTTCTCTATCTGAGCTGCCCCCTCCCCCTGAACATGAGGTCGACTTCCAAGCCATGAGCAATCCTCCTGGTATTCATCTCTACTATTCTTGGGTGTAAGTCTCCCATTCTGTTTCTTTATATTCCACAAATGAGTGCAATCTTTCTATGTCTGCCCCTCTCTTTCTGACTCATTTCACTTAGCATGATGCTCTCCATGTAGATTCACTTATATGCAAATTTCATTACTTCATCCCCTCTAACAGCTGCATAGTATTCCATTGTGTAGAAGTACCAGAGTTTCTTTAACCAGTCATCTTTTCTCAGGCACTTGGGTATTTCCCAAATTCTGGCTATTGTAAACAGTGCTACAATGAACATACAAGCACAGATGTCATTACCACTACATTTTTTTGTACATACAGGATATATTCCCTGAAGTGGTATTGCCGAGTCAAATGGGAGCTCAATTTCTACTTTTTTTGTGGATTGTCCATACTGTTTTCCAAAAGGGCTGGACCAATTGACATTCCTACCAGCAGTGAAGGAGAGTACCTTCTTCACCACACCCACACCAACACCGGTTACTTTTGTTCTTTTGGATGTGGGTAAGTCTCTGTGGTGTGAGATGATATCACATTGTTGTTTTAATCTGCATCTCCCTGATGATTAATGATGAAGAGCATTTTTTCGTGTGCCTTTTGGCCATCTGGATTTCTTCTTTGACAAAGGTTCTGTTCATTTCTTCACCCCATTTTTTATGGGGTTGGGTGTTTTCTTCTTGTAAAATTCAACCAGTACCTTGCATATCCTTGATACCAATCCCTTATCAGATGGGTATTGGGTGAATATCCTTATGAAAGTGACTTTTAAATGTTTCTGAGGACCCAAATCTCTGGCAAGCTTGTTCGTTTTTGAAAATTCATTTGTCCCCATGTCCAGTTTCTAATTTAAGAGGTTTGGTGTGGGAACCAAGAATCTGCATTTCAGGAGCTGGAGAGACCGTGCAGGCATTAAGATGTTTGTGGTGCATGAAACAACTCTGGTTTGAACCTTGGCACTGAACATGGTGCCCCGAGAACCTCCAGGAGTAATAACCCCTGATCACAAAGCCAGGGGTGAGCCCTGAGCATAGCCAGGTGTGGCCCATAATCCCTGCCCCTCAAAAGATGAACCTGCATTTCCAACAAGTCCCCAGTAGTGCTGACAGCTTTGGGGAACACACTGTGAGAACCACTAGCAGGGGTCACTAGCAGAGACTTTGTCTGATGCAGTCCAGAAGATCTTGTAGATTCCTGACTACACAGCTCTACAATCACCAACAATACCTTAATGACAGGGTGTGGCTATTCCAATATAACATTACAGAAATGGCCCTCCTACCAACGTCTACTAATCCCAATTCTAGAATAAAGGCTACATAAAAATCAACATGAATTTCCAAGGTTGTGAGAAGTTGATACTAGACCTCATCAACCTAACAAGGGTAGGCACTGGGCGGCTCTGGGCCAGGTCCTGACTACAGTCAGTTTTTGTTCAGATGTAAGCTAAGAATAGTTCGTATATTTTCTAAATGCTTGGAAAAATCAAAACATAATTTGAACCAGCTATTAAAACTATATTAAATTCAAATTGCACTTTCCAAGAATAAAGCTTCATTGAAACAAGCCATGCCCATGTTTTTTCAAAGATTGTCTATAGCTGCCTTCAGGGATAACTACAGTGAAGTGGTTGTAAAATTAAAACAAGTCTACAAATATTTCAAACAAAAACTTGATTATGTTGAGTTTTTATGATGTTTATAAGCTCAATTACCTTCTCAGGGAGGTAGCCTACAATAACATTCAACAATGAAATGGCCATCTTTTATGTAGCATTGTGCAGATATTAACAAAGAAAAGGCAGTAGCTGAGGCTGGACGATAGCACAGTAAGGCATTTGCCTTGCAAATGACCGTCTCGGGTTTGATTCCCAGCATCTCATATGGTCTCCTGAGCACCTCCAGGAGTAATTCTTGAGTGAATGAGCCAACAGTAACCACTGTGCATCACCAGGTGTCACCCAAAAAGCAAAAAAAAAAAAAAAAAAAAAGAAAGAAAGAAAGAAAGGAAAAAAGAAAAAGCAGAAAGAAAAGAAAAAAGAAAAAGCAGAAGCAACTCAGATGGGTAAGACAAATAACTCCTAAGACTAGTACTTATAAAGACAATAACATATGCATTGATTATGTACATGCTGCCTACCAAAAAGTCTCAGAACCTTACTTAAATGTATTAGGTACCTGCACAATCACCCTGAAAACATCTATCTCTATGACACAGACAAGAAAAGGGAGGCATACAGAGAGAGGGGGAAGGGAGAACTTATCCAGAGTCATACAGCTTCTCAATGTCAACATGGATGGGACTCAGGAACTTGGCTGGTTTCATGCCTCTACTTCATGAAAGCACCATTATGGACAATTTGTTTCACACACACAAAAGAAGAAGAAAGTGTCCAAATCATAACCATAATCTTAAGAATAACATTTACACAATGAAGGATGCCATTATCAAATTGGGATAATGACTTGTAATTGTGCCTATCATTTAAGGGCTGACTATTACAGACACATTGAGCTCATCATTCACAATACACCTCTGAATCAACAGTAATTACAGAACTGGAAAGCAAGATTCACATTTGGTAAACTACTTCAATTGGCAGCTAACAGGCAGTAATACATGTCTTCTTCTATTAAAAAGTTAACTTACAGTGTTAAGATGTTCTGTACCAAAAATATAACTTAAAAAAACACTTGAGAAAGCATTATAAATGGAGACACAGGCAGTTAGGAAATTTAAACTTTCCTGAATTACCTTCCCAGGAGAAATGTCACAAAAGAGAATGCCTAGTTGATGGAGATGGTATAATCCAGTAATCAAATCAATCCCAAATTCTCTCACAACGTCTTCTGGAAGATTTTCATCTTGAGCAATAACCATTTCTAAGGAACCACCTGCAAGGAAAATAAAAATCACCCCTTTTAATTGACGAACGTTGCCTCTGAAGAGTTGGTGCCAGGAAATACCCTTGTGTGGCACCCACAACAATAAAGATACATTCTCTAATAATTTTTTTAAACAGTACAACCAATGAGGAAGGAATGTGTCATTTTGCAAAACAAATTAAGTCAGAAGGAGAGAGGAACATACAGAATGATTTCACCAATATGTGTAATATAATGGTATAAGAAAACCAAGTAGATGAACAAAAGAAACCAAACTCAAATAAACCAGTGAATATGAACAACAAAGCAGGTTACAGAGGAAAGGTGGGAGCAAGGGTCAAAGTACCTAACGGTTTCTTCAATATTTTGTCCCAGGGAGCCCAGCAGAGAGTTCAGTGGAGAGCAGGCTGTATATTCAGGAAGTCTGAGTTCTATCACCAAGCACTGCTGTACGTGACCCCCAAACAAACAAAATAATAGCAATAGTAATCAAGGGGGGAAAAAAAGCCCAAAACCTGTGGGGCTTTCCTAAGCAATGCTGAGGGAACACAGAAACCATTCTCAGCAATTCTTTGCTGACCAGGAGCGGTTCAATGTGAGGACCCCAGTACACAGCCCTGCAGTATGGAGGACCATCAAGGCTATCCCAACAACAATTGGGGCCTCCAGTACTACGCTAAATGACGCTCAGCAGGCCACCTGGTGTCATCTGGAATCAAACCCAGGACAAGCACATGCTAAGGTGTGCCCTCATGCCTATGCTATCTCCTGAAATAGTAAAATTTTTAAGATTTTTTTTCACAACTCTCACATTGTTACAGAAGTTTAAGAAGCTAGGGTCACATTGGTGGAAGGAAGCTGACACTGGTGGTAGAATTGGTGTTGGAACACTGTATGCCTGAAAACTCTCCTATGAATAATTTTGTAAATTATGATGCCTTAAAAAGATAAATAAAAATAAGAAAAAAATAAAAAGAAGATTCTAGGGTCTAATGGGGAGTGATGAATTTTTAACAGTTTGTTTAATCACTTAAAAAATAAAAGAGCCAGAGCAATAGTACAGCAGGTAGGGCACTTGCCTTGCATATGGCCAACCTGAGTTGAATCCCCAGCATCCAGTATGGTCCCCCAGCACCTCTAGGAGTAATTTCTGACTGCAGAGCCAGCAGTAAACCCTGCGCATTGCCAGTGTGGCCCCAGAAAATAAAGATTACAAGAACCGAGTTCCAAGAATATAAAATCTTAGTTATTATCTGGAAGTTACATCAGAATCACATTGAAGAGATATTTTCGGGGTTTTTTACTCTGTTGGGTGAGTTAGGTGAGAATCACTCCAAATATATGTATAAATAAGAGTTAGGGTTTGAGGTCGAGAAACAATAGTTGGAGCAACAAGTAATGCAGGGAACATTCCCTCGTCACTGGCACTATGTGAGCATCTTAATGATTCAAGACAGCGAACAACATAAGTCATTCAAAGTACCCTCTTTTGTAGGGCCAGAGAGACAGAACAGTAATTACGAAGGCATCTTTACAATCAGCCAACCAGATAAAATCTTTGGCATCATATATGGTTCCCTGAACACTACCAGCATAGATCAAGGAGTAAGCCCTGAGTACCACCAGGTGTGGTCCGAAAAAACAAAAATAATCTCGTTCATTATTTCATTTTATAAACCCGTAGTGCAAGCAGGAAAAAACCCAAAGCTAGAAATATAACTTTTAATGATCCTTCATTATTACTTAGTATAAAACAGAAGTACACTAAGGGTGGTGTGCTTGTTAATTTTTTTTGCATTTTTTTCTGTTAAAAATCTTAAGGTACTAAAATGATAAGCCCAGTAAGAGCTATATACTTAATTATCTTCTCCCTGCGTATAGTCCTACAGAATTCTATAATGTACTGTCTCTAATTACTACATGGTGGTATTTGTTGGGTTCCTTTTGTACTTTACCACACTGCTTCAGTGTTTCAAAGGAGGTATCCTTTTCATTAAAATTAAAAGATGAAGCTTGGGAGATGGTTTGAAAGGCTAAAGCAAAGACATTGCATGAGGGAATCCTGGCTTTGATCTTCAGTACCACCAGCCCTCACCCAGTGGTCCCACCACTTCAAGAGTTGCCCTGAGAACCACAGGGTGTGGTCCAAAAACAAAAGGAAAAAAAGAATACATTAGCTAAACTGTTTGGCTGATCTAATAGGCTCGGTTTTTGTAGACTGGGGAATTGACAATGATGTCTCAGCAAACCACCTAAGGCACCGCACTGGCAGCAATTGTTACATGCTCTTACCTGTGCAGAGTTCCACAACCAGCCAGAGGTGGTTGCTGGTTTCGTACCACTCGTGGAAAGTGACAATATTCTTGTGCTTTATTTCATGAGTTAGGCGGACCTATAAACACACAGCATACACACTTTAAAACAAAAGCAGCTTTGATAGTGCTGGCGCCAATTAAGTACACAATGGCAAAGAATGGGATTTATTTGGTGGAATTCTACTTAAACCTTAAAATTGAGGGGTATGAAGATAGATCACAGGGGAAAATGCTAATCTGAAACACATTTTTTAAAACCATATGCAATGCAATTGCACATATTTGTGTAAAGCAATCATCATCATCATCATCATCATCATCATCATCATAGGAAAATAACCAGAAGCTTAAAATAACTTGTGTCAGTTACTGACTTAACTATTAGAAGTTTCCATTTTACTTGTTCCCTTTTCCTATTTTCTATACTAAGTACATATTGATTTTATAATCAAGGAAAAAATAATAATTTGGGGGTCGGAGTGATAGCACAGTGCTTAGGGTGTTTGCCCCGGCATTCCGTATGGTCGACCCACGCACCGCTAAGGGTAATTCCTAAGTGCAGAGCCAGGAGTAAACTCTGAGCGTCATTGAGTGTAAACACCCCCCCACACACACAAAAAAAAAAAAAAAAAGAAAAAAGAATTTTAAAGAATAAAACTCTACAAAGTAAAAATAAACTAAATGTTCAATTATAAATAGGTCTTATATCAACTAACGAATATTAAACCAATATTAAAATGTTTCATTTCATAACATGGAAATGGGATAGTACTACTTCCCTCCAAAAGAATATTAAAAGAACAAACATTATAACAAAAACACTGGTCTTAAAATGCATACTTCCATTAACTCATAAAAAGACTTGGGCACCAAGGGGCTGGAGCAATAGCACAGTGGATAGGATGTTTGCCTTACACGTGGCCAACCCAGGTTTGATTCCCAGCATCCCATATGGTCCCCTAAGCACCACCAGGAGTGATTCCTGAGTGCAGAGCCAGGAGCAACCCCTGAGCATTGCCAGGTGTGACCCAAAAAGAAAAGAAAAAAGAAAAAGACTTAGGCACCAAAATCAAGAGTTCATTCAAAAATCAGTAACAAAGACGCAGGGGTCTAACAGACAGCACAGCAGGTAAGGTGCTTGCCTTGCATGCAGCAGACCCAAGATCAAGCCACAGCACTATATAATAGGTTCCCTAAGTACTGTCAGAAGTCAGCCTATGGTACAGTCAGGAGGAAGCCCTGAGTAGCACCAGGTGGATCCAAAAACAACAACTAATAATAACAATAATGTAAATGCCTATCAGTTAAAAAAAATATATTTACTTGCTTCAGGATTTCACTCTCCATTTAAGGAAGAGAGAAACTATTACCTTAAGAAATGTATTATATTGGGGCTGGAGCGATAGCACAGGGAGTAGGGCATTTGCCTTCGATTCCCTGAATCCCATACTGTCCCCTGAGCACCACCAGGAGTAATTCCTGAGTGCAGAGCCAGGAGTAACCCCTGTGCATCGAAGGGTATGACCCAAAAAGAAAAAAAAAAAAGCAATGCATTATACGGGGCTGGAGAGATAGTATATCAATCTCTCTACTTAAGGAAGAGAGAAACTAAAACCTTAAAAAATGTATTATTAGGGGTTGGAGAGATAATTCAGGGCATAAGGTTACATGCAGGTTCAATCCCCCAGAATACTAAATACAGCATCGGCAGGAATGATCCCTGATCCAGGAACAAGCGCTGGGCATCACCAGATATGTCACAGTCCCCCTCCTTTCCCCAAAAAAGTGTGATTAGCATGCCACCCAGAATTGTTGACAACTACCATCATATAAAGGAAAACCTTAAAAATGTGTTATTAGGAACCTTAGAGAAATACAGAAGGTTAAACACTTGCCAAGCATGCAACTGCTTCAGAAGCCTGGTGCAATACAGGACACCACATCTGACCCACTGAGCACCACCAGAGGTCACTCCTGAGCACAAACTCAGAGCCAGCACTAACTCCCGAGTGCCACTGGGCGTGGCCCAAAACCCCAAAAACAAATCAACCAAAAGAAAACATCTAACTGAAAAGAAGTGGGGTGGGGAGGAAGGTCTGATTATCATGCCAAGAAGACCAGAATCGGGCCAAAGAAACAGTACAAAGGTAAAAGGGCTTTCCTAGCATGCAGAAGCACCATTTCCAGGTGTGGCCACTGAACACTGCCAGGTGTGGTCCATTCACAAAGAAGACCCGGAATTGTTAAAAATGATGAAAGTGTTTTGAATTCTTGTTTTCATATTCAAAAACTATGGAGTTTGAAAGATTCTGATATGATAATGTAGGTTCATACTGTGAAGCAAATGTAGATATATACGGGAGATCTCCATATTTTGCTTTGAACCCCAAAAAAATCCTTGAAGAAAACAAGGAATTCTGGGAATGGTGATATTCTCACAGTCACATATTAAGATCACGGAACTACACATACAAAAATGGTTAAGATGGTCAGGCTAGGGAAATAGAACAAGGGTTAGCCTTGCATCTTGCCTGACCTAAGTTCGATCCTTCAGAACCACATGACCTCCCAAACATAAAGTATCACCGACTGCCCTTAACATCTCCAGGATGGCCTTGGTGGTTCCTGGTACTACATGGCCTGAGCAGCACTGAATCCTCAGTTCCCTAGTACTAAACCACCATTCCAGTTGGCCAAGGACAGCCAGGAGTGGTTCCCTGGCCTCAAAATACTGCTTGGAAGGTCCCAAAAATAAAATAAAATAGAGTAAGATTAAAATAAATGGTTAAGATGGTAGCTTTCATGATATATACATTTCGGCACAATTCTTAAAAGTTGAAAAACTAAGCCACTCTCGCTAAGCATCCTTTTGGAAAGCTTCAGAATCCCATGCTAACTTTTAAAATAAATGGTGTGTACACAACTAGATTTTTTTCTGACTCTATGCAAACCCCCCCACCCCAGCCCTAAGTCACTAACTATTTGGATATGATTCTTAGTAATTATTCAGGGTCAGTGACACTAAATAGATCTTTCCTTCCAGATTGAAAATGTGGCATTGCAGGACCAGACTGATAATACAACAGATAGGGCACACAGCTGACCCGATGCCTGACACCCCATATGGTCCCCCAAGCCCCGCCAGGAGTGATTCCCTGAGCACAGAGCCAGGGGTAAGCCCTGAGCAACACCGGGAAGATCCAAATTTAAAAAAAGAAAACGTGGCATTTGCTCTAGAGAGTTTAATGACTTGTGTTTATGGGCTTCTTGTTCTACCTGATCGGGGTGCCACATTTTCTCAGAGGGAGGGAAGCATACTTACCCAGTTGGTGATTTCAGGCCTTTTGCACTTATCAGTACAAAGAATAGCTACAAAATTGATGGTTCCCTTCCGTCGCCCTTTATAGACCACTGTGTTATTTCCTCTGCCAATTTCCTCATACAGAATGAAGTTTTCCATTTCTGGTTCAACTCTTCACACTCGATCAGATGACAGCGTAATAGCATCTCTATCTTCTGAAAATTAAACAAAGTAGCACTAATAAGTGCAATCTAGTTTCATGATTAATTTTCCCAGGAGATTCAATCTACAATTGTATAAACTCATGAACATTCACCTACAAGTATTAAATAGTAGTATCTTAATAGGCTGATCAAAAGCTAAAAGAAAAATAAAGGCAAGTTACATGGGGTCAAAAAGAGTACAGGAGTTAGGCTGATTGCCTTGAATGCAGCCAACCTAGGGACATATTAATTGTCTCCTAAGCACAGAGCCAGAACTAAGTCCTGAGCATAGCCAGATATGCTCCCCCCCCCAAAAAAAATTACAAACCAATAATTTATTCCCTACCCACAAGTTTTGGGTTGTTTTTCAAACCTTTAGGCAACTATTACTTTATTATTAAGGAATCCACTTCTGTGACTGCCATAAAGCCTTGGCAGTTTAAGTTCTAAAAATAATTTGCCCCATTCTGAATTTTGTGGTTATAGCCAATGTCATAACCTCAACCAAAAATCCAGACTCATAAGGCCCCAATGCCTGCCCTTCTATTCCTGAAAATGCTCAGACTAGCTCTCAGTAAGATTGTAAGATCGTAACCTAACCAATTAATATAGCTGTTTTCAACACATTCAATCAAGTCAAGGAATGAGTGAGGTTTCAGCCTGCCAAAGTATCCTCTTACTTTTCATTTCCTGTTACAAAGAAAAGCATACTATGTTAAAATTTGTCTGATGAATGGGATGATACCATGTCCATCTACATTTCACATATGAAAAGCAAATGAGACAATACATGCAGAAAGTTATACACAAATATGAAAAGGTAGGAGCCGGAGCAATAGTACAGCAGGCGGGGCACTTTCCTTACAAATGGCTGACCAGGTTCTATCCCTGGCACCACATATGGTTTCCTAAACTCTGACAGGAGTGATGCCTGTGCACAGAGCTAGTAATAAGCCCTGACAACTGATAAGTGTGCATCCCTCCAAAATATGTGTGTGTGTGTGTGTGTGTGTGTATATATACATGTATATGAAAAGATAGTATTTCCATTTAATATACTGAGATTCTAAGACTCAGTTCGATATTATTTAAAATCAGAGGTCAGCAAACTTCTGGTTCATGGTTCAAAATCTCACCAACTGCTGGTATACAGGTGAAAAGAAACCCAGCCACACCCATTCACTTTCCAATTGCCTAAAGTTGCTTTCAGACTATCAGGCAGTTAATCAGCTGTGATATGACCTGAAACAACAAGTATTTACTATCTGAACCTTTACAACAAGTTTGCCAACTCCTATTTTCAATCAAGAATTTATTTTAAGCCTTTCACTTAATCAGTGTTTTTCAACCTTTTTCCAACCATGGCCCCACTTTCACCCTCATTTCCTTTCTCTGCCCACCACACCCCCATATTACCATGCCCCCCCATCTATATAATTTTCACATGTGGCCGCTTTAGATAGTCCTGGGAGCCCACAGAGGGCCATACTGACTCGAGCTGAGAAACACTGATCTAGCATTAAGAGTTTTTATTTTCCTGACCCCACAATATTCCCTATTTTAATCAGTGGATAAGGATTTGCTATCATCTTTGGACATATTAAACTGTATTTAGAATTGAAGTAAAATAATGAAATCAGTATCTTAACTTTTGACAAATAACCAAAACAGGTACTCAATTAAAATCCTAAATAGGCATATCTTTGGGAGGATTGTACATGCTACATTGCAGAAAACTTCCCAGAAATTATCCAAGAGGTAAGATAACTTAGTTTTTGTTTAAGGGACCACAACCAATAATGCTTAAGGACTATTCATCGCTCAGTACTCAGAAGAGACCCTTGGCAGTGTTTGGGAGACTATATGCAGAGCTGGGGAGGCTGGGGGTCAGCTGTATGCAAAGCAAGCACCTCAACCCCAGTACTACCTCTCTGGCCAGATAAACTCTTTAAACAGAACTTATGGGGACTAGAGAAGTAGTACAGCAGATAGGGTGCTTGCCTTGCATGTGGCAGACCCAATACTATCACCAAAACCTCACATGGTCCCACAATCCATGCCAAAAGTGATCTCTTAATACAGAGCAGGAGGTAAGCCCTGAGCACCACCAGGTGTGGTTCCCAAAACAAAATGTAGCACTGTTCTCCCATTGTTCATCGATTTGCTCCAGTGGGCACCAATAACGTCTCCATTGTGAGACTTGTTGTTACTGTTTTTGGCATGTTGAATACGGGATGTGGAGCTTGGCAGGCTCAGCCATGTGGGCAGGATACTCTTGGTAGCTTGCTGGGCTCTCTGAGAGGGACGGAGGAATTGAACCCCGGTTGGTCGCGTGCAAGACAAATGTCCTACCTGCTGTGCTATCGGTCCAGCCCTAAAACAAAATAAGTAAATAAAATAGAACTTATGTTTCCATATATCTAACACATCAAACCTATAGCAAAATCACTTGAGGCAGTGTGTAAAAGAGCAGTAAAATTAATGGGTATGGATTTCTTTGGGTATAGATTAAAATCTTGTGGAATTAGTACTGATAACTATGCAACTTTGTGAATATACTGAAATTATTGACCTGTGCTTTTTAAACAGGGTGAATTTATAGATATGAATTATATCTCAATTTTTATTGGGATATAATTTACATTTAACATTGCATAAGATTAATATACATAAGTGTTTGTTTAATAACTACATTAATGTATATATTAGACTATGATTACCATCTTAATGTTAGTTAACACCTCTACCACACCATATAATCATTTCTCTTTTTGTGATAAAAGATCTAAGATTTAATCTATCAGCAACTTTGCAGCATATAATACAATATTGTTCACTATAATCACGATGCTGTACATGACATCAAGAAATTAAAAACAGAATTTCTGTTCAATTCCAGCCAATGGTAGTGGCAGCGGAGAATAGAAAGTTACTAAAGCTTATGCAATTTCAACTCTGTAGGATGCAAAGAGTGTTGAGGATTAGTTTATGCAGTAAAAATGGTTACAAGCGGGGCTGGAGTGATAGCACAGCACGTAGGATGCTTGCCTTGCACACAGCCGACCCGGGTTCAATTCCCAGCATCCCATATGGTCCCCCAAGCACCGCCAGGAGTAATTCCTGAGTGCATGAGCCAGGAATAACCCCTGTGCATCACTGGGTGTGACCCAAAAGCAAAAAAAAAAATGGTTATGAGGGCAATTTTTGTTATATATATTTTTACTACAAATAAAATTTTAAAAAATTTATTGGAGCCACCACCAGTATTAGGTGGAAAGTGGCCCATGTGGTGCAGGCCTAATGGTTCAGTGCTCAGTCTGGCTCTGCAGTACTGGAGAAGAGAGAGAGAGAGCAGCATTGAGGGTCACTATGGCTATATCCAGCAGTGCTCAGAGGGCCATGAAGTACAGGGGATAGGATTCAAGGCCTTGTGCGATGTACCAGGCATGCACTCCACCCCTTTGTAGTCCCAGTATCCTCAGTCCTATAATTGCTTTAAAATTTTCAAAACGGGGGTTATAGAGATATAATATAGGAGATAGTACAGGAGGTAAGGCACTTAAGCTTTGCATGCAGCTGATGCCCTTGTTCAATCTCTGGCACCACATACACTCCATGTACCACCTGAAGTGAGCACTGTCAGGTGTGACTCAAAGAAGCAATTTAAATTACATTAAAATTTCAAAATAGATCAAAACTAAACTGGCTATATGTGGTGGGGAAAAAACAATTAAAGATCAAATAAAAAAAGAGAAAGGAGCAATAAGCTGCTGCTCCTGGAAGAAGAAAATTAATTTTATAGTTTAAAAAAATTGACAATCATGCTAGGGCATGAGTCACAATATTCTTCCAGAGTTCAAGCTCTGGTATTCTGCAGGCCTGCTATTCTGTTGCAGCTATTCACTGGTGCATCTGAAGCAGGAAAGCAACCAGAGACAAAAAGTAAACATTAGTACAATGCACGGGTGTGGCCGCATTCCATTAGAACTTCCCTGATGAACATCAAAATTTAAATTTTATATAATTTTCCCTTCTCACAAAATGGCCTCCTTTTTATTATTTCCCCCAGTTATTTGACGTAAAAAAAAAAAAACATGCTCTGCAATAAGTCATACAAAAATGAGCTGAAAGCCATGTCTGATCAGAAGCAGGAAGTAGTTTGCTACACAGCTGACCTCATGCGTATAGAGAACCAGTATTACAATAATCTAGAAAGAACTCTAATTCTATGAGTACATCTTAAGTTGAAATTAAATCCAACTGCAACGTGGGGGACACTATAACTTCCTCATACACTTTTTTAAAATATAAAAATGTATAACTTCCTCACACTTTTGAAAAAATGTGTAACCTCCTAAAAAAAAGTGTGTAAAATTGAGGGGGACAGGGGGAACATTAGGAATCACTCCTGCAAGCACCTTAACATGTATACAATCTCTCTGACCCTTGAAAAGTGTATCCTCTTAACTCGTAATGGGGGAACAGAGTGATAGTCCAGTGGAGATGGCATTGCCATGCATGCAGCTGACCAGGCTGGCATCCCATATGGTCCCCACGCACTGCCAGGAGTGATTACTGAGTGCAGAGATAACCCTTGAACACCACTGGGTGTGACCCAAAAAGCAAAAAGCGAAAAAAAAAATAGGTAAAACAGAATGTCCTACAAAGCTAAGCTGTACTTTATTTACATATTATGAGATACCCTTTTATCACCACCAATCTGCAGTAGCACTTTGACAATCACCACCACCAGCCCCCGCCCCGCCCAGTTCCAAACCCTTAGTTTAGCCTGTTGCCATCAGAGCCATTCTAACTCCTAGCCCCCTGCCCCCTACGCCCCCAAATCACCCTCCAGACTTCATATCTCTTACTTCTCTACAGTACTTGATCGTTTTCATGCCTAAATGTGTGTTCCCAAGACACTACACTAGTCTTCTCCCATTTTATGGCATAGATTGAAATATTTTTCAAATCTATCAAGTATCTATCACCTGATAGAAGTCAAAGAGGCAGGTAAAATTTAGAAGGCAGAGTCTACATTCAACAAAGTCTGAAGCAACCCAGGAGACAGCTGAGCGCAGGTAAAACCCCTCCATCAAGCGCAGATTCAAGACCTGTGACTTCCAAACCAGCAGCCTCAGAATTACCTGGGAACTTGAGAGAACTGCAGATTCCCGCCCCAGCTCAGCGCTATTCAATCAAGAAACTCGGAAAGCGAAGCCGGCAATCTGCTTTTAGTGTGTTTGTGGGGTATACTTGGTTACCCGTGGGACGCACGCTCCACTTTGCGAACCGCAGATCAATCCCCCAGAGGGATCTTGCAAGGCGGCGGGAGCTTTGCAAAAAAAAAAAAAAAAAGTTCAACAGGTGCTCTCCAATCTGCACAGCACGCTCGGAACTTGGAGGCTTTCAGCCCGCTGCATAATCAACACGCCCCGCCTTCTGCACACAGCGACCCCCGCCAGCGAATTCTCCCGCTCCTCTCACTGCCGCCCACCGCCCGCCGCCCGCCGACTTCAATCGCGAGGAGGCCTTAGAACTCGCCAAGCAACCCCACTGATGTTAAGGGGTAAAACTCAGAATCCGGGGACGCACCTCGGGAGCCCTAAAAGCTCGAACGCCCCGATGTCCCCCCTCCCCCCCGCCTCCAATGCACCCTGATCCTAATGAAGGTGTCCCGTGCGCCCCGAACCAAAGTCACGAGAAAGCGGCGGGGGTGCTTTTAATGAGACACGGGGCACAAAGAAGAGAGACGAGCGCGCGGGGGACGCGGGGTCCGGGCAAAGAGGGAGGACAGCAGGGTGCCATAGACTGGCAACGTCTCCTCCCAAGCCAGTTCAGGGTCCGGCGCCCGCGGAGGGTCACGCAAAGCCAGCGCGGGAGTCCCGAAACAGCCACCGCCACGCACCTGGGCTCTCGGGGTTGGAGAAGCCGCCAGTCCTCCCGAGGGCCGCGCCCGCTCTCCGGGCCGGTCCAATACCCGGAGGCCAGGGGTGAAGGCACGGGGAGAGGCGGGCGGCGCCGAGGCGGCGTGGAGCCGGGCAGGGCTCGCACCCCTGCGAATTTGGACTCGCCCGGCCCGTCTCCAGGGCAGCACGTACGACGCCGGAAGGAGCGCGCGGCGCGGAGTGGCTGAGCAGTTCGGGTTCCTATTGGCTGGCGCCTGGACCTGGGGGAGGCCGCTGGGGCCTCTCCCGCAGACCTAACGGCCACGCGTGCACCTTTTGGGGGCGGGGGGGGCGTGCACCGGACCCAGAGAGGGCCAGGAAGTGGCGAGGAAGACAGGACGCGGCGTCAGAACCCGCCTCGCGAGCTCCGAGGCCCTCGCCTTGGGCGGGCGGGCGGGCCCGCCCCGTCTCCATGGCAACACGCAGAACGCCGGAAGGAGTTTGCGTTTCCTATTGGCCGGGACCCGGAAGTGGGGCTGCCACGGGGCGTCAGGCTGCTCCCACCGGGCTTGGGGACCTGCCAGGTGGCCCAAAGTGGCTGCGGAGTTGGAGGTTGTGGAGTTTTGAGCCCTCGTCGTTTGTCCTCGCCCTCACCTTCCTCTAGGGGCCAAGAATGAGTGGTGCTTTTCGCTGCTAGGCCTTGGCTCGTCTCTCTCATCAAGCCAAGCTTTGCAAGGAAGCCCTGCAACAAGTTACACCCCGAGAGTCAAGGTGGGGGTGGGGATGGGGGGGTGCTGGATGGCAGGTATGAACAAATTCATGCCGATCTTTGGTATTCATATCAATTAGTATAATAAAGCTCATATCACTCAACTGCTACTTGAGCTGCCTCCTTGCATCCCTTTTCTTAGGAGGCTCTTGGACCCTCCTTCCCTTTTCTGAGGAGACCCTCAGAACTCGGCTCCGAGTTGGGACCCAGTCTTAACTAACGACTCAGAATTGGACTCCTCGTGTTCCTCACCGTTTAGAAAACAGAAGGCTGTGGATTCGCTTGCAGAATCACTAAACAGACCAGACCCTTTCATTGTGAGATGATTATTTGCTTTTGCCTTTGAAATATGTTCCTCATATTCTCAACACCTGACACCCCCTTAGAGAGTTTTAGTGGCAGTCTTTAGGCTTGGGCAACAGAATTACCTGGAGCACTTGTTAAAACCATTTGTTCTGCATTTCTCGGCTCTACCCACAAGACTCCTAATTCTTTAGATATGAAGCGAGAGGGAGGTGAGCTGTGTATTTATGTCATATTACCTGATGATGCAGTTGTTGATAAGGGATGGATCGATCACGTTTTACAAACCTCCCTATTCCCAGGTGAATGACATCTGTTTCTCTGGCTGCGCTATCCTACCTTCTCATCAAATTTGCAATGTGTTACAGTCAGTTTTGTGTATTTAAAGCTGTCATATGTACAAGGCTAATATCAGATTATCGGCTGGCACTGTTTGGTACGAGTTTGGCACTGACTGGTACATGTTGGCACTGGTTGCCACGGGTTGGCACTGCCTGAAACTGGTTAGCACAGACTGGCGTTGTCCAACACTGGCTGACATTGACTATCCCCGCCTGACATGAATTCATCAATGTCTAACATGAGTGGGGACAGATGGACACAGGCACAGTTTTGGTACAGACTAGCATGGGCTGGCACAGTTGACACTGGCATGGGTTTTGCACTGATTGGTACCGACTGGCATGGGTTCGCCCTGACTGTCACTGATGAGGTCTGGGTTGGTATTGACCAGCCCATGTTGTGTCACCTTTTGGCATGGGTTAGCACTGATGGGCACCAACTGGCAAGGGTTAGCACTGGCTGGTGGTATAGGTTGGCATTGGCACTGATAGCATATATTCCACAGTCTGACATGGGTTGGCACTGATGGCACAGATTGGCAAGTCTGTCACTGGTTGACACTGATGGACATGGGTCAGCACTGACTGGCACAGTTTGATGTGGCATGTGTTTGGCACATGGTTGGCACCATATGGCACCGGTTAACACTAACGAGCACTGGGTGGTGTGAGTTAGTAACAGCTAGAATGGGTTGTCTTTGATGGGCACCAACTGGTTCTCAGTTCTTCTAGACCTGTCCAATTGCAAAACCATTTGTTGGCAGTGCAATAATTGAGAATAATTTCTCCTGTAGGAAATATTTCTAACCCAGTAGGCTTCTAGAGACATCAGACTATCAAGACAGTATTTTGTTCTGCTAAGTATTTTGGGGTCTGAGCAATTTTAATTTGTCCTCCCTTTGACTGACTTCACTAGCATGATACCCTACATTTACATACAAATTGCAGCAAATTGCAGTATGTGTATACATACCATAATTTCAATAGCACAGCGGTAGGGCGCCTACCTTGCGCGCAGCCAGCCCGGCCAAGCTGGGTTCGATTCCTCCGCCCCTCTCGGAGAGCCCGGCAAGCTACTGAGAGTATTTCACCCGCACGGCAAAGCAGGGCAAGCTACCTGTGATGCATTCGATATGCCAAACACATTAACAATTGTCACAATGGAGATGTTACTGGACCCGCTCGAGCAAATCGATGAACAGGGGACAGTGACAGGAGCAACTAACAAATTATTGATAGTTGAATTTTAGGCATATAATATGCCAATACCAATCTCACCACCACTGTCAACTTCCCTCCAGTGTTCCCAGTTTTCATCCCCAAAACCAACCCCTACCTGTCCCTGCTGTCAACTTTTCAGGCACATTATGAAGTTCAGTGCTTGAAGTTTAGATCTCCTGTTTGAAATTAGGATTTTTTAAAATAAATATTATGAAGACACTGAAAAACTGTAGGTGCTCAGGGTCAGCCCTAACATGGGTTTTATAATATCTAATTGCCCTCAGAAGTAAAACACAGCCCTTAATCCTTCACTGCCCCTAACATTAAAGCACACTATTGGTCAGGCAAAGTCTATTCTGAAAAGAATTCCCTGGTTCTTCAACATGACTTTTGAAGAGAGGTGTCTCTGTAAACACTGAGGAGCTCCACAGCTGTTTCCCTTTCATTTTCCCTCCTTATGAGCAGGTACCACACCATGTCACAGCTGACTCAGTGTCTGGTTCTGGAGCAACAGCGATGCAGGCAGGCAAGCACTGCCCCCTTGAACTGTTCAATCTGCAGAAGCCTTACCAAGCAGAAGATCTGCAGGGAAATAGTAATAGTCAGTGCCTTTTGGTCACCCAGAAGAGTTGTGTATCCATCCAGTTTTATTCACTCACGCGAATACTAGAACAAATGCCACTATTGAGGGGGTTAAATGTGAAGGCCACGCTGAAGAAGTTATTTCTCTCTTGTGACAACTGGGAAACTTAAGAAAGATTCCACTTCTACATCGAAAGGAACCCCAACTGGACACTTGGCAAAGGCTATACTTACCTTCACAGACTAATTTGGGCTTAGGGTTCAAGATAAGGAACTGAACACATGAATTTGTCTTAGAGCCACTGAAAACCTCTCTGATGTGACTGAGTCCAGAATGAAATCATAAACATACATAAAACCAAGGAGAGGGTGGGGTAGGGATGTGGCTCAAGTACTAGAGCATATGCCTGGCCTTATACAAGACCCTGGCACCCTGTGACCCACAGCACTGTTGGGAGTGATCCTTACAACCACAGAAGGACAAGGAAGAAAGCAGTCATCAGATAGGAAGTCTGAGGCCAGAAGAAAGCACTGACTTTAGCTAAGAGCCCAAGTGAGTACTCGGGGACATTACCGTCATCTTCATAGATGAAAGGAATTCCACCAGAACTACTAACTGACTTCATCACTCTGGGCAGTGTCTCTCTTAGGTGGCCTCAGCTTTCAAGATAAAACTTGAAGATAACAGGCCAGAGAGGTCGCGACCAAGTTGGAACACATGCTATGCTTGCAGGAAGCCCACATCCTAGCTTCAGCACTGCATGTCCCCTGAGTACAGAGTCAAGAAGAGCCAGCCAGGAGCAATGCTGCAAAACAAATCTCTAAGAACAAGCTAGCAAAAATAAATAAGTAAAATAAAAAATACATAAAAACAAGCTAGCAAAAAATTGAACACAAATATTCTCAGTATTTTCTAGATAAATATTCTCCAAACAGCATAAACAAAGAGCCTGGAGCAGCATGGAGTAGAGCTACCCTGCTGCATCCCAAGGGCCACAAAAAAGTGAATGAAGTGAATGAAGTGAATGAAGTCAGCGGCCAGTCTTTTGAACTGGGTGAAATTGTGACAGGTTCTTGTTGGGGAAAAAAATATCTGCTCCAAAGAAAATATTGATGCCTGGCAGAGTAGAGGATATCCCAAATAACTAGCTCATGCATGGGCTGGAGTACATGGTTGGCATGCAGAAGCCCAAGATTCCTCTCCGGCACTGCTTGGTCCAAAGGAACCAATAAACGTGACCTTAAAAAAAAAAGCTGGGGTTGGAGAGATAGTACAGCACATAGGGTGCTTGCCTTGCAAGTAGGCAACCTGGATTTGATTCCTGGCACCCCAAATGATCCCAGATCATGCCAGTAGTAAACCCTGAGCACTGAGCATCACCATCTTTGTGCCTACACCCTGCACCCACCCCAGAAAAAAAGCTAATTCAGTGCCTTGTCACCATAAGTGAGGGGGCACAGTCACTGATTCAGTCACTAAACCTCCAACAGTGTTCATTCAACCCTGAGCCTTACTCTTACATCTGAACACAGAACCAGAAAGATTAAGATATGTGAAGGAAGATGCTGACATGAAAGAGATTGAGATGAGCAAATCCAAGCCAGAGATGTCTCTAGGGTTGAGGTTGTGTATGGCCTATGCAAGGCCCTGGGCTCAATTCCAGACACTGCCTAGCTTCTAGAGAACCACCAAGGACCACCAAGCAGTGCTGGGTGTAATCCCCCAAGAACTAACAAAATAATAATAATGGTAATAATGATGATAACAACCAATTAAATTACCCCAGAGAAAATGAAAACAATGCAGCAGCTAAATTAAAGCACATGATAATTGACAATCTTAGAGATAGATAGCAATTAAATTGCATTATGTTTTTTCTAATCAATATATTTAAGTGTTGAGGACTTGTCTTTGAATTAGGAACTGGGTAGATATTTTTATTGTTGGCTGCTCAATTTTGGTTTTGGAATTTACAAAATTTTCTTTTTGGGGGTTATGATCTGCCTTAGTGATGCTAGGAGCCTCCAGAACTATACTTGGTGGCACTTAGGAGGTCATGTGGTACCAGGGATAGACCCCAGGACCCCATGCATGCCCAATATGCACTCCAGGAGGTGACCGAGCTATACCAGGTAATGCTCAGAGAATACTTATAAATCTGTGCTCAGCAGTGACCCTTGGCCATGATTAGGAAACCATATGTGGTACAAGAATTTGAACCAGGAAAGATAGGATACAAAGCAAGTACCTTAACCCCTGTAGTATCTCTCCAGCCACAACTACAAGCTCTTTCAGCGGTCTCCAGCTCTGAAATGTTTTTTGTGGTGTAAAATAAACCATAATTATTTTTATACATGCTATAATGGGTTAAAAAGAATATTCATTTTTTATTCATTCACGATGATGATCACGATCATCCTGTTGTTTGTTGATTGCCTCGAGCAGGCACCAGTAACGTCTCCTCCGTCCCAACCCTAAGATTTTAATCTTTTTTTTTTTTTTTGCTTTTTGGGTCACCCTGAGATTTTTAAAAGTGCCATATTCAAGGCTCTTTCAGGTTTAGGAGAATGAGATCCACCATTGTTACCGGTATTTGGCATATTGGGTATACCACAGGGAGTTTGCCAGACTCTGCTGTGTGGGCATGTTACATTTGGTAGCCTGCCAGGTTGTCCAAAGTAAGAATAAGATAATAAAATGTCGCGCCGCTGCGTGCTTCCTGGAGCTGGGTTTTATAGTCTCTGGGCCTTGGCCGCTGATGGGATTACACGGCGCCAGGGGGTCAGTTGGTGGGTGTGACGCCTGCCTACTGGAAGATGGAGGATCTGGGTGGAGGATGTTCAGCCCCGATCGGAGTAGGCTTGGAGATCTCAGCCCTGGGACCCGCATGCCTCTGTTCCTCTGCCGGTACCTTCATGCGTGTGGAGAGTGGTCTCGGTATAGTTGTGGCTGGTTCTGGAGGTCTTCGGCTGCCAGAGCTCTGCTCGGAGTGGGGAGGGAAACTCAACCCGCCCCCCTGCAAGGGGCCCCAGTGATGACAGCCAGGCGCGGGGGCAGGAGACTCTGCTGGTACTTTCATGCGTGTGGAGAGTAGTCTCAGCGTGATTGTGGTTGGTTCTGGAGGTCTTTTTATTCATTGGCTTCAAAATTTTCATCTACAAAATTTCAGGCTTATAATTGACATAGTGAAATCCTCTAGATCCCCTTTTCCGATTGCTTTGTCCTGTTTGCTTTCCAGTTTCTGAGAAAGATATGTTTAATAACTCATTATGTTTGTCAATTGATGTTGAATTGAATTCAAGGGTACTTCACTGTCACTGTCACTGTCCTCCCATTCATCAATTTGCTCAAGCGGGCCCAGTAACGTCTCCGTTGTGACAATTGTTACTGTGTTTGGCATATCAAATACATCATGGGTAGTTTGCCAGGCTTTGCTGTGCGGGCGAGATACTCTCCGTAGCTTGCCAGGCTCTCCGAGAGGTGCAGAGGAATCGAACTCGCGTCAGCCATGTTGGCCACTTGCAAGGCAAATACCCTACCCACTGTGCTATCGCTCCAGCCCAAGGCTACTTCATTTAGAAAAATAAGAAAATTACCCCCACAGAAATAGAAATAGAAATAAAATACTACTAAAGTTGTATACAGGAGGAATGTGACTAGAGAAATAGTTCAGTGGCCTGAGCAAATGTTTTGCTTGCAGAGGACCAAGGATTCCAACCCTGGCACCACATAATCCTCAGAATACATCTGGGAACTGCCCCTAAGCATTAAGATAGGGGTAGCCCTCAAATGCTGCCAGGTATGACCCTGAGAAAATAAAACAGAATAAACAGATGAGCAGCCAGAGAGAGAGTACAGCAGGCAAGGTTCTTGCTTTGCACTTTGCCAACTCAGGTGTTCCCAGCATCACATAAGGTCCCCCAAGCCCTGCCTGCCAGGAGTGATTCCTGAGTAGGGAATTGAGTGATTCCAGAGTCAGGGGTAAGCCCAGAGCACAGCTGGGTGGACCCTTCCCTGAAAGAAAAGAGAAGAAAGGAAAAGAAAATGGAGAGGAGAGGATTTAAACAAAAATGGGTTAAGGAGAGTCTAGCAAACACTATGGGCATGCGATGATTGACATGGGCTATTCCAGACTCTTAATTTCCCAAAGGGAACTAAACAGACACAGAAACTGGTCGCGGTATCACAGAGTCTCTAGATCCTTCCATCTCCCTAAGCCATAGTGTGTGCCAGATACCATCGCAGGGGATGGTTCTCCCTGAGACAGAGCTTGAGTCTGGGAGCCTCAGGGCTGATGCACCCCACACTCTGGAAGACCAGAGGGAGCATTGGCATCTTCCAGCACCAGCTTGTTAGTGTAAATACCTGGGAAGAGCCAGACTATCTTCGTCCAGGAGGCGAGGCTTTCCATCTCCCAGTATTAACCCAAGAGTTCTTCAAAATTTTGGCCTTGAGCAGGTATGGAGCTCACTGGTGACGCCCATGGTTCACATGTATAAGGCCCTGGGTTCAATCCCAGTACCCACCTCCCAAACCAATTCTGGCCTTCAAATGTGTATTTTTTTTTCCTTTGAACAAAATCACTCTGATATCCACTGTACAAACTATGACAACTCTAGGGTGGACTCAATTTCTAAAGAAATATTTGTCATCCTTTTTTTTCATTTGTTTGGGGGTTTTTGGGTGGGGGGGGCTTGGGTCATACCTAGCAGTGATTGGGGGAGAACCCCTGCAAAGAGAGTACTTCCACATATTTGTTTATTGGTTTGGGATGGGGGCACATTCTGCAATACTCAGGAGTTACTCCTGGCTCTGCATTCAGGAATCACATCTGGTGGTCCTCAGGGGGCCATATGAGATTCTGGGGATTGAATCTAGGTCAGCTGAGTACAAGGCAAGTGCCCTACCAGCTGTATTATCTCTCTGGCCCTCCTACATATTTTTTTATTTCCACATTTCTGATGAGAGAACAATCAGCCATGTTTATCAAAATGACAAATGTACATCTTTATTGCTCACAATAAATATTTATTTTTAGCAAATAAATATTTATGCATATTTCACAAGTGTAGATAAATACAATAAGCATATTTTGCACTTGCAAAATTTGCACAAAAACATTTATGCAGCCTTGTTTGTAATTTCTAAAAATCAGTAATAACTCAGATGTCAATCAGCAGGAAGCTAATAAAATTATATTTGATACAAAATATCAAAACTAGTTACAAAGCAAGGTGCTGAATATGGCATTAGACAATTTGTGGAAATAATGCTATAACTTTGAATATAGCATAATACAATTTATGGAAAGCAAAACAAGAGGGACAAACAATATGTAATTATTTGCTTGTTAGCACAGATTAGTTCCAGCATCTCCTGAAGGAAGTACCGAAACCAGTCATTTCTGACTCTGGAAGGGAATAGCAGGATGCAGGACTAAATATAAGAGGTGCTTTGTGTACACACATAAAACGATGGGACCACATAACTCTACTATGTATAGTTTAGTGTGGATTTAAAAAAAAAGCCCGGGCTTGAGTGGGACTCAAGCGTTTGGTGGCTGAGAGCTGTTCCCCTGGCTGGCCCATAGAGACTGATGGAAAAAGGACGGGGGGGGGGGGGCGGGGGGGGGAACAACAACAACAACAAAGAACCAGGGGAACCGAGAAACAGGGAAACTGGGCTTGTCAGTAGTCAGTTTATTTCTCTTTCCTCCCCAAAGTAGTCCAATCTCTCCCTTACAGCACAATGGTAGTCATAGTTTTGGTCGTAGTCCCAGTCATCATAGTTCATCATCCTAGTCTCCTTGTAGACCTCAAAGTCCTCTACTCATTATATCTTCTTCCTTGCCTCGTCATAGTCTCATAGTCCCTTCTTTCCTCTTAGAGCTTAGTTATATAGCAATCATGAAGGGTGGGGCTACACATAGGTGGGATTGAACATTGTCATAACAACAAATAGACAAGATGGGGCACGTTCAGGGTGGTATGGCCATGGACAACAACCTCCAGAACCCATCTGCTGTCATGCTCACAGCTGCTTTCCACACGCTTAGGCAGATCCTCACCCATAAAGGAATCTCTGAAAAAAAAAATACAGGTATGCAGGACTCCATGACTGAGAACTCTGGGTTCAGTGAGATGAGGAACAGAGATCCTCCACCTGTACCCCCTTGTCTCCGGCACCTCAGCAGTCATGCCCATAAACCACCTCTGGCTGGTGCCAGATAATCTCATCATTGACCACCATCTGGATCGCATGTCCTACTCACAGAAAGGAGCATAACATGACAATCACCATAACCATAGCACTGGACCTCATGCAAGGCTGTTTGACTTGGGGCGCCCCAAAGTGGGGTGAGTGAGAGCCCTCTCCGCCCCAAGGGACCCAGCCCTGGCAGTCAACAAACCTCCAGAACCCAACCGCCACCACTCACGGCCATTCTCCAAATGCTCAGGCAGAGCCTCACCCATGAGTGAATCTATTCCTGGACCACACACCCTACCCATCCTCCAAGATTTGATACTGTTCAAAGTAGGAGGCAACCAATCTTAGAGGGAAAATATACACTTTTTTTTTCACAGATACATATATAAAAAGCACATGAGGCTCAACCTTTAACAACATGTTAGTGATCTCTTATAGAATGGCTTAATGGTGCTTGAGTGAGATACAACAATCTCCACACTATTTCCTCTAAGGATATTTTTTGTAGCATTTTCAGTGGTTTTTCATAGCAACAATACAAAATATATTATTTCGGTTCTGCTTTGGGTCAGGGATTGGGGTTCAGTATGGAAACTCCTGAAATATGGTGGTGGAAAGGTATAATGGTGATGAGATTGATGTTTGTGTATTAAATATAATCAAATATTGTGAACTACTTTATAAAATAAATAAATAAATAACTTGTTATAACATGGCATCATATCATTAATATATTAACAAATAATTATTATTTTTGCTAGAAAAAAACCAGCAAATAGAGGTAAAGTGACTCCTTCAGGGGAAGTTCTAGGAGATTAACTCAAGGACAAAATCTCATCTGAGGGTTCAGCACTCCAGATTACTAGGAGATCCGTTCAAGGGCGGGACTCCATCCAGGGTATATTGCTTTATCCTTTCCTCAGCTAGTAATATATTTAAACAACCATAGTCACTGTCACTGTCCTCCCGTTGTTCATCGATTTGCTCGAGCGGGCCCAGCAACGTCTCCATCATGAGACTTGTTGATAGCACAGCGGTAGGGCGTTTGCCTTGCACGCAGCCAACATGGCCGACCCGAGTTTGATTCCTCTGCCCCTCTCGGAGAGCCCGGCAAGCTTCCGAGAGTATCTCACCCACACGGCAGAGCCTGGCAAGCTACCCGTGACGTACTCAATATGCCAAACACAGTAACAACAAACAACCATTGTAAATCTTATAATATTTCTAGTCATTTTGCATGAACACGGTAAGCAATATATTAAGTTTAAAGGTTGACTCTTCCTGGAGACATCTCAGACTTCAGTCCTCAGGCCAGTTAGTCTTTCCTAACCTCGGCAGACTCTTTTTTCAGTTATTTTTTTTTGGGTCATGACAGAGTTTGTTCCATGACCATGCTCTTAACTTATCATACTTATGGTGCTTAACTTGTCCCTTTTCGATGTCAGGGTAGCTTACAGCTTGCCCTGCATCCATCCAGTTCCTTTGTTGGGACCCTGAATTTGGAATGCTAGGAACTAAGGGCAACTGAGGTTTAAGTCAAGTAAATATGAATGCCCAGGAGTAAATATTATCTTGGAGTCAAATTAACTCCCATGTTACAAAGCATAGCATAAACTGTCTTCCTGTGTCTATACAAAAAGGACATTGCTAAACTATGTAAGTGACATATAGAAAGAGAAAAACAATCTTAGTAGTGTTTGATACTTGAGTGTGCCTCAGGGACACCATTGAGGGAGTAACTCAACAAACCTAATTTCCCTGTAGAAGGAGCAAGGATAACCCAATGTTACCCAACAGTTTAGGACAGTAAATAAATTATATTTTATACATACACTTATGTTTTAATATGTATGTACATTTATATATATTTATTTATAAAATGTGTTATAAATAAATATAATTGTACAAATATATTAGAATAGAGCCTATTGCTTCTATTCAGCGAATCCTCCCACAAGTCACCAGGCACCACCTCCTCCAGAGAACTCCGCCCAAAGCTCCAAATTCTCTCTTCTCACCTCCACTGTTCCATCAGGGCTTTAATTCCCCCCTCCTTTCTTCCTAGTCTTCAGGAAACAAAGACTCTTTGTGTTATCTGGTGGATCTGGTAAAGCCTCTGAGTTCTCTTGCATTAATCACCTCTCTCCAGTGGTAATTGACCTAATCTAATCTTACATCACTACCAAGGAGCTTTCCTAAACAAGAGTCACCACTGCTGATTTTCACCTAGAGTAATGCAAAGAATCTCTCTTGTAAATCTTTTTTTTTGTTTGTTTGTTTGTCTTCTTTTCTTGCTTTTTGGGTCACACCCAACAATGCTCAGGGCTTACTCCTGGCAATATACTCAGGAATTACTCCTAGTGGTGCTTGGGGGACCATATGGGATGCTGGAGATTGAACCCAGATCAACAGCATGCAAGGCAAAAGCTCTACCCATTGAACTATGACTCCAGCCCCTCCAACAATCTTAAACCAAATGATTAGACCAGTATCCCTTACAGTCTCTGATAGGGGAAGAGTATGGAATGTTCTCTTTATCCAGAATAAAAGTTTCCCTTTGTCTTCCCTGATACATAGTCAGCACTGAAATGAATATTCTTGTATATCCATCTTGCAAGATTCATTCATTCCTACTTTGGACAAACTGGCTGGCTACCAAATGTAGCCTGCCCACACGGCAGAGTCTGGCAAACTCCCCGTGGCGTACCCAATATGCCAAATACCAGTAACCATGATGGGTCTCATTCTCCTAAAGAGCCTTGAATATAATCTCAGGGCTGGAATGAAGGAGACGTTACTGGGGCCTGCTCGAGGCAATCGACGAATAACAGGATGGTCGTGATTCGTGATTTGTGATCCATCTTGCAAACATCTTTATGGGTATTTTTTATGTTCTTTTGTCCAAAGGTAAAACTTTATGTTAATTGTTGATAGAAATGCTGACTGGTCCAGACTTTTTGGAAAACAACATAGGTATTCCTCAAAAAAAAACAGAAATTGAGCTTCCAAATGAAGCTTCCAAATGACTCAGCAATACCTCTTCTGGGCATATATCCAGGGGATGCAAAAAAACACAGAATAAATGATATCTGCACTTGTATGTTTATTGAAGCACTGTTCACAATAGTCAGAATCTGGAAAAATCTGAGCACCCAAGAACAGGTTAAAGAAACTATAGTATATCTACACAATGGAATACTATGCAGCTGTTAGAAAAGATGAAGTCATGAAATTTGCTTATTTCATGGAGAGTATCATGCTAAGTGAAATGAGTCAGAAAGAGAGGGACAGACATAAAATGACTGCACTCATTTGTGGAATATACAATAACATAATATGAGACTAACACCTAAGGACAGAAGTGACAAGGGCCACGAGGATAGTTCCATGTTTGGAAGCCTGCCTTCTTGTTAGCGGAGTAGGAGGTTGGGATGGAAAAGGGACCACTAAGCTAATGATGGTTGTAGGATCGCTCGGGATGGGAGATGTGTACTGAGAGTAGACTAAGGACCAAACATGATGGAATCTCAGTATCTGTATTGCAAACCATGATGCCCAAAAGTAGACAGAGAGTAAGAAGGAAGGTGCCTGACACAGAGGCAAGGGCTGAGATGGGGTGCAGGTGGCAGGAGGGATACTGGGGACATGGTGGTGAGAAATGCGCACTTGTGGAGGGATGGGTATTCAATCGTTGACTGAAATTCAATCATGAAAGCTTTGTAACTGTATCTCATGCTGATTCAATAAAAAAAAAAAACTATGTGAAAGCGTGGTGTCAATGATTTATAATTTTCTTTGTGACATTTTCCCCTAGAGCTTTGAATCAAACATGAAGATACAGGCTCTACTGATGAGCCACATCTCTGGTGCCCCTTTGTGATTATGTATTTTAATTTAAGTTTAGGACTGGGGACATGCCTCAGTGTTATAGGGCAAGCCTTGGATGCAAGAGACCTGAGTTCAATTCCCAGCACTTCTGCTACTACTGATAATAATAATAAAGTTTTTAAGTTTAAAAAGCATTTCTCATGTGAAAAAATAGTTATTCACCTATTTTTCTTTTATTATTTTAGTTTTTATATCATATCATTCAGTCCATGCGAGATTTATTTTGATGAACAGAAAGAAGCTGGAATTTCATTATGTAATAAACTCACTATTTCTCAGAATAAGTAACGAATCATCCCAGCACTTAAATTACCCCATCCGTTGGATTTTGTGATATCTCCATTGTAGACGAATTTTTCATCATGTTTCTATATCAAGACCTGCTTTTCACTTATTAATTTTGCTCTGTGGAGCTATTTTTGAACTATCAGGAGATAGGTCTTAATTTCTACTTAAAAGTTTTATAAGGCAGAGAAAGAAAAGTGATCTTCCCAGAATGGAGGGGCCACAAATGATGATGGAAGTAGGAAGATCAAAAAGGTTAAGTAAGACAAGGTGGCATGACAGAAAGTCATTCAGAGGTGGACCACTGGGCCCCACTAATGATCCGGCTGGAGGACAGGAACCTGTGATGGGAAGTCTGGCCTCCTGTCTCAAGTCTGTAGCACGACTGGAGGAACTGCACAGGGTGACGCATTCATTCATTGACCAAACAAACGGAACCTATGGTGCGTGGGGAATCACATGAGTTCTTAAGTCTAAAGTGAGAACAGAAACTTAGAATAAGGAAGAGAAGTAACATTCCAGGAGACAGATATGTAGCCAGTGGGCATGACACAGCTTGTTTCCTTTTGTAATTAAGATAAGCAACAGGGCTGACTTTTGAACAGTTCGGAACCTGAGCCTCCATCTATGTAGGTTATTGCTCGCTGTCTTAGGGAGATTTGCCTGGAAGAACTGGAGAATGGGCTTCTTGTGCATGGGTTTTATTGAAGACATGATCATAGGAGTGGGGAAGAGTAGGGGAGTAAGGGAAGCAGGACAGGGTGTGGGAGGCATAAGCAAGGAGGTGGTCTGGAAACAAGGTTTGACCTGAGCCCTAATTTAGTGTCCAAAGGTGGTCCTGCAGGGATTTCTCTTCTGGCAAGTCTGAGGCATTGAGTGTGGACAACTAGGAATCCACAGCCTAATTTCCAGGATTAATATTGTTACTGTTTGGGGGCTGGAGAAGTAGTACACCAGTCAGGGCCTTGCACACTACAAACCTGGGTTCTACCCCCAGCACCCATATGTTTCCCTAGCACCTTAAGGAGTGACCCCTGAGTGCAGATACAGGAGTAAGCCCTGAACACTGCTGGCTGTTACCCCCCGCAAAAAAATTGCGACTGTTCAGAAAAAGAGAAAACTTATGAGAAGTAAGTAAATGTAAGAGGAATGCCCTACCCAGTGAGGAAAACCTGTATGAGAATTTAACGGCATGTGTTCCATCTAGCATGTGAGACTTCAGCCCAATCCGAATGACAGCTACTAGTGGAGCCCCAGCTCTTGCTCTGTGGTGCTCTTAGTCCCAACGATAACAAAAGCCAGTGTATTCCAAGCCACCACCCTGTATCCAAGTCTGTTACACCCTTAGCACTAAATCTAATTCTAGCCCCAACTGTACCCATGCTTTTTTAGCCATATTCCGAACATTACTAGGGCACTGTCCTCAGTCACTGTCAGGTGTGGCCTAAACATAAACAAACAAAAATGATATTGCTTTCTGTCTCTCTCGTAGCCTAGCTTAATTTTAGAGGGAGCTGAATTCTCCTAGCTGCTTCTGTGTTCAATCTGCTCCACAATCATGGTAGGAAGACACTAAAAACCTTTGTTGCACACTCTGAAGAGAAGGCGCATGGACAAAAAAAAAAAAAACACACATCTTACCATCAAAAGAATAGTTCTGAGCTCCTATGCTGAAAGGATCTCAGAGATTTTGAGGAGCCCCTCAGCCTAACTTTGAAGTCCAGTGATATGGAGAAAGGACTTCAAATACTTAAGTATCAATTCATTCCTTCAGTCTGTGCCACCACTATAGGATCTCAAAGACCCTTACTTTACTATGATCATGATAAATATATTGAAAGAAGGCAATAAGCATATTTTAAAATGGTAAACTGGAGCTTGAGAGATAATACAGCTTGCAAGGCACATGCCTTGCATTCAATCAACCCCGGATTCTTCCTGGCACTACATATGGTACCCTGAGCACTGTCAGGAGTGATCTCTAAGTGTAGAACCAGGAGTAAGCCCTCAACATTGCTGAGTGTAGCCCCTAAACAAAGTGGGAAGCTGTAATTTCTGATGAGTAGTTTTGCCATTGAAATAGGTCCTTCATTCCAATGGGAAAGGCAGAATCCCAGGATAGGATAGTCTAACCCAATGGTTTTCAAACTTTGAACACCTGGCACCAATACTACCCTGAGACTGGAATCTGAAGTTGAAAATCACTGGTTTAACTATGACAAACAGGGTGGGCCTGATTAGATAAAGGGAATGTGCTCACCCACAGGCGTGATTCAGAGGGGCTGTTTGATCATGTAAACTCCACTAGTAAAGTAGATCACAGTACCCTAACATGCTATTTAATTTTTATAACCCCATCCCCCCAAAATGATCATTTCTGAAAATAGAGGTATAATTTTAAATGCTGTGGTAGAGAATCCTCACCCCTTACCCAAGAACCAGCTCCATGGCAGAACAAAACCCAATGCCTTTGAGTAACAGGAAGGCCCAAATGCCCACAAAAAAAAGTGCATCATAACATAAAGAAATTTACTGTGTATCTTCCTCTTAGTCTTTCCAAACTAAACTGGAAGCCATTAATCATACTAACAGGGTACCAAGAAAAGACAGCGATGTCCAGTGAGTGGAATACTGGACTCAAGCTTTAAGATAATTGTAATCCAATGTGGCCCTCAGAGGAGGGATTCTTGATGCTAGGTCCACCAAACTGTAGGCCCAGCAGGATTATAGATGTCTCTTGTGATTATTTTCTAGCTCCTGACTATGACATTAGTGTATATATATTTAGCAAGTGAAGAATTGATCAATGGAACAAGGATTATTAAAGCCAAAAGGAAAAAGTAAGTATGTTGGGACTGAAGCGGTAGGGCAGTGGGTAGGGCTCTTGCATTGCACATAGCAACCTGAGTTTAATCCTGGGCACCCCATATGGTTCTTCAGGCCCTGCCCAAAATGATCCCTGATCACAAAGCCAAAAGTAAGCCCTGAGCATCACAGATGTGGCTCCCAAACAAACAAACAACTAAGTACGCAGTAAAATAGTAAATACTGTCTCCATGTGGAATCAGCTACCGTTAACTATTGATAGAGGCTAGGGGTTAGCTTTCGCTGTGGTCAAAGTTTAAAAAGCAAGTTAACTATTGTGCAATTGTTAAATTAGGATAATTGGAAGGTTTAGGTCTAGAGCACAGTCAAGGTTAGTTTGGTGTTAGAATTGGCATTAGGGCTAGTGTTAGATTTATCTAGAGTTAGGCTGTGTTTCAGCATAAAATTTAAAGTATTAGCTGATTGTTCAATTTAGGTCAATTTATAGTTTTAGGTATAAGCTATAGTTAGTCCTAGAATAGGGTTATGTTAGGATAAGGATTAGTGTTATGGCTAGGGTTAGTGTTGATTTGTGTAAGGGTTTAGTACTAGATTTTTCTGTTTTCATAGTGAAAAATGGAAGTTTAGTACAGGACTATTGTTACCAAAAGCTCTTTGGAATTTTTAAGCCAAGGCTAGATTCAGGGTTCCAACAGGGTTAGGGCTAATGTTAGGGTTTGAGTTTGTGTGCAGGGGTTCGTTAGGTGTTATGCTTGGCTGTGTTTCAACAAAACTGAAAGTAAGTATCAGGTGATTGTTCAATTTTGGTTAATTGATAGTTCTAGGCATAGGCTACTTTCAATTTTAGAATATGGTAAGGATTAGCATTAGTGTGAGCACTATGGGTGGGGTTAGATTTGAGTAGGGATTAGCTGTTGGGGTTTTCTCTTTTTGTAGCTAAAAATGTAAGTTAAACATAGGGAAATTGTTACATTTAGGCTCACTGGAAGTTTTAAGAATAGATGAGGTCTTGCTTCTTATAGGTAGGTTAGGGTTAGGGCTAGGACTAGGGTTCGGCTCCTGTAGGGATTAGGCATTAGTTTTTGCTGATCCAAAGTTAAAAATGCAAGAGAATTACTGGGTGTGAATTGTTAAATTTACACTCATTGCTGTTATAAATGTAGGGTATAGTCAATGTTATTTTAGTGTTATTATTATTAGCATTCGAATAAGGATTAGGGCTAGATTTGTGGAGGGATTACATGTTATGTTTGGCTGTGTCTCAGTTGAACATTGAAAATAAAGTACTGCATGATCAATTTAGTTTTAGTAACAGTTTTTTTTTTAGGCATATGCTTTGATCAGTCACAGAGTAGGGTAAGGATTATGGTTATGTCTAGTATTAGGATTATGTTTGTATATGGGTTAGGTGATATATTTTCCTGTGTTCATACTTAGAAATGCAAATTAAATACGGGTGATTTTTTTGTTTTGTTTTGGGAGCAATATACAGCAGTGCTCAGAACTTTCTCCAGGCTCTGCACTCAAGAATCACTCCTGGTGGGATTCAGGGGATGACATATGGGATGCCAGGGACCAAACCTTATCAACTACGTGCAAGGCAAGCTTCTGACCCACTGTGTATCTCTCTGACCTCAGTATAGGATGATTCCTACATTTAGGATATTTGGAAGTTTTAAACCTAGGCTAGGTTCAAGCTTTCTATAAATTAGGATTAAGATTATGAATTGGGGTTTGGGTTAGGGTTTGGGTTTGGGTAAGGTTTTTTAGGGTTTTCTGTGTCCAAATTTAAAAACACAACTTAAATATTCATTTTTGTCTAGTTGGTATTTTTTGACTTAAGGTGTGATCAGAATTAATTTAGTGTTAAAATTCAGTTTAGGATTGGGGTTTGGGCCAGGGTCAGGTTAAATATGTGCAGGGACTAGGTGTTATATATGGCTGTAATGATCTGGACTTAATCCCCAGCACTCAATAAGGTTATCCAATCCCACCAGGAGTGATACCTGAACTCAGGGCCAGGAATAAACCCTAATCACTCTGACTGTCTTCCAAATAACCAAATATATATATATATATATATATATATATATATATACATATATCTGTGTATAAATGTATACTATACATATAAACCAGATATGAAATGATGCCAAATTTTACTGGGTCTCTGAACATAAGAGATTCTCTAGTGTGTCCAGAGAAATGTGCCAAGAGACTTACAATTTGCTCCCCAAGTTTCAATGGAAGCAATGGTACTACTCAAAGTATTCTTATCTAATGTACATGTATCTTGTAGTGAGACTTGACATCACTATCACAGGTGTGGTCCGATGGTTTGGAACCAAAATATCCTCTCCTCATAAGTAGCTCCCTTTGAGAAACAGGGTTTACCTTGTTAGACAGCCCTGATAGCATCATTGAATCTTAGATGCCCTTGGGATATGAACTGCTTATCAAGACTGAGTAATAGAATCCACCAAGCCATAAAGATGGGTTTGCCCAGGGTTACTACATCATTAATTATAGTTCCTCAATGTTTTAGTAAGTTGCCAGGAAGGTTGGTTATACTCCCAGCAAACCTACTCTTGTTTCCTGATCACCCCTATTTAATGCAGTTTTTCTTCTCAGAAGAAGGGCAAACTTCAGTCTTGAAGGAAATAAACCTCAATCTTGACTTGCAACTTGTTCAGCAAGTTTTCTTGCCACTGACCAGAAGTGGAATGCCTTGTGGACACATAAAATTTGGAGTAGGGGGGAATCCTCTTTGAGGGAGAGATTTTAAGTTACATGTTGCTTTTATAAAAACAGAAGAAAGTTTCCTAGATCATGGTTCATATTTTGTATTCTTGTTCTGATACATGCTCTGGTCTTTCACTGTTCTACCATTGTGCTCCTTTCCAATCCTTTCACTCTGCCGTCTAGATTTACAGCCTATCAATAGCCACATCCTCTATCTGGTCCGGGAAGACTTTGCTTCTCTTACATCCTCTCACGGCATAACTACTTTCAGTCCCACCCTTCAAGTAATTTTTTTTTTACAATTCATGACTTTTCACCATTCTTTCTTGTCTTACTTTCCCAACCATTAAAATCACTTCATGTGTATGCACTGTCTTGCCTCTCTTTCTTCATTAGGCCCATCTTGGTGGGGGGAAACAACTTTAGTTAAACCCAACATTTCCCCTTTCTTTTCTTAATGCCAACACAGATTCAAAGAGTTGTGACTGGAGGAAAATTCTCAATCATGTTGATCTAGTTTTTGAATGTGTAGCCCACAAATCTCAAATGAAATCTTACGTTTTCTTAGACATCTCTTCTATCTTTGAAATGACAGCATTTTTTTCTTTCTTCCAACCTGATACTCTCATAAATACCCTCACTTTCAGCACTGAATTTTGTCATGGTCCTATAACATGAATGGGCTGCTTCTATTTCAAAGCCTCTTCCAGTCCCACTTGTTCACTGAACCCATCCCCTCTCACCTGCACAAAATATTTATTTATTTCTTCAGTTCTTCTCTTTTTCTCCTTCATCATCAATTTGTTCCGCTGGCATTAAGGTGCTAAATTTAAAATCTCTTGTTAAAATAAATTAGAACATTTAATGAAATGGATTTTTTTATCAATATGACCAAACTAAATTAACATCTCTTACTGTGCTCATACAGAATGGCATTACTAGAAATAATAGAAGTAGATTTATTACAACTATTTAAGTAGATAAATAGTATTATTATGACAACTTATTATCTCATTCCTACTTTGGACAAACTGGCAGGCTACCGAATGTAACCTGCCCACACGGCAGAGTCTGGCAAACTCCCCGTGGCATACCCAATATGCCAAATACCAGTAACAATGATGGGTTTCATTCTCCTAAAGAGCCTTGAATATAGCACTTTCTTAAAAATCTCAGGGCTAGGATGAAGGAGACGTTACTGGGGCCTGCTCGAGGCAATCGACGAATAACAGGATGGTCGTGATTCGTGATTCGTGATGATCTTAAACATAGAGCATAAGCATATGGTTTAAACATAAGAAAATAAATAATAACCTGAGCCAGTGAGATAGTAGCACTGTAGCACTGTCCTCCCATTGTTCATCGATTTGCTCAAGCAGGCACCAGTAACATCTCCATTGTGAGACTTGTTGTTATTGTTTTTGGCATATCAAATACGCCACGGGGAGCTTACCAGGCAAGATACTCTGGGTAGCTTGCTGGGCTCTCTGAGAAGTATGGAGGAAATGAACCCAGTTCAGCCGCGTGCAAGGCAAACAGCCTATCCACCGTGCTATTGCTCCAGCCCCCAGTGAGATGGTACAGGAGTTAAAGCACTTGCCTTCCATGTAACTGACCCTGGTTTCATCCCTGGGACTGAATATGTTCCTTGAGCACTTCCAGGAGTGACCCTGAGAACAGAATCAGGAGGAAGCTCTAAGCACTACTTGGTATAGCCCACACTTTATAATCACTCTGGGCTCTGACATGTTAATTTTAAGTAACCTATCATGGAAGGATTTCCTATATTTTAGAGATTAATACTAAAATATTAATTTATTTTTCTTTCCACATTTTTTATTAGAGCACCATGATTCAGAGTTATTCATAGCTGAGTTTTAGACATACAATATTGTAACACAGATCCCACCATGAGTGTGTTGAACACTGAAATATTTATGAATGCAATTGTATGACACTTAGGATTGGGATTGGCTTCAAACAAAAGATGAGGTACTTGGATGAGGATAAAGATACACTGATTGTGCATTAATAATTTTTGTTTTATTTTTGTTTGGGGGCTTTATCATCGGGGACTACTTCAGGTTTGATTCTGGAGATCAAAGCAGGGCCTACCACATTCATTTATGAGTTCTAGCTCTTTGAGGTCTCCCTACAGCACTGTGTTGATAACTGTTGAAACTAGTGATGAATATTATGATTTTTGTAGCTGTTTGTAATTTTCATAATACAGCCACTACAATTCTTTAAATTATTATTTATTTTATTGTGCCAGAGTAATACCATCAACAGCCAAGACCCAGAGACTATAAAACCCAGCTCCCGGAAGAGAACAGCGCAGAGTATCCTGCCCCCGCACCTGGCTGTCCTCACCGGGGCCCCTTGGAGGGGAGCGGGTTGAGTTTCCCTCCCCACCCCGACCAGGACTCCGGCAGCCGAAGACCTCCAGAACCAGCCACCACCATGCTGAGAACACTCCCCACACGCATGAAGGTACCGGCAGAGGAACAAAGGCATGCGGGTCCCAGGGCTGAGATCTCCAAGCCTGTTCGGATCGGGGCTGAGCATCCTCCACCCAGATCCTCCATATTCCAGTAGGCAGGGGTCACACCCACCAACTGGCCCCTTGGCGCCGTGTAATCCCATCAACGGCCAAGACCCAGAGACTATAAAACCCAGCTCCCGGAAGCACACAGCCACATTTGCAGCTGCACGACATCTTATTATCTCATACTTACTTTGGACAAACTGGCAGGCTACCGAATGTAACCTGCCCACATGGCAGAGTCTGGCAAACTCCCCATGGCGTACCCAATATGCCAAATACCAGTAACAATGATGGGTCTCATTCTCCTATCCCGGAAAGAGCCTTGAATATGGCACTTTTAAAAAAATTCTCAGGGCTAGGACGAAGGAGACGTTACTGGAGCCTGCTCGAGGCAATTGACGAACAACAGGATGGTCGTGATTGTGATCGTACCAGAGATTGAACCCAAGTTTTCACCTATGCAAGGTATGTGCTTTTCTGCCAATCCACATTCATAGTCCTATAATATATTGATCTTATATTATCAAAGGACAAGACAAGTGTTAGGAAAAAACTGTGACAGTCATCTCTTTAAAAACAGGGAGAACTAAGATGAAATTAGAAAAGAGTAGAACACAGAGAACCTTTTTTGAGAAGTGTTTTCTCTGGGTTATTCCAGGATTTTATCTAAAACCTCTGTCCCTGTGGGTACTTCTGATTAATAAAACTTTGCGGTTTTCTCACGGTTTTCTTAGTTTTAACTTGATTATTCAAGACCCCAAAGTATCTAAATTCAATTTAAAATTAGGAGAGAAAAATACTGTCTTATTAGTAAGAGATTGAATTCTCACAGATACTAATTTGCTTTACGGCTCAGTACTATGCAATAGATGCCTTTTCTATGGCTTGACAGAAATTACCTCTTAATTACTGTCACTTTGCTATATTTTGCTTTGTGACTGGGTTTGGTATTCCTTGTTTCTTTTGAATTATTTAACATATGATTACATACCTATTCTTCCATGTGAATTTTAGAAACATTGTCATTTCATAGAAATATAATTTCTTCAATATTCAATTGGAATTACAAAAAATAGTACATTCTCTTGGGGATAAATGATATCGTGACATTGAGTCATTCCATCTGCTTAATAAGGTGAACATGTAATTACTACCCTCAGGTTTTAGTCAACCCTAATGAAACATGACAACCTTCTATTAGCTGTGCCAGGATAGACAGTTAGGGGGCCTCAAGGTGGCATTGGCTGGAGAGATCTGAGAGGCCTACAGTGAGTCATCCAGAGGCCCCTTGCAAGAGGCAGCAAGAATAATGGCTCGATTTTTAGGAAATAGAAGTCTTTTCAGGATCGTCAGGTTACTGGAGAGAAGAGCTTCCTACAATCAGATATAGAACCAGTCTGTGTGAGTTGAACCAAACAGGCAAGTATGAGGTATTGAAGACTCTGATTTCTTTTTATTGCTCTTTAATTTATTGTGCATTATTTTGTCATATTTTTCCAGGCCCATTTCACTTAAAAAAAAAAACTATGCTCTTTCAGGTTATATTGGTTGCATTATAATGCATTTTATTGGTGTCTTTCATTTGATTCTCAGGCCTTTCACTTTCAAAGTATGTACTCCAGTCCATTGATTTCTCACCCCAGGTCCTAAATACCGATTTTTTGTTTTGTATTTATTTATTTATTTATTTATTTATTGCTTTTTGGGTCACACCCAGCAATGCACAGGGGTCACTCCTGGCTCTGCACTCAGGAATTATCCCTAGCGGTGCCCAGAGAACCGTATGGAATGCTGGGATTCGAACCCGGGTCAGCGGCATGCAAGGCAAATGCCCTACCCGCTGTGCTATCACTCCGGCCCCTGTTTTGTATTTATTCTTAATTTTATTTTATTATTTTAAAAATTATTTATTTATTGTTTTACAATAATTTATTGTATTTAATATTCCAACACCAATTCCACCTCCATTACATCTTCCCACCACCATTTTTCAAATGTTTCCACTCTGACCCCCAAAGCCTGCTCCCAAAGCAGAACTTAAATAATTTATTTTATATTGCTTGTCATGAATAATCCTCTGAAAATGATCCCAAAAAATTTTCCTAGAGGAAAGTGTGTAAAGAGTGTTGTATTTCACCCTGGAGCCATTAAGCCCTTGTATAAGAGATTACTAACATGTTGTTAAAGGTTGAGCCTTGTGTGATAATACATATTTTATTTTCCTTTTTTTCTTGACAGTGGTTGACTTCTACTTTATACCCCATCAAATGTGTTGTACTACTCTTGGTACATCAGTGTTACAGAGTATGAGATGTCACTCCAGGAATTCTTTTTTTTTTTTTTTTTTTTGCTTTCTGGGTCACACCTGGCAATGCACAGGGGTTACTCCTGACTCTGCACTCAGAAATTACTCCTTGCAGTGCTCAGGGTACCATATGAAATGCTAGGAATCGAACTCGGGTTGGCTGCGTGCAAGGCAAATGCCCTACCCATTGTGCTATCACTGCAGCCCCAGGAATTCTTAAATTTTAAATAGGGTGATATAGCTGAGGTTAATTTAATTTTTTCCTTTTTTTCAGTGTGTTGCTCTCATGTTGCTCTCTTCTGAGAGATTTATTTATGAGTCTTTGGATCATGGCTGTTAATGAGCTTATATGGGGCCAGGGGCCAGAGGCAGTTTGTGGGCATGACTTCCAGGCTCCTGAGAGCACAGGGAGACGGGGGTAGGTCTTCCATTCCCGACTCTGAGCAATCCTGTAGATTTCAATCACAAGTCCTGCATATCTGGGTTTTTCAGCTGTTTTACTCAGTGACGAGCTCATCTGAGCCAATGGAGATCGGCTGTGAGCATGGTGGTGATTGAATTCTGGACGTTTGTGTTTGCTGGGTTGGGGTGGGTGTCGGGACTCACCCACCCTCCTCCAGGTTGTCCCTGATGAGACAGCCTGGCACAAGGTCCAGAGGCATCTCTGCGGCATCTCGCTGTATACCACAATTTTTAAATAAACATATTATTTTATGTAATCAAAGTAGAGAGTAATTGAAAATCATCTGCCCCACAGGCAGGGGGAGGGTGTGGGATGGGGAGTATACTGGGGTTTTTGGTGGTGGAAAATGGGCACTGGTGAAGGGACTGGTTTTTCATCATTGTATGACCAAGACTTAAACCTGAAAGGCATGTAACTGCTCTCATGGTGTTTCAATAAATAAATTTATAATAAAAGCCTACTGCTGAATAAAAAAAACATATTATTTTAGAATCATTTTAGTGTCATGGGAAAAAAATCACAAAGAAATTACAAAGAGTCTGTATAGTCCAAACTGTTTCCTCTATTAATATTTTACAATAGTATGCAAGGTTTGTTATAAAAATAGAGAATGGAAACTAAAACAATACATCAAAGGGATGGAGCACATGTCTTTTATGTATGCAGCCTAGAGTTTAATCTCGGGGACCAACTCCTGGTACTGTGTGCACCCAGCGCCAACTTCCCAGCACCACTAGGTATCACTGTGGTGGTCTTTGAAAATTAGGGTGGCCTAGGCAGCTCTCAGCACTGTCACGTTCAAGCACAGAACCATCACATAAGGGGTAGCACTGCACGTAGCACTGTCCTCCCATTGTTCATCGATTTGCTCAAGTGGGCACCAGTAATGCCTCCATTGTGAGACTTATTGTTACTGTTTTTAGCATATTGAATACGTCACGGGGAGTCTGCCAGGCTCTGCCGTGCAGGCGGGATACTCTCGGTAGCTTGCCGGGCTCTCTGAGAGGGACGAAGGAATCGAACCCGGGTCAGACGCGTGAAAGACCCTACCCACTGTGCTATTGCTCCGGTCCCATATAAGGGGTAAACACTGAAATGTTTATGAATGAAATTTCATAATGTCTTGGATGGGGGGTTGCCTTAAAATAATTCAAGGGATGAGGGACTTGGATGAAGATCGAGATCAACTGGTTCTGAAGTGGTCATTTTTGTTTTACTTATTTTTTGTTTCTGGGCCACTCCCAGTAGTGTTTGGGGACTACTCCAGGCTTGGAGCTCATTTTATGATTCTTATAGATGTTTGTGATTTTATAATGCAACCAACATAACCTTTTGAAATTTGTTTATTTTATTCATTTATTTATTTGCAGTACCAGGGATTAAATTGAGGGCCTCGCATTTGCAAGGCATGTGCCCTTCCACTGAGCTCCCCACAAAATAAAATAGAATAAAACAAAAAGCTGGAGAAATAGTACAGTGGTTAAGATGCTTGTCTTGCGCACCTAGGTTCAAATACCTAGTACTCCGTGTGGCCCCCTGAGTACCATCAGGAGTGATCTCTTAGACCAGAGTCAGGAGTAAGCCCTGAGCATTGTTGGGTGTAACTCCCAAACCAAAAATAAATAGATAAATAAATAAAATAGAAAATGAACAAATAGTGACACTCAGGACAGTCAGTCCAGATGCTATACAGGTTCATTCATTTTCCACAGATGCCATTTTTCTGTTCCGGGGTCATATCCAGGACATTATGTATTTCCTTCAGCCCTTGTTGGCTATGAGAGCTTCTCATATTTTCCTTGCTTTTGATCACCTTGATATTTTTGAAGAATACAAGTCAGGTATTCTTAGAACATGTTTCTATCTGATCTATTTCTCATGATTAGAGTGAGGTGATGGGTTGCAGAAAAGATAAGCACAGAGATCATTCCTTCTTCTCCTTCATATTCAGAATTAATATCAAGGGTCAGAGAAATAGTTCAGTGGGCTGGAGCACAGCTGGACTGCATGTTTTTGCATGCAGAAACCCCAGATTTCATCTCTGGCAGTACCCGACTCCTTACGCAGGCATTGCTAGTAGTGACTCCTGAGTACCAAGAGGTGAACAGTCTCTGAGCACATCAGATGTGGCCCTAGTACAACAACAACAACAAAGAACAAATGCTCACCTGACTTGTCGGTATTGAGTAAATGCTGATGGCCTGGTACATCTACTCTGTACTCTCTAGAGGAAGTTGCTATGGGTCATGCACACTTAGGAAATGCAGAACTAGGGTCACAGCCTTGAGAGAGGAGAACCACATGCTTTATTTAGAATTATATTTGTCTCTTCATTCACATATGTTTATCCAATCATTTTTTTATGTCATGATATGAATTCATAGATTTTGTTTTGTTTCTTTTTTTTTTTTTTTTCTTTTGCTTTTTGGGTCACATCCAGCGATGCTCAGGGGTTACTCCTGGCTCTGCACTTAGGAATGACTCCTGGAGGTGCTCAGGGGACCATATGGCCTGCCGGGGATTGAACCCACATTGGCTGTGTGCAAGGCAAACGCCCTCTTCACTGTACTATTGCTCCAGCCCCTTCTTTTGTATTTTTTTAAAGTAAAGTAAAGTAAAGGCCCTCCCGTTGATCATCGATTTGCTCGAGCGGGTCCAGTAATGTCTCCATTGGAGACTTTGTTGTTACTGTGTCTGGCATATCGAATACTCTCAGTAGCTTGCCGGGCTCTCCTATTTTTTAAAATTTAATTATTTAATTTAATTAAGTAATTTATTTATTTAAAAAAAATTTTATTAGTGAAACACCATGAGTTACAGTTGTAGACTTACAAATTTTTGTGCTTGGGTTTCAGTTATACAATGATCAAGTACCCATGCCTCCACCAGTGCTCATTTTCCACCACCACGGGTCCCAGTATCCGTTCCACTCCCCATCCCCCCAATCCCATCCTTGATAACAATCCAACAATCCTGTTTTATGTGTTGCTCCAATGGTTTCACCTTTGACCTCTGAAGCTTTCAGTTGATTTCTGTATCTCTTGAGGTCCCACCTTTTTCACTGTGGGTTGGGTTTCTCAATCCCCTGCCCCCACCCTAACCCTGATATTTCAGGCACCTATAGTACTTAAAAATTTTTTTTAAATAATATCATATTTATTGAGGTATTTGAATTTACAATACTATTAACATAATTTTCATGTATGCATCATTACAGCACTACACTTATCACCTGAAAACTTGTTTCCCTTGTCCAGTGTCTCATGGGTCCCTCCCAGCTACCTTACTTCTGCCATGTAAATTCAGTTCAACAAACAAAATCTCCAGTTCTGGTGACTTTGGTCATTTGTTGTTCCCTTACTATGTTTCTTTATATCCTACACGTGAGGGACTTTTTTTTCCTATTGTGGAGATGGTGACACTTATACACATACAGATGAATAAAGTTTACCTCCTGAAATTCCACAAAGTTATAAGTTAACGATAAGTTGAGAAAAACATTTTTTTAAATCCATGTCTTTGTTTATAGGATTAAAAATTAACATATGTATACGTCTATGCTAAAACATTTTAAGATTTATGTAACTACATAAATCCTACAAATAATACAATTTAATAAGAGCAAAGAGAGAAGTATTAATAAAATTTCTGAAATCTATTGCATTTTATTATGTGCTTTGCATTTGATCACTCAGCTTTCTTCTGTGAGTTTTTTTTTTAAATTTGTTTTTCTACATTTGTAAAGGACATATCTGTGAAAAATATATCTGCATGCAAAATGTTCAAAGAACCTTTCTTTTTTAAGGCCAGCTCAGATAGAGAAGGGAGCACCAAATAAAGGGTGTTTGGAGGATCCTCCCAGGATGGGAGATGCATGTTGAAAGTAGACTATGGACCGAACATGATTGCCACTCAATGCCTCTTTTGCGAACCACAACACCCAAAAGGAGAGAGAAAGCAAAAGGGAATGTCCTGCCACAGAGGCAGGGTGGAATGGGGGGATGGGTGTGGGAGGGATACTGGGATTCATGGTGGTGGAAAATGGGCACTGGTGGAGGGATGGGTATTTGATCATTGTATAATAGAAACCCAAGCACAAAAAATTGTAAGTCTACAACTGTACCTCATGGTGTTTCACTAATAAAAATTTTTTAAAAAATTGGTCTAATTTACTTATAACTCTGTCAAGTCCGCTATCAAATATGCCAGATAAGAGTATGACTATGTAGGGCTTCAGAAAGAGCTCAATGGACTGGAGCTAAAGCTTTGCATGCAGGAGGCCTGGGTTTATTCCTGGTAATGTTTGTTGTTTATCACTGCCCAAGAGTAAGCCCCTACACCTAGATGGTTGAGGTTTAACACCACTCCCTAGGAAAAGGTGTGGTTTAATGTAACTTTTGGTCATATTAGATTGACTTATTTAAAGAAAAAAATTTAAAAATAAAAAAATAAAATTTGTTTTTCTAGAAAATATCTTGAAGTAAGATTAATGTCTTATTTTGATAAATAAAAATTTGCTTAAAACTTAGGAGCCAGAGAGATAGTATAGTGCATTGCCTTGCATGCAGACAGCTTCAGCTCTAGTCTGATGTAAAGCAATTGTATCAAATCATTGTTTTTTTTTCTTTCACTGCATGTAATCCCCCAAGCCCTTCCAGTAGTGATCCCTAAGAACAGAATCAGGAGTAAGCCCTGAGCTATGTTGGGTGTTGCCCAAACTACCCCCACCTCCCCACTTAATAATAAGGGCAAATATTAAAGAATAGAAACAGTAGGAAAACTTCCAAGCCAACTGGGACGAAAGAGGAAGTAAATAAATAGAATTAATTGTTCTAGGCAGCAGTTTTTTCCTTTGTTTCATTTTGGGCCACACCTGGCAGTGCTCAGGGCTTACTCTTGGTTCTGCACTCAGCGATCACTCCTGGTAGACGTGGGAGGCCATTGGGAACACTGGGGATTGAACCCAGGTTAGCCACACTAAGGCAAGTGCCCTACTTGCTGTACTATCTCTCTGGCACCTAGCAAGACATTTGAGTGCGTGGGGAGGAGGGCAGAGAAGGGGTCAAAACCAGCTGTGCTCAGGGCTTACTCTTGACTGCAGTCAGGGATTACTCCTGGTGTGACAGTGCAAGGCAAATATCCTACCCATTACACTATCCCTCAGATCTCACAAGATCTTTTTTTTCTTTCGTTAATTTTGGTTAAGGGACCACATCTAGTGGTGCCCAGGACTACTCCTATCTCTGTGTTCAAGGGGGATTTCTGGCAGTGCAGGCCTTTTGCATGCAAAGTGTGGGCTCCAGCCTCTTATGCTATCTCTCTGGCACCCAGCAAACTTGAAATGATAGTGAAAGAAAAAAAAACAATGATTTGATACAATTGCTTTACGTTGTGTATCATTTCTTCTGCAAGACACAGGGAAATACAACCTTGAAGACTATTTCAGACAGGTTAGTGCACCGGAGTGACTCTGTGAGTTCATTTCGGGTAATAAGATCCACTATTGGGGCCAGGGTGGGAACGTGGCTCAGGAAAAAAGTATGTGTCTTAGATGCCTGAGATCTGGGGTGCATCCCTAGTTCTCACCACCACCATGAATCACCCCCCAACCCTAACACCGGCTCTCTTTGCAGCACAGACAGCCTCCACACTTGGCTTTGTGCTTTAATTGGTGATAACGTCATCCCACATGGGATGGGATGGCTTTACTGTGGTGTCCCCAAGGGTGCTTCAGATAAAAGGCAAGAGCTGAGTTCTGCATTCCTATCCCTCAAGACCTTTGTCGTCTTAGCTGACCCACAAGTCTGGCATCTTACTTTATCTGCTCTTTCTGGGAGTGAACTCCTTGATTTGACTAAATAGGAACAAGTTAGTTACACTAGGGATAAATTTACTGCAATGACTAGAAAAATCTTCTAGTTTCTGGAGTTGAGCAGGGCAAGTGTTACATTTGTTTCCTTCTCCTAGTATTTGCTGAAACCAAAAGCTGACCCTGCCTCCTCTCCCCTCCCCCACTGTGACTTCACTCCAGTGTGTACATAAAGATTCCTTAGGGGTTCTTTCTTTTCTTTGAACTGTGCTAAGCACCAGCACTGACCACTATATGTAATAGGCACTGTAGCTAGGTGTTTCAGTTTGGTTTCTTTCAAACAAGCTGAGAGATGATACAGGGGCCAAGGCACTTGCATTGCGTAGGGCTGAGCCCAGTCAAAATGCCAGCATCATATAATATTCCACCCCCCCCCACACACACACACATAGCCAGGAGGGATCTTTGAATGCAGAGCCAGGAGCAAGCCCTGTGCACTTGCAGATGTGGCTCCATGTTAATCCCCTAGTTTGGAGGAGAGAACAAAGGTTAAGTTGCTTGCTTACCAAGTGGCTATGGTCAGGGCTTGGGGTTCAAATCCTAACACTGCACATGCCCCCTAAGCACTGCCAGGCTGGCCCCTGAGCATAGAGTTTGGCCCCCTGAGCACTCTTGGGTGCCCCTTTAGCCCCCCCCAAAAAAACACCAACATCAAAAAGGAGCCCCAGAGATATACTAGTCTTTTGGCATTCCCAGGAAACATGGGAAGGAGAAGAGAGAAGTGAGTTGGGAAATGAAGAGAGCCAATGAAGGGGGTTTTCCCAAGCAAGAGTGATGGGAAATTAATCGTAAGGAGGAAGGTTTAGAGACAGCAAAAGCCATACACTGTCCCGAGAAAGGGAACTGTTCCCTGGAATCTCCAAACTCTGATGCCCCTTGCTAAATGTTGCAGCCTCAGGGCCCAGCTCAGCAATGAGTGAAAGAGATGCCCTTGTGTGGGCAGCTGAGCCCGGGCACACTAAACAGAAAGGCCCCGGGGCATATGGGTGGAACCCCAACATTCAGAGAAGTCCCTCTGAGAAACCTCACAAAAACCTGTTGAGAGAAATCTCACAAAAGGTTTCTCTCAAATCATATTAAATAATTTTGGATGTCACTAGTAGTTATTTTGTATGATAGTACCATGTTGCTGGTGCCTTTCCTGACATACATACTGACATTTGTCATTGGTGACAGAAGCAGACCCTCAGCCTCAGAGTCTTATGACCCAGATGGGCCCGTAATTAATGCTGCATACTCCCTGGTGAAGAATTGAGTCAAATAAAAGCCAGAAAGTTCAACTTGTATGACAAAGCACATTTTTCCTTAAAATTTTCCCTCTCTTGGGGCTGGAGTGATAGCACAGCGGGTAGGGTGTTTACCTTCACATGTGGCCCGACCCGGGTTCAATTCCCAGCATCCCACATGGCCCCCCCGAGCACGGCCAGGAGTAATTCCTGAGTGCATGAACCAGGAGGAACTCCTGTGCATCGTGAGGTATGGCCCAAAAAGAAAAAAAAAGAAAAAAATTTTCCCTCTCTCTATTTTTTGTTTTTGTTTTTGTTTTTTAGACCCCACATGACAATACTTAGGGGATACTCTGACTCAGTTTGGGAGAATCCCTCCAGGAGGAGCTCAGGGACCATGCACGCATGCAGTGCTGGGGATCAAACCAGAGCTTCCCACGTGCAAAACATAGAGAACTATCTCAGTAGCTCTTTGTTATTTTCAGTATGACACATAATAATATGAATAAACATTTATGGTGTATATAGTGTGTGCATGTACCCATTTCTCAGATTCTCTGAGGCAGTTAGGTGCTAGTTATGCACCAAACCATTTTCGCCTCTTCTTTCTGGTTGTTCATTTAGAAGACATTTCCCAACCTCCCTCATCGTGAAATGTGACCATGTCCGTAAGACATAGTTTTGATCCAGAGAAAGTTGAGCTGAGGGTTTCTGCCAGACCTGGCTAATACAAATCTCCCATGCACGCCTCTCCGTGCTCTTTCTCCATGCCCTAACTGGAATGGCAGAGTCCAGGGTGACCTGAGATGGCAGATCCACAAATAACTTTTAATCAGTGTATGAAACAGGACTTCTTGCTCAGCTAGGAACCACTCTACACTGTTACTTGAGCAAAAAATAACTGTGATACCTGGCAGTTCAAATAATTAATAATAAAAATAGGCCTTTCTGTTGAGGGTTAGCTTTAGTTATTATAACAATTTAGTCTACTCTAATTAGTATAGGGCTAGGGCAATAGCACAGGGGGTAGGGAGTTTGCCTTGCACGCGGCTGACCCAGGTTCCATTCCTCTGTCCCTTTCAGAAAGCCTGGCAACTACTGAGAGTATCCCACCCGCATGGCAGAGCCTGGCAAGCTCCCCGTGGTATATTTGATATGCCAAAAACAGTAACAACAAGTCTCGCTTTGTGTTCCTGGAGCAAGCAGATGCCATTGGGCTATACTAGCATGCAACAGGGATCAATGAAGACATTACTGGAGTCCGCTCGAACAAATCGATGAACAACGGGATGATAGTGGTATAGACAGTGCTACAGTGCTAACTAGTATGCCCGATGGCCCCCAGATGTGGGCTTCTGAGCATCCTTGCTCAGAAAAATAAAACATGTTGACACAATGCTAGGAAACAGGTACCTAGGGAATACATTGGCCACACTTGAAAATTTAGCATAACCAAAAACTCATAAATTGGCATTCAAAACAATTTAGATGAAAGTTTGTAAGTCTACAACTGTACCTCATGGTGTTTCACTAATAAAAACTTTTAAAAATTTTAGGTATGGGTCACTAAAATACGAGAATAGCAGAAGTAGTTTTCTTTCTTTTTAAATTAATTTATTTTTTAATTGAATCACAGTGAGATACACAGTTAAAAAGTTGTTCTTGATTGGGTTTTAGTCATACAATGTTCCAACACCTATCCATTCATCAGTGTAGATTTCCCACCACCAATCAATGTCCCCCGTTTCCCTCCCACATAACACTCCCTCTTCCTACAGAAGTGAGAGGCGCTTTCCACTTTCTCTCTCTCTCTCTCTTTCTCTCTCTCTCTCTCTCTCTCTCTCTTCCTCCCTCTCTCAGAGGTAGTTTTCTATTAGGATAAACTTAAATTAAGATTCTTTCACTTATAAAAAGCTAAGATTATGGTTGGGGGGGCAGAGTAATAATATTTGGGTAAGGCGTTTGCCTTGCATATAGTTAACCTGGACTTGATCCTTGGCACTCCAGATGGTCCCCTGGGCCCTGTCAGGAGTGATCCCTATGCGTAGAGCCAGGATTAAGCCCTAAATATGACCACGTGTGGCCAAAAAAAAAAACAAATAAAAGCTAATATTAGATGAGCTTTAGATGAACTGAGCTCCAAGTCCATGGAAAGTTGAGGATTAGTCGGTGTCAATAAACTTACCCAATGAAAGACAGGATCCTTAAATTTGGAGATTAGCAGTAATTCTATGGCAAATAAGCCAATGTGAACAAATGTACCATATTCAAAAAGTAATATGGAGCTCATCACCCCCAAGAAAATAGAGTAGGGAGACTGGAGAGATGGCTCAAAGGGCTGGAACACATGCTTTGCTTGCAGGAGTCCCAGAGTCAATCCCCAGCACTGTTCCTCTGAGAACTGTAACCAATCACAATTGAGTGTGGACCCCAAGCAAAAACTATAATATTGTATATCTTGAAAACAAATGGATCTACATAGAGTTTTAACGTTTCAATATTCTCCTCATAAGGAATGAGAGAAGAGAGATTAAGCATATTCATAACGTATTTTCAAGATCCTTTTTAAAACCATTTTTATTGAGGTGCCAGGATTTACAATATTGTTAATCATAGTTTTATGCACAATTCATTCTTCAATATATTCTTAATTTGAATATGAAAAAAATGCTCTCAGCATCTCCCTGCTCACCCCCCTCCAAATACCAATGAAACATTAATCAGTGAGTACACACTGGGTCAAATGGCCTTTAGGTTTGATTCTGAAAAATGATGAAATAAAAAATATTTATTATGCAACTGCTCTGTTACATTGTGTGGGGACAATATCTGGAAATAAAACTATCTTGTGAATCAAGTGAGAGTAGATAACTTTGGTAATATATTAAAATGTGACGTATGAGGAAAAGAATAGTCAAGAGGAACTAGGATGTGAAGGAAAGGAGCATTAGCATCCAGTGGCATGGTTCACTGAGCCTGCAATGAGAGAGTGCAGGAAGAGCCTCGAGGATGTATAGAAGAGCAGGTCCAGGCAAAGGGAATCATGCCAAAGGAGTGTCTCGGCATGCTCAGGGAACAGCAGGAGGACCAGTGGTGGTAGAGGAAAGTTAGTTGGAGAGAAGAGGACAATAAGGTCAGGGGTGGGGGCTCCCACTTCTCCTGGACTTTGTTCTAATCTCTTTCGGAGAGGATGGCCATGTGACGTCAACTCGCATTTTACTGGAACTTTATGGACATGGATTTGGGGGAGCCAGGCTTTGGAAGAATCCAGGAGAAATGAGAGTGGTTGTAATAGGCTAGATGCAGGGAAGGTGTTGAGAAACAGATGCAAGATTTGGACCAGCCAGCAGACATTCTGAGACACGGTATGTAGGATGGGTGGGGAGCGGGAAGAGAAGTTTAAAATTATTACAGTGGAGTTTGGGATTAAGTATAGGGGTTAGGTCAAAGGCATGAGCTTAATTCAGGTTCATCCCTGGCACCACATGGCCATGGGGGCATCACCAGATGAGGCCCTGGATACCCTCAAGCACCACTAAGGTAGCCCTGATGGACTGTGGCACCACAGAACCTGGGGCCTCTAGCCCTGAACCATGTGGCACAGTCAGCCAAGTATTGTTGGAAGTGGCCCCAGGGCCCTCTAAGTACCATGTAGGGGGACCTCCACAAAATGATTACAGGGCTTGTCTTGAGCAAACAAAATCTAGAAGTATGGCAGAGTAGACTTTGGCAAACAGCTAGCTGTTCCATTTAGGGCATAATAAAGTTAGGGTAACTATTAAATATCCTAATGGCTATATCAAATAGGAAGTTTTTTTTTGTACAGGGGGTTAGAATTTAGAATGTCACATCTGAAAGCATAAATTTTGGGGATATCAATGAAGAGATGGTGTTTCAAGCTTTGAACTTGGCATCTGGGCACTAAAGAAGTTCTTGGTGGCTTGAGAGATAGTATGTGAGTTAGGTTCTTGCCTTGTACATGGCTGACCTAGGTTCAATCCCTGGCACCAGATATGGTCCCCTAAAACTTCCAGGAGAGATCCCTGAGCACAGAGCCAAGGAGTAAATCCTGAATACGTCTGTACAAAATAGAAATAAAGAAATAAAGGGAAAAATCTAATACTCCTTTTTTTTTCTTACATTTTTGCACAGTTGCTAATTTGGGCCTGTCAAATATCAACAAGCATATATATTGATTTTTATTTGACTTGCCAAAAGGAAAGAATAGGGCCTATCTATGGCCCCCGGGAGGCTCGGCTGGCTTCTGGCACAGAGTCTTCTGTTAGATACAAGGTTGGGTGGGACTTGCTGGGTTGTGGCTGTTTGTTACCCATCCGGCTTCTTTTCACTTGCCTGTGTTCTTGACTTCCAGTAGCACTAGAGTACCAGCCATTCAAGGCCCGTAGTAGAGGGGCTCATTTCAAGGACTTGGTGGGCCATGCATCTCCTCCAGGCTGGGAGCTTGGAACCAGCCCCTGCTCCTCCAGGGCAGGAGTCACGTGTCTGCCAGCTGATGCTGGAAACCAAGTGACGAACCCTTGCTTCTGCAAGGCCACAGGTAGAGCCTCCAAGGAAAGAATGGGGCAGGGAGATGAGCAAAGGCTGGACCTCATGCTCTGCATATGGAGGCCCCAGGTTTGATCCCAAGCACTGCCTGGTACTCCAAAACTAGAGTCCTGATGGTCCCTGAGTACTTCCAGTGTGACCCTATTCATCCTCAGTACTACATTTCCAGGTCTAAGGATCAACATGTCAGGCCCATAGAGCTGGGTTGAGTATTAGCATCAGTCCCTGGCTCCTTGAGCACTGCTTGGGAGGTTCACCCTGCCTGCCCCTATCCCCATACCCCAAAGGAAAGAATGAATGCCAAAATTCTGTACCATGTATGGCAGAACTCACAGATATAGTTAGTGACAGGCAACTGTTACAGGTGCAAAGAATATCAGACATATTTAGCAGACAAGAGTTGTAGTTATGGGTCTACCACTAATTTACTGTTTCTCTGGTCATGTACCACTTTTCTGCCCACAGTTTCCTGAAAATGAGTAGGTTGGGCTAGGTGATGTCAAGAGCCCTCAGTTTGAGGATTCTTAAATTACAGAACCAGCCGGAACCTGATTTGTCAGTTACACTTCAAATAGCCTTGTTCGTTATTGCTCGAAACCCTCATGTTGGGTACAGGTCACCCTATACTCACTACTAAACCACGAAAGCACATTTGTTCTTTTATCTTCACAGGCAGCCATGTTCATGTAGGTACAGCCTGGTAAATACTTGGTCTTTTTGCAGGGGAGGTATGGCCGTCCCAGGAATGTTGGGAATGGTTATACTTGGTAGTCAGGAAGCCATGTGGTACCAGGGATTGAATCTGGCATGTGCTCCACTTTTTAAGTTATCTCTCCACCTCTGTCCCCTCATTTTTTTTGGGGTGGGGGGAGGAAGGCAATGCTAAGGATGGAAGCCAGGGCCTTATATACACAAAACAAGTACTTTATCTCTGAGTCATATCCCTGGTCCCTGGTATTTCTATTTGGTTCTTGAACTTTTATTGTGATTACTGTAGATTTAATTTGTGATAGAAATAGTACACACTTTGCCCAGTTTTCCCCCAATGATAACATACTGCAAAACCTTGAAATGCTATCGTAGCTACGATACTAACATCTGTCTCACTCAGAGTTCCTCAACGTCACTAAATTTTGTGTGTCTCTGTTCAATAGATGTTTTGTCAACTGTACCTCCACAATCAAGATTCTTTGTTTTAAAACCTCAGAGGGCAGAATCTCCTGCCCCCGCACCAGGCTGTCTTCATATGAGCTTCTTGGAGGGCGCGGATTGAGTTTCCCTCCCCACCCCAAGCAGAACCCCGGAAGCTTAAAACCTCCAGAATCCACCCACAGCCATGCTCAAGGCCACTCTCCACACGCTCCGACGACGAGCCTCCAGCATGAAGGAACTGGTAGAGGAACCCAGGTATGCGGGACTGGTGGCTGAGATATCCAAGCCTGCTCAGATCAGGACTGGGCCTCTTCCACTTAGAACCCCAGTTTTCCAGTAGCTTGGCAGTCACACCCACAAACTGCCGCTGGCGCCATGTAATCTCTTTAATGGCCAAGATCCAGAGACTATAAAACAAAGCTCCCCGAAGAGAGCTATATGTTATTTCCTGGAACAAGTGGCCGCATTTGTGACAGCGAGACCTCTTATACTCTAGCCCACTGATATAACTAAAGTAGCACACATTTGTTTGATTTTAACAAACTTGCTTGTATTCTCTTATATCGCCCCAGAAGGAAATACAACAACCTTCACACACTTCCCTCTTATTTTGATGGGAAGATGCTAGCTTGTAGGGTGGGTGTTTGAATATTATCTGTAACGAACTATTGTGAACTCCTTTATGAAAATAAAATGTATAAAAATCGCAAAAAAAAATTAAAACCTCAGAGGTCCTCGGGTTATGCTTTTAAAATCACACTTTCCTTTCCTCTCCTCACCTCTCACTTGATCCAGAATCTCTTTTATTTGAGATTATTTCAAAGTTACAGAAACCATCTAATAACTCTAAACTCAGATCGATGAATGCTGGTCTCTTGCCCATTTGCTTTTTTCTTTCCTGTCAACATTTTTTTTTCTCCTGACTGGCTTACATTACTTACATGATGATCCTTTATCCCTTCAAAATATTTGAGTGTCTCCTTCCTAAGGACAATGACATAACACACAGTACACACCATCCACATCAGTAAACATGCATACATCCAACCCTCCCTATCAGGACTTCAAGTTTGCCAATTGGAAGGTCCTTTGTAGCATTCCTCCTCCCCTGCAGGACCTTGTGTAGAAACAGGGGTTCACATTACATTGTGATGACTCTCAGCACCTTTTAACCGGGGGTCAGTTCCCAAACCTTCTCCTTCTTTTCTTGGGGAGGAGGCTCCCAAGCAGTGCTCAGGGGGAGTAGGACCATTCCTCGGATCCTCTGCCAACCTGGCAGGCTGGTTCAGTGCTCCAGCATAGTGATGCAGCTGCTCTGCCACTCAGGTCCACCCTTCTGGTGTGGGGTGTGGGTGCATGTGGTGATCAATCAAACTTGAGTCCCCATATGTCCCTTGTCCTGGTGCCATATCTCCGTGCCCAGTGCTTTCTTTTGTAATTTATGGCACTGGTATGCCTCATGAATACACCTCCTGGGGGCTGGAGCGATAGCACAGCCGATAGGGAGTTTGACTTGCACTCAGCCAACCCGGGTTCGATTCCCAGCATCCCAAATGGTCCCCTGAGCGCCGCCAGGAGTAATTCCTGAGTGCAGAGCCAGGAGTAACCCCATGTGCATCGCTGGGTGTGACACAAAAAGAAAAAAAAATACACTTCCTTCTTGTTAATTGATGTTCCTCATAGCGGATTTGTCTGAGGTTTCCTCTCCTTAGATTCAGGTTATGGCTTCTCCCTGCAGAGAGGAGGTATCCTGGGGACAAGCCACCCACCTCTTTCATGAATGGTGCTCATTTTAATCACTTGGTCGAGGTAGTGCGTGCCTGCTATTTTTTTTTTTTTGCAAAGTTATATTCATCCTCTTGCTACCAATAAGCCTAAAACCATCCATGGGCAGCCCAGTTAATCCCGGCAAATACTTGCTCCTCAGTAAATGGCATCACTGGAGTTATCCCAGGTGATGATTCTAGCCTGAAACAATTTTAATCGTATACCTAGTCTCTTTGGCTGCGTTTCCAGCATTCGAAACCCAGGTTTCTTTCCCTTGTTTCTCGGGTTTTGAACTGGATCTTCTCCACCTCCTCCCAAAGTCCTGCACGACCTTTGTGGCAGAGGCTAGGAAAGTCGTGTCTACTGGGAGCGCGCTGCAGTGGGCAGTGACCCCATTAAACCGTCCACCCTGTTTTGCAGAGAGCGGCCAGGGAGCCCTGACTTCCCGGATGAGTTCCGATTCCTCCTCCTCCTCCTCCTCCTCCTCCTCCTCCTCCCCCACTTCAGTCGCATTTTGCTGGGGTGCCCATCCACACCCTCCCTCTCCCCATCCATCTCCCAGGCTCCGGTCCATTCGCGATTCCAGCCCCCGGTCGCTTTCCTGGGGGGCCGGCCGGGCCTGCCGGAGCGCAGTCCCGGGGTTCCCGTGAGCTGCCGCAACGACCCCCTTCTCCGTTCCGCGCCAGTGCCCAGACGCGCAGAAGCGCTCGAAGTAAATAAACGCGCCGGGACGGGCGTGAGGACCCCCCTCTCTCGCGACCCCGATCGCGGGCATCCCGAGCCCAGCCCGGGGGCGCGGCGCTGGCACACGCGGGACCGGGCCGAAGGCCGCCGCAGGGGAGGCGGCAGCAGCAGGCGCGCGGGTGGCGGCGGCCGCGCGCCCCGCCCGGAGGGCACCCCGGAGGGCGGCCCGCAGGTGGCGGCGCGGGGCGGCGGGCGGGGCGCGGGAAGGGGAGGGCTGTGGGCGCGCGTCCGGCGGTGACGGCAGCGCCGAGGGGAGGCGCGAGCCGCCCGCGGGGAGCCATGGCGAGAGGCGGCGGCGCGGCGCCCGCAGCAGCACGGCCCGAGTCGGCAGCGGCAGCAGCAGCAGCAGCAGCGCCCCCGCCCGCGCGCGCCCCGCACCCCTGAGCCCGCGCGCCGCCTGCGACGCCGTCCCCGGAGAGGGGCCGCTGCGCGCGGGGGTAGGGGGGCGGGCGATCGGCGCACCCGCACCCGCCTCGGCCGCCGGGAGCCCGGAGCAGGGGGCGCCCAGACCCGGCCCGGCCGCGAGAGGGAAGCGGAGCCTCCTCCGGGCGGCCGGGGCCGGGCCCAGGAGCCGGACGCCGATTCCTCGCGCGCGCGGGCAGCCCCGGGCTCCCAGGCCCGTCCCCGGAGCGCGCCTGCCGCGGGGCCGAGCTCCGCGCGCGGCTCGCGGGTAAGTCAGGGGTCCGCTCGCGCCCCCGGGACCGGCCGGGGAGGGACTCGGGGGTCCCCCGAGCGGCGGCGTGTCGGGTGCGGACGGTGGGAGAGGCCGGACGCGCGGACCCCACCTGCTCGGCTCCCCTCCGGCCCGGCGGCACCTGCTGGAGGCCCTCGGGGGAAAGGGGGCGCTGAAAGGGGACCCCCAAAGGGAGGGCGCTGGGTGGGTCCCGCTGTTGGCCGGGATGCCCAGGTCCCCGGACTCCAGAGGAGACGGCGAGGCGACCTTGAGCCCGGACCAGGGCGGCGAGCAGCACCTGGATCCCCGCTCACCCGCGGAATGAATCAGGTCCCTTTGGGGCTTCCGAGTGTGTGTGTGTGTGCGCGCGACCCGGCTGATGGTGGCTTTGAGGACGCCTCCCCGCTCCCTTCCCGGGAGTTTACAAGTTCACTTTGTCACTTTTATGGCATGAGTTTTCCACCGTCCAAGGTCGGCCTATTGCAGGTAAAAGCAAATGCAGCGGCCGGATTTTTTTCTTTTTTGGAAAGTTGTGTCCAGGGGAGCACCTGTCCCAAAGGCTGGCCCCGGGTGACCCCAGCGTGCCCAGCCCGCGAGCTTCTGAACCGCCCCAGTGTCTGCTCAGGGTCTGGCATCAGCGTTCCCCTCGGAGATCCGTCCGAGTGTGTGTTTAGGTAGCTGATGAAAAAAAAATTTTTTTTTTCCCGGTATAATTCACGAGAACTTTTATTTGCTTCGAAGAAGTGAGTCAGTGTCCTGAGTGTGGTCTAGAGTTTGTAGCCTGGGTTGTAACTTTCCTGGAACTCTTGGTTCTCTGTGGCCTGTCCTGGGGTGACAGATTCCCCTGGAAAAGCTACTAGGGACAGGGGCCTTATCAGTTTCTTGCTGCAGGGACTGAAGAAATCCCGGGTGAGCAGAGGGGGGCCTCGTGGAGCCTGGTTGCGCTGGGAGGCATTGGGGGGAGGAGGGATCTCTTGAGTTCACCAGGGATGAGTGACAGGCAAGGTGAAGTTGACCCTGGAGTGGTGGGGTTTCTCTCCCCTCCCTCCATATCACCTCTCATTTTCTTTCTCTGCCTCTCTGCCCTTCCCCCTCCCCCACTGTCTCCCTCCCCCTCCCTCAGACTGCACCTTGCTGTACCCCAGAGGTGCCTACTTTCCTGGGAGGGCTGAGCTGGGTGAGAGAGTCCCTGCCTAGTCCTGCACAGCAAGCTGGCATGAATTTGGGTTGCAACAGGGCCAGGACACTTGCCATTTCCTGTTGGATGCCCCCAGGGAGCTGTAAGATTTGGTTTCCCATCGCCGGCTCTCCCGAGGATGCCTCCAGCCTGGCTGTGTTGCTTCTGCCCCTTCTCTCTGGAGTGTTCCAAAGGGACACTGGCCTCTGAGTGAGGAGCCTGGATTGAAATCCCAGCTCCTCCTTCCTGTGTCCCTTGGCTCTTGTTTCACCCCCCTCTCGGACCTGACTCTCCCCTCTTGGGTGCTGCTCCCCATCCAACAAAACAAAATAGAAACCAGAACAAATGGAAACAAACCCAAATAGAACTTCCCTTTATTGCTGTAAGGGTTAGAGTGTCTAAGTGGACGTGTCTGTGAAAGTAAACTGAAGGGTGCAAAGAGAGTACAGGAGGTAAGGGGCTTGTCTGGCATGTGACTGTGGCTTCCTTGACCCTGGTTTAAATCACCGGTGCCATCCAGGGGTCACCGAGTACTTCCAGGGGTCATTCCTGAGCACAGAGTCAGGAATAGCTCCTGAGTACTACAGGGTGTTACCTCCACCCCTCCAACCTCCAGATAAATAACCTTAAAAGTATAAAAAGTTGAACTGATGGAATTGGAGAGATGGTACAGTGATACAGTGGGTAAGGCGCTTGCCTTGCTTGTGACCGACCAGAGTTGGATTCCTGGCATCCCATGTGGTCCCCTGAGTACCACCAGGAGTGATTCCTGAATGCAGAGCCAGGAGTAACCCTGAGCATCACCAGATGTGATGAAAACAAAAAACAAAACAAAAAAAGTTGAACCGAATGACCTAGGAGGGCTTCAGTGTCCAGCACAACTATGTTTGTGTCTGGTTTAGCTATTTGGAACCCTCAAGAAATATTAAAATGGGTATTGTGATCATAATGAATATCTTTGAAAAAGGTTTATTGCAAGAGTCAAGTCAGATGTGGTGAAAGTCTTTGGTGAGGAGCAGAGGGAAGGCATGGTTTATTTTCACAGAGAGGCATACACCTAAAACTTTGCAAATTAATAACCTTGGACAGTTTGCCATTGATTGGCATTTTTCTCCCACTACATCTCAACTCCTGGCAGTCTCCTTGAACGTATAGTTTCTGTAACTGTTAGGAAACTCTTGAAATCTGCTAGGGGACTGCCCTTCTTGACTGCGTGGCTCCCACACTGTAGAGTGGACCAAACTGCACCTGTGCCTTCCGCAGATGTGTTTGCATTGACACAATTGTCTATTTCTCCAGGGAGCTGAGAAGACAACCCAGCACGGCAGCTTTGAAGGTGGCCACTGTCTTACAGGCTGGACTTCTTTCTTTCTTCTTTGGGGCTCAAGTGAGAAAGGCATTGGAGGGAGTCATAGTTCATTCAAACTCACTGAATGTTGCAGTTATTAAATCAAGGATTTCTTAGGTGCCACAGTTTCTTATGTAGTTGAGTCTTGACAGCCGGGGTGTTAGAGGCACTGGATCTTCATGGTTGGAAATGCATGTATCACCTTTGACTCCCCCATACTTTGCTACTCCATAGCTGTTGACTGGAAGCCTTATTTGTAGTGTAGTTGATGAATGTATGTTTTGTCTATTACGTGCATTACATTCTGTAGTTTTACCATAAAGTAAGCAAATTGATGTTAAGGCAACCTTTTTTGTGTTGTTTTGTTTTGTTTTTGTTCCACACCTGGTGGTGCTCAGTACTTACTTCTGACTGCATTCAGAGGGGACCGTATGGGGTGCCGGGGATGGAACCTGGATCAGCTGCGTGCAAGTGAGCACCTTACCCCCTGTACTATCTCTCTGGCCTTTAAGACAACCTTGTAGAGAAAATACAGGACTGAACTGCATTGGTTGAAAAACAATTCTGCCTGTAAATACACTCATGCACTGCAAATTGCTAATGTCCAAGGGTCAACTTATATGATTGGAGAGGTTGATAAACATGAGGATCATGATACAACAATCTGTCTCTTTACATATATAATGAGTCCATGAAAATGGACCCTGACTGCTGAACTCCTGTGTGTTGGGTGTGTGCTACAGGTTTTTTGGTGGGATAGACACAGGATGTTCCTTTGAGGAAGTGAGGATGTTGGCAGGATGTTGGAGGACATCTGCGCTTCTGGGTTCCTGGAGCTTTCAAGATGTTACTCGGTAGTCCCAGGCAAGTATCTGAGAGAGAGCTATGGAGGGGTTTTCTGGCTTCTCTTCACCTTTTCCTTTCTTTCTAAACAAATCTGCCCTCTTTGAACTTGCCTTCTCAGTGGGTGGACCGGTGTGGAACCCCCCTGCAGAGTTTAGCAAAGGGATTTGAAGAATAGCACTTGGTGCCTGGCTGACCTGGATGCTTCTGAGCCAGCATGGAGTAGCACAATACAAGCAGCTGCTTCCAGAAAGGCCCTGGCAGATGCTTTATGAAGGAAGGACTGAGTGGCATTATGATTCATCCAGATGCTCATTTAATTATGTGTGTGTGTATGGATGGTGCACCTGAGGTGGAAGCGGACGGAGGCGGGTGGAAGGCGAGCTCTTAAAATCCCAGTTTGGGCTGGCGGCCCAGCTGACCTTCTAGGAAGGCTGTGTCCAGCCTCACCTGCTCAGCAGCATGAGCTGTGCCGAGAAGCACTGCCAGTTCCCGCCATGAGGCCTCAGGGTGGTGCTGCTTTCTCCTTCGGAAAGTCTTTGGCCTCTGGGTCTTCTGCTGTGAGTGGGGTAATATTGCTGCTGCATGAACATCCTGACTATCCGTGCAAAGGAGCCCCGGAAGAGGTGAGCTTCCAAGCACCTTTCAGTGTTACTCAGCAATGCCCTGAATGCAGAATCAGAGTATTCACCTTGCTCGTTTATTATTATAAAAAGGCTTTTACGTTGCTTCAGTCAGAAGCATTTGAAGAAGATGAACCGTGGGGCTGGAGAGATGAGACAGCAGGAAGGGCGCTTGCCTTGCATGAGGCTGACTCAAGTTTGATTCCCCAACAACCCATATGGTCCCCTGAGCTCTGCAGGAGTGATCTCTGAACACAGAGCCAGGAGTAAACCCTGAGCACCGATGGGTATGACCAAAAAAAAAAAAAAGATGATGAACATTGTTTTTTTTTCCAGGGGCTCTGGGGGTTTCCCGAAGCATGTGTATACTAGTTTGAGGATGTTGACAAGCCAGATTCTTTCTAGTGTCTCTTTTAGTTCCAGACTTTACCAGATGCCAGGGCATTTGAAAGCAGAAGGTAATCTTCCTAGAGGGAATGGACTTTGAACTGACATCTGTAAAGGATAGCAGTGGGAAATAAAGGATATTAGGAAATTTAAGAACCATCAGAATATAAATGACCTGGTCTTAAATATTTTGCAGGGATGGGGAGAGGTCTGAGCCATACCCCATGGTATTCATGGGCTATTCCTAGCTCTGTGCTTAGGAGAGACCCCTGGATGTGCTTGGGGGACCATCTATGATGCCAGGGAGTAAGCCAGGATTGTAGCCCCTGCAGTGAAAGCAAGGCAAGTGCCTTACTTCTGTAGTATCTTTCCAGCCCCTGGACGTGAATGTGGAGGATGACCATGCTCAAGGGTATTCAGGGAACTTTAGAATTTTAATTTAGAATTTTTTTTTGCGGGGCCACACCCTTCAATGCTCAGGGGTTACCCTGGATCTGCACTTAGAAATCACTCCTGGCGGTACTTAAGGGCCATGTAGGGATCGAACCCAGGTAAACCACGTGTAAGGCAAGCACCTTACCTGCTGTACTATATCTCTAGTCCCTAACATTAGACCTTTTAAATGAAGTTTTGGAGGGACCCTCATTCTCGGGACCTGGGAGTCATTGTCTGAGACACAGCCAAAGTGGATGAATGGTTCAATGCTCTGGTCCAGAGGTGCTGGGGACCACCAGGGCCACACCCAGGAGTGCTGTGGGGCATGGCGGGGCATGTGGCACCAGGGATTGAACTATGGAGGAGCCCTCTGACTCCTGAGCTGTTTCCTGGCCCCAAATGTTCTTATTTTTAAAAAAGAATTAATTAAAAATAGCCATGAACATATGGAGTAAGTAGCTTGACTTTTTTTTTTTTTAATGGAACTTTATGTCTCTTAGAGCACTTGTTGTTTGGTTGCCTTACTGGGATTCCAACTTGGGTAACATGCACACAGGGTATACACTTGGCCACTGAGCCATATCCCCGGCTAGTGAGCCTCACTCTATCACACTCTTCCTTAAAGATGAGGTATTAGTTCCTTGCAGTTACTGGGTAAGTGTGAGTAAATTGATTTAAAAAATGCCACCATCTTCTGGTTCTTACATTATGTTCTTACATGATGTTCTTACAGTCTCTTAGCAAGCCCTACATTTGATCACACAGATGTGAATATTTATTCATGTCACCTAACTTGATGTTAATTAGAATAAGGATCGAGACTGTATTTTTCTCCTCCAGGTTTGGAGACAACAAAGCTATATATGCATATAGATAACATGTAGGACAGTTAAAATTTTATTCATTATTAGGGGCTGGAAGGATAGTATAGTGGGTAAGGTTTTGTCTTGCATGCAGCTGGCCAGGGTTCGATCCCAGGCATCCCATATGGTCCCCTAAACACCTCTAGGAGTAATTCCTAAGTGTAGAGCCAGGAGTTACTCTTCAGTTTTGCCAGGTGTGGTCATAAAACCGAAAAAAAAAAAAAGAAAAAAGAAAAAAGTTCCATCAGTTCCTCTGGTTGTTTTTGGTAAAATCAAAAAGGATTTCCAGGTAGTTCTTTAACATCAGTTGTGTATACTATGGGCCTGGATTTGTTTTGTTTTGTTTGATGGTAGCATTCTGCAAACTCTCCATTTTTAATTTTGGAAAAAGTAGAGGAAGTGATCTAATATAGGCTTGCCTCCTTTTATTTTGGTTCCTTTCAAATAGTTTCCAGTTTGGGATGTGGCCAAAGATAAAATATCTCCCTGGAATGTTGGCAGTGCTATGGCTTTGCTTGTATTATGGAACTGTGAATTTAAATCAGGAGGAACAGGAGGGGGAGGCATTCCGAAGCCATCTTCGAAGTTATGTTTGCCCAGAACCATTGGGGAATTGTGTGTATGTGTGTGTGTGTGTGGGGGGGGGAGGGGGCCAAGGACGGGGGGAGAGGGATTGGAGAGGGAGAATGATTTGACCTCCAGAAATGTAGATGATCTTTATTGTGAGGAGAAAGTGGGTACATACAGCTGGGGTCCCAGATTCCTGGTGGAGCCCTGTGTGCCTGGCTTGTGCTGAGCATGACAGCAGGGAAGGGCAGTGCTCTGAGAGGGAGATGGGGACTCTGAGTCCCTGCTGTTTTGGCCCCGGCTGGTCACGGGAGCTCAAGGCCCCACTTGTGGTAGTGGCTGCATCACTATCAACTCCTGGCATCTTAGAGCTCACCCCAGGCCTGCTTAGTCTGAATCCACAGTAACACATCGCCAGCTGGCTACGATGCTCAGAGACACCCTCACGTGGATTGTGCTTTCCCAGTGTCCTCCCTGGCCCAGACTCTGGCTGTGTCATCAGTGCTGGTATGAATTCCGGGTGAACATTTGTGTCTTTGCTTATACTTCTTCCCAGTATGTAACTGGAACTGGGACCATGTGCTGAGGGACCATGCAGTGCCGGGGATGAATTCCGGGCCTCCTTCATGCAAAGCCCACTGAGCTATCTCTTTGGCCCTCTGTGTTTAATTTTTGAGGCCATTCCATACTTCCCTCCACATTTTCCTCTGGAGTTGCACCGTTTTATACTCTCACCAACCACTCTCACTGGTTCTACTTTCTCTCCATCCTGACCAATAGTTATTTTCTGCCTTTCAGTGACTGCTACTCGTATAGGCATGCCACTGTTTATTTTTCTTTCGAGTCACTTTTCACCCTTCATTCTGTTTCTCCAACCCTGACCCTGGTCTTTGCCTGCTTTCAGCAATAGGGAATATGGAAAGTGATGGTAGGATGTAGAAGTTCTTGCTTCAGTCCTGGATCCCAATGGCTGTGGAATACCCAAGGGCCACACATATAAAAAAAAAATGTAGAAAATAGGGTGGGGCTCAGATTCACAAGCTTTCTAGAAGCTGTTCTGTTTTAGAGTTTGTTTATGGTGTTTACCTTCATTCTTCATCTCATTTGTAAATTTTAAGGACAAGTGGAGTGAAATTAGTCAGAGACTTAAAGGAGGTAATTAATGTTTGAAGGGCAGGTCACTGAATAGTGCCTTAGATTTTGTGATGGCAGAATACGGGGCTTTTCTTTCTTTTTTTTTCGCTTTTTGGGTCACACCCAGCGACGCACAGGGGTTACTCCTGGCTCTGCACTCAGGAGTCACCCCTGGCGGTGCTCAGGGGACCATATGGGATGCTGGGAATCGAACCCGGGTCAGGCGCGTGCAAGGCAAACACCCTACCCACTGTGCTAAAGCTCCAGCCCCTACAGGGCTTTTCTTTTACTCTTCATTTTTAAAGTTGAGACAGTGGTCCATAAGAACATGTCTTGAGGTGACAATTTCACACATTTTCAAATTCCAGATTACTGGACCCTCGTGCCAGTGTCTCCATACCTCTGCCCCCCAACAGCTGCACTCTCCTGTTCTGCTGACTTCTGTTCTGAGGTCAGAGTCCAAGGGTGTGTTTTTTTTTCTTGTCCTTGTCCATTTCCTTGGTTTTGTTCTCCATATTCTACACGTGAGTGAGATCATCTAAGGTGCGGGTGTGTTTCCCTTTTTGTGACTCCTTTAGCATGGCCCCCCACCAGTCCCATCTCCGAGGTCCCAAATAGCAAAGTTTTTTCCTTCCTTCCTTCCTTCCTTCCTTCCTTCCTTCCTTCCTTCCTTCCTTCCTTCCTTTCTTTCTTTCTTTCCTTCTCTCTCTCTCTCTCTCTTTCTTTTTCCTTTTTTTCTTTTTGGGTCACACCCAGCGATGCACAGGGGTTACTCCTGACTCAAGCACTCAGGAATTACTCCTGGCGGTGGTCGGGGGACCATATGGGATGCTGGGAATTGAACCCGGGTCTGCTACGTGCCAAGGCAAACATCCTACCTGCTGTGCTATTGCTCCAGCCCCAGTTTCATCCATTCTTACAGATGAATAAGTTGAAATCCAGGTTATAAGATGAAATCTGGATTGTCCGTTGGACACAGACTTGGAGTTGGGTTTGGGTCGCTTGACATCTGCAGAGCTCTGAAAGCAACGTTTGAATGTCAGAGGGCCTTCAAACATTTAAAATGAGGGCTCCAACAATGAAAGCTTTGATTGAGTAGCAGAATTTGAAATCTGGGAAGAGAATCTGTGGATACCTTCGACAGGACAGGCAGATTCTGGTGAGGAAGTTGGAATATGGGTAAACTTTGTGCTGGGTGAGTAAAAACCCTAAGCAAACAAAACTCCAAATCTCAGGAGTAGTTGCATAACAATTAAGAGGAAAGGTAGGGGGGAGGAAAATGAGCAATTTGTTGGGGTGATGACTCACCGGTGCTGTGTCTCTGAGTGGTTCATTTGGGTGCAGAAGTAGGGAACAGTCGTGTTACTGGCTTTTGTGGAACAAAAAAAGACAGTGCCATCCAGGCAGGGGGTGGAGGGGTGGTGGGGGTTTCCTACAAGTTCTATAGCAGGAGCAGGCTTGAGATGAAGTGCTGGATGCGATGGGAACCATGCAGCTCACTCTTACATACTCGAGGGGGGTGTAGCCTTGTTTTGTTTCTGACAAAATAAAACCCTTCAGACTCAGTGATCTGCATAAAATGCCACGCACCGCGCTTGTGTTTGAAGCCAGGCTCCCTCTCAACTCCCTTTTTATTTTTTATTTTATTTTAAAATTTATTTTATTTTTAATTTTATTATTATTATTGTTTTACATTTTGGGTCACACCCAGCGATGCTCAGGGGTTACTCCTGGCTCTGCACTCAAGAATTACTCCTGGCAGTGTTTGGTGGGCCATATGGGATGCTGGGGATTGGACCGAGGTAGGCTGTGTGCAAGGCAAACGCCCTGCCCACTGTGCTATTGCTCCGGCCCCTTGCTCCCTTTTTAGATTGGAGCTTTGTCAGGGTGAAATGTGTGGAAGTCATCGAAGGCGTCCGGTTTGTGACAGCCAATTCCCGAATCAGTACCTCGTTCGAGAGCCTCACAAGGTCATTTAGAGGATTCTGTGAATTAATTGGTATGCTTGGCTCCGAGTAAGCGTTTTGGGCAAGCCATTATTATCATTGTTATTAAGCTCCTTGTGATCTATTCATCCATAAATAATTTCAGAGCGTTCTATGCCACACCCTGGGGGCATGTGCTGCCTTCATCTTTCTGCTCCCAGCAGGCACCACCCCCTGGCCCCGCCCCCAAGCTGCCCGTGATGTCTGCTCACCTGACAATTACCTTCTGTGCTCTGACTGTGAGAAGACAGGGTTAAGTTCTGCACTAGTCCCAAGGTATTGGAAAAATCCCTTTGGACTTGATATTTGCGTGAGAGTATGAAGCTTCAGAGATGTCTTGTTGAATAAATGTAGTTTGATGTTAAATATTTGGGAAATATGGGGACCAGAGCAATAGTACAGCAGATAGGGTGCTTGTCTTCCACATAGCCAACCCGGGTTCAATCTCTGGCACCCTGTATGGTCCTCTGAGCCCACCAGAAGTGATCCCTGAGTGCAGACCCAGGAGTAAGCCCTGAGCACTGATGAGTGTGACCCAATCCCCCTCTCCACTCCAAATCTGGAAAACAACTTTCTATTGGGGAAATAAACAGACTATTCTTACTATTACAGTGAAAAATAAAGAGTGTGCCACAGGCATCTTTGGGGAAAAAAATGATAATGTTGACTGATGCCCGAGACATGTTTATACTGTCCTTGGAAGAGAGGAAAATGTTTGGTTAAGGGAAAAGAGAAATGAGTAAAAGAAGAATTCCCTTACAGCTGCTGAAAGTCACTTGAGGAACTTTTCCCTGTGCTACATCTCTTGATCATAGAACAGATGTAACCATATGAAAGGGAATAAAGAAAATAAGTCGGGGCTAGAGAGAATACAATATGCAAGGCTCTTGATTTGTACCTAGCCAGCCTGGGTTCATTCTCCATCACACCATATTGTACCCCAAGCCTTGCCAGGAGTGGTCCCTGAGCACAGAACCAGGAGTAAGCTCTGAATACTGCAGCCCCAATACCACCTCAGGCCTTTCCCACTCCCCCACCCCCACAAAAAGATTAAAAAAAAAAAGAAGGAAAGTAAAGGAAAAAAAAAAAAAACAGGTGTTCCTGGGACTTCAGTGAATTTCTGCCCAGACATTTGATTTTCTGCGCAGACATTTATCTCTTTGGCATACTGTATTCTTTTTCGTTCTTATTTTTTTAATTGTTGGTTTATAAGTCTGCAAATGTTTATGTGTTGTGAGGGTAACCAGATGAGCGAGCCTAATCTCTCTTCCTTCCACTTTGGCATGATACCTATGCATACGCACATTCTGGTTGTAGTGATCAGCGGAGTCGCTCTAGTGCTCACACAGTGCTCAGTGAAGTCACTGCAGTGCTCACACAGTGCTCGCCGGGGTCACTGCAGTGCTTGTACAGTGTTTACAGGGGGACTGCGGTGCTCTCCCAGTGCTCCCTGAGATTGCACTTATACCCTTTAGTGTGGTGCACACACATCTCTGGCTGTGTGTAGCTGGGAGTCTCTTTTGGTGCCAGGTTTCTCAGAGAGCAGAAATGCCTGACACAAATAGCAGCGCCACCAGGATCTCATGTGGCAGTGTTGGGGACTGAACTCTCTGCCTCACACTTGCAAGGCAGACACTTCTGTTACTGAGCCAAGTCATGGCCTGAATTTATTTTGGGGTGCAGGAGATCAATATTTAGAGTCTTTTACATGCCCAGCATGTATTCTGCCTTGAGCTCCATCCCCCTGATTGGGAAATACTGATTCCTTCCTTCCTTCCTTCCTTCCTTCCTTCCTTCCTTCCTTCCTTCCTTCCTTCCTTCTTTCCTGATTTTTGAATCGCACCCAGCATTGCTCAGGGCATTCTCCTGGCTCTGTGCTTTGGGATCACTCCTGGTAGTACACAGGACACCATATGTGTTATGCCAGGGATTGAACCTGGGAAAGCATGCCCCTTCCCTGCTGTATGATCGCTTCTGCCCTATGTATTGAATTCTTTATTTGGTAAGAGGAAGCGTGGCCAAGAGTGATTGTCATAATCAAGTCTGAGAATTTCCCTCACAGACTCAGGTTGCATCCATATTAGAACCCTAAAATGAAAAGGGAGCCATTTGGAGCCTTTCCACTCCTGACGAGAGGAGGCTGGCTTCAGCTTGGCAGATGTGCCTTAGTCAGGGGCAGGTGTCATTCCTCTTCCATCACCCCAGGCCTGACAGACCCACTGTGGGCACTGAGGCTTCACTCAGGGTGAGAGGGATGCGTGCGCAGGAGGAGGGAGAGAAGAGCATGGACAGGTCGTGTTAGAATCCAGGACCTCCCACGGGCAAGATAGGAGGCTTTTGAGTGACACTGAGTCTCTTAGGCCTGAAGGAGGAGGTAGTGTAAGGTGGGGTGAGTGGGGAAGGAGGCGGCTGAGAATTCCCAATTGGATTCGCATCACTGAGGCTGAGGGCCCGGGCAGTTCTGTTCCACGTGTTTGCTGCGATTTCCAAATGGAGACGTTCAGGGCGCTGGGAGTGGGGCCCTGATACTCGGAAGGGATATTTGTATGTGAGGTGAGAGTTTGGGGCCAGCCCTGTGCAGATAATAGTGACTTCTGGAGTGGAGAAGAATGACAAGGGACTGGGGGGTGGGGAGGGAAGTGTGTTCTTGAGCTGAACGTCAGGTTCAGTTGAATGGTGAGGTTCTTTGGGTCACTCTGCTGTGAGTTAAGATAAAGACTCAGATGTTCTTTAGGTTTTATACACAGTAGGGGTGCAGATATTGGTAGTGTTATATCTCTTGGTTTGTGATATAGTTGGGGGGTGCTTGGATTTGAACCCAGGCCCTCATCCATGCCTGCATTGTTCTTACCTTTGGACATTTGGGGCTCTTGAAGTAAGGCAAAATTGGAGGGCGTTAGAAATAGTTTGATTTTACCAAAGACACCTATGAAGCGCATCAGAATAGATGTCATAAGAAATTTGACAGTACAGGACTGAAGAGATAATATAGTGGGGTAGGGCATTTGCTGTGCATGTGGTTAACCAGAGTTCACTCCCCAGTATCACATATGGTTCCCTGAGCACCATCTGGAGTGACCCCTGGGCACCAAGCCAGTGTACCCCCAAACTAAAAATGCAGACAAAAAAATCCAAAATTTTAACGGACACAAAATTGGTACCACTGAGTTTTCCTTTTGCCTTGGGCCCTGATGTGGTTTCACCTGACTGACCTGAGCCTGGAATCAGAGCCAGGACACCTTTTAAGACTCAAGCATCACGGACCTGACCTGGATGCTGGACCTCAAATCAGGGACAGTGAAGGGACAAAATTGATGGCACTGAAGTAGCAGCTGTCACTACTTTTGGAAATGTTGCTTCTGGGTAGATTAAATATCCCAGTGAAAGGAAATGTATAAAAGTGCTTGGGATAGTCTGATGATACGGACATTGATTTTCAACAAAGTTTTTGGTATTACCACAACCAGGGCTGTGGGATGGGGCGTTGATGTTACAGATCAAAACTGAAACTTGGCCAGGCCCAGGTTGTTGGCATGAACAAGATCTCAAGCATTTTGTCTTAAAGTGTTCAGCCATTGAAGACGTTGATGATTGTCCACCTTTCCGCTAATCATGGATTTTCGATCAGTTAAGTGCCTGGTAAACTGGCTTGGAATCTGGCAATTTGCTCCTCTCAGTAGTGCATGCTTACCTCCGACATTGTAGGGGACCAAACCCCATTTCTGAAATGCGGCCCCCTTTGTGTTTTTTTTTTGTGAATGAGTCCCATGCGTTTGGCTCTTAGTAGCAGTCGGGATGTGTTTGTTGCTGAGATGGGGCGCAGGGGGAGGGGGTGAGGAGGGGAGCGCTCGAAAGCGAGAAAGAGAGATGGTTCCTGGATTTTTCAGCTCCTCTTCCAATTGCTATGGAGACCGTCGTCTCAGTGCCAACTGGAGTCCCGTCTGGGGTACTTTCTGCCAGGTTTCCCCTTAGAAGCAGAATCCTCCTTCTTATTACTAAGGTTTCTCAGGTGCTGTTTTTACAGCCAAGAAAGGGGTTCTTTTGTTTGTTTGTTTGTTTGTTATGGGGGCCCGCTTAGGGGTTACTCCTGGCTCTATGCTCAGGAATCACCCCTGGAAGTGCTCCAGGGGCCATATGGGGTGTCGGGGATCGAACCCAGGTCAGCTGCATCGAGAGACAGGCTCTTTGAAATGAAATGAACGGTGATGGCAGTTCGCTTCAAAAACCTCCCTCAGAGAGGGTTAAAACTTCCCAACCCTGTAAAACCCTTCTTTGTTCAAGCCCCCACCCCCTTCCACTTTCTCTGTGCATGGTTTCCTCCTAGCAACAGGCAGTGGTCAGGGGGAAAGTCTAGCCTGGCTGGAGTGCCCCCCAGCCCCTCCCCCTCTCTAGAGTCCCCAGGGGCACCTCGAGAGGGCTGCTCCCATACCCTGACTGCCAGCATGCTTGACGGGCTCATGGTCCTTCCTTGTGTGTAGAAAAGTTTTTCATTCTGAATTCCGTTTCTTTAATTGATGTCTCTTTAATTGATGTGAGGCTGCCGGGGTCTTTCCTTTCCTCTTGTGTTAAATTTCGGGAACTGCATGCTTGAAGGAATTGGTCTGTTTCATGGGAACTGTGAGTTGATGGGCGAAGGGAAAGCCCCTTTTCCTGACCAGGCGGGCTCTAGCGAGAGCCCCCCTTTGGCTCTCAATACGCCTTCCAGTGAAAGAAATGAGTCTGTTCCTTCCCCAGCTCTGGAAGATGAAGGGGTCGTGTGGGGGGGGGGGGGAGCTTTCAGGAGGGGGGAGCCTGGCTGTGGGAGGAGGTCGGGGGCGGGTCTCTCCCCATCCTGGCCACCTCCTCCCTGACAAGAAGCACAGTCACATGGACAGTGAGCTCATTAGACCGGGGACACCAGCTGTGCTATTATTAGGGCTTTTAAAGTCCCTGGCAGATGTGTACAGGCAGAATTCCAGCCTTGTTCATTTCCCACATATGGCATAATACAGTCCGCGGAAAAGGAGCCGCTGGCCAATAGCTCTTCCATGAAGTACATCAGGACTTTTCCCTCCTAGCAAACTTTCCCCCCTTTTCTGCGTCATCTCTCTCTCTCTCTCTCTCTCTCTCTCTCTCTCTCTCTCTCTCTCTCTCTCTCTCTCTCTCTCCACCCCCCTCCCTCTCCCTCTCTCTTCCTCCCTCCCTTCTGTCTATTTCTGTGTTGTTCTCATCCCCCAGCCCTCCCTTGGGGCCTCCTTCCCATACTTCCTTCTTTTCTCCTTTGAGGCCCTTTTCATTTAACCCTCTGTGGACTTAGCTGCCCTGGAAGAAAGCCACAGTTTTAGATGCGAAGGGGCCCCTGGGCTTTCTGTGGCATCGGGAGTCCGGGGGTGCCCATGTGCTGGAGGTGCTCTGCCGGGAGCCTGGTAAGCACCCGTTTCTCATGCTGTCCTCTCCTCTCCTCTCCTCTCCGGGGGCGCACACAGGGGGGTACTGGGGCGCCTGCTCTGTGAGGAACGGGCCAATCGTGTAGCATGGTTATTTCTGTTTGTGCCTTGTTTGTGAGTTGTGACTTTGGCTGGGGACCTCTCTGGCTGGATGTCATTGGTTAGTATAATAGTTATTTATTTAAATATGAGGAGCAACCCCTCTAGTGCTCGGGAGACACTCGCGCAGGTGTAGGGACCATGTGGCCAGGGTTCAATTCAGACAAAACTGCTCTCAAGTCTTTGGGGATTGACCAAGTTTTATCGATAAGTTTCCGCTGGACCTTCCCTCACTCCTCAATTTTTGTTGTTGTTGTTGGTTTTACACCTGGGTGTAAGCCTAGTGTCTCACACATGTGAAGTGAGTTCTTTACTGCTGACCGCAGCCCGACTCTTACTGTGGTGGGGAGGGGACCGGCCCGCAGGTGGTGCTGGGGAGGCCGTGCAGAGCTGCCCTCCCGCCTCTGCTCCATCTCTGTGGCTCTTGCTCTGGCTCTTTCTCCTCCTTCTTATAATAACGCACAAGTTGGCTTGAGTCAGTATCAAGGTTGAATCAACATAAAATTGACTTAAATTATGGTTCTGGGGGAATGGAGCTCTACAGAAAACATGCATTTGTGTGGTGTGACCTCCGTGCGCGCTGTGTTTTCATTATTTATTTGGCTTTGGGGGCTACACTCAGCAGACTCAGGGCCCATTCCTGGTTCTGTGCTCTGGGATCATTCCTAGAGGTGCTTAGGGGCCTATATGGGGATGCCAGGGATTGCACCTGGGATGGCTACATGCAAGACAAGTGCCCTACCGACTGTATAACCTCCTTAGCCCTCCCCCCCTCCTTTTTTTTTTTTTTTTAACTATTTCTTCTTTTTCTTGGTTGCTCTTGTTCGAATGACTGAGGTCAGGACTTAATTCAGTGCCACACCCTGTGGTTGTGGTGAGAGGGTGTCACACTCTTGGTGATGGTAGATGGGAGATTGTGGAGGGCACTGGGCTTGTGGGCTGGTCCTAGGTATTGGGGACTCTAAGGGGCGGAGAGAGAGTTCAGTGGGTAGGGCACTTGCCTTGTACATGGTCAACTCAGATTCAATCCCTGGCACCGTACATTGTGCCCTGAGCCCACCTGGAGTAATCCCTGAGCACAGAGCCAGGAATAAGCCCCAAACACTGTCAGGAGGTGAGGTGTTAATTTGAGGATCATTGAGACCTGCAAGAGCAGAGGTCTCCAGAGTTGTGTGACCTACTGCCCCATTTAAAGAAAAAAAAATCACTGTGTCCCCTTGGGAATCAAACTTCTTTAAGTGAACAGATAATTACACCCCAATCCCCCCTCCCCCCGCCCTTAGCACATGAATCTACTGTTGCCCCACTGGTTCCTATAGCATCTTCGGGAGGGGGGGGTCATATCACCCATTTTGCAAAACACAGGCCCAAGGATTCTGTGTGAAATGAATTGATTATCTTATTTCATAGACTCATCCCCTCCCCTGGCTGCATTGGGCTTTGGGAGCAGGGAGGAAACGGAGGGATTTTGAGGGGGTTGCAGCTCAGGGAGACTGTAGGTGCTCCAGGCCGCTGGAAGGGGCTGTGATTTGCCTTGGATAGAGACCATTGCCCTGGCTGGGAGGAGCCATCAGAGAGTCCTGGTGAGCACTCAGTTCTCACAAATGAGATTTTGTGAACCCTGATGGGGATTTTAATGGCAGAAAGCGTTTACATCATTTAAAAACCTGGTGTTAAAAAATCTTTATATAGGGGTCTTGGGCTGAGTGGCAGGAAGTGCCAGCCTTGCAAGCTTGAGGTGGCGAGTTTGATCCTGGTACCACCTGCACACACCAGTTCCCATCCCGGCTGCTGCTGAGAATCACACAGTCAAATGCATGGACACACACACACACACACACACACACACACACACACGCACGCACACGCACACATGCACACATACACGTACACACACTCACACATGCACACACACTACACTCATATATGCACGCACGCACACACACACACACACTCACACACACTGGCCAGGTATGTGTGTCTACTACTGCTGACGTGTGTGACCCCTCTCCTGCAAAACCCTTCCCCTTCGACCACAACCCCCTCTGCAAGCCACACAGAGCACATGTGAGCTTGTGTGTAAGTCCCCCCCACTCAGAGTGTTCCACTCCCGGCCCAGCAGCAGCGATCACGTGGTTGGTTATATAGCAGGGGTTGGCCAACTAGCAGTTAGCCGGGCTGCAAGAGTTAAAGTTCTTTCTGATATCAAATAAATGGGTGGATGCACATCCATGTCGAGCTAAAGGAAAGACTGAGCACGAAGGCAGATGCTGTTTGGCTCAACCAGCCGAGGAGTCGCTTCTCTTGGCAGAAAAAGGGGGAAATAAAACTCAACCTTCGTCTGAAACTTCGGAGTGGGAAGTAACTGTGGAGCCCGTCGCATAGTGGAAGAGGAGCACTGGGTCGTCCCCCCCCCAAGGGCGGTATCTGTAACCCCAGCCACTTCTGTTGTCAGAATCAAAACCTGGTGAGTCCCTAGCATGATCCCATTGTGTTTCTCAGCATGCGCTGCACTTTGCTCATCTGTCTCTGCCTACATGCAGAGCCCTCATTGGAAACTTCCTGTCCTTGGAGATTCCCAGGCCAGGAATGGGGGTGACCAAGGAGGGTATTTCCCAAGGCTTTACCCTGTGCTCATAGCACCCCCTGCCCCCGCAGCTCCTCAAAGGATTTTAGGGTTAGGGAAATTCAGAATAGACTCTCTAGTTGGTCTGAGATTGAATTTGTTTCTGCTCCCCACCCCAGCCATCTCCGGACTTTCCCACTGAGGGCTACTGCACACAAGTCCTCCTGGGGAGAGAACTTTGCTTTTTAACTCAGGGTCCTGAGGAGGGAGTATGGGCTGGGGCCCCTCTTGGGTCGGTCAGAGGCAGAGGGTACCAGGAGAGAATCTCGGGATGCCTTTTCTTGTGATCCAAACAGTCTGAGGACAGAGGCTGTGCTGTTGATGGCAGCAGGTGCTGGGGTGTGGGGCCGAGGCTGGGATCGCCTGGGTGAGCAGAGGGCAGGTGCCAGGTTCTTCCCGGAGAGAGTTTGCAGTTCCTCTGTGTCAGCGCCTGAGAGGCTGCCCTTTGCCCAGTGCTGGTTCTGGTCAGTTCTGTTTAGGGCCAGGCAAATCGTGCCAGGTGTGGGGGTGAAGCCACAGGCTGCTGCTCACGTTCATCTCGAGGGAGTGAACATGAAGCCACTCCTTCCTGACCTCTGGGATTTTCGAGGCCTTTCTACCACCAGGTTTTAGTGAATGCATTGATACCGAGTTGTGGAGAGTGAGCTAATGTGGATGAGCCTCTCACTTAACTCATGTTGACTCCAGGACCGTTGTCCTGTCGCTGGGAGACTCTCGCACCTTGGGGAAGGCCCTCTCCTTTCTTGAAACGCCATCATCCATCGCTGAAATGCAAACACTAGCTGCTTTGTTTGGAAACGTGGGAAGGGAGGGATATTTTCCCCGGTGGCCTGGGACTAATTTAACCCTTTCGTACGTATACATTCTGGACTAGAGTTTCCCTAAAAACTGATATTCTGAGAGTGTGGAAGTGTATCGCCCTCAGAATATGCATTCAGGACACCTTTTAATGGGCTCTGGGTAATTGCTTCGGCCTTCATCCCAGCCAGGACAGTGAGCTTGCCAGGAGGACAGCCAGTCACTTATTAGCTCGCAGCAGGCAGCCCCTAACCCCTCCTCCTCCTCCTCCTCCTCCTCCTCTGAGAGGGGGTGAGGTGCAATTAGAGAGCCTTGCACAGGGCTGAGTGATTGCTGTGCCATCAATAATGCAATCTGTCCTGTCCCTGGACCTGTCCTGTCTCTGGGCGTTTGCACGCTGGAACCTCATGTTCCGTGCCCAGCATGTGTGTGTATGAGTGCATGTGTGCAAACATGCAGGTGAGCATGGATGCCTCTGTGTGTGTGTGTGTGTGTGTGTGTGTGTGTGTGTGTGTGTGTGTGTGTGTTGCCTGGGATCTAACCTAGTGTTACAGTACAAGGCACATACTCTACAGCTGAGCCGTGTTTCCAGGTCCAGCATGTTTAGATTCTGTGACCTCAGGAAGAAATTATTCCTAATGAGCCTCAGTTCCCTGCCCCCCGCCCCCATACCCCAGTAAGAGGAGCTGGGGAGGGTGAGTCTCCAGCTATGGCGTCTGGGAAGTTTCGCCTCGCACTGGCTATCCAGGGCAGGTCCTAAGTGAAGGGAGCCCCAGGCCCCATGGTGTTGGGTCTCAGCTGTCCCTGCCCTCCCAACCTCTCTGCCTCCACCTGGAAGACCCAGGCCTTTGGCGGTGGTGCTCGTCCTCTGACCTACTTGGGCCTCATTCTGGATTCTGCTGACACTCCTAGTTCTGTGACAGTCTCCTCTCAACTCCTTGACCTCCTTACCCTGCTGCGGGGCGTGCCCCTCTGCCCCCAGAGTTATTCCTCTGGAATCCTATGCCTACTCGCTGAACCATAATCTCTTCAGATCTGTGCACACATCCAGGTACCCCCAGCCCCCAGCCCCCAGCACCTACTGGCAGATGTCTGTTCCTACCCACATGGGGCTGTGGGACAGGGACCTGGCCCACCCATCCCCATGTCCCTGGCCTGCTGCCCCCTCAAAAGCCGTGTCTAGGCTCTGGGGTGGGGGGTCTACTCTTCCCAGGGTAAGCAGGAGTCGGCAGATTAACTGTGCCCACATAGCTGTGGTACAGCGCTGCCTCCCTCCCACACCATGCGGGAAGAGTTTCCTGAGGCTGATTCTGTCCTCTGGAGGACCCCCATCTCGGCCTGCCCGGGGAAGGGCACCCGGGTCAGTCGACCCATCTCCTGACGGCTCTTTCCATCCTGTCTATGGCTCCACCCGCTTCCTGTAACACCCTCACGCCTCTCCTATATCTTTCTAGCCTCATGGACCCTCCCAGGCATAGCCCTTTTTGTGGTATGGGTAGGGGGCACACCCAGCGTATTCAGGGGTGACATTTCTCTCAGTGCTCAGGGCCTGCTTCTGGCAGTTGGTTGGGGAAGCTGGTGGTCCCGGGGATGCAACCCAGGGCTCAGGGGGGCAGAGCCTGTGCTCCCAGCCTCTGAGAACTCTGTTGCTTGGGGCCCTGTGCCCTCAAGCACCGTGGCCCATTTTTCCAACCACAGCAGCTGCAGAATGAATCCGGTGCTAAGTCCAGGGCACACCTAAACTGGGCATGTTCTCGACCTTTGACAGTTGGCAAGGCGGCTTTGTTCTCGTCCTTTCTATCCTTTGCTGTTTTTCGTTTTCTTTTTGAAAGATTCATCCAGGATCACTCTGGATGGAATTCGGGAGACCATGTATGGTGCCAGGGATTGAACCTGGGTTGACCGCATGCAAGGCATGGACCCAATCCACTGGACTCTCTGTCACTCTGGATCTTCACCCTTAGTACGTTGCAATGCCCATTTCCCTTGGGTCGTGGGGAAATTCCTCAGCACCTGATTTCCCTCTGGCTTCTTCCACTGCCCCACCTTGGTTTCCTTGTTGGCACAGGGTGCTCTGCTCCCCTTGCAGTCTGTGATTTCTTGTATTTTTTGCACACACTCAGTTGTGCTGTTCACACACTTAGGCTGTGGTGCTCACACACACTCTATTGTGGTCCTGGGATGATAGTGCTGCTAGAATCACAATCTAGGCACGTAGGGTGGTGCGGGGGATACAACTCGAGACTTCGGGCTTTGCAGGGCAGACATGCTTTGCCACTCAACTCTCCCAGGGTCCCTGATTTCTCTCCTTTTCCTAGTGGCTGGGGATTGAACACAGGCCTCACACTTGAGGCATGTGCTTTCCCTCTCTCCACTTCTACCCTTCATACATCCTTTGCATGGTGGTCCTCAGGGCAGGTCAGCTCAGATGAGCAGTCTGCCTTGCACACTGTCCCCACAGGCCACCACCACGTTGTGGCATTGGTTGCCATCACTGCCTTAGTCTGTCTCTTATCTCTTGCCTTGTTAGTACAGCAGGTAAGGTGCTTGTCTTGCACACTGCAGAACCAGGTTCGGTCCCTGGCACCTCATATGGTCCTGAGAACCACCAGGAGTGATTGCTGAGCACAAAGCCAGGAGCAATCACTGAGCATCATTGGATGTGACTCTGAAACTCAACAATCAATCGGTCAATCGATCGATTAATCAAACAAATGCAAAACACATCTTGTCTCATGAGCCGTGGACCATTGACCAGTTGTCTGCACCTGCCCCCACCCGCTTCCTTTCTGGAATGCACACACTTCTTGCAGCTCGTTGTCACCACTGCTTGCTCCCCCTCTGCCCCAGTCACACGGAGGCCCCTTGCCAGCTGCTCAAACAGGAGCCTGGATCTTTTTCTACCTTCATTTCTCTCACTTCTGCCCCTCCTGGTCAGTCGCCTCTCAGAGCTCCCTGAATGACCTGCAGGGCTTGGCGGCTCTGTATTTTCTCAGCTCTGTTGCTCCGGTGACCTTTCCACAGTGCAAGTCAAATTCCATCCCTTCCCTGCCTAATTCCCTCACTCAGGAGCATCCCACAAGCTTGAAGAGCTGTGGCCTTCCAGCCCCCTCACAGGCTTGGCTTCCCTTGTCCCACTTTGTCTGCTGTTACTTTGCCTGCAGGTCTTGCCTCTCCCTGCCAGCTTTCTCCCCTGCTCCCTTTTTTCCTCCACGGAGCCTGTTGTGGCAACCTGGCTAGTTCCTGCTCACCTTGTAGCTCTGACCTGAGACTGAAGTGGGAAGAACTTTCCTGACCCAAGGTTTCCCATCTGATCAGCAGTTTTCACAGTGCTCTATCTCTGCTGATACTTTAATCTGTGGTGTTGTGAAGGTAAAGTGACTTCAGTTGGGAGGCTGGGGATATGGGTCAGTGGCAGCACCCAGGCCTTGTATGTGTGAGGCCTTGGGCCTGGCACTAGACCCTTGACCTAAGGGTTCTTCCTTGTATTACTGGGACAGAGCTAGTTCAGATCCCTGAGTTTCACACATTGCAGGTTCCCATGAGGTGATGTGTGTGCATGTTGCATGTGTGTGTGTGTTTGTGTGCACATGTTTTTGTGCTTGCATGTACATTTGTGTATGCGTGTGGGTATGTACATGTGTATCTGTGTGTATGTTTATGTGTATGCATTAGTGCATGGATGTGTGTTTGTGTGTGCATGCTTGCATGTTATGTGTGTTTGTGCATGCTTGAATGTATATGAATGTGTTTGTATATGTGTCAGTAAGTACGTGTATATGTGTGTGTGTTTGTGAGTTTGTGTGTATTTATGTGTGTGTGTGTAGCATCATTTCTGTGTTCCCAGAACTAGCAGACATTGACAGTAGGGCATCTTAGTAGGGCTCAGTACGTATCTGGAGAAGTGGCTGAAGAACCAAAGGGAGCTTTTAGATCTTCACTCAGACAGTTTCCATGATGCGCAGAGCTTGCTGTTTGGTCTCATGCTTGGCGTGAATTCGCTCCCTGCCTCTGCCGAGATGACGGAAGGGCACAGATTTGGAAATGAGAGCCGGTTTCCTCTTAGCCTCTGCATGTCCTCTTTTATCACATAGCTGCGAGCCTTTAAAAATCACAAGTTGTAATCACCAGAGCTGGTATCAGAATTCCTGGGTCATGAGATAGCTGTGGCTGCTGTGACTCATGTCACAGCTGGGGACAGTGGTTGTGTGTCTCCCGAGGGTGAGAAGCGACTTTCCTCCCCGTCAGGCCAGGCCCAACTCTGAACCTTCCAGGAAGGCTGTGCAGAGGGCAGGTGAGAGGGGGTGGAGCCACCAACTTCGGGGGCACGATACCAACACCACAGACACTGCTCTTCTCCTTGGTTGTTCGTGGATGGGACACGGATGGGATGGCATTTCCCAACTAATTCTGTCATGATCATCTTCACGGGCTTACAGGGTTTGTTCCCCTTAAGCAGACCAGAAGCTGCTGGAGGGGTTGCCTGGGGATGCATGGGACCTTGTTCCGGAGCGGAGGATGGGCAGAGAGCTGGGGACGGTGAGCAGGCAGGTCCCCCTTGGTCCTAGTCTGTAGTGGGGCAGTACAAGAAGACCTGTGTGCGGTGTCATGTCCAAACGTCCATTGCTTGCTGCGGCCAAGCGTGGGGAGTCTGGGAAAGCTCTTCTGAGGAGTTATTTGCTAATGAAAATGTACCAGACGAAGGGAGGGGAGCCTGGCCTGCAGGGAGCAGCCTGCTGCATGTTGGGAGCATGTGTGGAAGGAGACAACCAGGAGCAAAACCCAAGATAATCTTTCTCCAAGACTGGGCCCTGTGCCTACAGATAGCAGTTGGAGGAGAGCTCTGGCTCTCCATGTGGCCAACTCCTCTTCAGTCTTGACACCTCCTGGTCCCCCAACCACCACTGGACACAGCCCTGGAGCCCCCCTGAGCACTGCTAGGTGTGGCCCTAGAGGCCCCTGAGCTTCACCAGTGTGGCCTGGGTCATCCCAGCTCTCAGGGCCCACACTGCATTGTACCCTTAGACCTGCCTGGAACAGTCTGGTTGGCTGAGGGAGCACTGCCCCCTGAAAATAAAAGAAAATAAATGTAAAAACCCCAGTTCTCCCGCCTGTCTCTCCTTTTTTAGTGATTGCACCAGACAAGATTGCAGTGAATATTTACAGGAATCGTGACATTTTTATCCTCCCAGTGTCAGCCCCCGACGTAGGGTCAGGGAAACTGGGTAGAGTTGAATTACCAGTTTAGGTTGCTGCTTGACTAGGTGAGGGGTTCGAGTCCCATCCACCTCCCTGCAGAGTCCACACTTGTCCTCCTTTCTGGTTTGAGGTAGTGTGTGTGTGTGTGTGTGAGAGAGAGAGAGAGAGAGAGAGAGAAAGAGAGAGAGAGAGAATATGTGTGAGATGTGTATGTGTGGTGTGAGTTGTATGAGGTGTTTGTGTGTGTGATGTAAGTTGTGTGCTGTGTGTGAGTGTGTGAGGCACATGTGAGAGAATGAGTGTGGTGTGTGTGAGAGTATCGTGGGGTGAGTTGTGTGCTGTGTATGTGTGAGAGAAAGAGAGAGAGCAAGTCCATGGTGTGTGTTTGCTCTGTGTGTGTGTGTATGAGAAGTGGTGTGAGTTGTGTGTTGTGTGTATGAGGTATGTGTGTTGAGGTGTTTGTGAAAGTGAAGTGAGTATTGTGTGTATTGTGCTGAAGATGTCATCTTTCCTGAGGAGATTTCGCCAGCATCAGCTGTTAAGTGAAGTCAGGATTTTCTGCATGCAAGGCAAGGGCCTTACCCCTTCAATGTATGTTTATTTTATTATTTATTTATTTATTTATTTATTTGGGCTGAAGTGATAGCACAACGGTAGGGCGTATGCCTTGCACGCAGCCGGCCCTGCCGAGCCGGGTTCGATTCCTCCACCCCTCTCAGAGAACCCGGCAAGCTACCGAGAGTATCTCGTCCGCACAGCAAAGCCTGGCAAGCTACCCGTGACATATGCAATATGCCAAACACAGTAACAAGTCTCACGATGGAGACGTTACTGGGCCTGCTGGAACAAATCGATGAACAATGGGAGGACAGTGACAGTGACAGCTTTATTCCTTCCTTCCTTCCTTCCTTCCTTCCTTCCTTCCTTCCTTCCTTTCCTCTTTTCTTTCTTTTTTTTTTTTAATGTTTTGAGACCACACCTAGTGATGCTCAGGGCTTACTCCTGGCTTTTTGCTCAGGGATCACTCTTGGCAGTGCTCAGGGAACCATATGTGGTGCTGGGAATCAAGCTTGGGTTGGCTGCATACAAGTCAAAGGCGTTATTCTCTATGCTAACTCTCTGACTCACTTCATTTCTTTTTCTTTAACCCCTTTCTTTTAAAAATGAAAACCAAAACAAACACAAAACTTTGGGATCATACCCCGCTATACTGAGGATTTACTCTTGGCTCTGTGCTTGGGAATCACTCCTGGCAGTGCTTGGGGGACCATCCGTGGAGCTGACGATAGAACCCAGGTTGGCTGAATGCAAAGCAAGCCACTTTCCCACTGTGTTGCACTGTCTCTCTGACCCTATTCACTTCTTTTTATTGCTTATTACTTTGCCATATATGTGTGCTATATTTATCCATTTATTATATTGTCAATATATGTAGGGTTATTTGTATTTTTTTTCTTTTATAAATGCTCTAGGGTGAGCATTTTTTTTTCGTGTGTGTGTGTGTGTGTGTGTGTGTATGTGTGTGTGTTCTGTTTTTTCCTGGATCTTTGTCAATACATGTTCTTCTCTGTCCTTTTATGGTAGCCACCCAAATGGACATGAAGGGCTATTTTAGCAAAGGTGCTTCCCTTTGATTGTTGCTGTGATGACTGAAAGAGTCACACCCACCTGGTTACTTGGAAATTTCAGTTGTGGTGCTTACTGGAGATTGTGGACATTAGTTGTGGTGTCTGTGCACAGTTTGGCTTGCCAGAGTTCGCACACTTGGTTGCAGTGCTCAAACACACTAGATTGTGGTGTTCTAGAGATCACACGCTTCTTTATTTTTTTGTTTGTTTCTTTTAGTTTTGGGCTACACCCAGAAATGCTCAGGGGTTGCTCCTGACTTTGCGCACAGGAATTGCTGCTGGCAGTGCTCGGGGGGCCCATATGGGGTGCCGGGGATTGAATATGGGAGGGCTACATGCAAGGCAAGCACCCTACTTGCTTTACTATTGCTCTGACCCTAAGATTTCTTCTTCTGTAAAAAGGGCAACTGAGAATTTTGACATGACTTTTGTGGAATATGTAGATAGGTCATTTGGAGAGCATTGTTATCGTCACAATATTAAATCTTATAATCCATTAATTTGTATGCTTCTCAATTAACATTTGCAGTTTTCATTGCAGGAAACTTTCTCTTCTTTTGTGCAATTCATACCTAAGTATTCTATTCTTTTTGACACTAAAGGAGATGGGTTTAATTGCAATTTTGTAGGGTTTGGAAATGCAACTGATTTTTTTGTATACTAATGATGTATTCTGCAGCCTTGCTGTGTATTGCTTCTAATACTTTTTGAGTGAATTCCTTAGGATATTCCAGAAATACGATCATGCCATAGGGAAATAGCTTCACTTCTTCCTTTCCACTGTGACGCCCTTTTATTTTTAATCTTGCCCACTAAAATGTCTAGTGCAGTGGCAAGAGTGGATGTCCTTTTCCTATTCTGATCATAAGGGTAAAAATATTCATTCTTCCTTCATGTTTGAAATTAGCTGTGAGCTTTTCATAGATGCTATTTATTTGGTGAGGAAGTTTCTGCTTATTCCTAGTTTGTTGATTGTTTTGTCATGAAGAGGTATTGAATTGTATCAGATGCTTTTTCTGCATTTATTAAGATGGTCACATAGCTTTTATCCTTTATTGTAGCACTATAGCTCTTTCCTTCCTTGTTCATCGATTTGACCGAGCGGGCACCAGTAATGTCTCACAACAAATTGTGAGACTTGTCGTTACTGTTTTTGGCATATTGAATACGTCACGGGTAGCTTGCCAGACTTTGCTGTGCGGGCGAGATACTCTCCTTAGCTTGCCAGGCTATCTGAGAGAGGCGGAGGAATCGAACCTGGGTCGGCCACGTGCAAGGCAAACGCCCTACCCGCTTCAACCCCATCCTTTATTAATATGGCAGATCATAGTAAACAATTTTTAAAAATCATTTCTTTAAAATATTGTTTTTCAGGACTTGTAAGTGAAACTAAATTTTTTTTTTTAATGAAGCAGACACTTTTGAGTAGAAATTAATTCTGCTGGCACACTTTTTTTGAGCCAAAGGTGAAAGTGATTGCTTTATAATAGAATTCTTTTCTTTTGAAAGCTCAGGAGCTACTCCAGATCAGACTGAGGCCTGGGGGGTTTGCCATGATGGATATTTGGGAACCCCTCTGTTAACCCCTCTAGACCCATCATTTCCCAGACTGTTCTTAAGGCTGATGGGGAATGGATGGACTCTGGAGCAGATAAGTCCTTATTGCCACTGCAGTGGCCAGTACCCGGGTCTGGAAGTGTTGCTAATGATACTTGTCTCCTTGTCACATCTCTGAAAAAGAAAGATGACCCGGCTTCTCATTACCAGAAGATGGTGGGTTTCCTTTGGGGGAAAAAATGCATTAGGAGGGGTGCTTATGTGGAAGGTGATCCTGGGAACCACGGCTTTAGAGGTCTGGCCAATCTTCCCTCCCCCTTGTGGGGTAAGGATTAGCGTATTTGCAGCCATGATTGGAGGGTAATGGACATTAGCCTAGCAACCTCTCCTTGGCGCCCAGCTGCCTCTGCCTGTCTCGCTTATCCTCCCTTTGCAGCAACCCCTCTTCCCTCCCCCCTCCCCAGTCCCTTGTCCTCCGCCTCACCCTTCTCCTTCTGTTCAGCTTTCTCCTTCCCCCTCCCCATCACCTTTCCTGCTGTCCCCAGCCCTTCACTCTCTCCTTCTCTCCTGGCCCCTTCTTTTCTCTTCCTAGTCCCTCCCATACCCTCTGCCCCCTGCCCTTCTTAGTCTTTGGAGTCCTTTGTCCTTGCCCTGACCCCCGACAGGCCCCCTTCCCTTCTAGAGACCTTTCCAGCTTTTCTGCTATTTGCCGTCTTCCCTCTTGGGTTTCTGCCCCTCCGTTTTCAGGGACCCTGATCTCAGACTCAGCCTGCAGGGCCTGTTCCTGTGAGCCCGTCCCTGCTGTGCTGCTTGGCCTGTGGCGGTGGCCCATGCCCCCAGACACCCCCTCTTCTGCCAGGACCTGGATTTGGAAAAAGACTGGCTGGGTCTCCAGGAGCTGGATGGCTACAGCCTCACCCCGTCCTCCAAAAGGCCTTCGGTTAGCAAAACCTCGGCCCAGGCCTTGTTGAGGATTCTGAAATTGCAAACGCGCGTGATTGCCATCTGGTTGTAATTTTTGTCTTGATTTGCAGGAAGAAGTGGGTTGGTGTGGGCTGTCAGGGAGCCTGAGCAGCGCGTTGTCTTGTCTCGCCTGGAACCCAGATCTCCCGAGTCCACAGTAGGGACCCGCTTCTGAGGTGGTCCGAAGCCATCAGGTTGTCCTAGATTTGACTCCTGAAGGCAGGAGTTGGGATCTTCAAATGAGGTTCCTATTCAGTTCTGCTGGAAGACACATCTGCTCCACCCTGTCTTATTTTCATATGTTTTAAATAAAGTCATTGAACGTGGTTTGGGAGGTGGAGGGCAGTGTTCCTCGAAAGTCAAGGCAATAAACTGGCTTTGGCTGTGCTGAGAGGCTGGACTTGGAACTCAGTTGCAGGCTGACTGTGGGGACCTCCTCAGCACTTGGACCCTGGTCTCCTTTTCAGTAGATGGGAAAAGGAGGTTCAGTCTCATTTTCCTTTGTGGGGTGCTGCAAGGAGGATGGTGGGGGCTGTGTTGTTCACTCCTCACTGTGAAAAATACTTAGTAGATGCACCCACTCTGGAATTTTGCATTCTGCCCAGAGCAACACTTCTCTTCCTTTATGGCACCTCTCTCTCTCTCCCTCTTTCTCTCTCTCCCTCTCCTTTCTCTTTCTCTCTTTCTTTCTCTCCACTCTTTCTTTTTCTTTCTCTCCTCCTCTCCTCTCCTCTCCTCTCCTCTCCTCTCCTCTCCTCTCCTCTCCTCTCCTCTCCTCTCCTCTCCTCTCCTCTCCTCTCCTCTCCTCTCCTCCCCTCCCCTCCCCTCCCCTCCCCTCCCCTCCCCTCCCCTCTTCTCTCTCTCTCAGATCTCTCCTGTCTTTCCTAAACAAAACTGTTTACCTTATAACAAGGAACAAAAGTAAAAATTATTTGTTGGCTGGAGTCATAGTACAGCAGGTAGGACACTTGCTTGGCACAGGATTGACCCAGATTCGATGATCCTCAGCCTTCCATATGATCCCCTGAATTCTGCCAGGGGTGATCCCTGAGGGCAGAGCTAGGAGTAAGCCTTGAGTACCACTGGGTGTGACCCCCCCCCAAAAAAAAACCCCACCAAACAACCAAACCAAAAAAGTAAATAATATTTAGTCACAAAGTTCAACTAGCAGCTGTGAGCCTACTTCCAGATTTCACCTCTCTCTTCCTCACTGCTGTTTTTCCATTTGAATTATGTGATCCCCCACTCCTGTCACTGGATTTTTAAGTTAGCCTCCTGTAAGACACCAGAGCTGTAAAGTCAGCTTCCCGAAGGAAAGGGAAATCTTTACCAGCTAATGTGTATTGCTTTCAAAAATTATTTTTAGAGGAGGACCCCCTCAACCCTCCCGCACCACCCAGCCTGGGTGCTACAGCAGCCTGCCTACAGGTGGGAGGCTGTGAGTTCAATTCCCGGCAACACCCTACATGCCCGAGTATAATCCTGGCACCTTCGCTATTTGGGGTCCTCAGTAAAACAGCAGTGTGTGTGAGCTGCCCACCACAACCAAGAGTGTGACCCTTAGCAATCAAAGTAGGGGGCGAGAGGCTGGAGCAATAGCACAGCGGGTAGGGCATTTGCCTTGCACGCAGCTGACCCGGGTTCAATTCCAGCATCCCATGTGCTCCACTGAGCACTGCTAGGAGTTAAGAGTGCAGAGCCAGGAATGGCAACTGTGCGTTACTGGGTGTGACCCCCCCCCCAAAAAAAAAGCAAAATAGGGGACGAGGGGGAAGAAGAGAAGGGGAATGTATTTTGAAAATGTGGAAGGGAGACCTCGATGATGTCTCAAAGGGCATGAGCGCAGACTTTGCGTGCTGGAGTCCTGGGCCTTTACCCCCACCACTCCAGCATCATATGGCCCCTGATCATTAACATTTCTGTCAGAAACTTAAGGCTCACATTAAAGTGTGCTCCCGAGGGAGTATTTTGTAGGCTATTATCTCTCTGTCAGTGAATTCCTTTTCGGTCCATAATGTTTCGTTTTGCTTTTTCTTACTCCAACTCTCCCTTTCACTGGCATTGACGCTGCAATGGGAGCAGAGTAACTGATTCCTAGCCATGCTGCTCACATGTTTAGCTGTTGTTTGCACTCTTGTGGGACTGGAGTTGTGGGACCGGCCGGTGGTCACACGGGTTGTTTGCAGAGCTCATGGGAAGGTTGCTCTAACACACACTTGCCAGAGGTTGCACTCTTTGGCCATCGCACACACACATCTTTAGTCTTTGTCTTCTTGGCAATCAGACCCTCCCCCCCCACACACACACTTTTTTTTCCTTTTTGGGTCACACCCAGCGGCGATGCACAGGAATTACTCCTGGCGGTGCTCAGGGGACCATATGGGATGCTGGGAATCCAACCTGGGTGGCTGCGTGCAAGTCAAACGCCCTCCCCACTGTGCTATTGCTGCAGCCCCAGTCACACCCCTTTGAGATGCTTAAACTTCCTGGCTGCGGTGCAGTGGGACTGTGCAGTGGGGCATTGTTTGCCACGCCAAGGATTGCAGCTAGCAAAAAATGTCAGGCTCACACAGCAGGTCTGTCTGGACTGGATTGCTGCACGTGAGATGCTGAGGATTTGTAGCATTTTAGCACTGTAGCTCTGTCCTCCCGTTGTTCATCGATTTGCTTAAGCAGGCCCAGTAACGTCTCCATTGTGAGACTTGTTGTTACTGTGTTTGTCATATCAATATGTCACGTGTAGCTTGCCAGGCTTTGCCATGTGGGTGAGATACTCTTGGTAGCTTCCCGGGCTCTCCGAGAGGGGCGGAGGAATCGAACTTGGGTCGGCCTGGTCGGTTTGTTTTCATTTGGGAGCCATAACCTAGTGGAAGTCAGTCAGGGCTTACTCCTGGCATGGCTCAGGGGACCATATGCAGTGCTGGGGATGGACCTGAGGTTACCTGCTTGCAAGGCAACCACCTTACCTACTGTACTAGCTGTCTCTGGTTGGATGCTGAAGATTGGAACTTGTGACCTTGTGACTGCACGACAGGTGTCCTCAGCTCCTGCACTCCTCCTTCAGACCCTGAGTTTATAACTTTATTTAAAAGCTGAACTAAGGGGCCAGAGTGACAGTATAGCGGGTAGGATGCTTATCTTGCATGCGGTTGACCCAAGTTTGATTCCTGGCATCCCATTTTGTCCCCCGAGCATTGCCAGAAGCAATTTTCTAGTGCAGAGCCAGGAATAACCCCTGAACATTGCTGATTGTGGCACCCCCCCCCAACAAAACATTTGGCTGAATAGCACAGCAGGTAGGGTGTTTGCCTTGTACGAGGTCAACCTGGGTATGGTATGGTCCCGTGAGCACCTCCAGGAGTGATAACTGAGTGCATGAGCCAGGAGTAACCCCTGTGCATCACTGGGTGTGAGCCAAAAAGAAAAAAACAAACAAACAAACAACCTGCTGTGGATCTTTCAGAATAGACATTTCAGAAGTAGGCTGTCATTGTGGTTCAGAACTGCTGTCTGTGAGGATGGGACTTCATCAGGGAAGGGAGAATATCCTCTGCCTAATACAGATGGTTATGCTGCAGGCTGGGCTCCTGGGTCTGCTGGACTCTGGGATCCAGTTCTCACCTGACCAGCAGGTGTCCCGTGACCTTGAGTCAAGCTGTCTGGCTTCTGTCCTTAGTTTTGATTTCTTCCCGTGGGCTGGTGAGAAACCAGCTCTCTGTGTTCAGTAAACGGAAACACTATGCGGTATAGTGTGTGTGTGTGTGTGTGTGTGTGTGTGTGTGTGTGTGTGTTGGAGAGGGGGTGTTGGAGGGGGCAGTTCCCGAGAGATACTCAGGAGACCTGGGGCTTCTCCTGGTGCTTCTCAGTCACCTGTGACCACAGTTTAGCGGGAGGGCCTGAGGGTGTGGTGCTGTTCTAACCCTTCAGTGTAGAGGATTCTTGGCTCATCCTAGCAGTGTCTGGGGCTCTTGAGGGCCACACCTAGAGGTGATTGGGGCCTCTCGGATCACACTTGGTGGTACTCTGAAGACCGTTATGGTCCTGGAGATTGTACTAGTGTCGGCCATGTGCAAGGCAAGCACCTTAATCTCTGGACTGTCTCTCCCTGCCCCATAATTTACCCCAGTTCAGAGGAACTTCTAAATCAGGTTTCGACTCCAGCAGCATTGTCATAATCATGGGAAGGTAATTTTTTTAAGTGTTCGAGCCTTTTGGCTTTTTAGGTAGCTGAGGTATTTGCTGTATCATAGACATGGAGTCATTGTGCCAGTACATTTCCTTTTTTTTTTTTTTTTAATTTTTATTAGTGAAACTGCCTGACACGCAGCTTATCGCTGGAGCGATAGCATAGCGGTAGGGTGTTTGCCTTGCACGCAGCCAACATGGCCGACCCGAGTTCGATCGATTCCTCCGCCCCTCTCGGAGAGCCCGGCAAGGTACCGAGAGTATCTCGCCCGCACGGCAGAGCCTGGCAAGCTCCCCGTGTCATATTCGATATGCCAAACACAGTAACAACAAAGTCTCCAATGGAGACGTTACTGGGCCCGCTCGAGCAAAATCGATCAACGGGAGGGCCTTAGGGCCTTATTAGTGAAACACCATGAGGTACAGTGGTAGACTTACAAATTTTTGTGCTTGGGTTTCAGTTATACAGTGATCAAGTACCCACCCCTCCACCAGTGCCCATTTTCCACCACCACAGATCCCAGTAGCCAGTACATTTCTGAGTTTGTAAAGAACAATCCTCTTTTCCCTGTCGTCCTTCCTCCAGTATCTCAGCCACCAGCATGGGTTGTGGGGCAGTGTTTGTCAGCGTGATGGCTAAGAGAAACTGGAGGCTCCCTCAGAGAGCAGAGAGCAAACAGGACGCTTTGCCTTGATCATTATGGGAAAGAAAGGGAGGGAGGGAGTGGGGGAGGAAGGAAGGCTGGCCTACAGACCCGCTACACAATTTGTTGTTTTGGGGGCCACACTGGCTCAGCTGTTCAAGGATCACACCTGGTGGTGCTTGAGAGACCATATGTAGTGCTGCGCATTGAACTGGAGTCAGCTTCAAGCAAGATAGGAGCCTTAAGTCCTGTACTCCTTAACTCCTAAACTCACTGACGTCTGCACAAGAGTTTTGTAGACTTGAGGAACTCCTTGGGGACCACTGAAAGGCTTGTGAAGGCAGGTGGCAGTAGCTGGGGGAGGGTGGCTGTGCGTGCAGGTGGGTGCCCCGCTGGGTCTCTGCCTGGGTGTGTGGGCTTGGAGAAGGCCTGCTTACTCTGGAGGAGTTGGTTGGCTTAGGGAAATTGAGGCAGGAGACGAAAGCAGCTGCTGGGTGCCTGGTGTTGCTGTGGCTCTAGAATCCCAGTCGTGGGAAGATGAACTTGGAGCACTGCGGAAGGTTCGGAGTCTTCCGAGAGACGTACCATGAATCAGTGTGTTTACAGTTGTTAAGTTTGCAGCATCACTACCAGGCACCCATGTCTGCTCAAATTTATCGTACTCGTCTCTGGAGAAAGAAAAGTAAATGTTTACCCCTGCGGACTAACTCCCATCATTAACCCATGAGGCACTGAAGGAGCCCATTTCTGGCATGATTGAGTAGTTTTTGCCTCCTCTCCCAGCCGTGTATGCATTTTCATGATTGGTTCTGAATAAAATGAGGTTTTTTTGCTCTCCAGGGAGGCACTGAAGTAAGCTTATTTTTGGTTCTCCATTTTTTTAAATAAACTTTATTTTTTGCTTTTTTGGGTTAGACCCAACGATGCTCAGGGGTTACTCCAGGCTCTGCACTCAAGAATTACTCCTGGTGGTGCTTAGGGGACCATATGGGATGCTGGGAATCAAACCCGGGTCGGCCACGTGCAAGGCAAATGCCCTACCCTCTGTGCTATTGCTCCAGCCCTGGTTCTCCATTTTATTGAAATGCCTACCTTAATTTCTTTTTGAGGGGCATAATGGAAACTTGAAGAAACATGTGTATTTGTCTAATTCAGAATGACACTTCAGCGCATAATATTTAATTCCATTCTTTATGTTAAGACAGTCAGTTGAGGTGTGGGGCTGGGGTGGTGACCCACTTGCTGGAGCATGTGGTTTTGTCCCTCCACACCACATAGACCCCAGTCACTGCCAGGAATGACCCCCAAACACTCCAGTAGTGGTCCTTGAGCACCACCAAGCATGCCCTCGTCCCCAAAAGGTGGTCAGAGTGTTAGATTCCCTTCCCTGACCCCCCTCACCCCAACCCCATGGCTGTCCCGCGTAGCAGTGCTCAGACTGGTAGTGCTGGTGGGATGATCCTGTGCGCATGTTGGGGGCCAGGGTGTACAGTGCCAGGGATTGAGCTGAGTGCCCAGCACTTGCTAGGTATACACTCTGCCACTGGACCCTTAGAATGCCTTACAAGGAAAAAAAAATGAAGAAAAAATATAAAGCAGGAACTTCCTTGCCTCTGCCTTGGTCATGAGTATAAAACCTGGGACTGGGGCAAAGGGATAGCATGTGGGTTAGAGTACACACCTGTCAAGCATGTGGCTGGGTTTGTGTCCTGGCTCGACAGGATCTCCTGAACATCACCAGGGGTGTTGCCCTGGAGGCCCTTGAGCACTACTCAGTGTGACCCTGGAAGGATCCAGCACCCCAGGGAGTGACCCTGGTACCCCAACAGGTCCTTGGATTATCTTTCTTCTCTTCCAGCATCTGATTGGAAGTCAGACAAGGTAGAGATTCTTAGTTAGAAAGCTTTCCCTCTGGGTTTCGAGGGCCAGGTTTGCCTGGTGTCTTGGCCACTGTGTGGCTGTTGAGAAACCCTTTAATCCTCCCTCCAGGCACCCGTCCTGCGCCATTACCCTCCCCCATGCTCATCTGGATGCGTTTAGAGGTTTCTTCAATTTCTGGATGATGTGTGACCCTTTCCCATCTGGAAACATATTCTTCAGTTCTAGGAACATTTCTCAGAGAATTTTTTTGGATAATTTCCTCTCTGTCTCTCTTTTGATTCAGAAGTGCCTGTTGATTTGTTGTGGAATCTCTGGGACTTAGTTCCTTTCCTCTTTACCACCCCTTCTTTTTTCTCTCTACTCTTTTTTTTAAAGTATTTTTTTAATTTAGTGTAGAACAAAAAAGCATCAACTGTTGATACAATTCCAGGACTAAAATGGATTAGACAGCAACGTTGCGACATTAATACCCCAAGATCTGGAAAATAAATTTATGTGAAAATTGTTATGTCTGATTGCAGGGTTGGTAGGTCCTTGCCTAAGAATTTATGAAACTTTTTGTTATGTATGCAGCCATGCAGTCCAGACATTTACAGGTCTATGGTCTGGGCCAAAGAGGCAGCAGACATGGGTGGTGGGCACGACTGCTGGGGCTTCCGGATATATGGGGGGTGGGGAGAGGCTACCCATCTCGACCCTGGGGCGGGGGAGGGGGGAAAACAGAGTTCCCAGTCCAGGTGCCAGTACCTGAAATTATTCCAAGCCCAAAGAATATCAAGATGGATAAAGCTCACCTGTTGCCAGGCGGGGGCGTTGGGGGAACTGCAGCCTCAACCCTGCACCAGCATCGCTCAGTATGTTTTAGGCTACTTGGCTTGAAGTTACTTTTGGGCTTGCTGCAGTGCCTGCCCTGCCACCTCTGGCTCCCACCAGCCTCACCTGGGAGCGGAAGGCAGATTTTTGGGCCCTTCAGGCAGGGCCCAGCTCTGAGTGTGTGTGACAAGCTTCCAGAAAGTTCCTTGCACTGTGACTGGGTTAGATGTTCTTGTAGATCACTTATTTCTCAGCCTTTCTCTGACCGTGTCCTCCTCAGTCTTCCTTTCCTTCCTGTGTCCCCACCCCCCCAATCCATCCCTTTGGTTATACCCCCTCATTTGTGCTACAAGCTCCCCCCTCCCTCACCATTTATGCAGTTTTCACTGTGGACCCCTTGGAATATCTTGGGGGGCGTGCGGGGGAGGGGGCCCTATGACCACCTGAATGAGAAACACGGGTCTAGACTCAGACAGAAGTCAGTTGTTGTAACTTTGAGGGTTAGTCTCAAGAAGTTCCCAAAGGTAGGGGAGCCAGGGTGGGAATTTCCTCTTAGGGTACCCTCTCTCCAGCATGCCCCGAGGCCCTATGGAGCCGTTTCAGCCTCCATCTTGGTAGGGCCCTTGCTTCTGGCGTGGAAGGGTAACTCTGCATCCCTGGAGAATGAGGGAGATCTCCGTGTGGGAAAGCCGGGAGCAGAGCAGCTACATCAGGGGCCCTTCCTTCAGGTCTGCGGGTCAGTGGACATTCCGCCCACACGGCATCACCCCTGTGCATTGCTGCTCCCTAGCATGCCCATCCCTGCCTCCTCACGGCATGAGGCACCCATGTGCCCATGGAGTTACCTATGGGCTTACAGCGCGTCCTGCCACCTCTGGGCCTCACCAGCCTCACCTGGGAGCTGATGGCAGATTCTTGGGCCCTTTGGGGCCCTTCAGATAACATCCGGCTGTCTGAGACGTCGTTTTCCCTGTGGTGTTGCAGTGGTTAGTGCCCCCCCTCTTCTTGGGTCCCCTCTGCAAGGGGGAAAAGGGCCGGGGGGAGGGGGAGAAGCAGAGTGACAGGCCACCCTGTTGCCATTTAGATTCCCTGACGCTGCAAGCCCGCTGAATGTGGCTTTTCCTCGGGAGGAAAGCCGTCTGATTCTTCCCCTCGCAAACAATGTCCGTTTGTGGGAGCTCTTGCTTCTCCCGGGCAGCGGCCGACACAATGCAGGCTTTTCTTTTCCATGTGTTTGGGCGGGTGGACCTGATGGGCTCTGTCTGGTTGACTTTTATCTAGTGTTTACACTTGGTGTCGTGCCATTGCTGTGCTCATTCTTTGCCTGAGAGAAAAAGAAAGTGACAATAACCCTGCCCCCTTTCCCCCTCCTCCCTCACCACCACGGCCCTCCTAAAGGGGAGTGGGGAGACACCTTGAGAAAGAAAAATGGAGTACTATGTAGCAGTTAGAAAAGAGGAAGTCATGAAATTTACATACAAGTGGCACTACATGGAAAGTATCAAGCTAAGTGAAATGAGTCAGAAAGAGCGGGATAGACATAAAAAGATTGCATTCATCTGGGGGACATAAAGTAACAAAATAGGAGATTAATACCCAAGAATAGCCTAGATCAGTAGCAGGATTACTCCATGGCTTAGAGGCCAGCCAGGCATGCTAGGGGAAAGGGCGCCTCAGATAGAGAAGGGAGCACCAAATAAAGGGTGTTTGGAGGATCCTCCCAGGATGGGAGATGCATGTTGAAAGTAGACTATGGACTGAACACAATTGCCACTCAGTGCCTCTTTTGCAGACCACAACACCCAAAAGGAGAGAGAGAACAAAAGGGAATGCCCTGCCAAGTGGCAGGGTGGTATGGGGGTGATGGGGGTGGGAGGGATACTGGGATCCATGGTGGTGGAAAATGGGCACTGGTGGAGGGATGGGTATTTGATCATTGTATAATCAAAACCCAAGCACAAAAATGTGTAAGTCTACAAATAAATAAGTAAATAAATAAATAAAAATAAAATAAAAAAAGAAAAAACTAGAGTCCCTGGGTCAAGTTGGGAATGAAGGAAGGGGGAAGAAGAGCATCCTTTGGGGAAGGGGCAGCTTTACTGGCTGGGTTTTGTGTCCACTCTGTGGGGAAGCTGGTTCTCTGGAGTTCCAGTACTATGGGTTTTAAAGCAGAGGAAGACTGGAGAGAAATCCTTATTAGAGCAGCTATGCCCCGCTCCCCCTTCTCCCAACACACACTCCTGCCCCCGGGATCCCAGCCCAGAGGCCCTGGCAAAGGCCGGGTGAAGCTTATGCCCAGGTCTGCCTGGCCAGCTGCACACTGACCCCGTATGCCCGGGCTGGCTAGGTGACATAGGCCTGAACTGACCCGAGCAAAGGAGATGCTCCACATCCTGGGACACAGTCCTCCTGCCTTTGGGAGTGGATGGAGCATTAGGCTCCCTCCCAGACCACCCCTGCCCCTAAGACCAGAAGTGAGTTCTCAGCATATCCCATAGTTGGGAGAACCAAAGTCAGTGTCCTGCAGATGGACAACCTGACCCTGACATTTCAAATGGCCAATGGCCAAGTGTCAGAGGCATATCATGATCTGTACTGGCATTTCCTAGAAATCTCTCTCATACCTTCAGCTCTTCTCGAATGTTCCTTCTGTTCCCTCAAATGGGTTTCACGGAGTCAGTGTTTTTTTTTTAAATTTTTTATTAGTGAAACACCATGAGGTACAGTTGTAGACTTACAAATTTTTGTGCTTGGGTTTCAGTTATACAATGATCGAGTACCCATCCCACCACCAGTGCCCATTCTCCACCACCAGTGATCCCAGTAGTTCACCCACCCCCCCCTCCCCCTGCAGTCAGTGTGTTTAACGAGCACCTGTCACTGTTGTCATTTGGGTATTGAGAATCCAGGCTAGATAGGAACCTGTCCTTATGGAGCTGGTGTGTGTGTGTGTGTGTGTGTGTGTGTGTGTGTGTGTGTGTGTGTGGGTGTGGGTGTCAAGTACTATGCCCAGTACTTAGCATGCTCACTAAATCCTGTGGCCTGAATGTCCCTGAGTCCTCCCTTTGGCTAGAGTCAGACCTGGCTGCATTCCTGCCATTCTGCCAGGGCTGGAGACACCAATTCAGGCAGCCAGAAGTAGGAGCTGGGGTTTCACTCTAAGGTGGCTGGCATGCTGCAGGTGGTGTTGAGCAGACGGGTCAGAAATAACAGCTCAGTTCCTCACCCACACCAGGCTCTGTATGGGAAGACCCCGTGCTTCCTATAAAAATGACTTCCTGCTTTGACTCCCACAGTCCTTGTTCCCAGCTGGCTGAAACATTTAGAAGGTATGTTACAATTCACTGTGGAGGAAAGTGGAGGTAATATAGTTATTTTACTCACTGAGAGGTGAATCATTTTCAATTTTTTAGACTAATTATTGACATGATTATCTCTGAACACACACTCATATAAAGTTTTAACTGTCAATATACAAAACTGTAGGCATGAGCGTATTTTATTTTATGTTTTATTGCTGTGGGCGCCACACCCTGCAGGCTTGTGGCTTTCACCAGGACCAGACCTCGTGGTGCTGGGGGTGGGCATATGAACCCAGGGCCTTGCACATACTAGGCTTGTGCTCTTCTGTGAAAAGAACTGCAACAAAAGTTTTTCTTTCAGAGTTTAGTTCGATTAATTTTTAACATGTATATAAAATCATGTAACCTCAACAGAATTGCAGGAAAGGTACAATGCCCCAAAGAAACTACCTTGTGTAGATTTACATCAATGATGTATTGAGCCACATACTAAACAGTTAAAAAGTGTAAAATCTAATAGATTTGGATAGAGTTGTGCAACCATTATCATAATCAATTTTGTAAAACTTTCATCACCCTGAGGAAGAAACCCTATACCCATTACTTTTTTTTTTTCCTTGCTACACCTGGTGGTGCTCAGGTATCTCTCCTGGAGGAGATCAGGGGACATTATGAAATGCTGGAGATCAAATCTGGGTCGTTTGCCTGGAAGGCAAGTGTCCTTCCCTCTGTACTATCTCTCTGGCTCCACCAGTTAACTCTTAGTGTCCACATTTCCCCCACATCGTCCATCTTCCAGGACCAGGCAGACAAATCAGTTCTCTGTTCTTTTTTTAAAAAATTTATTTTATTTATTTAATTTTTATTAAAATTTTTTTGATAGTGAGACATCATGAGGTACAGTTGCAGACTTACACATTTTTGTGCTTGGGTTTCACTTATACAATGATCAAATACTCATCCCTCCACCAGTGTCCATTTTCCACCACCACGGATCCCAGTATCCCTCCCACCCCCCGTTCCCCCCCATCCCACCCTGTCTCTGTGGCAGGGCATTCCCCTCTGTTCTCTCTCTCTTTTTGGGTGTTGTGGTTTGCAAAAGAAACATTGAGTGGCAATCATGTTTGGTCTATAATCTACTTTCAGCATGCTTCTCCCATCCTGGGAGGATCCTCCCAACACCTTTATTTGGTGTTCCCCTCTTTATCTGAGCTCCCTTTTCCCCTAGTATGTGTGGTTGGCCTCCAAGTCATGGAGTAAAATTCCTGGTACTAATTTTGGCCATTCTTGGGTGTTAGTTTCCTATTTTGTTACTTTATGTTCCCCAGATGAATGCAATCTTTCTATGTCTATCCCTTTCTTTCTGAGTCATTTCGCTTAACATGATACTTTCCATGTAGTACCACTTGTATGTAAATTTCGTGACTTCGTCTTTTCTAACAGCTACATAGTACTCCATTGTGTAAATGTACCAAAGTTTCTTTAACCAGTCATCTTCAGTTCTCTGTTCTTAATGACTTTATCTATTTTGGGTGTTTCATAGAAATGGAAAGACATCAGCTATATAGAAATCATCTAATACATGGTTCTTATGTCTGCCTTCTTTCCCTTAGCATAAAGCTTTCTGGATTCAATGCTGTAGTATGCATTTTATCCTTTTCATTGCAAAATATTATTCCTTTATATGGGGATTGCTACATTTTGTTTATATATTCATCAGTGGATAAGCTTTAAACTGTTTATACTTTACTAGGGTGGAAGTTTGGGTCTACACTCAATAGTGTTTGGTGCTTACTTATGATTCTGTGCTCAGAGATCACTCCTGGAGGTGCTCAGAGAACTTTACATTCTATCTCCAGTACTACAAAATACAAAAACAGACCAAACCCCCCCCCCCCCAAAACTTGAGTATCTTTCATATGTTAAGCTTTTCATATATTAAGCATATATATGTATGTACATATTATTTGAGAATCAGTATTGAGTATTTTTTTTAAGTTCACTGTCCTTTTTTTCTGATTCTTATTATAATAGATTGACTCTGCATTTAAAGATGAAAGTCTTGTGTGAGAGACAAAGCTAGTGCCAAAATTGCTTCAGTCAGAGGAACCAGTTTTATACCGATTTGAACCAACCTGTAACCTGAGTCATGGACAGCAGCTATTAATAGAATGAAGGGCACCTTTGGCTGCCTTATCCATTGCAAACCAGGCGATTCCTAGGCAGCTGGGAGCTTGAAGACGCAAGTAGGGCACTGGTGCATGTTAGGATGGAGTCATTAAAATCATTTTAGAATCTGCCACGTGTTTGTTGGTCTTTGAAAAACTTTGGATAGCCAGTGCCGCTTTGAAAGGAAATGGAACATTCTTTTTTATTTTGTTCTAAGATTTTTTAAAAAATCGAATCACTGTGAGATAGACCCTTACGAAGTTGTTCATGAAACCTAAGGTTCCAGTCCTAGTGTTCCAACACCCTCCCTCCACCAGTAAACATTTCCCAGCACCGGTGTTCCCTCCCAGTTTCCCTCCCCACTCCCCACACCTTCCAGGCTGCCTCTATGGCAGGCACTTTTCTTCTCTTTTTTCTGTCTCTGTCTCTCTCTCTCTCTCTCTCTCTCTCTTTCTACTTTTGGGTATTGTGGTTTGCAATACAGATACTGAAAAGCTATCCGATATATTCTTTTACCTACTTTTTTTTCCTTTTTGCGTCACACCCGGCGATGCTCAGGGGTTACTCCTGGCTTTGCACTCAGGAATTACTCCTGGCGGTGCTCAGGGGACCATATGGGATGCTGGGAATTGAACCCGGGTCATTCGTGTGCAAGGCAAATGCCCTACCCGCTGTGCTATCGCTCCAGCCCCCTTTTATCTACTTTTAACACTCAGTTCTTGTCCAGTGTGATCATTTCCAGCTATTGTCATACTGACCCCTTCTCTATCTTACCTGCCCTCTGCCCCACACACTGTTGTGGTTGATTCCAACCATTGACCAGTCCTCCTAGCCCCTGGCCATGGATATTAGTCTTCTACTATATATTTTTTTATATACCACACATGAATGTAGTCATTCTATATCTGTCCCTCCACTTCTGACTCGTTTCACTCAGCATAATACTCTCCATGAAATGGAACATTCTTATCTAAGTATGTCAGTCATAGTCAGAGGGATTCTAGAATCCAGTTCCAGGCAAATGTTTTCTCTATGTAGCTGTCAACAGATTCACATGGCACTCTCTCTTTTAAAAAATTTGTTTTGTTTTTGGGTCACACCCATGGCAGTCAGGGCTTATTCCTGGCTCTGAACTCAGGGGTCACTCCTGGTCTTGGGAGACTATATGGGGTGCCAGAGGTTGAACCCTGGTTGGCCAGGTGCAAGACAAGTGCTGTGCCAGTTGTACTATCTCATCAGTCACTCTTTGTATTTTGTGTATGATCAGATGTATATTTTGCAAATATTTACTCCTAGTTTTGCCTTCAGATTTTCTTGACATTGCCTTTTGCAGAATAGAATTTTTAGTTCTAACGAAGTCCAGCTTATCAATTCATAGACCATGCCTTTAGGTATAGTTCTAAAAAAAATCATCCTGATCACCAAGGTCATCTAAGTTTTCTCCTACGTTTTTGTGCAGGAGCTCTATACTTTTGTGATTTATATATAAGGCTGTGGTCTGTTTTGAGTTGAGTTTTGTGAGTGATGTAAGATTTTTGGCTAGATTAAACCTTCTTTGCATGCAGACATCTCGTTCTGGTATCAGTGTTTGAAGGAACCATCTTTGCTCTGCTCCACTGCCCTTGCTTCTTTGAGAAAGATCCACTGACTGTATTACCCTGAGTCTATTTCTGGGCTCTCTATTCTGTGCCAGAGATTTATTTGTATGTTCTTTAGCCAGGGCCACACTGTTGATTTCTGTAACTTGAAGGCAGTCTTGATGTTGGGTAGCAGCAGCCCTCAACTGTTTTCGCCTTCATGACTGGGTTGGCAATTCTTGAGTATTTTACCTCTTCATAGAAGCTTCAAAATCAGTTTGTGGATATAGTCTGTGGGTGTAGCTACAAAATAGCATGCTGGAATTTTGACTGGTATTGCAGTGAACTGAAAGATCAACTTGGGAAAAGCGGACATGCTTAATATTGAGTCTTCCTGTCCATGAGCATGGAACAAGTCTCCATGGAGGTCTTTGAGAAATTCCATTAGCACTGTAGCACTGTAGCACTGTCCTCCCTTTGTTCATTGATTTGCTCAAGCGGGCACCAGTTATGTCTCCATTGTGAGACTTGTTGTTACTGTGTTTGGCATATCGAATACGTCAAGGGTAGCTTACTAGGCTTTGCCATGCGGGCAAGATACTGTCGGTAGCTTGCCGGGCTCTCCGAGAGGGGCAGAGGAATTGAACCCAGGTCGGCCATGTGCAAGGCAGCCCTACCCGCTGTGTTATCGCTACAGCCCATTAGCAATGAACAGAATATACAGAACTTAAGTCTCATGGAGCTAATTCCCACTTAGGGGAGATGCACACTGAATAAACGAATCAGTTACAGATTAGAGACAGTAACCTCTAACAAGAGAACTAAAGGAGGGGAAAAGATACAGGTTTGGGGCAAGGCATGCAGTTTTAAAGAAAGTCAGGAGAGGGCTTCCTGAGGGATGGAGCTGTCAGCTGAGGTTTGAAGAGAAAGCCGGAGGGACCTTGGGAGGAGACTTCAGGGAACAAGTACAAAGACCCCGAGTTGTGAGGAACAGAGGAGACCAGTGTCTAATCACTTTTTTGGGAATATTTGTTGAAATATTGACTAGGTTACTCCATAAGGATGAAATAAATATGATTATATGCCGCTTAAAATGGTCAAGGGCAGCCAGAGATCCATACCTCAGTGCTTGCCTTCCCATTGCATTTAGGCAGTGGAGACCTGGTAGCATTAACATGTGGGATGTCATGGAAACAGGATGAGTGGGTGAGTCCCCACTCTCCAGGCATGGCTTTCCTCAGTTCTCTTGCTATTTCCCCCCCATACACACACGCGCGCTTTATTAAAACACCATGGTTTACAAAGTTGTTTATGATGGTTTGTTACAGGCATTCAGTATTCCAACACCAATCCCACCACCACTGTTACCTTCTCTCCACCATTGTTTCCATTTTCCCAACCACCCCTCAAGCCTGCCCCCATAGCAGATTCACAATAATTTGTTTTATATTGCTTATTATAAATAAATTGCTAATGGAATGATCAAAGAATACTTCCATTGAAGAAAAAAAAATTAGTGAAAGTTGTATCTCAGCATGGGAACATTAAGTCTTTGTTGGAGCATCTCCAAACTCTACCACACTGACAATTCAGTAGTAGCACACCAGATTGAACAGACTCACTCTTTTATTCCTCTATATATTTTTTAAAAGCAAGTTTCATGTTCTTTTTTTCCTCTTCTTAATTTTTGTTTTCTTTTAAGACTAGCTGGAGTGATAGCACAGCGGGTAGGGCCTTTGCCTTGCACACAGCCAACATGGCCGACCTGAGTTCGATTCCTCCGCCCCTCTCGGAGAGCCCGGCAAGCTACCGAGAGTATCTTGCCCGCACACAAAGCCTGGCAAGCTACCCGTGACGTATTTGATAAGCCAAACACAGTAACAAGTCGCACAATGTTACTGGGCCCGCTCGAGCAAATTGATGAACAACGGGAAGACCGTGACTTTTAAGACTAATCGACATGGTATACACAGTTATAAAGTTGTTCATGATTCGGTGATTGGGGATTGGGTTTCTGTCATACAATGTTTCAACACCTGTCCCTTTATCAGTGTATATTTTGCATCACCATTGTCCCTGTTTTCCCTTCTGTCACCTCATACTCACCCAGCCTGCTGCTGTGGCGGACATTTTTCTTCTCTCTCTCTCTCTCTCTCTCTCTCTCTCTCTCCCTCCCCCCTTCTGGAGAAATGAGGGGCAGCCTCAATGTTGAGCCTTCACCAAATGTCAGGTCAGAGTTGGGACCTTCACCAAATGTCAGATCTGATTGGCAATTCTTTTGGGTGAGGGAATTGTCTCATCAACAGCTTCCTTTCAAGGTCCACTAAATGGACCCTCTAGATGGTCCTATGCGGAAGGGACCTGTGAACATTGGAATAATAGACTTCAGCTTTCAAGTTGACATACATTGTATTTCATTCTTTAAAAAATGAAGTCATTCTTTTTATTTTGGTTTAATTTTAGATCGACAGAAAAGTCAAAGTGTGCCGAGTTCCCATACACCCTTGACCTAGCACCCCCTAATGTAACATTTTACATAACTGTTGACCTTAAGTGATGGGTTTATGCATACTTGTGCGCACGCATACACACACACACACACAGACACACACACACAGCGTGAGTGAGGCAGCTCGGTTGCCTCTCTGTCCTTTGATGGTTTATTACACTCTCACCTCCTGGGTATAGAATGGACTCTGGCCACAGCAAAAGTAAGCAAGAAGCGGCTTGGAAGTTTAAGTTCCAAAATTGGAGATAGGGGGAGAACAATCAGCTGTCTGCAGAACTCCTAGTATCATGTGAACTCAGTGCCACTTGAACTTTATTTAGTAGAAGATTGGCCTGAGATCCTTAATATAGACTTCCCAGTGATCATGTGAGAATTCCATTCTCAAGTACAAAGGGAATTTGGTAATATTTGCTTCACTTGTCTTCTGCCAAATCATCTTACATTCTCGCTGTCTAATTTATGAACCAGCAGATCAAGAATGCATCGGTTAATTTACAATTTGGGAGCAAACCAGCCTATCCCTCTAATCTGTTTGCCTGAATTTTAGCTTTTCAGCTGTGCTTGGCTCTGGAATTGGTCCAGGCTGCTTTGGAAGGGGACATTCAATCCAAACGATGACAGCCACTGGCACTTGTGCTGGGGTTTAGGCAGGACCCACACCCTTCTTGGACGTTGCTGACACCATCCCTGCAGAATGCAGCTGTCTCTCATGGACGCTGTGGGAGTGGCTCAGGAGCAGCACTTCTGAGCTCTGGGAGAAGGAGACATGGAAACTGCAAGAGGAGTCAAGCTGAGGTCCTGCTTATGTATCTGCGTCCAGAAAAGCCCACAGTGAACAAAGTTTGGAGAATGGGCAAATCACTCAATTTCTAAGATATTCGCTTTCTCGTGGATGAGTTGGAATTTTCCACAAGTGGGAGTAGAATGTTACCAGTGATTCACGTAGAAATCCTTTAGTCTCTTAAAGGACTATTGATATTATCAGGGGCTGCCCAACTGGTGAAGATACAAAGTTCTTTCATGTTTTTAATTCCTTTTGACTTAAGGACAGATTTTGCTTTAAAATACTTTTCTTTCTTTCTTTCTTTCTTTCTTTCTTTTTCTTGTTTTCTTTTGCTTTGTTTTGTTTGTTTTATTGGCCATACCCAGCAATGCTCAGGGCTTACTCCTGGCTTTGCTGTCAGGGATCACTCCTGGTGGGCCTCAGGGGGACCATAAGGGATGCCGGAGTCTAAACCCAGGTTGGCTGAATGCAAGGCAAGCACACTACCCACTATACTATCTCTGTGGCCTCAGACTTTTTTTCTTTACCAGTACCTATTCAGAAAAATGAAGTTTGCTACTATGTGTTAAGAAATTCTAGTTAGATTTTGAACCAAATAAAGATTATACTTGGGGCTGGGGTGATGGCTAAGCAGTAGACCTTATACTATGAGACCCTGAGTTGAGTCTCTGTTCCTGTCCTCAACCTCACGGTTCTTCCCCCAGCCCCAGCATCTCTGGGAATGTCCGTAACCTCTGAACATGGCTGAGTGTGGCCCCTGCTAAAAATATTATACTTATCGTAGGGACTATTTTTGTTTATTCTTTCAGAAGCTACAAAACCTTCTTCGGGACATTATGATTATTCTTCTCTGCCTCTACACAACTTTCTGTTTGAGTAAGAGCACTTCGGAGGCTTGGTTTTTCTGTTTCTCTTTTCAGTGACCCTGTGTGCAACTTGTTTGTAAAGCATTGCTTATGCCAGTGCTATCGGTGTGCCTTAGAACAAGGTATTTTCTATTGAGAAAGAGCTAAACGGTGCCAGGGTCTCTAACAAAGACTGTTCAGTCTACTGCAGAATATCATTTTTATCAGTGGAAGTTTCACTTTATTAAAAATAGGGCCAGGCAGGCCCTTCTCTTCTGCTCATTCTGGGTTTCCACTGACCCTCTCCTGCGCTGTTTTTCTCAGGTTTGTGGGCTGGAATGCAGGTGTGTGTGTGTGTATGTGTGTGTGTGTGTGTGTGTGTGTGTGTGTTTCTGGGGTATTCTGTGTGCTTCCTATACTTATCTTTTCCACAAGCCACTGGGGAGGTGCGGGAAATTATCCCCTATATTATCCCCTATGTTAGGTGTGAGGATGATTTTCGAGAGTTTCAGAAAGCCTGCCAAGGTCCCATGGGTAGTGAGTTGGGAAGGTCATTCTCGGTCTGGTTTTCCAGTTTGAAACCCTCTGCTCATTCTCCCAGACCCGGCATCCATATCTATGTCTGGTGAGCCAACTCTACCCGTCTGCCTGCCATCAAAACTTGTTTCACTGGAGCACCACCAAAGCCATTTGTTTACCAACTGTTTATTATGGCTGCTTTCACAAGGCAGAGTTGAAGAGCTGCAACAGAAACAAAGTGGAACTCTGAGTCGAACCCAGGATGTTGACTGACTGTTTTGAGGAGGAGGTGGCGGGCTGTGCACCCAGCCCCATGCCCCGACCCTTCCAAGAACCTCTGTTCCAGTCTCTGTTAGACTATATCTGCAGAAACCTTTCTGTGGTCAATTTTGTTTTCTTCTAGGAAAGTTCCTGGTCTTTTGGAAAGGGGTGAAATACCAATCCAACACTGAGCAAGTAGGCAGGGACCATGCAGCCCAGTCTGGGGGTGTTGCTGTTGTCAGGAGGTGCCAGGTGGCAGGGGTATTCTTTCATGGAAAAGAGGGGTCTGCTTTCCCTTGAATCTGAGTCAAGCCATGCCTGTTTCACCAGTGGAGGGTGGCGGAAGTCACCTGTGATTTTTCAGGGTTGACTCTAAAGAGAGCTGAAATTTGTAGTGCATGCTTTGAACACTCTGCCAGCCACCTAGGAGGAACTCAAGTAGCCACATGGAAACATGGTTCCGCTTGCCACCAAGTGGTTCATCCTGCCAAGCCACTTCTTGTTACCTTCTGATGCAACTTCATGAGGGACCGGAAGGAGGACAGGAGAAGGATCCATCCCCTGTGGGGGTATTAAATCATTACTGTCTTTAGCCACTGTGTTTCCAGGTGGTTTGTTGTTAATGGAAACACCCCCCCCCCCACAAAGATGTGATAAAACATGGAGGAGATGCCACAAGGCCACAAGTGCCTTCTGAGCTGGGTGACAATGACACATCACAAAAAGTATGACTTCTCTCAGTGAAAGCTCTGGGTCAGTGTCTGAGGTGTGAGATTCAGGTGGGAATCTCCAAATCTTACTCTGAATTCTTAGCTGGATGCTGGTCAGCTACTATGTGATTCTTGATGAAAAAGAATAGAGTAAATGTGCTTTTTTTTAATGAACTTTTTCTGGAGAGACAAATGATTAATAAACATTTTAAGCGGATTATAGATATTATATATAATATATAAATCTGATATATAATATTATATATAACATTATATAGATATTATAATATTATATTATTCCTAAGATACCAAATTTTCGTGAGACTTCCTAGAAACAAAAAACTGTTCTGAAGATGATCTATGAATTTATTTTCCCCATAGACTATCGAAGGCATATTTTCAGTGGGCTAAGTAGATGTGCTGATTATTATTTTTTTTAAAGCAGTTCTGTTAGGTAAAGGTGGTTTAATTTGATGCTATTTGATTCTACTTGGAGGTCACAGATCAGTGGAGGCGTTGGAATAAGTCTGAGAACACATGGCTTTCTGCAGATTCAGTCTGTGGGGTTTGTTTGTACTCGGCATTCCAGGCCATCCAGCCGTGAAACTCTCTCATGTCAAAGCCTGTGGGTTCATTTCACTTACTGAACATCTCAGGATGAGCTCTGAAGACCAGACATTATCTACCACAGAGGGTTATTTGCCTGCTGGGAAAAGGCCAGGCTATTTCTAGCATGGATGTCTGAGGCCAGGGCCCTCTCAGTGGCATTGCATAGATTATTGGGCAATGCTCCCGGTCCTGTGGAATGATTTTTTGGTTTGGGTTTTTTGTTTGTTTGTTTGTTTGTTTTTTGTTTTGTTTTGCAGTGCCAGGGATTGAGCCCAGGTATCAAGTGTATCAAGCATGTAAGGCATGTGTTCAAGATGCAGTGAACCGCATCCTGAGCCCCAGAGCTGTGGGCTGAAGGAGGGACTTGCTTTCATCCGATTTTGCATCTCTAGCTTTATTCCTTGGATCTCAAATTCCATCCATGTGAAATATCTTTAGTTTTGGGTGGTGGAAGGGGTAGTTGGCGCTGCACCCTTCGTTGCCTGGGGGATCCATGCGGGGTTGAGCTTTGAACCTAGACTCTGGCAGGCAGAACATGTGCTCTAGCCCATTAAACACTCTCCCTGGCTTCCGTGTAGAAACTTTTAAAGGTTTTTGTGATTCCCCTCTCCCCAAAAATGCCTCCAACTTCAACTCCAAAGGTTTCTTATAAACAAATACCAGCGTACTTATACATCGCAGCCAAATTCATTGTACAGTTGTCTGCAGAGAGAGTTCAGCCAGGGTTGGAGCACATGTTTTGCATGCAGGAGTTTCAGAGTTGATCCTGTTGTCGTTTTTGTCTTTGTTATTTTGAGAGAGGAATTGGATTTTCTTTATAAATATTATGCCATTTTTGGTTTTGTTTTGGAGCCACACCCAATGACTCTAAGGGGTTTCTCCTGGCTCTGCATTCAAAAATGACTCCTACTGGTGCTCCAGGGACCGTATGGGATGCTGACGATTGAACCCAGGTTGGCCACGTGCAAGGCAAGCACCCAACCAGCTGTACTATCTTTCCAGCTCCCATTTTAAACTGTTTTCTTTGGTATTCTTTTGTTGTTGTTGTTTTGTTTTATTTGGACCATACCCACGGTACTCAGAATTACTCCCTACTTGGTGATCTCCATATTTTTCCAGCAACATTTGTTGATATTTTTGAGTAAGATTAATTTGTACTTTACATTTTTTTGTGTGCGACATTTGTCAAATTTGGGTCTCTATATATTTGTGTCAGAAAAAATTTCTTCTTTTCCCCATTTCTTATACTCTGGAACAAATTAAGAGTAGTTGGGACTGAGAGTCTAGTAGAATCTCCTTGGAAATTCTGATTCTAGATTAAATAGGAGAGTTTCTTATGCTTTTCTGTTGGTTTATATGTTCACATTTGTAAGTATAAACAACAAGCTGACCAGAAATTTATCAAAAACCAATGTTTTTGTCCCAATTTTTTAAAACTGGAATTTGAGGGCTGGAGTGATAGCACAGTAGGTAGGGCGTTTGCCTTGCACGCGGCTGACCTAGGTTCAATTCCCAAGCATCCCATATGATCTCGTGAGCACCGCCAGGAGTAATTCCTGACTGCAGAGCCAGGATTAACCTTTGTACATTGCCGGGTGTGACCCAAAAAGAGAGGAAAAAAATGGAATTTGCAGATCACATTGATATACAAAAAAAGTGTGTGTGTGTGGGGGGGGGGGGGGCGAACCTGCTAAGTTGGAATTATTCTATATTAGTGGAAGCAAAGTTACTACGGGAGCTTTGTCTCCTTTTTTTTTTTTTTTAAATGTATTGGGCAGTTCACACAAAGAGATGAAACCAGCAGGTAATTGGATCTGAGGGAATGGAGGGATCTGGGGCAAAGCGGAGAACTGTTGCTTCCTCTCTCCCAACCAAGGGTTACTTCTGAGTAACATCTCAGGAATGTGAGCCTGATGGGGACTCAAAATTGCTGGGAAAGCCAGCCTTGTTTTCCCTTTTTTTTCCTTTTAATGAGAAAACTTTAGACTTTTTTAAGACTTGGCAGTTCAAAAATTTAAACACAACATTGGTCAAGCAACACAGTTTATTGAGTGTTTCCAGAGGCCACACAAAGGTTGTCCTTCTGGAAGCTGTGAGCAAGGTGGTCTTCTTTGGAACTGCTGTTAAACTCGGAGCCATGAAGGGGAGGCGCTGAGGTGGGTGAGGCCCACCAAGGCCATGGAGACATGCCAGTTGCACAGTCCTGGAAAGCTGAGGGAGGGACAGCCAAAGAGCCAGGCTTGGAGAAGCCACGTATGTGATTTGCCCGAGCAAAGGCACCAACTGTGCAGAAATGGGGCCTCTGTGACACCCACTGTTGGCATGCTTGAGTGACTCAGCCCTCCTTGACCCCCACCCACTTCCTAGCTGGTGCGTTTCCTCTTTTCATTTCCTGTCTTGCTATTGCCTTTATGCCTTGTGCTTATCAGGACCCGTTAGCTCTGAGGACGTCTTGCCCTCCACAGAGTTCTGTGACTGAAGTCCCAGCTGTCGATATCTGCTCAGTGTGTATGGGGCTGTTTTGCCCAGCGCCTTAGTAACAGCCCTGTTCATTTCAGTCAGAAAGACGAATCGGGTGTCTTTTTCTGGAAAAAGAAATGTGCTTCCTTTGGTTCCTCTGTGGCGCTGGTCTCTGACCTCACTGTTTACCGGAATACTCTTAGACAGAGACTTGTGGCTTCGACCCACAATACCATGCATTCCTGATTATTTGTTCTCCTTCTTGAGTGATCTTGAGTTTTGCTTTGAATTGCTTAGCAAAAGTGATGAGAAAAATGGAGCCAGGGCTGCCCATTCCATTCTCTTCTCTTCTTTGTTAGTACTGTGTAAAGAATTTCTTCTTTTGCCGTTTAACCGGATGAAATCCAGAATCTGATTTTTTAATGTGAACCAAGAGAAACCCACTCACCTCTTGCGGAATTATTTGAAGCTAGTAAAACCAGTAGTAGGTTGCCTTTTCATGCATATTCCTAAGTTGCAAGTTGTTAAAGGAACTTTTATGTTAAGAATGGAAACGTGAAAGGTTTGGTCTTCAAACCCATGTTCTCCCTGAGCCAGTGTCTTGCTTGTTTCTACATTTCTTTGCTTGCTTATTTTCACTCTGGAGAAGGCTGTGTCCTCTCTTGAACACTTATTTCCCCTTTTTCTCTCCTCTTAAATCTTCACAAGCTAGTTTTATTCAATGAAAACTACTTTGCTTCACACAAAAAAGAAACAGAATGGGAACTTAAAAGCTTCATTTATTGATTATGGTTAGACACACTTTGTTGGAAAGAATAATGTGTAAAGCTAAGTGTGTTCCAGCTGAGATTTTTTTCACTTGATCCTAAGTAAAGACAGAATAGTGAGAACTTCTGTTTCCATAGCTGCAGAATTTGTTTTTAAAAACACAGGGATATGATTTCACTGTAGTGCAGCATGCGGGAGAAGCTCATATGGAAATAGAATGAAGCCTTAGTCAAAATACAATTTAAAACAAAAACTTTCCCTCTCTTTATTTTTTATTTTTATTTTTTTGTTTCAGTGAGCCTCCCTGCCCGCCCACTCTCCACCTTGCAAGTTTTCAAGTTTTTTTAAACTTGCAAGATGGAGAGTGGGTTTTAATTAAAAAAAAAAAAGTCGACCTGGAAATGATCCTGGTTGACCTTGCATTTTTGGAAAGCCCCTCAGACATTGCCTCATTCCCCAACCTGTAAGATGACTCAGTGGAAATCCGTTTTAGTTCATAGTCTCCACAATCGTGCTCAGTCTGCTGTATCATTGTAAACACGATAGAAGAGTTGAGTGGTTTCTAGGTAGTCATAGACTTGGGCTTTACAGGGGAGTCATTTAATCCATTCGGTACTCACCTAGCATCTACTGTGTTCTAAGCACAGCAGTGAATAATACAGCCTAGAATGAGTTTTGAATCAGTTTATGACAGTATGAGGCATGGAGTATATAGCATGTGTGCTTTACTTTATATATAGCTCCATTATACAGAACTGCCTGTTGGAATAGGGTTCACTTCCCCAACAGGTGAAGCCCTGCTTATGGGGAGTGATCTTGGAGCTTAGAACCCAGCTGCCATTTATTGAGCAGTTACTCAGGGCATTGAGTGCATTGACATTCACATATCTCATTTAATACTACATAGCTCTGTACTGCTGTCCCTTCCCACTGTATAGATGGGAACATGGAGACTTGCAGATGCTCATGAATAATAACTCACCCAATATAACATGGTATAATGACGACCGTCTCTGGAGCAATGGTGCCTGCAGTGCAAGTGCTTTAGGAAATGCTTTCGTGCTTATCTGCTTATCTCCAGGCTGTTGGCAGTTGTGGGTGGTAGGGTGGCACAGTGGTACTAAAAGTCATCCAAGCATCAGGAGGTGAGAATTGCGTTGTTGTGTTGGAGGATAGCCAAGGGCCTGGCAGGGAGGGGTAAGTACACCAGCAGTAACAGTTGGGTGCATTTCTGTGGATGAGGATGGTGGGTGGGGATAGGGTGTGGGTGTGGGATGCCTGTGAAGATGAAATTCTACTGGAAATTGACTCAGTATATTTTGTATCTGCCTTCTAAAAAAATTAAAGTAAAACTGAGGAGGGTAAGGGATGTAGTTCAGAGGTAGAGCCCATGCCTTCCATATATTAGGCCCTGGGTTTGACCCCTGGCACCACACATACACAAATACATTTTTAAAAAAATTAGAAGCTGGCTGAGATTAGTACCAGGAATTTTGCTCCATGAATGGAAGGCCAGCCACACGCTCTAGGTGAAAAGGAAGCTCAGATAGAGAAGAGAGTACCAAATGAAGGGTGTTGTGAGGACCCTCCCAGGGTGGGAGAAGCATGCTAAAAGTAGTCGATAGACCAAACATGATTGCCACTCAAAGCCTCTCTTGCAAAACACAGTACCCAAAAGAAGAGAGAGAGAACAAGGGGGAATACCCTGCCACAGAGGCAGGATGGGACGGGGGGGGGGGGGGATGAGGGGTGGGAGGGGATGCTGGGACCCGTGGTGATGGATGACGGGCACTGGTGGAGGGATGGGCACTTGATCATTGTATAACTGAAACCCAAGCACAAAATTTGTAAGCCTATAACTGTACCTCATGGTGTTTCACTAATAAAAAAAGAAAAAAAAAAGAAAAACATTAGAAGCACAAAACATTGGATTCTGCACCCTAATTTGTGAGCTGTCTTCCACTTAATTGATCCCAGATGTCTTTGCTTGATCTCTTCTGTTTCTCTGCAGTGTTTTAGACATAGGATGTTGGTGGAATGCCCACAGATCTGTTATATGAGTTGGCCAAGCTATAGCTAAAGAAAAAAATCCATATTATTCGACATTTCCATTTGCAGGGAGGGGGATTGGTTCACACCTGGCAGTGCTTAGGTCTCACTCCTCGTTCTGTGTCCAGAGATCACTGCCGGTGGTATTTGATCATATGTGGTACCAGGGTTTGAACCTGGGTCGGCTGAATGAAGCACCTTACCTGTTGTACCCATTTTCATTTTTCACTGCTATGTAATGCCCAGAAGAGGAAATTGAAATCTCTGCATACAGCTATGACTTTTTAGGAAATAATTATAGAAGTAAAACTGGTTTCTTTTTAAATTTTTTGGCTTCGGGGCTATTCCTGAAAGGCTCACGGGGATTGAACCTGGACCTCCTGCATTCAAAGCCTGAACCTTCACCCTGGGAGTTCTGTCTCTTGGGACCCTTACCTGAATTTCAGCTTTTTTTCAATTTGATGTTGTCTAAGTGTTTTTTTTTTTATGTGTTTGTCTTGAAATTGCCATTCCCTCATACATTTTCTCTTTGGTGGGGCCATGAGGGGTTTGGGCCACAACTGGCTGTACTCAGGGGTCACTCTTGGCTCTGTGCTCAGGGGGTCCTGGTGGTATTTTGAGGATCATATGCAGTGAGAGGGATTAAACCTGAGTCATCCACGGGCAAGGCAAGTGCCTTACCCACTGTACCATCTCTTTGGCCCCCTGCCTCATAAGTCTTAAACATTTTTTTTCCCATGTAGGACCTGCTTTCTTTTTAAGAAAGAGTCTCCCTCCCTGCTCTTTTGTTGCTGTCATGAGTGGGGTTGCACACTTGGTTGTGACGCCTTCTGGGACCCCTTCTTTAGCTGCTCTGTTTGCACACATACTCACCGGGGGTTTTGCTGTTTAGTCATGGGGTTCACTGGGGTGCTCACACCCACCCGACCACAACATACTGGAGATGTACAATAACACTGGTGCATGTGAGACAGTGTCAGGAGTTAAACTAATGATTTCAGGGCAGGTGCTATGCTATTGAGCCATCCGTGGACTCCAGGATTCTTTTTTTTTCTCCCCTTTTAGATCCCATCTGTTCTGAAACATTTTCAGATCAACCCAATGGGTAAGAGAATACTGCGAGAAAGTCGATTAAAGACCAAGCAGGATAACCTTTCAGTGTCTGTATTATTACAAACCATAAGGCTCAAAAGTAGAGAGAGATTATGGGGGATAATGTCTGCCCTGGAGGCAGAGGGAGGGTGGGAAAGGGGGTGTATACCGGGGGATATTGGTGGTGGGGAATGTGCACTGGTGGAGGGGTGGGTGTTTGATCATTGTGTGATTGTAACCCAAACATGAAAGCTTGTAACTATCTCACGGTGATCCAATAAAATTTTAAAAAAAGAAAAGAAAATACTGCGAACGCAATTGGTGTTGGCCTGATGCATTGAGTGGCACATTGGCCCCCTGCTGCCACAGTCAACAGGCTTGGTGTCACCCCAGCCCTGCCTTCCCTTTGATTCTTAGGACAGTGGACAGGTTCCTTGCCCTCCCGAGAGGGCCACAATGCAGGCCCTGGAATTTCCCAACAGCTTTCCCGGATGTTGCAGGCCACTGGGTCAGAGCTGGAACAGGGAATCGCTCTTGCTCACACCGTATTGAAGCTATCATGCTTTTTGAAAAGCCAGACTTGCCCCCACCACGAAGTGCTGGGAAAGCTCCCTGGGAAGCTTGCGTTCAGTAGCCACCCTCTCCCTGGCTCTTGGTCTCCCGCTCCGGGCTGCCTCCTGGTGCTCAGCCCCCGTCTGCCTTGGCTAGGTGGGCTCCGTCGCTGAGTCGGGGCCAGCGCAGCCTTCCTCGTGGGTCTCAGCAACTCTCTAGCTCCCCACTTCTTGCCCCCAGAGGCCCCAATGTGAGGACATGTGCAGGTGGGGTGCAGCGTTCCTGATTCTTTGCAGGGAACCGTCTCCTTTTCCAAACCACAGCTGAGATTCCAGCCGAGAGTCTCAGGAGTTCCAGCCCCCCCCCCCCCCCCCACTTCTTAGTCCCCCTAGTTCTCCGACAGGAATCTGGGATGAGGTCACCACTCCCACTAGCCTCCGGGGCCTATGGCCAGCCTCCAGAATTCCTCTTAGAGTCCTGAGAGTGCAAAAAGAGTTTGGTTATAGGCTCAGATTCTCAAAGTGGGGCAGGGAACAGTCTGGTGCTTCCCTTTGGGTCTCCCTCCCTCTGGCCTGTCACAGCCCCCCGGCAGGGGGGAGCGGGAAGCGAGAAGCTGGGCCAGGCCCTGGGCTGCTCTTTGTCCTGAGCTGATCCTGGAACCTCAGAGCCTCGTCTTTTCTTTCTCTTCTCTGACAGCCAAGCCTGGAATGTCTGGCCCAAGTTTGAGGGTCTCTCCAGGGACACCTGTCTGCTCTGGGCCTGGGCCAGCTGGTCTCACACAACTTGCCCTCTGCTGGAAGGTTCCATCGCAGGCGAAAGGGGAGAGGCGAGGTGAACGCCGGGCCCTGCAGTTCCCTGCCCCAGACCCTGCAGTTCCCTGCCCGGTCGTCGTCGTTGTCGGCTCCTTCTGCGGGAGAGGGAGCTATTTCTGGCCGCTGGTGAATCTGCTGCCGCCAGCTAGAGAGGGGTCTGTTATGTAAGCAGCCGTGCTCTCTTTTTATCCTCTTTTCTTCCTCCTTGGGGAGGCAGGGATGGGCTGCGTGGAGGCAGCAGGCTGGGCATTTGTGTTCCCCTCGCTGCAGCAGAATTATTTTGGGAAGCTGGGGAATTTGGTCACATGACAGTGCTTTTCATTCATGAGACCCGCTTGGTAAATGCATTTGGTCCCCTTTCCCAAGCACTTCCTGGGAGCCAGTACATGCTTTGGGTCACGGGAAGAGGGGTCGAGGGCATGCTGCTGTTCTCAGGCTGGAGGAAGCGGAGTTATGGGACTAGAGTCCGCTGGTGTCACTTGTCTCTAGTTGAATTTTGTAGGTTTTTCCCTTGATTCTTGATTCCATAGGCTGGAGAGATAGCACAGCGGGTAGGGCGTTCGCCTTACAAGCGGCCAACATGGCCGACCCGAGTTCGATTCCTCCGCCCCTCTCAGAGAGCCCGGCAAGCTACCGAGAGTATTCGATATGCCAGACACAGTAACAACAAAGTCTCCAATGGAGACGTTACTGGGCCCGCTCGAGCAAATCGACGATCAACGGGAGGGCCTTTTACCTTTTACCTTGATTCCATATCTATCTTTATCTGAAATATTGGTGTGTGTATAGGGGAGTTGTGTAGGACGTGGGATCACATTTCTCACAGCCAGAGAAAAGGAATTAGCCTAAGAAGGATGTTTGTAGGCCAGGAATATACCCAGAGACAGAGCATTTGCTCAGTATGCATTAGAGACTAGCTTCAATCTTTGGCACCAAATGAAAAGCGCGGGGGTGGGGTGGGGATAAAGATTGCACGTGTTTTATGCATCTGTTTCACATGTGTATGGATGTGCATGGTTGTGTCTGCATGAGAGGAGACAGCGGGCCAAGGAGGAAAGATGGGGTGACTGCCACAGCGCAGACCCCTGGTCCACACCTCTGTCATTCAGTAGAAGCTGTGGCAGTGACTGCATATACCCCAGACCTGGGTGAATCCGTTGCTTGAGACTTCGAGGGACTCTGTTGGGCATCACGAAGGCCCTGACTAGGGTCCCCGGTGCATCTTCCTGTTCCTCCCCCACCTCTGACTGCCCCACGAAGCTCAGACTTTCTGGCCGCTGTTGCTGAAATCTGCTCTTCCAATGGATTTCCAGTCTTTCTCTGAGACAGGACTTTGAGCAAACCACTGCATCGTGCCCCAGGAGCAGAATGGTTCCACCAAGCTGCCCCATGGCCAGCCACGGAATGCACTCTGCGCGCGCGTGTGTGTGTGTGTGTGTGTGTGTGTGTGTGTGTGTGTGGTGCGGGGTAGTGTGAAAGCCTGCCGTGAGCCATCCCGTCCTACAGGGCCAGTGGCCGCTTGAGTGACCCTGATCTTTCTCCCACCTGGCATCCTCCCTATAAAACTGCAACTCATCACATCCTCATCTGCCAGCTGTTCAGCCTTTACATGATATTTTCCACTCCTTTGCCACTTGTCCAGTTATTTAAGGAGCTGGCCTGGATGGATGGGCATGCGAGAATGGAGGTCAGATGAGGTAGGAGAGTGATAAGTTGGAGCAGAGGGGAGGGCTGGCCTGCAGGGTTGGTCATCCATCAGCTGTTCACCAGCAGTATCCAGGGCTTAGGCGCCAGCATTGGGCTAGCTGAGGCCTACCTATTCCTGGGGCTTGAGCAGACTCACTGGGGTCTCATCTTGGGGTTCCTCCACCTCTTTAGGGAGAAAGGACTTTTCTGAGGGACAGTGGACAGATGTCAGAGAGTGGGACCTGGTCAAGGATGACATGGAATATCTGATGCTCACCTGGACTCTGAGCAACTTTAAGAGCCCGGTATTCTCAGAACATTAACACAACTACCTCTTTGGTACCATCTTAGAACAATCGACATAAAATCTTGGGTCAGATCCTGGGCACGTCCTCTCTCAGAGCCTGTTTTCTGGAAAAGCACATACTCATACAACTTTGGAGGCTGTGAGCCTTGAAGAAGGTCTTGCTTATGAATTACAAAGTTTAGTGTCAGCTCTGTAGCTCTATTTTCACACTTCAGGAATGCTGGATCTGTTGGCTTTTTATTATTTTTGGGAGATTGTGGTGGTGGTGGTGCTTCAGGCTCCCCCATACAGAGCCTTGCTTTGATCCATCTCCCTGTCCCCACTTTTGGTTTTTGGTGGGGGTCTCCCAAGCAGTACTCAGGAGACCCAGAGTCTCCACCAGTGAGGATTGGCCAGCTGGGCTGGTGGTTCAATGCAAGGGCCCAAGGATGTAATGCTGCTCAGGCTCTGTGGTGCTGGGGATTACTTGGGCCACCGTGGGAGTTCTGGGGGCCTTCATAGGACATAACTGGTAATTCCCATGGTACCACATTGATTCCAGGAATCAAACCCTATCCGTTCTACTACCTGCTGGCCCCCGACACTTGCATTTGGCCATCACGTGTTATTTGTATCACCTTCTAAACAGGAAGATGGTTTGCTCTGAGAAGGAGCTGTAAGATGGCAACAGGAGTGAATGGCCCTGGCTGGAGAGTAGGGAGACCCACCCCAGTGCTGGAGAGAGCGTCATGAACTGGTCAGCCTCATGTGTGACAAGGCCCTGGAGTGCTCCCTGTTGCAAGGGCTCTTCCCGCTCTTCCCAGCCTTCTCATGTGATCGATTAGTTCTGGGGTTCACCTAGAGTGTTGGAAGCCCTTGGTGCTTCCTCCACTGCTGAATACCTCCAATCCCGATGACAAGTCTCAGTCTGTGGAGTCAGTCTCAGGCCTGTCATCCAAGGCGGGCAGACTCTCTACTTCTATGCAGTGACTATCCTTTCAGCCACTTGGCAACTAGGTGGGGCCCCCACTTCCTGTAGGCACCTGGGCACCTGAGCCAGAGCTGTGGTGGGTCACAGGTGGTGACTGAGCAGTGAGCAGATCACCAGGTGTTTTTTGGTCCATGGCTTCCTGATCTGAGGCCACTTCGGGTGGGACTGCTAGGAGTGAAGGCTGTTGGTCACATGACATTTTGAGTGGGAGGTTATCCAGGATAATCTGAGTGTAAGTCTCTAGGCAGCTAAAAATAGAAAAGGACTGAAGAGGAAGCTAGAAAGATGGCCCCAGGGGAAGATGGAGATGTTCCCAGGGGGGCGGAGAATGGGTGTGTTGTTGCCTGCACTTTACCTCGGGGCCTATGTGTAAGAAGTAGGGCAAGGCTTATAAAAATTTTTTAAAAAAAGGGTGAGTGACACAGGTACCCCCCTCCAATCCTTAAGGTGTGTGTGTGTGGGAGGGGGGAGTCTTGGTCCTGTCATCATGAGTAGCAAATGCCACCAACAATCTGAAAAGCTTGCGCATGAGTGTCCCCCTCGTCCACACCTCCAGCCCCTGCTCCCCTCCACACCCTGAGCACCAGACAGAACCTGCCCCAGGTCAGAGCCTGAGAACCATCAGAATGTGAGTCCCTGAGTGGGTGCCAGAGCTCGCTCGGCCTTTGTGGTGGTTTGTTATGGTGGCAGTAGGACCCAGCACCCCGTGAACAGCTTGTTCCTTTTTTTTGCAAACTTTGTACCGAGACCTGTTTGTTCAGAGTTGCTGAGCTGTCTCAGAGTTGTTGGCACAATGGATTCCAGTCCCCAAATATATCAGATGTTTCAGAAGAAGGAAAACTTGGCTGTTTAGACTTGAGGCTGGTCACAGGCAGGGGTGGGGAGCTGGAGGCTGAGTCCCTGCTTGCCCCATAGAGGGTTGGTTGTGTGCTTAGCACTGTGTTGCATGTTTTATTCACGTAGGATCCTCTATTCCCTTGCTTGTCCGAGAGGTGGAGGTGTCAGCCCTCACAGAAGAGGCACCACCTTTGGGAACCCTGTTATCTACTTCTCCCTAAAGGATGTTTAAAGGTGATTGGGTACTTGCCATCCATGTCCCTGTAGTGGCTGACTCCCGTCTTGAATCTGATGGGAACCCTGCCTGTTTTCTCTCCCCGATGCTTGAAATCATAGAGATCTTGAATTATCAGTAGCTCATGAGGTAGCAGTGTGAACTTGAATTGAATTGAGGAAAATTGAATTTTAAATCATTAAGATGCCTTTCCTAGAATGCACTCTGGGGAAGGGGTGTCCTCTCAGCCCCCTCCCCCATCATCCCCGGACCTCCCCAGGGGACCTGTCTCTTCAAACTAGAGTTAGGGTCAAGACCTTTGCAAACCAGCTGTCAAGCGGCCTGCATATGGAGCTTACGAATTCCTGAGTTGTTAGACATGGATCACCTCGATCCGCTTGATCCTGAAGAAGCAGTGGTTGTGAATTGGTTTGCATTGGAAAGGATGGAAGTTGTGGATTGGTGCTATCCTGGAGAGCCCATGGGGTGTGGTTTGAATCCCTAGGAATAATTTTTTTTTAAATTTTTAAAATTTTATTTATTTTACAAGGCTGTTCACAACTGGGTTTCAGTCATACAATGTTCCGACACCCATCCTTCGACCAGTGTACTTTCCCAGCACCAGTGTCCCCGGTTTCTCTCTTACCCCTCCAGGTCCCTCACCCCCGCCTGCCTCTATGGCAGGCACCTCTCCTCTTCTCTCTCTCTCTCTCTCTTTCTCCCTCATCATTTTAGGCATATGGTTTGCATTACAGATGCTGAAAGGTTATCATGAATATCCCTTTACCTGCTTTCAGCACTCAGTTCCTATCCAGAGTGTTAATTCCCAACTAATGTTGTCATAATGGACACTCCACTATCTTGTCCCTGGGAGTATTTGGGAGTGCTTTGGAGGGTGTCCTGGTGAATTGAGTCTGTGCTGTTAGCAGTATGTCCTGGTTGGGTTTGACCCTTCGGTGTCTGTGTAGATCACAGAACCCCAGTTTCGTGGCTGCAGGAGATTCCTTATTTACATGCATCAAGTGGAAGCTTATATTCATCACTCTGTTCCGCAGCTATTTACTTAGAACCTAGGGTGTCAAGGGCTGGAGTGATAGCACAGCAGTAGGACGTTTGCCTTGCACATGGCTGCCCAGCCGAGCCGGGTTCAATTCCTCCACCCCTCTTGGAGAGCTAGGCAAGCTACCGAGAGTATCTAGCCTGCACGGCAAAGCCTGGCAAGCCCTCGTGATGTATTCGATATGCCAAACACAGTAACAGAAGTCTCACAATGGAGAAATTACTGGGCCCGCTCGAGCAAATTGATGAATAATGGGAGGACAAGTTCTCTAGTACTAGGTTGTCAGGACCCACTGTTGCTTCCCGGGCACTAACAACTTATAAGAGAGATGGAACCTAGGCCAGAGGTTGTGGGCTGTTGTGTTAAAATGAAAGAGACTCTCCCAAAAGTATACTCCCAGAAATAAATGTCTTGCAATGAGGTATCTCTGGAAAAAAATTTCACAGTACGGGGTAGGGAAGGTTTGGAAATGCTCGCCTGTGAATATTACGGTAAACCAAGAAAGGTGCTTGATTTGGTGACTCCGGAAGTGATAAGGCCAGTGATGATGATGGTTTTGAGAACTTTATCTGTACCTGGCACAGAGGGAAATGCCCTCATGTGCTTTCTCATTACCTACAGTCCAGCAATGTGGATGTGCTGTCTTTTTCCCCCTCTTTTTCTCTTTATAGAAATTTAGGTAGTTTCTCACTTGATTTTTTTTTTTTTTATGGTGGGATTCCTCTCGGCTGTGCTTGGGGTCAAATGGAGCATGTGGTGCCAAGGATGAGGACTCTGTAAGTTTAAGGCAGATGCTCCCACATTTTAGCTGCCCCTCTGGCTTTATCCCACTAGATTTGGGGGTGACAAAATATTTGTCTTTTCATTTCAGGGGGCCTCTATTTACAATAAATTATTTTTTGGTTTTACAAATGAATGAGATTTCTGATGAACCTTGAAGGCATTAAACCAAATGAAATAAAGATGGAATAAAGATGAGGTACTTGGAGTAACAAGCTCATAGTGCCAGAAAGTAGTGGTGGGTGGGTGCCAGGGACAGACAGAATGGGTAAATGGAAGTGGCTGCTTCTGGGGTACTGAGTTCCGGTTTTGTAAGCAAAGAATTCTAGAGCTTGGTTGCACCACTCTGGGAATGAACTGAACGCTGCTGAGCTCTGACTTAGAGCAATTAGAAATGGCTGAGATGCTAAGTTCTGTTTTTGTTTGTTTTTTGTTGGTTTTTTTTTTTTTCTGTCTTGTTTTGGCATGCTACGTTTTATGTTGTGTGTTTTAATTCCAGTTTAAAAAAGAAAAAAAAAGCAAGACTGGAGAGACAGAGCAGGGTTCTTGTCTTGCATGCAGCTCACCCCATAGTCTGATCTCCCCACTCCTATTTATCATCTCTCGAACCCTGCTAGGAATGATTCCTGAGTTCTGCCAGGTTACTCCACCCTGCCAAATCTGTAAGTTGCTGCAAATATAATGTACTTTGGACTTCAAAAACTGTTCCTGTGTTCCCCTTTGATGCATTTGCAGCTGTCTCCAAAATTTGTTTTTTCAGGAGGTGGAGTGATAATCCATGAGTTAAGCTGTTTAGCTTATATATGGTCAACCCTGGTTCCATCCCCAGCACTGCATTTGCTCCCCTGAGCACTTAACCAAGCATAATTCTAAGTAACAGGCAGGGCTCTAGAATCCAAAGACATAACAAAACACTGTTGTTTTTCTTAAGAAAATGAAATTTTTCTTCCAGAAAGTGCTTATACTTGCCTTTTATTTTTATTTATTTATTTATTGCTTTTTTTGCTTTCTTGGGTGGGGAGTAACCTCTGAGCATCACACCCAGCGATGCTCAGGGGTTACTCCTGGTTCATGCACTCAGGAATTACTCCTGGCGGTGCTCAAGGGACCATATGGGATGCTGAAAATCGAACCCGGGTAGGCCGCATGCAAGGCAAACAAATGCCCTACCCGCTGTGCTATTGCTCCAGCCCCTTGCCTTTTTTTTTTTTTAAATAAGAGCCAGGGACCACATGGTGTGTGTGCGTGTGCATGTGCATGTGCATGCGTGTGTGTGTGTGTGTGTGTGTGTGTGTGTGTGTGTTTATGCATCTGGTGAGGGATCAATCTCAGCACCTTGCTCACATGGAGCAGATGTTCTACCCCTGAACTTATCTCCAGGTCTACTTGCTTTAACTGTTTACGCTATGGCAGTAGGTTTTTGGATTAAAAGTATAACAAGTTGACATTAAGTGGAGTAAGGTACTAGAAGGAAGGAACATTGGCAATACAGGGCTCGTGATAAGGTTCTAGGCCATCACCTTCGTTTTATAGACATAAAGGAGAGCGTTACATAACTAACAATTGAAAGTCCTCTTTAAAAAAAAATCTTTCTGTTTTAAAGACAATTATTTGGAAAGAAAACTTTTTTTTTCCCTTTAAAGTAGTAATTTGCAAAGGGAGGAAACATCCCAAGTTCTTGAAGAGGACCCTACAGAACTCATCTCAGTACGGGTCAGAGACAGCTTGGGTGAGGATTGAGTTTTTAAGTCCTTTCCATTGCCTGTGGTCTCTGTCTAGGAACTCTGCGCATTAATAGTTCAGTGCCTGCTCTGAAACTTCCTTTTTCCCAGCCGCGTCCTAGACTCCATTTGCTGCCTCACAAGGCACTTGGCCTTTGGACCTCAGGCCCTTCTCAGCATTTCACTGCGATAAACATCCTTGGTCCCCGTTGGGGCCAGAGAACACATGCATTGTGCCAGGCTGTCTTTCCACATTTATTTCTGAATGTATTCCCACTCTTTCCCTCATGCATAAAACTCTGCCCTGAAAACCCTGCCAAATACAGCATCATTACCATACTTCAACCATTGGCGGTCTGATAAGTGGTTTCTTTGATCACTATTAAGGTTTCTTACGATGTATGTTTATAATTCTCTTGTCAGGTAGAATCTTTAGGACCTTTGCTAATTTTTCTTTGGGGCTCTTTGCTTGAAGTTGGAGCCCTATGCTAATAGACATTTCACTCATTTGTTGCATTGTCTTTTTTTCCCTTTCTCATGCGTTTCTTATCTTTGAGAGCTTGGGAGGCCTGTACGCCCCTATTGACTCTATCCTCATGCCCACCCTTTGATTTTTTTTTTCTTGGATCAGATCAATAATGGGAGCCCAGAGGGTCAGCATCCCTGAGCTCCTGAATAGCATGGAGTCTTTGTGCTATTGATGTCTTTCTGCTTTTTTCACCTATAGTAGTTCAGTTAATTTACTCCTGGAGTTCTTCGACCCACCCCACCCTCCAGCTAGCCTCCTCATGCCTCTGCTGCCAGGAATGGTTGTGAGGGTCTGCTTGGGGAATGCTTAGCTTTTTCTTATGACTTTTACCAGTCAGTTTCCATCTGTTAGGAGCCTGCTTTTTTCCCTCTGGTATCTTTTACTTTTCGCCAAGGATTTATAGGCACTCCCTTGCCTCCATTTTTACGTTTTTTTTTTTCCTCTAAACTCAGTCAGGCAGACTGAGTTTATTTACAGTGGAGCCCTTGGTATAATTCGGCAAGTAAAATCCCATTGTGGGAAATTGTCAGGCTTAAGCCTATACTTTTCATGCAGAACTGATTGTTCCATGTTGACTAAAATGTCTGTTCACACTCTCTTGGTATTACTTTCTAACAAGCTATGATGCATGATATTCTAGAATAGTTCTCAAACTTTTTTTGGTTCAAGAATGCCTTTAAAATGAATGAGGAGGGTCGGGGCTACAGCCATAGCACAGCGGGTAGGGCATTTGCCTTACATATAGCCAACCTGGGTTTGATTCCCAGCATCCCATATGGTCCCCCGAGCACTGCCAGGAGTAATTCCTGAGAGCAGAGCCAGGAGTAGCCCCGGAGCATTGCCGAGTGTGACTCAAACAAAACAAACAAACAAATATGAATGAGGAGGGGCCAGAGTGATAGTACAGTGGGGTAGTGATAGTGATAGTACAGTGCTGGGCACACGGTTGACTGGGTTTAGTCCTTAGCATCCCATATGGCCCTCTGAGGCCATCAGGAGTAATTCCAGAGTGGAAGATAGAGCCAGGAATAACCCCCGAGAACTCCTGGGTGTGGCTCCCAATCAATCAGTAAATAAAATAAGTTGATGAAGGAGGAGACAGGGAGATAACTCAGAAGGTTGGCACATGTGCTTGCATGCACACACTGGGCCCTGAATTGGAGCTCTAGCACTGCAGGGTCCCAAGCACTGTTGATGAGTGTGAACCCAGCCTTTTTTGGTCTGGGCAGTTAATGTCAGCCCTGTACCACCTGGTCTTGCCAGGTGTGACCCCAGGAGGCCCTGAGCACCACGGGGGAAGCTGCCCTACAGTTATATTTTTGAGCATATGGATTTGATTGATCTATATTGTATTCGAAATCCAAACCAAAATTTAAATGTCAGGAATGCAGAAGTTCATGCTCAGAATGGGACTGGTGGAGGGATGGGTGTTCGATCATTGTATAACTAAAACCCAGGCACAAAAATTTGTAAGTCTACAACTGTACCTCATGGTGTTTCACTAATTAAAAATTTAAAAATAAATAAATAAAAATAGAGAAAAACAAACTAAAAAAAAAAAAGAAATAAGTCTTAGAGTAAGGAGGGTGGTGGCTACCATCCCACTCCCTGCAGTCTCTGGGAGACTCCTGATTCCTCACAGAGAGTGAAAGTGAAACTTTCTTGGAAGCCTGTGTTGACAGACCTGAGTCCTCCCTTGAAAACGTATCTCGTGGAGTTCAACCAGTATTTTGTATATCCTTGATATCAATCCCTTGTCAGATGTGTATTCGGCGAATATTCTTTCCCATTCTGTAGGCTGTCTTTGTATTTTGGTCACTGCTTCTTTGGAGGTACAGAAGCTTCTTAGTTTAAGATAGTCCCATTTATCTATCTCTGTTTTCACTTGCTCAGCCAGTGGCGTGTCATCTTTGAACATACCATTAGCCTCAATGTCATGGAGGGTTTTGCCAACTTTGTCTTCGTGGTATGACCGAGATCCAAGCACAAAAATTTGTAAATCTACAACTGTACCTCATGGTGTTTCACTAATAAAAAAGAAAAAAAAAAAAAAGAAAACTTATCTCACCTCCTGGTCGCTCTGTATCTTTGCTTGCTCTTTTCCACTCTGGAGAGGTTCGTGTTCTGGAACACGTATTTCTTCTTCTCCTCTTCTTTCACGTCTTTCTAAGCAAGTTTCGTTCACTAACAACTATTTTGTTTCACTGAAAAATAAAAACAACTAGTGTTGACCATGTAGGGCCTTTAAGATGACCTCAGGGCTGGGGGCTAGAGCAATAGCCCAGCGGGTAGGACACTTGCCTTACACGCCTTACACGCTGCTGACCCAGGTTCGATCCCCTGCATCCCATATGGTCCCCCAGGTCTTACCAAGAATAATTCCTGAGTGCAGAGCCTGGTGTGACCGGAAAACACCAAAAAAAAAAAATGAGCCAAGGGAACCCCAGGCATACACACACACACACACACACACACACACACACACACCTGGAAGAAACACAAAACATGATCTTAATGAACAAGACAGGAAGTCTGAGAGACCTTTTCTCAGCACTCATTGCCAGGGATGGGACCCATGGTTCCTACATATAGTATCGTATAGGCCACACTTGGGCAACTATCATGCTAAAGAACACTGGAGGGCTGAGGCCAGAAAATGACTTAGAGGGCTGAAAGTACTATATGCAGGAACCCTGGGTCCCATCCTGGGCACTGAGCGCTGACAAAAAAATCTCTTAGACTTCCTGTCTTGTTCATTAAGATCATGTTTTGTATTTCTCCCAGGGGTGTAAGTGTGTGTGTGTGTGCATGCGTGTACACATGTGTGTCTGCCTTAACTAGGTGTGTGTATATGTGTGTATGTATATGTGTGTACACATGTGCGTATCTACCTTACCGAGGTGTGTGTGTGTGTTTATGTGTGTGTGCATGTATAAGTACTTGTTTCCCTTCACTAAGGGTTTATGTGTGTGTGTGTGTGTGTGTATGCATGCACGTAGATGTGTGTCTGCCTTAACTAGGTGTGTGAGTGTGTGTGCGCATGCGCACGCATGTGTGTGCCTGCACGTATGTGTTATGTGTGGAGGTGGATCTGGCAGAATTGAAGTTAAGCCCTAAGGCAGCAGCTCTCCTGAAATGTGCAGAGAAATCCTGGCAGTTTCCTGTGACTCAGCAGAGTGTGTCCTAAGCAGGCCCCATCATGCCTTGTCCCTGCCCTTGCAGTAACCTATCTCTAAGTCACAGCCAGATTTTAGCTGGGATGTTGATTCCCTGCTGAGGGTGCTAGAGCAGTGGCCCCTAGAGGGCCCAGCCCGCCAGGCCGGGACCTACCCAGATTGTCTATGCTCCGTGGCCCTCCAGAGCCTCTGAATGGGCTGATTTTCCTGAACCTGCATGTGGTTTTGGTCTTAGGTCTGTGGTTTTCATCCCATCTCGAAGGAGGCCCCTTGCTTCTTGCCAGGGATGCCTGGAAGTTTGCTTGCCTGAAGCTGCTTCCAGGCAGGCCGCTTGCTCCCTGTTGTTGGTATCAATCCCTGATTGGGTTTTTTGGTTTTGTTTTTAGAATTCTGGGCCACACCTAGCGTTACTCCTGTTTCTGTGCTCAGGAATTACTCCTGGCAAGCTTGGGGGACAATATGGGATACCGGGGAGGATTGAGCCCTGATCGGCTGCATGCAAGGCAAACGCCCTACTTGCTGTACTATCGCCTACGCCCTAATCCCCAGTTGGCGGGACTGGTACTTTAGTGCCATTCCTTATTGAAAGTGAGGAACTGGAAACTTCTCTGGCTTGCAGGAAGCCTGTTGCAGAACAACCCCCCCCGAAGCCTGCATCCTTTCGGGGGCCCTGGTCTTCTGAAGTGGTGGTTGGCCTTGTTCAGCGACTCCCTGTAACTGTGCTCCTCTCTGTATCATCTGTAGATTTGCTGTGAGGAACCGCCACTGCTGTGCCTGACCTCCCCGGAAACGCCCGCCCGACTGCCCCCGACTCTGGCAGTGGGGCCCTCCATGGCAGTGGGCACCTCCCCGTGAAACTTGCCAAGCTGGACGCCACAGCTCCGCACCACGACGACACTTCGGCCAGCTCCGTGCCCCCTTGGGAGGCGTGCGACCATGCAGTCCTAGCCAGCAGCCCGGGCATCCCTGAGGAGCACTACATCAGTGAGGCTGTGGAAGATGCTCCCAGCGGCAGAGGGTACCGGGATGCCTGCACCATCACTGGTACGTATGCCATCCCTTGCTGGAGACCCAGGGCAGAAGTGAGGGCAGGGGGCTTTGTCAGCGAGCTCTGGGAACCGTCAGGATTCTCCGTGGACCCTCCTTCCCTGACATGCGTGAGATGAATTGGAGGAGTAGGGCTGCGGAACTAATAGGGAGGTGGAGGCACATGCCTAGCACACACGCCCGGCACCCCATGCCTCCCTGAGCACCACAGGGCATGTCTTGGAGGCCTCTGTGCATCACCTATGTGGGCCTGGAGCCATCCCCAGTGCCACCAGGTCCATTCCCATGGATGCCCGGTGGTCATGCCTTCCCCAGAGTAGGACCTCCCTCCCTTCCCAGTCAGCACAAAGCAGCATCCACTCCTCTGGGGCTGGAGTGCTTGTTTATCACTTTCTTTCTCGTATGTTCTCTTTTATTTTTAGGGGTTTGGGAGGGGGTGGGTTGCATCACATCTGGCAATGCTTGGAGACTACTCTTGGCTCTGTGCTCTGGAGAACATACGGTAGTGAGGAATAAATTAGGTCAGTCTCATGCAAGGCAAGTGCCTTAACCTCCTCAGGGACCACCAAGACCAGTGCTGGGAGCCAGCAATGAGAAGGTTTTGGGTGGAAATGGTGTAGGATGGAGTATAATTTTGGTTGACTCCAATTACCTTTGTGATGAAGTTTGCCCTGGCACTCTATCTCTCTCTCTCTTGCTCTCTCTGTCTCCGTCTCTGTCTCTGTCTCTGTCTCTGTCTCTCTCTCTCTCTCTTTCTCTCTCTGTATTTGTCTCACTCTCTCTGAGGGATTTTGGGACCACAGCTTGCAGTACCCAGGGGCTACCTGTGGTTTAATGCTCAGGGTACTGAGGATCAAATCCGGGCCTCCTGCATGCAGATGCTATGTGGCAGCAATTTTGAGCCATCTCTTCACTGCTTCCCCTTCTCACTTTGTCTGTATTATTCGATTTTGACCCTTTAGCTTGCAGCAGTGCCCTTTAAAACATGCAAACATGCACATTTGCTTCCAGTAATTTAAAACATGAAATTTGCAGGCACAGGAGATAGCCTGAGGGGGGCTGAACCGATGCTTCTTTGCATGCAGGAGGCCTGGGTTTGATCCCCAGCACCACACCACATGGTCCCCTGAGCACTGACAGATGCGCCTCCCCTCATCCTGGCCCCCCACTTTCCCCATCCTCCCCAAAAACCCAGTCAATTCAACAAAACAAAAAAACTTGGTCTGGAGCCGGTGAAGCATGACAGGAGTCTCCTGGGTACCGAGGGGCATAACGGTAGCCTGGGCGGGCTCAGTTCCTGTCCCCAAGTCCTGGCCTCTCTCTACTTCTGCACCCAGTATCTTGGTGCTGTGCTCCCCCAGCTCAGGACACCTCCAGCCTCTCTCTCCTCTACCATGTCCCCCCGCTGGCCCCTAGAGCTGTGTTTGGAGTGGACACCTGCTCTGATCTCTCTCTGGGCCCCCGGCCACACATGCAGCACCCGCTCTCTCCTGGTTGAAGGCAGCACAGTTTTCTGTGAGCCCAAGGACCCTGCAGCTGATGGCTTTGAGCCTAGGGGTCTGTCCTCAGCCTGCGTCTTAGTGGCTTTGTCCCCTGAAGGAGGAAGACGTTGGTCATCAACTTCCCCTTTCTCTGGAGTCGCAGCCTCTCCTTGGCTGTGGGGCCTCAGCTCTGGCTAGCTGCCCGCCCCCCACCCACCTCATGCCAGGGCCATAGGAGGCCCCAAGGCTGGGCTCCATGTACAGCTGTGCCCATGGTGGTCTCTCACTGGTCCCAGGTGTTTGCACGGGGCCCCTGACCAGCACTCCTGGGGATCACCATGACCTTTGAGTGTCCTTCTCAGCCCAGATTGCTGGGGTGTATGCCACCTCTCCCTTTACTGTGTCCAGAATTGGACTGCCCCTCCCCATGTGTACTGTCCCTCACCATCTGCTCCTGGCCTATTTGTTGTGGGGTGACTGCAGTCCTCCCCCTTCCTCCCTCCTCCCCGCCCAGCACTTCTGTGCCCTCGAGTCTCTGCCCAGTCACACATGGGACTTTATCAAACCAGATGGTTCAGCTTCTGGCCAAAATCCTTGGACTCTGGCCTCTGAGGGTCTAAGTCTGAGATGCCCTGCCTACATACAACTCCCTTTTCAGAAGAAAACAAAGGTCTCTCTCAGCACCTCCGTGGAAGTCCCCCCCCCCCCCCCCCGACTTAGGTCACAAATTGGAAGCACCTCCCACTGCACCTGGGGCTACTCCAACCCCACCTTGGTTCCAGGACACCCCCCATGGGGAGTTATTGCCCACTTTAGGAAATGCCGGTCTACGTGACAACACCTCCCTCTCCCGCCATGTCCCTTCCACACTGGACACACTCTTTCCCTGGTCAGTCCTTGGACAGGGGAGCCTCTTGCCTCCCTCGGAGCCTTGGTTCTTGCTGTCCCCCGCCCCTTTCCCTTTACCCCAGATGCCCTCAAGTTTCCCTTGCACTGCCTGTCTCCTAATGATGTCCCACCAGAGGTCTTTCGTTACCTCACGCTGCCCGAAGGTCGATTCGTTTCTTATTTATTTATTTTTAAATTTTTATTAGTGAAACACCATGAGGTACAGTTGTAGACTTACAAATTTTTGTGCTTGGGTTTCAGATATACAATGATCGAGTACCCATCCCTCCATCAGTGCCCATTCTCCACCACCAATGATCCCAGTATCCCTCCCAGACCCCCCAACCCCCCCTCCCCATCCCACCCTGCCTCTGTGGCAGCACATTCCCTTTTATTCTCTCTCTCTCCTTTTGGGTGCTGTGGTTTGCAAAAGAGGCATTGCGTGGCAATCATGTTCGGTCTATAGTCTACTTTCAGCATGCATCTCCCATCCTGGGTGGATCTTCCCAATACCCTTTATTTGATGCTCCCTTCTCTGTCTGAGCTGCCTTTCCCTTAGTGTGTGGCGCGTTCCTTTCTTTCTTTACCTTTTTTTTTTTTAATTTGGCAGCGGTTGGGGGACTGAAATTTAGGACCACATCTAGCAGCGCTCGGGCATACTCCTGGCTCTGCTCAGGGAATCCCTGCTGGTGATGCTCGGAGGACGCTGTGCAGTGGCAGGGATCAAACCTGGGTCTGCTCTGTACCAGTTAAGCGCCTTCACCCATACTCTCTCTCAGCCCCAGACTTAGCCATGACCATGCCTGTGTCTTGTCTGTTGAACTTACAGTCCTGCTCTGTCCCAGGATCTGGATTCTGTGGACCCCTGCCTCTCAGGGACAGAAATGCTGCTGAGTAAGCACTGGCTGGGTGAATAAGCTGCAGTCTAGTTTCTGCTTCATCCCAGGGCGGGGCGGGGGAGTAGCGGGTTGCCGCCCACTTTTACAGGGAATGAAGCTCCTTTTTCCCTCCAGAAAGGTCTGGCCCTTTGCCTCCAAGACCTGAGCAATGAGCTGACTCCCAGGCCTGGTGCTCTGCACCACCCCAGGATCACTGTCCAGAGGAAGGAGTGGAAATCGGGCACCCTTGTCAGTGCAATGAGAAGTGAGAAGTGTGAGCACAGGAAGAACATCCGAGTGGGGTGGGGGCAGGGTGTCCAGCTTCACAAGGTGGGGAGAGGTGGGGAGAACTGGAGGACCTCATGGAGGCGACATTGCCCAGGGACTTTTCAGTTGCCCAACTTGTGACTCAGGTGCCATCTTCACTGAGATCCTGGAAGCACCCTGTTCAAGCAGTTTCACTTTCTCTGTTGTTAACCGTGACAACCTAGGACAAGGAGATGGCAGAAGGCATGCTGAAGCCTCAGCCTTCTTCTTTTTAATTTTAATTTTTTGGGGGGATGGGGGATGAGCAGTGCTCAGGATTTTCTCCTGGCTCTGTGCTCAGGATCCCTTCTGGAGGACTCAGGGGGACCATATGCAGAGCGGGGGTCGAACACGGGTTGGCCACATGCAAGGCAAACACCTTACCTGCTGTACTATTGCTCCGGCCCCAATAGCCTTCGAAGACGTAGTAACAGGGGTCTCTGCTGGGAGGTGTGTCTGAGGCACCATCGACCTCCTAGAAGCAGCTCCCGACCTCCTAGAAGCAGCTCGGTGTTGGCTCTTGGGAGGCGAACACAGACCGGGTCATCACACATGTGGGAGGCGGTGTGGCCAGACAGGACAGATGGGGTCCTGGTGGAAGTCTCGGCGGGCTTCTGAGAGGGAGAGTCAGAAAGACAGCATGCTGCGGGGTGGGGGTGGAGGGTGACCTGGAGTCTCCCCAGCAACACGCTTTGCCAGCACAGTCCGGGGAGGTGGCCTGGCGTCCAGCCCTGCAAACGCGTACTCCCTCCGCCCCCGGCTCTGACCGGCCAGGAAAGGGAGAAACAGCAGAGCTTTGTTCTCGGTGAATTTTCTGCAAAGCCAAGTTGCCCCTCGTGGAGCCCAGCCAAGGCAAGCTGGACTCCCGCGGCTCTCACCCCCTACCCCCCAGTTGAGGGTATCACATTTTTGGGGTGCGTCATCTTCTGTTTCGAGTGGTTTAACCAGATGATCCGATAGGGTGCTCGGGCTGCCTGCGGTGACGTAAGCCATTGTGCTTCCCGGGCAGCTCCAAGTCTGAGGATTTGCCCCAGCAAGCAAAGTTAGCGAGGAGCCTGAGGGTGCGGGTGGCTTTGCGGGCGGAGCGGCAGTGGCCCTGGCCCTCCTGGACAGTCTCCTTTCCCTCCGCATTGCTTTTGGGGTGATCGCTGCAGCACATGGCATGGGTGTTCCAGTTCAGGCAGCCCTCGGGGGCCCAGCCCCTGCCAGGACTTCGGCAGGGCAACTCCTGCGGTAAGTGATTTCCCCCACCTTCAGGTCAGCTCCTTGTTTTCTACGTGGTGTCAGAGAGGAGAGTCGTGCACCAGAGACGTTGTTTTCCTTCTGCTCTGTGCTGCTGGGCTGGTTGACCCCAGACTCGTGGCAGGGACGTTGCAGCTGGAATCCTGGACAGGCAGAGCAGAGGGGCGAGGGACCTGAATGACGGCCCACCCCTGGGCTAGTCATACAGGCTCAGAGGAAGCAAGTGATGCTTTTGTAAGCCACAGGTACGAGTTGGGTGCTGTGCTAGCAAAACCCACCACCTCTCTGCACCAGTTTGCCAATAACTCCATGGCCAGGTCCTGTTCTCGCTGGATCCTGTGTCTTTATCCAGGGTCCTCGCCTGACCCCGTGTCTGGATTTACAAAGGGCATTCCCCACCCCCACCCCCGCTCTTTTGGTTAACAAGAGCTGGGGGCAGGGGGGAGTGTGGAGTTAGTGTGTTTCATTTGTAGTTTCAGGGATCGAACCCTAGGCTTCCCATGGGGAAGGTCTGTGCTCTACCGCTGGGCCACATCCCCGACCCCTGGGCAAGGAAGTTTTCTGGAGATAAAGCTCCGGGTCAGACCACATTTTTGTCCCTCTTTTCTGCCCGCTTTCCTTTTCTTTGCTAGAAGCGCCTGGCCCTGCACGTCCCATCCACACCCCGGTGAGAGAGCGCTTGCTAAGCAAACTGTTCTGTCCTGGCTTGTCTCCTCTGCTTCCTCGAAGCTGACTCGAGGCGGACCGGGTGACCCCATCTGGTGTCGGTCCTGTACTGTCTGGGCCACTGAGCAGGAGATTCCGGAGAGGTGGGGGCACTTCCTGTTCCGCTGCTGTCCTGGGAGGTCTCCTGTAGGACATGGAGTCTTAGATGTGAGGAGTGTTGCAGAGGCTGACTGTGCGAATTTGCTTGCTTATATGTGCGAGAGTGTGCATGTGAGCGTGCGTGCGTGTGTGCATGCATACATGAGTGTGTGTGTGCATGTGTGTGTGTGTGTGTGCGTGTGTGTGTTGGTGATTCAAGTGTCTTTGGGGGACCTGGGGAGATAGCTCCAAAGGCTGGCTGGAGCACAAACCTTGCATGTCAGTCCCTGACACTGCATGGGCCCCTTTAGCACCACTTGGTATATCCCTGGTTGTCCCCAGGATCGGTGCCCCTCACAGTTGGACAGAGAGTCCTTCATCCACAGAAAGTGGTTTTGCACTTGCATAATCATTCTGCCCAACTTAACACCTATTTCAGACGTTAGTTCAGGTTGTGTCCACCAGGAGACTGCTCTGGCCTCTGTACAGGGAAGTCGGCAGAAAATTGAGCGTATAGCTGGGGCCCCTGTGAGAACCTCTTCGAGCTTGCTAACAGAAATCCTGATTGTGAAGACTGAGCCCTTGATACTTGTTCCTTTCTGGTTGTTCCTTTCCACCAGCCATCAGAGCTTAATCATCCTCTGAAATCCCCAGATAAAATATTATGGACGTCTTGTTAATTTCTGTTAATTAAGTTTAAGGTCTTGCTGATAAATTCCGATCTAGCGTAAAATGTTAATGTCTTTTCCCATGAAAAATGTATCATCTAAGTAATACTTGACTAAGTAAAACAGCAAAGGCTGAACCTGACAAAATGTGAATTATAATCTTGGGCATTACGATGACTTAGAATTCATTTCCGGTGCTCTCTGTGGAATTCTTGGTTTGGCAGTTGATCTGTTTTTGCGATTGTAAGGCAGAAGGGGTGCTTTTATGTGCTGATTTTTACAGCTACATTTGATAATTAGCCAAGTCATTACCTGTCCTTTAAACATATTGTGGAGGGACCAGAGGGATATAGTACAGCAGGTAGGATGCTCGCATCACTGGGTGTGGCCCCCAAACAAAAACAAAATCGATATAAAGTGCTGTAGGTGAAGGGTGGGGGCTGGACTCCAATTGCTTTTGATTGCCCCCATTAGTTGGTGGGTGGGTGGAATATTAATCACGTGGGGGGTGGGTTGGATGACAGTTGTAGGAGGGTGTGAAAGGTGTCAATAAAATTGTTACCAGGTGGTTCCAGGGTTGGTTTCAGGTGTAGGGGATATATTAGATTTCATCCTGAATTTGAAACTTGTTTTTAAGGAATCTAATGTATGCCGTACTTATCTCTGCCACTTCAAGCTGTATTTTAGGAAGCTGGCAAGTGGTAGACAATTGAGGAGGGCTCAGACTAGAGAGTGAGTCAAGGGGCCTTGCTGGGGTTTCAGAGCATTGGTCCCCCACCAGGGAGAGGCTCCGTGATGGTGTTCAGGACTGGGAAATGTCCGGCCCATGGGCTGTACTCAGCTGTATTCAACCCGTGGAATCTTATGGCCCAGACCATGATGGGACAGACACACTGTGGCTCATCGACCTGTATCATGTAGCCTGAGGATGGTGTTATAAATGTCCGAAGGGCCATTGTCAGAGGAGAGTTTCCCCACCTGCCTTGGCTGCTGGGTTTTTTCACCATAAATTTCCAGTCACCTGATTTGCATGTGTCACATAAGTGAGCATCACATTATCAGCTCTGTCACTTGGTCAAGGCGGTCACTCTCTGTCCAGGTCCACCAAACCAGGATGTAGGAGCAACTGCTGGCTGAGGGGGTGAGCCCTAGGTCTCTGCCCTCAGCACCCTGTTCTTTCCACTCACTGGAGTCTGGTGAACGGATGTTCCAGGGACTCACATTAAGTGGGCTCTGGGTGTCCTGACAATAGGTCCAGGCCTTGCAGGTGGGGCTAGATGTCCACTGGGCACAGGTGGCTCATAGTTATCTATGGGACTTGCGCTCCCATGGGGAACTTTCTCTTGGGGAACTGCCCACATGGTGCTCAGAGAGGTGGGAGGCCATCCATCATGATTTTGTGGGCAACTGGGCCAATAGTTCAGTGTTCCAGCCTGAAGATGTGATGCTGCTTAGACCTTGAAGTGCCACAGGTCACTCAGCCACACCCGGGAGGTTTTCAGGGATATACCTGGTGGCACGCATTCTACCACTGAGCCCCATCCGTGGTCCCACACTTCTGTCTTTTAAATGTTCCATAAGTGATCAGGCTGGAGCAATAGCCCAGCGGGTAGGGCATTTGCCTTGCACGCTCGCCAACCCTGGTTCGATTCCCAGCAACCCTGAGCACCGCCAGGGGTAATTCCTGAGCGCAGAGCCAGGAGTAACCCCTGTGCATCGCCGAGTGTGACCCAAAAAGCAAAATAAATAAATAAATATTCCATAAGTGATTTTGGCGGCGGGGGTCGGGGGTGGGGGGGAGGGTCACTAGCAGGTCTCGCTTGCCCTTGGTGTTTCTGTATATTTTATACCAACTTATCTGTGTGCAGAACAGACAGAAATGTATGAAGAGTTTGCCATAAGGAGTTGGCACACACAATGTTGCACACACATCCTGGGACCCGCAGCCAACTCTCTGGAGGTGCTGGAGAACCAGTGGGGAGGCTCCATCCACAGAGCAGCCGGCTTGCAAGTTGGGAGGAGACAGTGTTTGGGTGCGAGTCCAAGGCAGAGAACAGCTGATAGCCGTGCCCAGGTGGTCAGGGGGGGAGAGGTGTCCTCTCTCAGGAAGGGGAAGCATCAGCCCTTTCATTCTTCTCACATCTTCAACTGATGGGATCAGGTCCACGCAACAGAGGTAGGGCAGTGCGTTCCTCGGACCACTGACTCATGGTCTAGTCTTCATTAGAGGGATGCTCAGGGGCACTTTCCCCAGCTCTCTAGGCACTCAGCGGCTCACCAGATGGACCCATAGTTAACCACTGCCCATTCTCTCAGGGCCAAGAGGTCTTTCTGTACCTCGCGGGCTTCCACACGCCACCCAGACTTACTATGCCCTTAGCAAAGCCCAGGCCTGTCCTACTGGCCCTGGGCCTGGGGTTGAGCCCCAACAGTGCTGCTGTCTGACCCAGCGGAGGTTCACCTCCTTCATTGTGCACTGCTTTTCTTGAATGAATTCATCTAGTAATTTAATTCAAATGAAAACAATAATATGTGCAAGTGGTAAAATGTGAGATGGTGCCCAAACAGGTCAAGGTGGAGTGATTCTGCCTTTATCCTTCCAACTTCCTCAGATCTGCCCAGGAAGTCCTGATGGACAGGGAGTTCTTGGCAAAACACAAATAGGACCCAGCCGTGTTTCCAGATCTGCATTTTATTTATTTATTTATTTATGACTTTTTTTGGGGGGTCACCCCCGACACAATGCTCAGGGGTTACTCCTGACTTTGCACTCAGGAATTACTCCTGGTAGTGTTTGGGGGACCATATGGGATGCCAGGGATCGAACCTGGGTTGGCTGCGTGCAAGACAGCCTTCTCCACTGTACTATCGCTCCAGCCCCATGTATCTGCATTTAAGAAACGGTCACTGGTGATGGTTTCATCAGGACACATGGCATATTGTCTCAGTCTTTAAAACAGCCACTGTTGAAGAGAGTTCAAAAGGCTGGCGTGCACCCCACACAGGAGGCCCGACTTTGATCCCCAGCACTGTGGGAACTCTCCAACACCCCCAGGAGAGAGCCCCAAGCACAGATCTGGGAGTAGCCCACACATTTTGGGTGTTCCCCTTTCAAATAACAACAATAAAACAGCTCTGGGTTGTCCCAGTGCCTGATTATGTCATTGTCATCTTTTATTTCAGCGAGCAGTTCTCAGGTGCAGTGTTCCTTAATATAGCAACCTTTTTTGTCAATCCCCCCTTTGTTAGTCTGAAATGAATAAATCACCCATTTTTTTCCCCTAAATGCATAATTTTAAAAGAATCGACTTAATGCCTTTCTGGAATGAAAAGCAGAGACAAAAGCAGCATGACCTGGATTTCACATCTCTCTGCGTGACCGTATTGATGGTGATGATCCTTGGAGAGCACTTACTGTGTTCTCGATAGTGTCCTAAGGGCCCTTTATGTCTGAACTTGAATTCTCGCTTATTGGTTATCCACTGCTGGGTGACAGACTCCCGCAGGCCCTAATCACTTATGCCACGTTCCTAGTCACACACATACTGTGGGTCTGGAAGTCAGGAAAGGCTTGGCATAGTGGCTCTGGCGTGGGATCTTTCATGGGACTAAAGTCAAGATGGGAAGGAGCCACGTGGAAGAGACCCTGTACTGTCACTGTCCTCCTATTGTTCATCGATTTACTTGAGCGGGCCCAGTAACGTCTCCATTTTTTTTTTTTGAGACTTGCTGTTACTGTGTTTGGCATATCGAATACGTCACGGGTAGCTTGCCAGGCTCTGCTGTGAGGGTGAGATACTCTCCGTAGCTTGCCGGGCTCTCCGAGAGGGGCGGAGGAATCAAACCTGGCTCGGTCGGGCTGACTGCGCTCAAGGCAAACACCCTACCGCTGTATTATCGCTCCGGCCCTCCCCCATGTTTTAAGGAAAAGAATCCAGACACAGATCAGCACATAGGAAGTGTCCAGAAGAAGTTTTCTTTTTCAGAGGAGGGTGGTGGTGAAAACACTCTAATATTCATGTTGGTTGCATGACTCGGTGGCTCTGTGGACACATACGGACTTGTCCTTTGAAGGGTGAATTTTTGGTTATGTATCTTGTTTCTGTCCAAAGCTTGTTTGGGGCTGGAGCATTGTGTCTGGGATGGTTGGCTCACATGCCTGGCAGCTGGGGCTCTTGGCTGCTCGAACTCTCCCTAGGACCCCAGTGAGCCCTGAGGAAACCATGGCAATGGGCCTCCCACAGTGCGAGCCACGCCCTTTCCACCTGGGAACTCTGTGTGTGGTTACCCTAGCTCACATTGCATGGGATGCTCCCTTCCCTCTCTGCCGGACTTGTTGGGGGCAGCCATGGTTCAGCGTGGGTGGTACCACACAAGACTGGCAAGGGTTCTTGGGGCCCATCTGCTGACTGGCATCCGTGCCACTGGTCAGTTCCAGGAAGTCCATCTTTCATTTTCATAGTTTTTGGTTTTGGGGTCATACTTGGCTGTGCTCAGGGCTTACTCCTGACTCTGTGCTCAGGGATCACTCCCAATGAGACTTGGAGGACCATATTGAGTGCCAGAGATCAAACCTGGGTCAGCCACCAGCAAGGCAGGTGCCCTACCCACTGTACTATCTCTCCGGCCTTTGAGAAGTACGTTTTTACCATGATTTCCATCAAGGGAAGGAGGGTAGAGGGAACATGAGATTTGGAGCACTCACCTCCAACCTGGAAGTGGTGGAGTCAGGGTGTGGCGCCACGCAGTTCGCCTTAGGGATTGTCTCTTAGCCTCTGTTCGGTTTTCCCAGATTTGACTCTGATCTGCAGCAAAATCAATGTCTTTACCTCCTGCCCAGTACACTGACAGAGCCCCCAAAGAGAAATTCCGCCCAATCCCCTCACCCTAATTACTTATCACTTGTAAGTCACTGGGGTATTTTCTATTCTACTTATCTTTTGTTTTGTTTGTTCTGCTTTGTTTGGGGGCCACTTGTAGTGCGTGGGGGTGACTCTCAACCCAGTGCTCGGGGCCCATGCCATGCAGACAGCTCCACCCCAGCCGTCCCAGATACAAAGCATGCATGTAGCCTTTTGAACGCTCCCTCTGCTCTCTGTTCCAGTTCTTTCAGAAAACAGATGTTCATTGTGCTTCACCAAATTGTTTTCCTGCTTCCCTGTAGCTTGAAAAGTTTCACATTGCCGTGTTTTGTCCCTGTAGAGTGTGAAGGCTGGAAACTCGGCCACCTCCCCAGGTTGGATTCCCCAAAGCCCCATCAGTTCCCCAGAGATAACACTGAAAAAGGGACCAACATCAAATAGGCAGGCAGTTTCCTGTCTGAACCTGGAGATTTCCCACTCAGATCAGGTTCCAGCCCTATACTGTCCTTCCTCTAGGGCGTACTGTTTCTTGTGTTGTTTTTGAAAATATTCTGTGTGTGTGTGTGTGTGTGTGCGTGTGCGCGTGCACACACGCGCATGCTTCTTGACTCTTTAAGCTTATTATTTTTTTAATAATAGGGGACATACGTGACAATGGCGCACGTGGTTCTCTGCTTACTTTCTCTGCTCAGTTTGTAGTGAGCAGGCCTGTATTGGTTGCATATTGTCCATGGCGTGCAGAAGCCATGATTGATTTAATTCATCCCCTTTGCACACCCCCTATGTGTCTATAGGGTGGTAGTAGTTTGCAAGTATGGATGGGGCTGCAGGAGACACTGACGGATAAGCCAGGTGCTGACGGAGCTCGTGAGAATTCCTAGAGTGACTCTTCAGCTTCTGCGGCTGTTGCCAGAGAGATTGTACCTTTTGTTCGATTCTGATGGTGTGGTAGTGTCTGAGCCTACACCCCACGCAACCCAGGCAGAAGCAGATATTTTGTTCTTAGTTTGCGGAACTGTAGAAAAGAGCAAGGCAGGTGTCCCGGGGTCCTGGTCTGCATGGCTGAACATCTTTGACTGTTTTCTAGAGGAATTTTCAGGGTTTTTTTTTTTTTTT